>NC_133411.1:104647500-105272500 GCF_049350105.2 Macaca mulatta | reverse complement strand
TTTCTGGGAGATTTGGGATAATGTCATCCTGTGTTTCCCTGAATATTCGAAGGAATATCACAGGGTGGCTGTACACCCACTACTCTCTTGGCAGGAACATCATACTTTACCTACTGGAAATTAGGAGCAATATCACAGACTGGGTGTCAAGCCACTGTCATACTGGAAGTAATATCATGCTCTCCCCCACAAGTTATGAGGAACAATATCACAGGGGTGTGTGTACCTTCTCCGGTACTGGGAGTAGTATCATCATCTCTTCCTTTAGATGACAGGAACAATATCACAGGGTGGGTGTACAACCCGTGTGTTTTTGGAAGCAATTTCATTCTCTTCTTCTAGGTTTTATGATTCATATCACAGGTGGGGTGTACATCCCTTGTTATATTGGATGGAATCTCATCCTCTTTCAACCTGTATCTTTAGAACAATATCACATGGGGGCTGTCCATCCCTTCAATATTGGTACTAATACCATCTTCTCCTTTCATGGATATGAGAAACCATATCACAGGAGGATGTACGCTCCTTGCAATATTGGTAGTAATATCACCTCTCCCCTGTGGTTATTAAGGACAAAATCCCAGGGTGGCTGTACGGTTCCTACTTTATTGGGAGTAATATCATCCACTCACCCTCTGGATATCAGGAACCATATCAGAGAAGAGGTGTCCACCACCTTCGAAATTGTCAGCCATATCATCTTCTTCCCGCCTGGGTATTAGGAATGATACCCCGGGGTTGCGGGCGGTGTACACCCACTGCGATATCGAAAGTAAAATCAGCCTCTTTCCCGCTAGATATTAGGAACTATATCACAGGTGTGTGTGCACCTTCTGGGATATTGGTAGTACTCTCAGCCTCCACCTCGCTGCATATTAGGAACAATATACGGGAGGCAGGGTGGTTACACCCCCTGCAATATTGAGAGCAATATTCTTCTCTTTCCCCTGTACATTAGGAACCACATCACAGGTCTGTATGCCTTGTGCAATATTGGGATTAATGTTATCCTGTCCCTCACTGAATGTCAAAAACAATATCACAAAAGGGTGTACACCCCCTGCGATATGGCCAGTAACATCATCGTATCTACCTTTGGATACTAGGAACAACATCACAGAGGGTGTGTACACTCCCCTGCGATATTGGGCATAATGTTATCGTCTCTTCCCCTGGATATTAGGAACGATATCCCTGGTGGTGGGAGGTGGAGCATATTAAGAACAACATCACTGGGTGGGTGTACACCCCCTGCGATATTGGGTGTAGCATCATCCTCTCTTCCCTAGGATATTAAGAACAATAACACAGGAGGGGTGTACAGCCCCAGCGCCTGCATTATTGGGAGTAATAGCATCTTCTCCCCCTCTCGATATAAGGAACAAAATCCCAAGGTGGGTGTACATCCCCTGGGATATTGGGCATAATGTCATTGTCTCCCAACTTGGATATTGGGCATAGTGTCACAGGGGGGTGTACGCATTCTTCGATATTGGGAGTAATATCATCCTCTCCCCTCAGGATCATAGGCAAAATATTGAAGGGGTTTTACAACTCGTGCGATATGGGCAGCAATATCATCCTCTCCCCACCTAGATGTTAGGAACTATATTACAGGCGGTTGTACACTTCTTGCGATATTGGGAGTCATATCATCCTCTCCCACTCAGGATATAAGGAACAAGATGACCGAAGGGATGGACACCCACTGTGATAGTTTCAATAATGTCATCCTCTACCCCTTGGCTATTAGGAATAACATCATAGAGGGGTGTTCACTTTCTTCGATATTGGGAGTAATATCATTCTCTCTCAGCTGGATATCAGGAATAAGTCTATTAATTATTAATATTAATACATATAGTAAAAATTAATAGCAATCATTGATATTAATAATCACAATAAAGATAGTATAAATTAATACTGGTAAAAAATGTTAACGATTAGTATAACAATTAATCATAATATCATTATTAACAATAAAATAATGATATTAGCAATTAATGTTACTTAAATCAATACTAAGCAATGTTGGTAATAAAATAATTAATATTAAGAACTAATAATATTGTTAAATGACATTAATATTACTAATTATTTTCAAGTGTGCATAATCATATATTTAAAATGAGTATCCATAATTAATAATGGTATCCTATTAATTAATAGTACCATTGATAATTATTGAAATCGACATAGATGTTTAGTAATTAATCATATTATTACTCCTAATACCGCAGGGGCTGTACACCTACCTGGGATGTTGTTCCTAATATCCAGGGACGGAGAGCATGATTTTAGTTTTAATATCGCAGTAGGTGTGCACTCACCCTGTGCCACTGATGCTAATATCTAGGTGGTAGAGTATGACATGACTCACAACATAGCAATGAATGGAAAGCCACCCGGTGATATTGCTCTTAATATTCACAGAAGAAGCATATGATATTACTCCCAATATCGCAGGGAGGGTACAGCTCTTCTGTGATATGTTTCCTAGTATCCAGAGGGGGAGAGGATGATAATAATTCCAGTATCACAGGCTGTGTTCACCCGCCCTGTGATATTGTTATTAATATCCTGGAAGGGAGAGGATGATATGACTCCCCATAGGGCAGGAGGTGTACACACAGCCTGGGATATTGTTTCTAATATCCATGGAGAGGAGAGGCTGATATTACTTCCAATATGGCAGGGGGTGTACATCCACCCTGTGATATTCTTCTTAATATTCCAAGGCCGAGAGATTGATATTACTCCCAGTATCGCAGACACTGTACACCCCCATGTGATACTCTTCCTGATATCTGGAAGGGGAGAAGATGGCATTCATCACCATATCGCAGGAGGTGAACACCCACTCTGTGATATCTTTCCTAATATGCAGGGGGAGAGAGGATAATATTATTCCCAATATTGTAGAAGATGTACACATGTCCCTCCATGATATTGTCCTTAATAATCCAAGGCACAGAAGATGATGTTACTTCCAATATCACAGAAAGTGTACACCCCCCAGTGATGTTGTTCCCATGATCCAGGAGGGAAGAGGATGATATTACATTCAATATCACAGGGGGTGTACACGCCCCCGGAGATACTGTTCCTAATTTCCACCCGGGAGAAGATGATACTACTCCCAATATCACAGGGATTAAAAACATGGGGGTGTACAGTGTCTGTGATACTAGGAGTAATATCAACCTCTCGGCCTTGGAATATAAAGAAGAATATCCCAGGGTGGATGTACACCCCCTGCCATGTTGGGAGTAATATCCTCTCCCTTCCAAGACATTAATAACAATGTCACAGGGCCGGTGAACACAGCCTGTGACACTGGAATTATTATCATCCTCTCCCCCTCTGGATATTAGGAATCATAACACAGAAGAGCTCTACCCTCCCTGTGATATTGGGATTAATATCATATGCACCTTCCGTGAATTTTAGAAACTATATCACTGGGTAGCTACCTATTAATTGCTATATTGGGAGACATGTCATACTCTACTACACTGGATATTAGGATCTGTGTCACAGGATGAGTGTACACTTTTTGTGATATGAAAACTAAAACCATCCTCTCCCTCCCTGGATATTAGGAACGACATCACAGGTAGCTGTACACACACTGCAGAATTAGGAATAATAATATGATTAATTATTACACATCAATGACTGATTTTAACAATTATCGATGACACTAATATTTAATAGGATACCATTATTAATTATGGATAATTATTTTAAATATATTTTTATGCATGCTTAAAATTAATTATTAATATTCATGTCATTTAGCAATGCTAGTCATAATATTAATCATTATTTTATTACCAACATCACTTAGTATTGACTTAAGTAACATTAATTGCTGATATGATTATTTAATTACTAATAGTGATATTGCTATTATTAATACTAATCGTTAACATTTTTAACCAGTATTAATTTTTATTATCTTTATTGTGACTATTATTATCGATGATTACTATTAATTTATATTATATTTAATAATAATAATAAACAACAGACTTGTTCCTGATATTAAGCTGGGGGAGGACGATGTCAGGTGGTGAAGCTTCGTGCAGGTTCCCCATGACAGGGGGAATAGCGACGGAATCCAAATGCTGGTCCTTACTTGGGAAGCCTAGAAGGCCACTGGGAGGATGGGAAGATTGGCACATGAGGGAAGGTGCAGAGGTGGAAAGGGCACAAGAGTTCCGTTTATTTACCACAAAACAGAGAACAGGACTGGGCCAGAGACTGGATTCTTCCTGTCTCCTGGGGAAAACTGGGTGCATGGCCTGAACTTTTTCTCTTCTGTAGGCAACAAGACCCGCAGAGGAAGGCTCTCTTCCAGGCCTTTTCTGGGAAACCTCAGAAAAAAAATGGAGTTTTAGAGAGATAACAGATAAACCTCCGGAGATAACAGTGACAACTACTGTGCTGTGACTTCACACATAACTCCTAATGTCTTGAACATACTTATTTTTCGGAGAAGCCGTTGTCAAATCGAAAAGAATCCATGGAATCTTGGATTTATCTGAGTCTAACCACTAGAGAAATGCAAATAAAAACTACAATGAGATACTTCTCACATCCGTCAGAATGGTGATTATTAGAACAACTCTTTCTTCCCATTTTCTTTACTCATCCGTGACTGAACCATGAGGCACCATAGATGTACACCTCATCAGGAGGGTGTAGGGGACAGTGGCAAGGGGAGCAGCAGCACAAGAAACAGACAAGGCCACTACTTCTGCCTACATAATAACTATTGTCTTGGAGTGTACAATAATTAATAATGTTCACATGGCTGCCCTGAGCATACAGAGATGGTGACCAGAGTAGATGCAGGGACTACAGAGATACAGCCTGATCCTTGCTAATTAGGACTTAAGTGTCGGCTTATGTGCTGCCCTTTTGTGCATTAATAAGCCAGGGCCTCAAAACTGCCTGCTAAGCACAGGCCAAATGTCATGCGGGGGTGCAAGTAAATATTCATGTGTAGGAGATGAGAGCAGTTTAGTGTGGGAGAAGATGACAACACCTGAAGACCACAAAACGTTGTGTAGACCAAAGGGAAGGCCCATCGTCAGCTCACGGTTCTGACTCAGGCGGCTGCTAATGTGTTACGGAACCGTCAGCCGACAGCAGGTAGGTCAAGTTGAGCAGGTGTCCTTCATGAGGGTTGGTCCATTCCACTTGTGTTGCCAATTGTTTCAATAGCGTCTCATGCAGCCCACTGGTAAGGAAGGAATGAGCACCCTACGTTTACTGGCACCGTGAAACACATAACATCTATTACTAAACAGATAAGCCAGACATCAGTTATTAATTACATATAGGAGGATGGTGTAAGCTCCCACAGGCCCAAACAGGGATTAATTTAGGAGCAGAGAGTGGTATAGCATTAAAAAGGTGAGGATGTTCCTTTTTTTTTTTTTTTTTTTTTTTTTTTGAGACAGAATCTCGCTCTGTCACCCTTCCTGGAGTGCAGTGGTGTGATTTTGGCTCACTGCAGGCTCCATCTCCCGGGTTCACACCATTCTCCTGCCTCAGCCTCTCTAGAAGCTGGGACTACTGGCACCCACCACCACGCGTGGCTAATTTTTTGTATTTTTAGTAGAGATGGGGTTTCACGGTGTTAGCCAGGATGGTCTCGATCTCCCGACCTCATGATTCACCGGCCTCGGCCACCCTAAGTGCTGGGATTACAGGCGTGATCCACTGCACCCGGCCCAGGATGTTCCTTTCTTCCTACAGGAGTATGTGATTGGTTTGTCTATTGGCTGGTAGGGAACTGAATCATGTGACACTGAGTGGTAAGACTGTAATACTCTAAAATACAATATATAAGCTGTCATATCATAATGGTGCAATACTATCTACTACAATAAGAAAGGCATCGATGAAAAGCCCAACGCTATCATACGTGACTGAGAGATTGAATGCTTCCTCCCTCAGATTAGTTACAACATATTGTCCTATCACAGTCCTCTCTCTTTCATTCAAAGTGAATGATCCAAATAATAGACAGAAATAATAAAGAATAAAGGCAACAAATGCAAAGAACTCACGAGATGATACTCTATGGTAAAATTTATGTACTTAGGAATTAATACCAACTCATTATTAGCAAAAAATAAACATCTTTATATCAAGAGTAGTTTTTCCTTTAATAAAGAAAGGTGGAATGTGTATAATGAACAAGGGATAATCAAAATTTGCCAAATGAGGCTGGTAAGACAATCCCAACAATTCACAATCATTATTCACTGGTCAGTTAATCACAGGACAATACATACAAATGAAACTTACTGACCGCGTGCAGTGGCTCATGTCTGTAATCCCAGCACGTTGGGAGGCTGAGGTGGGCAAATCATGAGGCCAGGAGTTCAAGACCAGCCTAGCCAACATGGCGAAACCTGTCTCTACTAAAAATACAAAGAATTAGCTGGACGTAGTGGTGGGCACCTGTAGTCCCAGCTACACGGGAGGCTCAGGCAGGAGAATCACTTAAACCCAGGAGGCGGAGGTTGCAGTGAGCCGAGATTGCACCACTGCACTCCAGCCTGGGCAACAGAGTGAGATTCCATCTCAAAAAAAAAAATAATAATAATGAAATAAAAAAAATTAAACTTACCTACATTTTAGAAAAACATTAAAATTCAACCATGAATCCAGCACATTATCAAATGAATAGACAAAAATTCTACCAACAAACTTAGTATCATTATCTATGAAACTCAAGTACTACTGCTTAAAGAGCATTTACAGAACTCTCACCTCAAGGTTTCCCTGCAAAACAAGGTGAAATGCATACTCAAGACTCTTTAAGAATGAGCCACTGATAAAAACAATATACTTGTAACTTGTGTAACATTTCATACATTTTTTTCAAGCACTGCACCATAATTAATTGGCATCAGGCTTTTCAAATTAGAAAAGCTTCACTTACAGAACTTCTTTCCTGTGGGAATTTTAACATGACTTTTCAAATAAATGTTAAAACTGAAAATATTTTTGCAGTTTCTAAACTATTAGAGTTTTAATCCTGTGTACGTTCTTGTATTTACAAGGTCCAGGGAGCTACAGTGTGCATTTTCATATGTCCTTGAGTGGGTATGAGAGCAATGAAACATTCCCACATTCTGGACATTCATAGGGTTTTTCTCAGGAATGAGCTGATGTCTTCAAATGGAACTAACACAACTGAAGGCCTTACTACAAATTTAGATTCAAAAGGCTTTTCTCCACTCTGAGTCCTCCCAAATCTTCAAAAACAGGAAAATCTGAAGGCTTGACCACATTTCCTAACATTCTTATGGTTTCTATGCAGTGTGAGCCTTTTCATGTTTATGAGGGAATGGGAAAGAGTAAATGTTTTACCACATTTCTTACATTCAAGGGGCTTTATTTATTTGTTTGTTTATTTTCTTTAATTTTGAGAGGGAGTCTCACTCTGTCACCAGGCTGGAGTGTAGTGGCACAATCTCGGCTCACTGCAACTTCCACGTCCTGGGTTCAAGCGATTCTCCTGCCTCAGTCTCCTGAGTAGCTAGGATTACAACCATATGCTACCACACCCAGCTAATTTTTGTATTTTTAGTAGAGACGAAGTTTCACCATGTTGGCCAGGATGGTCTCGATCTCCTGACTTTGTGATCCGCATGCACAGGGCTTTCCCCCAATCCCCCGTGGCTTTTTATGTCCTTGAAAAAGAACTAAGACAACTGAAATGTGCCACCATGCCCAGTTAATTATTTTCTTTCTTTTTTTTTTTTTTTTTGAGATGGAGTCTCGCTCTGTCGCCCAGGCTGGCATGCAGTGGGGCTATCTCAGCTCACTGCAAGCTCCGCCTCCCAGGTTCACACCCTTCTCCTGCCTCAGCCTCCCGAGTAGCTGGCGTAAGCCAACGTGCCCGGCATTATTTTATTTTTCTAGAGACAGGGTTTCACCATGTTGCCCAGGTTGTTTCACATTGTTTTAATCCGGGCTAGTTATGAACTCCTGGGCTCAAGCAATACACACACTTTTGCCTCCCAAAGTGCTGGGATTATAGGCTGAGTCACTACACCCAGCCTCTATATCATGACTTCTTTCATGGTGAGTAAGGTGACTGGAACGAGTGTAGCCTTTACCGCATCTCTTACATTCATAGGGTTTTTCTCCAGTATGAATTCTTTCGTGGAGGTGAAGGGAACTGAGACGACTGAAGGCTTGGTCACATTGTTTACATTCATAGGGTTTCTCTCCAGTATGGTTACAAAGGGAACTCAAAGGACTAAAGACTTTGCCACAATGTTTACATTCATAGGGTTTCTCTCCAGTATGAATGCTTCCATGACAACGAAGGGAAGTGGAACAGCCAAAGGCTTTATCACATTTGGTACCTTTATAGGGTCTTTCTCCAGTGTGAGTCCTTTCACGCGTCTTAAAATAACAAGAAAATCTGAATGTTTTCCCACATTCCTTACATTCCTAGGATTTCTCTCCAGTGTGAGTTCGTTCATGTATTACACAACAACTGGAAACAGTGAACGCTTCACCACATTCTTTACATTTACAGGGTTTGTCTCCTGTGTGAGTTCTCTGATGTCTTTCAAATGAATTGAGAAAATAAAACGCTTTCTCACATATCGTACATTTATAACTGGATTTCCACTGTGCATTATCATGTGTCTTCTAACACCTGGAACAGAAACGAAGAATTTCCCACATTGTTCACATTTATATTGCTTCTCTCCATATGGTTTGTATCCTGAGTGAGCTAGGATGTGCCTATTAAGGAGGGAATGATATATAAAGACTTTTCCACAAACACTGCATTCACGTTGTTTTAATCCAGTAGAAACGTTCTCATTCAGATCAAGATTTGGAATTTGGCTGACAACTTGTCCATACTGTCTACCTTTTTTGCTTTCACACAGTCTCTGTAACACATGATTTCTGTAAAAAAAAAAATGACAAGCACATTATTATTGGTTGGTTTAATAACTTTCTACTTATTAATAGGTCTTGGACTTACACTGCTACCAATACCAAGGAAAATGCATTATTATTATTTTTTTTGGCCATGATTGAATTATTTGAAAGTAAATGGGTTACCACTGAAAACACAGCTACCACCTACGTGACTATGACGAAATTAGTAACATTCATATACACAATTTTGTAGTGCTATTTTCAAGTAAACTGTTTTCCAAACACTGACTGCTACACTGAAGTACGTTACATTTGGGTGAAATTTTTCTAAAACAAAATAAATTTCAAGTGACTCTTATTTGTTTTGATTACTTGTTTTTAAGTTCATATGACTTGCTAAGATTCCTTCAAAGGACTTTATTTCCTCTTCTCAGTGCAAGTTATCTTATATCTTTCCCAGGTTTTTCAAAGTGATCTTCAATATTCTGGTCTTTCCATTAGTTTCCTAAAATGCAGACCCACAAAATTATCACGAATTATTAAAAACTATAGAAACGTTACTAGATTTATGTTCATTGTACACAGTGCCCATGCCTGATTTCTTCACCAAATCATTCCCTTGCCACATTCCAAATCACAAATAGCACTGATGATAGGGAAATACTTCTGTAATTAAGTGAAATGTGTTGTCATTCTTACCTACAGAAGCCAGGTTCCTGCAGGTTTCCTGCATCACTTCTCTCTAGAGATTCTTCTGAGAAGAATTTAAGAAAGCCCATTCCTCCTGGGTAAAGTTTACAGCCACATCCTCAAAAGCCATGGAGTCCTAGAACATTCCACACATGTGGATAGAAGGACGGGTGAGACTGACAGCACTGGGAATTTATACTCAATCCATAAGCTCTTTACATGATTCTAAAATTTTCAAGCATTTCTTCTATGACGTGATTGTCACAACTCTTACTCTGTTCACACATACTCCCTCCCACACAGCAGTATTAATGCTGGAATTGAACTATTCAAAAAGGTAACAGCAAAGTAGAAACACCCATCTCATTAGAGAATCCAGGGAGTAAGATGTGCTGCTAGGAGTTACCTTTTAACTTCACTTTGTACATTTCTAGTATCTGTCATAATAAAGTCCTACCTGATGTGCATAAGGGAGTTAATATTATCAGTCCTGAGACTACTGATTCTTAAAAACACCTGCTGGCAAAGTTCCATCTTTGTATTAGTAACTTACATTTTGAAAGGGATTCCACCAACCCAAGTAATAAGAATGACCCACTGCATCTAAATGGCTTATGCAATATATTTGCCAAAACTTTTTCTGCTGAAGGTCTATTATTTTGTGTCACTGCAGTGGTGCTTAGGGAACCAGACACCAAAACACAGTCTGAACACTAAGTGTTCAATGAGTTTCCCTGGTAGACAATATTTTACATGTGCTGTCACTTGTTAACTGGGGAGTTGAGCCCATTCCATGTGATTACACCAAGACAGAGTATGCTTATTAAATTTAATTGAGTAATAAATAAAACCAATAATTGGTATTTAACAACATTAATACAACAATTTTTAAAATTTCTATTGCACAATGTCAAGGCAGAAAGGAATAAGAGGAAATATGACACATGGTTTTTAAAATGACATTAATGTCACCACTTCCAGATGCTATTCCTATGAAATCACATAAATTCCCAAATCAGGTTGTTTTAGGCAAGAAAAACTACTTTTTCATACGTAGTAAAAATGACAAATATCTAATGCTTTTTTGTCACTTAAAAAAAGAGTGATAGCTTGTCTGACATACTTCTAAGATTTTCAAATGAAAATACTCAGGACAGCACAGTATTAGCAGAGAGATGAGCAAGCAGACCAAGGGGAAGAAAAGTCTTAATGACCCAGCATTAATATGGAAAGTTGATGAATGATAGACTAGGCACTGTAGAATAGAAAAAGAAATCACATGCACTTTAAAATATGAGGCAAACCAGGCTGGCATCTACTTGGGAAAATGCATTGCATTCTTCTCTATTCCATGAACCATAATCAACTTATTATATATTCAAATATGAAAGACAAAACCAGAACACTTTCAGAAGTCACAGGAAGATTTTTTTTTTTACGAAGGATTAGGCAGAATTTCTTTTGTGTAAGAAAACAGTGATAAAGGAACAGACAAACTCAAACATGTTAAAATTTAGGGACTAAAAAGAAAATAGAGTGGGCCAGGCGTGGTGGCTCAGGCCTGTAATCCCAGCACCTTGGGAGGCTGAGACGGGTGATCACCTGAGGTCCGGAGGTTGAGACCAGCCTGGCCAACATGGCAAAACCCCGCCTTTTTGCTGGTGTTTGTTTTTTGAGATGAAGTCTTCCATTGTCGTTTGGGCTGGGGTGCAGTGGCAAGATCTTGGCTCACTGCAAACTTCACCTCCCTGGTTCAAGCAATTCTCTTGCCTCAGCCTCCCGAGTAGCTGGGATTACAGGTGCCTGCCACCAGGCTCAGCTAATTTTTTTGTATTTGTGGTAGAGACAGTTTTTCACCGTGTTGGCCAGGCAGCTCTGGAACTCCTGACCTTGTGATCCACCCACCTTGGCCTCCCAAAGTGCTGGGATTACAGGAATGAGCCACCGTGCCAGGCCTAAAACCCCGTGTTTACTAAAAATACAAAAATTAGCTGGGTGTGGTGGTGGGCCTATAATCCCAGTAACTCTGAGGCTGACACAGGAGAATCACTTGAACCCGGGAGGCAGAGGTTGCAGTAAGCAGAGATGGCGCCACTGCACTCCAGCCGGGCTACAGAGCAAGACAGTGTCTCCGAAAAAACAAACAAACAAACGAAAACCCCAGATATCCAGATAAAGGATGCAGATGTGTCCACTTTCATAAATTCTTCACCATGCTACAAGAGGGGAACTGACATTTTGGTGAATCTTTGTAAATCATCAATTTATCTATCACACTTTTATTTCACCAGTAGCATTGACAAAGCTAAGTCCTACAATTCCGTTTGAAATTACCCTTAAAAAGAACAGACCTTTAAAACCTACTACACTCACTCTGAGGAAGAAATAAATATGAATTTTTAGCAAATAAAATGCATCATTTTAGCTTGCCTCTTTGGAAATAGTATTTTTATCTTTCAAGCTGTACTGACAAAATGTATCTTACAGTCAATGAAAAACTGAAACTCAAATAAGCGGACAAGCCTTTTCAAGATAACAAACTCAGGGAGAGGCAGTGCTGACCCCAACACAGACCTTTCTAAGTGTCACGGCATTCCATTCTATCCCTCGGGACACCCATCCTGTTCAGTAAAGCACTCAGTCACCACCTAGGAGGCACTGGCACTGCTCTTTGTCCTCCTGTGTGCCTTAAAAGCATCTTCATATTCAGGTTCTTGCACATCCTCTCTGGGGTGGGTTTTCCTTGTTCTTTGGGACAGTTTTTCTCTCTTCACAAGTCTGAGACAATCTAGAGAGCTGAAATCATTTCTGCCTTTTCCTCTCAATATCAGTATTCCATTGGCAGACCGTCAATGTGTCTCCGAGGAATAAAAGCTCCGGCTGGAGGAACAGCTTTAATGACCTAGCTTTAATGACATTACGTTGTATTGTCCATTCATTTTAATGTCCTAAAATTTTAATAACCCTAAGGGGTCACCATTTTAGATGAAACTATACCAGGAGATTCCTCTAAGGCCAAGAGCATCCAGCTGCTCTCCTGAGAGACACTACCCCCTACCTCAGGCTGTCCTTGGGGATGAGATGATCCCGGGGCTGATACTCACTAGACCCTCCAATAGACATGGCCACAATGCGTATCCTGGGTCATCCCCAGACAGTTCTAAAATGCCAGGACTAGGAAAAGACAGGAGGGTGGCTGAGGACACAACACCCTGTAGAGTTTTCACGGGGGGACCTCAACCTAAAGACATTTTGGTAATATGTACACTTAGGAAAGATGAAAAGAAGAGAGGCACAAAGATTTTTTTTACAGTAGAGTGTTAGATGATTTATTCTCTGCTTTCCTCTCATGTAAAATGTTTGGAAACAGAAAAATAGTTTGGCCACGGTGGCTCACGCCTGTATTCCCAGAGCTTTAGGTGGCTGAGGTGGGCGATCAGTTAAGATCAGGAGTTCGAAACCAACCTAACCAACATGGCAAAACCGTGTCTCTACTAAAAATACAAAAATTAGCTGGACGTGGTGGTGGGCGCTTATAAGCCCAGCTACTTGGGAGGCTGAAGCAGGAGAATCGCTTGAACTTGGGAGTCAGAGGTTGTAGTGAACTGAGACTGTGCCATTGCACTCCAGCCTGGCGACAGGGCGAGACTCCGTCTCAACAACAACAACAACAACAACAAAATTATAAATATATATAAAATATACATTTAAAATTATTACATGTAGATAGTATTTGAAGTCATGGGACTGACTGTAGATAGAAACAAGAGAAGGCAAGGAAAGTTTTCATATTTATATTTGTATATATTATATAAAATTAATATACATAATTATAATATATAAATATATCATATAGGCTGTGCACAGTGGCTTACACCTGTAATCCCAGCAATTTGGGAGGCTGAGGTGGCAGATCACCTGAGGTCAGGAGTTCGAGACTAGACTGACCAACTTGGAGAAATCCCATCTCTACTATAGATACAAAAATTAGCCAGGCGTGGTGGTGCGTGCCTGTAATCCCAGCTACTCAGGAGATTGAAGCAGGAAAATCACTTGAACCCAAGAGGTGGAGGTTGCGGTGAGCCCAGATTGTGTCATTGCACTCCAGCCTGGGTGACAAGGGTTAAACTCCATCTCAAAATAAATAAATAAATAAAACAAGAAATAGATATTTATGTCAAAATATATAATTATAATACATAAATGTGTATATATATACATTTATTATAAATTTATTAATATATGAAATATATTTATTTCTGAGACAGGGTCTGGCTCTGTCACCCAGGCTGGAGTGCAGTGACACTATCATAGCTCATTGGAGCCTTGAACAGATGGCTCAAGCGATCCTCCCACCTCAGCCTCCTGAGTGGCTAGGATTGCATGCACACACCACCATGCCTAGCTAATTTTAAAATTTTTTGTAGAGACAGGGTCTTCCTTTTTTGCCTAAGCTGGTCTTGAACTCCTGGGCTCAAGTGATCTCCCTGCTTCAGGCTTCCCATGTGTTAGACGTGGGCCACTGCATCTGGTCTAATGCATTTTTTAATTTGCAAGTTTATATTATTTAATATTTTGAAGTACCGAATGTGTTGAACAACCAACTTGCAGAATTCCCGAACAATGGACGGTCAGCTGTCATGTCCTGGTTCAAATTGTCCCAGCACACCAAGGCTAGAAACCTTTCGGCCAACTTCCACTTATGTCTCCCGGGGCAGGACAATGTCACTTGGCCAATCCCCACTAAGAGGGACTCTGGAAAGGCAAGAAACTATTCTGTTCTCTCTAATGGAATGTGACCAGAGAGAAGGCAGTTGGGAGGGCCAGCAGGGCCCTCCAACCAGCAGCGTCCACCATCGACTAACTGCCCTAGAGCTACACCGTGCTGGGCATTTGGGGCACTGTTATCAGCAAGAGTTTCCATTTTTCTTCTCATGGGACCTTCATGCTAGTGGCAAGAGACAATTCTTTTTTTTTTTTGAGACAGTTTTGTTCTTGTCACTCAGGCTGTAGTGCAATGGTGTAATCTCGGCTCACTGCAACCTCTGCCTCCTGGATTCAAGCAATTCTCCTGCCTCAGCCTTCTGAGTAGCTGGGATTACAGGATTGCACCACCACATCTAGCTAATTTTTGTATTTTTAGTAGAGATGGGGATTCACCATGTTGGCCAGGCTGGTCTGGAAATCCTGAGCCACTGCACCCAGTCAAAAGGGAGATTTTAAATCAATAAGTATAATTGTGATGAATGCCAGAAAGAAGAATGTGTGTGATGGGGAGGGGACCTAAGTTATTGTCTCATATTTTACCACTTTCATAGGCAATAACTAAACACTTAGAAGCTTAAAACAACACACACCTTTAAGCCAATTTTGGCAAGCTAGGAGTTGAGCTCATTTTAGCGGGTCCTGTGCTTGGGATCTCACGCTAAGCAGCTGGGCTGCATCCTCATCTGAGGCTCCACCAGGGCAGAATCCATTTCCAGGTCCGCCGAGGTTACTGGCATAATTCATTTCCTCGGACCCGCTTGGCAAGGACCCAGTTTTTTGCTTCCTTGCCTACAGGGCCCCTCCGAAGGTCCTTTCTCAGCACAGCATCTCCCTCCTGTAGCGCCTGCAGGCGGAACCTTTCTCTCTAGTGTGCGAAGGTGATGCACTGTGACAATGACATCCCATTGCTTTTGCCAGGCTCTATGGGTTAGAAGCCAGTCACCGGTTTTGCTCGTACCCAAGGTCAGGAAGACTATGCAACGGCATAGGTCACTGGGGGGGTCAGTCACTTTAGGGTGTGGCTGCCACCACTGAACTTGGTGAGACTTTAAGGGTTGGTAGGAGCTGGCCAGGTACAGGGGTGAGGGTGTGTCAGGCAGGGGTGAGGGCATGGAGGGGGATGCAGAAGCCTGCACCCTGGAATGTCCTTTCATTCCCTGAGGTTTTGTTCTCCTGATCCCTGAGTACATCCCAGAACACGGTGGGGCCCTAGCAGGGGAGAGGTAGGGAAGCATGTGTTGTTCATCCAGGGACCTTGTTAGGCAAATCAGATTAGGGGCCAGGCTTTCAGTGGTGGGTGTGAGCGTGGGAGTGATGAGTGTGCAGGTGTGTGTGCGAAGAGCGATGGGGATGGGGTCAGCCCCAGCCACCATGAAGACCTTAACTGTGCATCCACCCATCCCAGCAGCCTTCCTGAGTGAGTGCCTTCAGGGCGCAGGTCCTGTTTTACACATGGAAGTGAATCAGAGTGGGACACTGCCTTGCCTTAGAGAGGTCACACTTCTTCTCCTTCTTCTTCTTCTCCTCCTTCTTCTTTTTTAAAATTTGTGACAGAGTCCCGCTCTGTTGCCCAGGCTGGAGTGCTGTGGTGTGACCTTGGCTCACTGCAACCTCTGCCTCCCAGGTTCAAGCAATTTTCCTGCCTCAGCCTCCTGGGTAGGGTAGCTGGGATGATAGGCATACATTACCATGCCTGGCTAATTGTTGTATTTTAGTTTCACCATATTGGCCCGGCTGGTCCCAGTCTCCTGGCCTCAAGCGATCTGCCCACATCAGCCTCCCAAAGTGCTGTGACTACAGGCATAAGCCACCACACCGGGCGAGAGGTCACACTTCATGCCAAGTGGGTGGCAGCCACTCAGACAGCACCCCAGCTGGCACTGGGAGTGAGGCGTGCTCAGTGTCCTAGGAAGGCAGAGGGCTGCATGAGAGGTTCCAGGAGGAAGGACTGGAGGAGGATTTGAGATTTTCACCTGAGCAGCTGGGTGGATGGAGGGGCTGTTCACTGAGAATCACAAGAATGTGGATGAGCAGGTTAGGGCACTAATAAAGCACTCTGTTTGGCCCGCGGAAAATTTGAGATGTTTCCCTGTGTCCAGCTGGGCCTTTGGGAAAGGTCAGGGCTGGGCATCTGACTGGGATGGATGTCTCTGGCAGGCAGCAGAGCATGTGGATGGTTTGTGAAGCCTGGAAAGGCATGAGATTTCTTGTGGCAGCGCCCACTGCAAATGGAAGGGCATTTGGCCTGAGTCCAGACATATACAAGTTGGGCAGAGAAGGGGGTGGGTCCCCAGGACCCACCGAGGAGCAGCTATGGAAGTACAGGGAAACCAAGGGTGTGGGGTCACATGGAGCAGGAAACTCAAATAAGATGAGGAAAGACGTTTTAAAGACGATCAGGGCTGGGACAGTGGTTCATGCCTGCAATCCCAATACTTTGGGAGGCTGAGACGAGAGGATAGCTTGAGGCCAGGAGTTTGAGACCAGCCTGGGCAACATAGGGAGACCTCATTTCTATAAATAAATAAATAAATAAATACCATTGGTACTTGGCATTTCAGGCGGGGAACAGCAAACACATGAAAGTTCTGAGGTAGGAAAGGGAAGTGATTAGCGCTTGCTCCTGGTTCCTTTATCAGACCTTAAAGAGATGCAGAGACATTTCAGGTACTCCTTGGCCGAGCTCCTTCAGGGAAGGCCTAAGTTCGTTTTTACTTCCCCTCTATTAATTTTTTTTTTTTTTTTTTTTTTTTTTTTTTTTGGAGACAGAGTCTCATTCTGTCGCCCAGGCTGGAGCGCATGCAGTGGCACCATCTCAGCTCACTGCAACCTCCACCTCCCGGGCTCAAACGATTCTCCTGCCTCAGTCTTCCCAGTAACTGGGACCATAGGGACGCGTCACCACGATCGGCTAAGTTTTTTTATTTTTAGCAGAGATGGGGTTTCATCTTGTTGGCCAGGCTGGTTTCGAACTCCTGGCCTCAAGTGATCCACCTGCCTCCGTCCCACAAACTGCTGGGATTACAGGAGCGAGCCACCGCGCCTGGCCCTACTTCACTCCTAACGCCCACCATACGTGCTTCCAAATGTTTGCTGAATGACAAGGTGAACGAGTGAATGGGACTACGTGACTTCGGGCAGCAGGCAATCCTATTCCTTGAACCTCAGTTTCCTTTTTTGTAAAGCAAGCCTGTCTCTCGCTCTCTGCCCTAAAAGCCTGAGTTCTGGGCTTGAGATGAGCGCGTCCTGTAGGGCAGACTGCAGGTGGACGTTGAGCTGGGTCTTCTAGGAGGCCAGGATCCGGCCAGCTCTTGGGTCCGGTCCTCCCGCGGGACACCGCACGCCCAGTCCCAGCGCCGCCCCGCCCAACCTGCCTTTGTTCCCCCAGGCCCCGCCCTCTCCGCGCAGCTCGCTCCCCATTGCCCGGCGGGCGGGCCCTGGGCGCCCGGCTCCGCTGGGGGCGGGGCTGCGGGCGGCGGGCTGGGCCGTGTGCACCTGCGCGGTGTGTTTCCCGGCCGCAACCCCGCGCCAGCTGCAGCTCCTTGATCCGAGCCGGATCCTGAGCGGGGAACACGGGCTGAAGCGGCGGCGGCGGCCCCGCCCCGGGGCTCCATTGTTGAGGCTGCCGCGGCTCTGTCGGCTGCTCAGCTGCGCTCCAGTCGGCCCAGGCGCCGCGGCGAGGAGCGAGCGCTGCGAGGCGGCAGCCTGAGGTGAGAGGGCGCGACGGGCGACGGGGTCTCCGGACCGGGCGTGGGTCTCTGCCCCGCGCCTGGCGGCTCCGAGCTGGGCTCCGCAGGGTCTGAGGTTGGGATCCGGGGTCCTTGCTCCAGGGCTTTGTCTCGGCCTTGGGCGGCACCGGGGGCTTAGCGCCTGCTGCGGTACCTCGTGGGCCCGCGGGGTGTCCTGGTCGCCCTGCGGGTGAGGGCCGGTCCCTACTGCTCCCCGGCTCCCCGCGTCTGCCGCGGAGGGGACTGCATGGACCCAGGCGCTGGCTTCTGCCCGGTTCCCCGCAGCGTGGCTGGTCCCCGCGTGCAGCAGAGGGGGCCCTGCGAGGGCCCACTCGTGGGGCGGGGTCCGGGCCACCGCGAGAGGGAGACTCCGCCGCCCTCCTCGCCCTCCCTCGCAGCGAGACTGCTTCCCTAGACTCACCGAGGGGACTGCGCGGACCTTCGGACGAGGGAGTCCGTGACTCTGCGTGGGGGCTCTTTCCCGGCCCCGCATGAGGGCTTCCTGAGTGTTTTGTCACCTATATAGGTGGCTGCGTGGACCCGCGCGCGTGGGTAAATGCGAGGTCCTTTTTCAATACCGTGAATCCAAGTATTCGTGCTATTTTAAATCTGCAATTCTTTGACTCTCCAGAGGGTTTTTAGATTAATTTTTTTTCTATTACTTCCTAGCGTTTGTTGCATAGTTCAGAGTACTTGATTAAAACTTAACAGGTCTGCCTGGTACGGTGGCTCACGCCTGTAATCCGAGGACTTTGGGAGGTCTAGGCAGGCGGATCACTTGAGGTCAGGAGTTGGAGACCAACCTGGCCAACATGGTGAAACCCTGTCTCTACTAAAAATACAAAAATTAGTTGGGTGTGGTGGTGGGCGCCTGTAATCGCAGCTCCTCAGGAGGCTGAGGCAGGAGAATAGCTTGAACCCAGGAGGCGGAGGTGGCAGTGAGTGAAATGGCTGCACTGCACTCCAGCCTGGGCCATAGAGTGAGACTTCCTCTCAAAACAAAAACAAAAACAATGTACTGGGTCTACCTCTGGCTCTGGAATTTTCCTGGAAGGCCTTCTCTTCTGGGCTTCATTTTTCTCACTTTTGAGGATCGTAAACTACATAATTTCCAAGAATTTTTGCCCTACACCTTTAATTCTTTCAAGCAAATATAGCAGAGAAAAATTCTCTTCCCCGCAATGGTGTAAGGAAGTCTCTCACAGAAGGGGACACATGGGTATGGAGAAGACAGAGGGTATATATATATATGTTTTTTTTGTTGTTGTTGTTTTTTTTTTTTTTTTTGGTGACGGAGTTTTGCTCTGTTGCCCATGCTGGAGTGCAGTGGCAGGATCTTGGCCCACTGCAAGCTCCGCCTCCTGGCTTCACTCCATTCTCCTACCTCAGCCTCCCAAGCAGCTGGGACTATAGGCGCCTGCCACCATGCCCGGCTAATTTTTTGTATTTTTAGTAGAAACAGGATTTCACTGTGCTAGGCAGGATGGTCTCCATCTCCTGACTTCGTGATCTGCCCGCCTCGGCCTTCCAGAGTGCTGGGGATTACAGGTGTGAGCCACTGCGCCTGGCCGACAGAGGATGTATTTTTGAGCTCTACATTTCAGAGTTCTTTTCTCTAGCCCTGGCCTGGGTCCCAAACAGGGAACTTAATTCACTCTATCCCGAAGTATACTCTTGCTTTGATGCCATTGGTATGTTGTCCTAGAGATTTGCTGTGGCTGCTAGGAGTGTTTCAGAGTTAAGAACTGATGCAACCTCTCTTTTGTCAGTTTATGAGTCTATAAACCATCTTGTTTCCTTTAGCGTTATCTCCCTGGAACTGGAAGGTCAGAGATGAAGTTTTCTTAGATTATAAGTCTCAGTCTTTGCTATCTACCTTCGTCTGTCTCCCATGTCACCTGCTGTTTTTTTTCCCCCTGTTTTTCGTTTTAATGTTTTTATTGGATAGGTGTCTATTATTGCAGGCTACCTGAAAACATTTTTGGATATTGACAGGATATAAGTATGAATAATATGTAAAAGATAACTTATTCTAGTTCTTTTGAGCAGAGGATTTGGTTTTGATATGTGGCCCTATTAAAGCTTTTGTTAAGCCCAAGTACTTGCTGAACTTCAGTTCCCTTACCTGTAAAATGGAGTTAGTTGTTAATAATACCTGTTCTGCCTAACTCAGGAGATTGTTTTGAGGATCAAATGAAATAATGAATGTAATGGAATTTTGTAAATTTTAAATGAAATATTGTATTACCTAAGATTTTTTTTTTTTTAACGCCATATTAAGAATGGAATGAATCTGGGTTTTCCTTTGAAATCCGAAATATTTAATGTATAGAGAAGTTTTAATGTGTCTGTTGGGGAGCTGCATTAGGATTGTTTTCTATCTTTAATTGGCCAGTATTTTTTTATATTTTAGCATTTTTGGGGAACATCAAAATTTGTGTTTCAGTTATCATTAATATTTTACAAAGTTATTGAATGTGCATGATTTAATCTTTAACAATCTCTTCAATTATTTACATTCCCATGTAAAAAATTCAGTAATGAACGTCCATGTAAATAACATTCCCATGCTTTAATGAAGCATAATTTCTTGACATTGCAGTTTCTAAGTGCCCTGTGTTGAGGTTGGGAAAGCTAAAGGGCAGTCAGAGGTCCAGGTCAGCAAAGCGTCACCTTTGACATTTGAAATCCAGCAGCAGATATCACAGTGAACCCCATTCCAGCATCCAGGAAGTTTCTCTGCCCTGCCTCTCCTCCGGCCACCTCAGAATCTGTGTCTGCGGTGTTGGTCCTGCTTTCCTGTCTCTCCTCTGCCTTTTCTTTCTCTTCACCAACTTCTACCGAGTGCCTCTGATGTCTCAGACAGTGGCAGTGGGATTACAAAGGCTAATAAACCCAGCCCTGGTCCTCAAAGAATTTATGTTTTCTGTGCAGATATTAAGTGACACTGTCATATATAGTGTTGACAAACATTGATACAGATTTCCTGTGAAGTGCAGAAGCACCATCCTAGAAGCAGAGATGCAGAGGCAGCACTGGTGACTCACACGTGGAGAGCTGGAGTTCTTGGTCTAGTGGGATAAACTGACCTGGACATCATTTCAGTGCAGCGGAGAGTGAGTGCTGGGATGGGCTCCCTTGGGGCATCTGGGGCTGGGTTTGTCTGGTGTTTAGTCTCCTGCCTGGTACTTAGAGTTTATCAGTAAGATGAGCATTGGGAGGCTTCTAAGTGAAAAGAAAGGCAATCACTTACCTGAAACCTAAAATTTGTAGGTGTTCTGGGCCATTTATAATTCACTGAATCTGGTTTGTCAGAACAAGTCTATCATTTATTGTTTTGGATGGAGTGTGGCCAGCCCTGCCTTGCGATGTAAGGAAATCAGGAAACGCTTGTCAGGTGTCAACACTGTGCCAGGAACTCTTCTAGGGGTTTCCACGTGAATCACTGTATTCATTTCTGTTGCTGCTTTACCACATTTCCACAAATTTAGTGGCTTAAAACAATTGAAATTGTATCATCTCACAGTTCTATGGGGCAGAAGACTGACGTGGATGTGACTGGGCAAAAATCACCATGTGGGCTGGGCTGCATTCCTCACTGGAGAATTGTTTCCAAGTGCTTTTGGCCAAATATAGTTCCTTGTGGTTGCAGGACTGAGGTGTCTGTTCCCTTGCTCTCCATCTGTTGGGAGCTGCCCTCAGCTCCTGAGGCCTCTATCTGGTCTTTGTACGTGGTCCCATCAGCTCAGGACTAGGTAGGCCAGGGACCTGGTCAGGCTCTCCCGTTCCCCTTTGTGCATTTCTCTTCTTGCACTCGGAGAAAGTTCTATTCCCTATTTTAAAATATTTTTTTGAGATGGAATCTCGCACTGTTGCCCAGGCTGGAGTGCAGTAGCATGAACTCAGCTCACTGCAACCTCTACCTCCTGGGTTCAAGTGATTCCCCTGCTTCAGCCTCCTGAGTAGCTGGGACTACAGTTGCCCGCGATGACACCCAACTAATTTTTGTATTTTTAGTAGAGATGGGTTTCACCATTTTAGCCAGGATGGTCTCCATCTCTTGATCTCGTGATCTGCCTGCCTTAGCCTTCCAAAGTGTGGAGATTACGGGTGTGAGCCACCGCGCCTGGCCAGTTCTATGCTCTTAGAGGCTCATGGGATTAGATTGGACCTCCCTGGATAGCCCAGGATACTCTTCCTAAGGCCTGTGGCCAAGCCCTTTTGCTGCACGACATAGTCACAGGTCTCGGGGGTTGGAATCTCCCACCACAGTTACGGATCCACTTACTACAGCAGCCTGGGAGGTGCTTTTTGTCACCTCTGGTTAACAGATATCAATTATTTATTTATTTATTTATTTAATTTTTTTGCAAATTGGCAGGAACATGAAGGTCCTTTTTTTTTTTTTTTTTCTTTTGAGACGGAGTCTCATTCTCTTGCCCGGGCTGAAGTGCAGTGGTGCAGTCTTGGCTCACCACAACTTCCACCTCCCAGGTTCAAGCAGTTCTCCTGCCTCAGCCTCCTAAGTAGCTGGGACCACAGGCACGTGCCACCAAGCCTGGCTAATTTTTGTATTTTTAGTACAGACGGGGTTTCAGTATGTTGGCCAGGCTGGTCACAAAATCCTGACCTCGTGATCCACCCAACTTGGCCTCCCAAAGTGCTGGGATTACAGGCGTGAGCGACCACACCCAGCCATGAAGATCCTTCTTAAATGAAAAAACCGTTCCTCTGACTTGATGTGAGGCTGTTGGTGAGACTGATAGCAGTGGAGACAGGTCCATCAGAAATGGAGCTAAACTTTGTTTTCTGGAGTATTTTGATGGCCTGCCCTGATCATGTAAGTTTTGCTAAGAAGTCATTAGAGTAATTCCTCTACTGGAAGAAATACCATATGGGGAATTTGGGACCTTCCCTTTTCAAGTTTTGCACAAAGGACTCTTCATGGGCGAAAAGTACATGATTCCAGGTCCATTTCTAGAATGGAAACAGCTGCATCAACCCAACAGCGATTCACATTCCTGAGTTTGAGAGAATCTGATTGTTTCAAGGCTGAAGCCAAAAGCCCAATAAACAATGTTTGTACCTTTATTCATAGTTAGGAATTAGGTGCATCCTGTGGTCAAGCAAACAACTGATGGTGGTCACCAAGTAGTTTAAAACCAAGTAGGACCTCATTTTATCATGTGGGTGTTTTTGATTTTCTTAACTAAGTTTTTATTTTCCTGTGCAATAAATGACAAACTCTGACTTGAAATGCATTTCCTTTAATAAACCAGAATCTAGGGCCGGGCGCGGTGGTTCACGCCTGTAATCCCAGACTTTGGGAGACCGAGGAGGGTGGATCACGAGGTCAGGAGATTGAGACCATCCTGGCTATGGTGAAACCCTGCCTCTACTAAAAATACAAAAAATTAGCCGGGCATGGTGGCGGGCGCCTGTAGTCCCAGGTCCTCGGGAGGCTGAGGCAGGAGAATGGCGTGAACCTGGGAGGCAGACCTTGCAGTGAGCGGAGATCACGCCACTGCACTCCAGCCTGAATGACAAAGCAAGACTGTCTCAAAAAAAAAAAAAAAGAAAAAAAAAGAAACCAGAATGTATAGTCCTAAGGTTTTTAACCTGGCTTTCAGGACTTTATGAAGTCCCCAAAATCCTGTGCAACAATTTTGTGTATCTGCATCCATGTGTGTTTATGGGGAGATGATTTATAGCTCTCCATACTTTTTCAAAGTGGTTGGATTCCAAAAAATTTTAGAATACACCACTTTGGCCTGGTGTGGTGGCTCACACCTGTAATCCCAGAACTTAGGGAGGCTGAGGCAGTAGGATCCACTGAGGTCAGCAATTTAAGACCAGCAACATAGCAAGACCTCCACCTCTACCAAAAAAAAAAAAAAAAGAGAGAAAGAATGCTGGGCATGGTGGTGCACACCTGTGGTTCTAGCTGCTCGAGAGGTTGATCACCTGATCCCAATAATTTGAGGCTGTAGTAAGTTAGAATTATACCACCGCACTCCAGCCCAGGCAACAGAGCAAGACCCTCTCTCAAACAAAAACAAAAAACCATATCACTTAATATACTATTGTTGTTGGTCAAATATCAGATTTTGTTTAAAAACTAAATACTCTTTTTTTTTTTTTTTTTGAGATGGAGTCTCGCTCTGTCGCCCAGGCTGGAGTGCAGTGGCATAGTCTCAGCTCACTGCAAGCTCCGCCTCCTGGGTTCACACCATTCTCCTGCCTCAACCTCCTGAGTAGCTGGGACTACAGGCGCCTGCCAGCACGCCTGGCTAGTATTTTGTATTTTTAGTAGAGACGGGGTTTCACCGTGTTAGCCAGGATGGTCTCGATCTCCTGACCTCGTGATCCGCCCACGTTGGCTTCCCAAAGTGCTGGGATTACAGGTAAATACTCATTTTTAGCAAAGTTGTACAGGCCTACAGTTCTAAGAGTCAGAAATTAACAAGGCTTAGGACAAAACCCAGCAATCCCCCACCTTACCCTTCTCCACTCTGATCCCTGCTCCTTGGAGGTTACTGTGTTTATGTTTTAGCTCGTTCTTCTAGATTGTGTGAAAGACAGGGAGGTGTCCTACTATGGAAGACAAGGATTCAGGCTGCTTACCTTCCCCGCTCCTCCTGTTGCCCACGTTTTTCTCCCCCATCCTCTCAGTATAATTATTGTGCTAGTGAGGCCAGGCACGGTGGCTCGTGACTTATCCCAGATTTTTGGGAGGCCGAGGTGGGCAGATCACTTGAGGCCAGGAGTTGAAGGCCAGCCTGGCCAACACAGTGAAACCCCGTCTCTACTAAAAAATACAAAAATTAGTCAGTTGTAGTGTTGCACACCTGTAGTTCCAGCTACTCAGGAGGATAAGGCACAAGAATTGCTTGAACCTGAGAGGTGGAGGTTGCAGTGAGCTGAGATCGCACCATAAGCTGAGATTGCACCACTGCACTCCAACCTGGGCAACAGAGGTAGACTCTGTCTCAAAAAAAATTATTGTGATAGTGGGATACATAGTATAATAGTGTATATATTTAGTATTCTTCCTGGTTTTTGGCCCACAGCTTCTAAAACCCTTGTAATTTCCTGAGTGATAGGAACATCATTGGTTATAATATTTGGTCTTAGGTTTCAATACCTGACACAAGAGCTTCTAAGACTTTGGGAATCTCTGGGGCGATAGGAGTGTCTTTTGTATGATAATGAGATGACAGGGGGCTTCGGCCCCTAGACAGGTTCAGGATCAGGGCTGGTTGCCAGAAAGATGAGTCATGATTATAGAGTTGGACATGTCAGCCCCACACCTACCTCTGGGAGGGGAGATGAGACAGGCTGGAGATTGAGCTAGTCACGGGTAGCCAGTGACTTAATCATGTTGATGTTATTAAAACTCCATAAAACCCTCTAAATACTGGGTTTGGGGAGCTTCTGGTTTGGTGAACTCATTTGGTGCTGGGGAGGTGGCACTTCCAGGCATGGGAGCCTCGACCTCTCTGCCCCGTGGTGTGCCCTGTGCCTCTCTTGCATTTGGCCGTTCCCGTGTTCTCTTCTTTGTAATAAACCAATAAGAGTAAGTAAGTGCCAAGCACTTTGCGTCTGTCACCTCTCTTACTTTTTCAGCAACACTGTGTGGCAGATAATGTCCTCATTTTGCCGGTGACAAAATGAGACTGATGCATTGAGTAACTTGCTCAAGGTCACATAATAAGCGGAATTCAAGCTCTGACTCCGAAGCCTGTGCTTTTAACGAGCATGCTGCATACGCGGCCTCTTTATTTGTTAGGAGTTTCGGTGTCTCTAGGGCCTGACACCAAGTTGACCGTTGTGGCCTAGAGCTGTTATAAGGGAGCTTTTAGCGGCCCTGCTGAGAACAGAGCCAGCACCTCCGGATTGGCAGGGCAGGGGCTGTTCCTGCTGGGAGCTGCAGGTCACTCCCTGTAGCCCTTGGCTGATCTTGCTCATCCACTCCCTCCCTCATTCAGTAGTTCCTGAGTGCCGCCTCTGTGCGGAGGAGAAGGAGGCAGCCTTCCAGCCCAGGTGGGGCCTGCAGGTACACAAAGGGAGAGGCAGCTGTGCGCTGAGCTGGCTGTAGGCTGGGACAGTGTGGCTCCAGAGGTGGGGATAGAATGCTCTGGGACTGCAGAGAGAACACATGCTTGTGAAAGGGAGGAAGGGGCAGTCACCGCAGAGGAGGTGTACTTGAGTTGGACTTTGAGGGAGGAGTTGGATTTCCACAGTGGAACCGAGCAGCTGAGGCTTTCTCAGCAGCTGAAGATTACAGCCAGCCAGCCTCAAATGTTCAGTTTTTCCTGAATTCCCTTTTTTAAGAGAGTGCAGTAAGTTTTCAACAGAGATAAAGCAGTCACCTCCATGTCATTCATGTTCTGCAAATCCTATGTGTAGTTGTTGATGCTTAGCAGATGGGGGCAGCCTGGGCCATAAGAGAAGAGCCTGTGTGTCCACTTGTTTGGACATCAGTCAGGTGTGGCACAGGGCAGTGATCACTGCCTTCCCCTGAGGACCTCAGTTGTACTTTTATGTGGAGAGGACAAAGAAAGCTGTTGTACAGGGGGCAGGAGACATTTCAACTGCAAAGCAAGGCACAAAATACACATAGTCTGTGCCCTGCATGAGAAACCTAGCAGAACTGTGTGCTGATTCCACCCCTGCCTCCCCTTCTGAGAGCGAACCGTCCATTGTACCATGGTGGAAGACATTTCTGAAGCCTCTGCAATCGGAGTGATCTGTTACTTGCCCATTGAGCCTTGGGGCAGCAACCAGATGGTGTGGCTGAAACACAGGCCTCGGCCAGACGTGGTTGGTCATGTTGGTTCTGCCACTGATTGTGAATTACAAAACCTTGGAGAAGTCATTGTCTTTGTGTGTGCCTCTCATGTAAGATGGGGAACACTGTGGCCATTGCAGAAAAGCAGATAGGTGGAGCGAGTATGGAGTGCTTTGTGTGTGTGTGTCATACGGTGAATGAAATGGCACTGATTGACGTTATTGATAGTAATAACAGGTTTAATTCAGGAATAAAACTGGTAAAGTAGGCCAGGTGCGGTGACTTACGCCTGTATTCCCAGCACTTTGGGAGGCCAAGGCGGACGGATCATGAGGTCAGGAGTTTGAGACCAGCCTGGCCAATATGGTGAAACCCCATCTTTGCTAAAAATACAAAAATTAGCTGGGTGTGGTGGTAGTCCTGGGTGTGCCTGTAGTCCCAGCTACTTGAGAGGCTGAAGCAGGAGAATCGTTTGAACCCGGGAGGTGGAGGTTACAGTGAGCCGAGATGGTGTCACTGCACTCCAGCCTGGGCTAGAGAGT
Source organism: Macaca mulatta (assembly GCF_049350105.2). Classification (NCBI taxonomy): domain Eukaryota; kingdom Metazoa; phylum Chordata; class Mammalia; order Primates; family Cercopithecidae; genus Macaca; species Macaca mulatta. The sequence continues at coordinate 105,245,048 of NC_133411.1, read as the reverse complement.
GAAACTCCATCTCAAAAAAAAAAAAAACCTGGTAAAGTATTTTACCCAGCCTAGGTACATGTGGTAGAGCCGAATGAAAGCTTAGAAAAAGATGACTTGAGAACTAGCCCAGCAGAGGAATCAGGTGGGATGTGTTGTTACTGAGTAAGTGAAATTTGCACCTGCTTTCTCCCAGGCCTCGCTGAGTTGTGTACAACAGAGAGCTCAGGTGTTGGGGGCAGTTGACCGGTTGAAGAATGCATTGCTATTATGTGAGGAACATTGGGCTTTGAAAAAGCAGAACTGGATCCACGTTCTTGCCTGGTAACTCTAACTATCATCTAGTTTGTAAAGGGGAATACAGTTCACTGAAAAATTCTTATGACCGTGGGGAAAGGATTGGGGCGTCTGCATTGGTGTGTGTAATATAGGTCATATGAAAGAGCATTTAGGCTGGAGGGAGACTTTTCATCTCTATAACTTTACTTTCACAGGACAATTCCATCATGATTTGAAGATTTTTGAGTCAAAACTACATTGTTCTGCTATGTGTTTTGGGGCAAATTTATACATACAATTTGCTTAAATATTTCAGATGATACAAGAATATATGTGTAGCATAAAAAGCTGAAATTTGCATTTCCCCTTCTCTAGAAGTAACCATTGTGAATAGTTAAGTCTGTATTCCGCTATTTTGTGTATTATAAATACACTGTGAATATATGAGTCTATATATACATATATGTTACAGAAACACATTTTTAGAGATGGAATATTGCTGTGTTGCCCATGCTAGTCTCAAACTCCTGGGCTCAAGTGATCCTCTCGCCTCAGCCTCCCAAAGTTTTGGAATTACAGGCGTGAGCCACCGCGCCTGTCCTGGATGAGTATATTTACTAATTGCTAAGTTACTCTGTTCATTACGTGTCTATTGAACTCCCCCATGTGCCAAGCATTGTTCTGAATACCTTATATGCACCAATTCACTTAATTTTTAGAGAAGCTCTATTGTTGTGTCCCTTTTACAGTGAGGAAACTGAACCACAGAGAGGCTGGGGACGTTGTCTAACATCACACAGCCAGTGCTGTTGGAATTGAGGTTGGAACCCAGACAGCTGCCTTCAGATCTCTTAGCTGTGATCATAGATGGCACACCCAAACCTTAGGGCCACCTCCCAAGCCTTGCCTGAGCTCTGCCTGAGCTCTGCGAGAGCCGTGTATGTGAGGTTTCTTTCCTCTTTAAGAACACAAGTCTTGGAATTGTCCCAGACCCTGGTAGGAGCTCTTGAGGACCAAAAAACAGGGGTTCTTCAAGCCTGCCCCAAGGCCAGATCTCTGATTTAGCTACTTGGAAGGCAGACGTGGAAGAGAGTAATTTTGCCAGAACAAAAAGTCAAGATGGCTGGGCTGACTCGGCCAGATGCGGTGGCTCATGCCTGTAATCCCAGCACTTTGGGAGGCCGAGGCAGGTGGATCACCTGAGGTCGGGAGTTCGAGAGCAGCCTGGCCAACAAGTTGAAACTCCATCTGTACTAAAAATATAAAAATTAACTGGGCGTGGTGCTGGGCGCCTGTAACTCCAGCTACCAGGGAGGCTGAGGCAGAATTGTTTGAACCCGGGAGGCAGAGGTGGCAGTGAGCTAAGATTGCACCACTGCAGTGCAGATTGGGTGACAGAGTGAGACTCCATCTCAAAAAAAAAAAAAAAAAAAAAAAAAAGAGGGAAGGGGAATGGCTGGGCTGTCTCATCCTGGGGAAGAGGCCCTACAGCAGCCGTAGGACCTTGGCCACTTGGTTGGAAAAGAAGGAAGGAAAAGCTTCACCCATGGCGGTGACCTGGACTGCAGAAACCACACTAAACAGTCCACGTCCTGGAGCCTGGCCACCCCATTTGCTTCTCTTCTCCTTGGGTAGAGGGTGTGGGGAGCTTTCTACCCTGGAGGCTGAGCAGTGCAGCTTCTAACCAGGGTAGGCGTTTGTCTGTTCCTGGGAATACAGACAGCATTCTCATAAGCAGCCCAAATACTCCTGAACAGCTTTTTGTAGGGTGGGGTGGAGCGGGGCAGAGGGTCATTTTGACTCATAGGTACCTTTTCCACTTTCACGGCTGATAACTGTGTTACAGATTAAAGTTTTGTTTTTGATACTGAAGAGGGCTTAAGAGAGTGAGCTATTATGGCACATCTAAGTCTGCTAAAATAGAACCGCGGGGTAGTGTAGGAAAATCTCTTCTAAATTATGGATCATATATGGTGAACGTTAGAAGCCATGTGTACCTAAGTTGACAAATCAAAACATGGCTTGTCTTTGGGTGACCCAGGTAAGTCTGGATGCCACTGCGCCTTGTGTGAACACAGGATGCTGAGGTGTAGGGATCAACAGGCTTTTTCTGGACATCTTGCACTTCTCCCTTGGGGTAAAGTGGGGCGGCAGTAGGAGCACACAGCTGTTGGGCCCCTAATATTTGTCAGCTGTTTTACATGTGGGATTCCATTTAATGCAATCTTAGAGGTAAAATTATTTTATTGAAGATGAAGATAGAAGCTTAGAGAAGTTAAGAAAATTGTTCAAGGTCACGTCATTTGTTTTTTTTTTTTTTTTTTTTTTTTTTTTTTTTTTTTTTTTTGAGACAGAGTTTTGCTCTTCTTGTCTAGGCTGGAGTGCAATGGCGTGATCTTGGCTCACCACAACCTCTGCTTCCCAAGTTCAAGTGATTCTCCTGCCTCAGCCTCCCGAGTAGCTGGGATGACAGGCATGAGCCACCACACCAGGCTGATTTCATATTTTTAGTAGGGACGGGGTTTTTCCATGTTGGTTAGGCTGGTCTTGAACTCCCAACCTTGGGTGATCCGCCCAACTCGGCCTCCCAAAGTGCTGGGATTACAGGTGTGAGCCACCACGCCTGGGCAGGGCCATGTAATTTAAGTGGAAAGATGAAGTACTTGATGAACTCAGAAGTTTGACTTCAAAGCCCTTGATCTTTCCATAACACATGGTTCCTTCCCCGGTTAGTGGGGAGTGACTGAAGAACTCAAGGAAGTTGTGTTTTGTGGAAAGAAGACCTGAGGGGTGTATGGTCTTTCCAGGCTTGGAATTGCCATGCTGGGCTTCTGAATTGTGTAGCTGGGCCATATAGAGAGAAGCCCCTCATTTAAGACTTATTCTTTGGGGGAAATAAAGGAAGGCCGCCCACATGAGACAGGCAGAGATGACTTTCTCAGAGCTGCTGTGGCAAGGGAGTCGGCACCATCACTTGCGTGTGGCAGAGACTGACATGCAAGTGAGTGGCAGATGAGGAGTGGGGAAGCTTCAGGATGGAAAAGAATGGCTCTCAGTGGAGGCTGTTGTGGGGGCTGGAGGCGGCTGTGCAGAAGTGGGGTGTCCTATGTGATTCGTTAGGGGTGTATTTGGCTTTCTTTGAATTATCCTAAATGGAAATAGGGGCCAAAATTAGGGTGGCTGTCAGTTTTGAGTCAAGTCCTGGCCACGGACAGAATCGTGGTTTAGTTTCTGGGTTGTGGAGAGAGAGCAGTCTGGCTTCCTGTCTCATGTGCTAGCCTGGCTGGCCTCCTAGCTGTTTACTGTAGATAGGGGATTGGTTTCCTGGGTGGGCAGCTACAGGTTGTGGTCTGAGTTCTGTCTTTATACATATGATCAGGCATGTTCTGTTTGTATATTCAGTCCCTCATTTTTCTTGTCAGTAAAAATATCAAATGACAAATTGGATACATTGGGAACTTTTTAGATGTCTGTGTCCCCTGGAGGAAGTTTTCACGTTCACATTTAATCAGAATGAATATAAACAATTGGGCCATTTATCTTGAAGTTGTAAAATAGGAAATCTTCAACAATACTACCTCAGCGCCATTTCCTGTCTGTCCATCGTTAGGGAATGTGTTTTTATCCCCCGCCGGCTCATCGTCCACCAGTTTGTGGTTGATCCACTTCTCTATACGTCTTGTCTTGTGTGCATCTCATTGTTTGCTAGTGTTAGCTTTCCCCTTCGTCAGTGTAGTTTATTTGTGTAGCCTCTGTTGGTAGGAAGTTATTTGTGGAATTTGTGAATGGAAGGGACCTTGGAGGTCTGCTAGGTCAGCCCAGTGATTTTCAAGATAAACAGAAATACAGGGAAATGTTCCAGCTTCTTTGGTGGCAAAACCAGGAATAGAAAGCAGTGTTCTTTGTGCCACAATGTCATTGGAAGACAACTCAAGGTGGGCCTAAAATGCAGAGTAACTAACTTTCATTTATCTCTGCTTCTGACTCTTGTTATCAGACATTTTAAATTGACCTTAATGTGTTCGCAGAAATATGAAAAGTTCTGACTTGTTTACATATAAGGTACTTCTTTGCCTACTCATTTGGTTGTTTTTTTCAACAGGATTGAAAAGACATTGTTATAAACTGAATGTTAATGTCCCCTCCAGATTCTTGTACTGGAACCCTAACTGCCAGTGTGATGGTATTAGGGGATAGGACCTTTGAGAGGTGATTAGGGTTAGATGAGGTCATGAGCGTGGGCCCTGGTCTGACAGGATTAGTGCCCTTAGAAGTAGAGAAACCAGGCCGGGTGTGGTGGCTCACACCTGTAATCCCAGCACTGCCTAGCTAATTTTTAAATTTTTTGTAAGGTCAGAGTCTTGCTGTGTTGTCCAGAGTGGTTTCAAACTCCTGGCCTCAAGCAGTCCTCTCACCTCAGCCTCTCAAAGCACTGGATTACAGGCGTGAGCCACACGCCCAGCCCAGTGATTTTTTGTTGTTAAGATCAAGGACGGGTTCCCTGGCTTGGCATTCAAGGCTCATGATCTGGGCGTGATATGCAAGTTGGGTTTCAGTGTTTCCATTCCCGCCATCAGCCTTGCATTCCAACTTGTTGCCTAAGCGCTGTTCTGAAGCCCAGCCTGAGAGCTGCATTTAGAATTTATACCTTCTCATCTCTTCATCTTCTTTGCCTATGTTCTTATCTCCATCTGGGACATCGTCTTCACCTGTGTTCTTATTTCCGTCTGGGACATCGTCTTTGCCTATGTACTTATCTCCATCTGGGACATCGTCTTCACCTGTGTTCTTATTTCCGTCTGGGACATCGTCTTCGCCTATGTTCTTATCTCCATCTGGGACATCATCTCCACACTTCTGCCTCTTTAAATCTTCTCCATCCTTCAAGACTTGAAATACTCACTTCCTTTACATGATCCCCGCTCTGACATCCAAGCTAGAATTAATCTTTCTTCCTTTGAACTCTGATAGTGATTAATGTTTTTCATCCTTTAATTATGCAGCAGTCCTGTGTGTTAGATATTATTATTTCCCCAGTTTTTCATAGTTACTCTGAAAATATTTACTGTAGTCATATATTTTGAGTATGTAATATGAGCGACATTCAAAAGGTCCTGGAGAGTGAAAGGCAGTCCTACTCCCATCACTGCTCTGTGACCACTGTTGCCAGTTTTGTTTGTTTGTTTGCTTGTTTGTTTTTCCAAGATGGAGTCTTGCTCTGTCACCAGGCTGGCGTGATCTCAGCTCACTGCAACCTCCACCTCCTGGGTTCAAGCGATTCTCCTGCCTCAACCTCCTGAGTGGCTGGGACTACAGGCGCGCGCCACTATGCCCAGATTATTTTTGTATTTTTAGTAGAGACGGGGTTTCACCGTGTTGGCCAGGATGGTCTGGATATCTTGGCTTCTTGATCCACCTGCCTCAGCCTCTCAAGGTGCTGGGATTACATGTGTGAGCGACTGCACCCAGCCTATGTATCTTCTTTTTAAAACACAGATGTTGGCATAAGATAAACAGTGTTCTCCATCAGTTCCCCACTGGTAAATATTTAGGTTATTCCCAACCGTTTGGATTAATCAATGCTGAGTTGTACGTAATTCTTCCATATTTGCATCAATATGTTCATAGGATGCATTGCTAGAAATGGAATTGTGGGATTCAGGGTTCTGCACATTTTAAATGTTGATGGGTGTTGCTCGATTCCCTTCTGTTAGGGCCATACTGTTATCTCACTGTCAATGTGTAAGGGCGCCTATTTCTATTTCCTTGCCAACAGTTTGTTCTGACATCACACACACACATAAAAATAGCCCTTTGTTCCAAAAACATGGACATTTTTACCTTTCTACTTAAAGTGTGAGCACACTGACTGAAGCTCTGTGTTGCAGTGATATGTGCTGCTAGGATTGTGGCTCTGTTTTGAATTTGCTAGCCAGGCTATGGCTTTCCAGTCAGTTATTTTTTGCTTTCTTCATGTTGTTCCTGCCGTTGGGCTGGGGTAACCTGTGTGAATTTCCTTCTACTGCCCAGCCAGATTTCCTTTCCAGTGGATGGGCTTAGTGTCTCATATGGCAGTCCTGTTTCCTGGTGATCTGGGCTTAGTGTGTCATCCGGCAGCCCTGTTTCCTGGTGATCTGGGCTGAGTGGCTCCATGAGAAGTTGCACCCATCTTCTCCAGTAGTGCGTCTTTTCACAGCAAGCAAAACATTTTCACCACTTTTCTAGCGGTACAGGCACTAGCTCTTTTCTGGGCATCAGGAGACCTGGCTTTGTTCTGGTTCAAGCAACAGCTGGTGAGTTACCAAAGACAAGTCGCATCTGGCCCCTGGTCCTTTGCTTTATAAGTGAATCGCAGTCCGAGTGGGCATCACTGCCCTGGTCTCTATGCGGTGCTGAGTGTTGTGGGGATGATGGCTAAGTGTCAGGATGCATTTCCACTGCTAGGGGATTACAGGCCAGCCAAAGACACAGGAGGAAAGCTAACAGCCCTGGGCAGGTACACACAACGAGAGGAGTTTGAAAGGGTGGTTCCAAGTTCCTTGGTGTGATTGATGTGATCACAATAAACATTTTATCTCTAAGTCTTGGGCCATTGGACCAAGAGAAGAGAGAGCTGGTGTTGAGTTGTAGTGAGAGGTGTGTGGTTCGTGTGCCTGCTGAGCCTGGCTGGGACTCAATTCCATTGAGTCCCATTCCATTTTACCTTCTGTTTCCACCTTTTTCGTGCTCCTGCTTGTTTCTCCAGAAAAAAATGCAATAAATTGCTTTCAAAAACTTTACAAAAGCCATAGATGCTTATTGAAAATAGTTCAAATGATATGGAAGACAGAAAGATAGTGAGTGTTTTTCTGTTGTGTGTTTGGATGAATGTGTCTTTGGGGTAGTCACTATTAACACTGGGTGTATTTCCTTCCAGATCTTTTCCAGTGTACCTACAAATATATATGTACACTTTGTAAAAAACAAAATAGTACCTGATAAACATTGAGTTCCCCTACTCCCACTGCACAGTCTACATGGACATCCTTTCATGGTGATACGATGAGACCTGATCGACTCCTTTTGTTCGCTGGAGGGGCAGGTAATAATAGCTACAGATAACTCACCTTCAGTGGGCATTTACCATGTGACAGGGTCTGTGCTCCGGGCAGGCTACATGAAGTGGGTCTTAAGGCTTTTTACAACAATGCTATGGGTGAACACAGTAATTGTTAACATTTTGCAAATGATAGAATTGCAGTAGAGAGAAGCAAAGCTGCTTGCTCAAACTCATGGCATGATTCCTGAGAGAGAGAGAACACTTTTAAAACAATTGTTGCTATAATCAGGTGATTTATGATCATTTCAAGAAATAGTGCATTCAGCGAATACATTTCAGGGTCTGGTACAGTCTGGGAGCTGGTCCTGAAAATGCACTGGGCTAGAGGTAAGGGAGCGGTCCATTGGCCCTGGACCGCTAGTGCAAGGAGGGAGGTCCCGGGGAGAGGGGGTATGGAGAGGAGGTCTCTGAACAAACCTTGCAACATCCATTTCTGCTGAGTCTGGTCCGAGGTCTGGGTCTTGACATGTACACTTTTCAGAGATACTTGGTTTTGATTTTTATCATGGCTCACCTGAGCAGCCATGGTTTCAAACTGCCTGGAGATGTGGTCTGGAAGGCCAGTGCTATGCCCATCCTTCCCGCTCCTGCAGGAGGGGAGTCATCCTGGACTAGAGGGCTTTGCCTGTAATCAGCTATCTCATAATAAGTGGATTTGATGCTGGTTTCGCTAGGTCAGGAAATTTCCCATTTGGAAGGAAAACTGATACTTGTTTTTGGGTTTTGCTGAGGAGTCACAGGGTTTAGAGCAGGGACTGGAGGTTTGTTGAGACACACGTGAGTGCACTCAAACATCTTCCATGAAACGTGGAAATAAAGACAGTGTTCCAGAGAGGTCCCTGGCTTTGGGATATACATATTTCAGTAACAGAATGGCACTGGATGTCTGCTGAATTTTTTTCATGCTATTTTGGCAAATTTTATTTGGGTGTGTGTCTCCTTTATAGACGGTATGACATCAGTTTTTGCCACCAAGTATTTACAGCCATTGGTCCCTCCTATGTGGGTCACTTTTGTGCCGTGGTTTCTTTGGGTAAATTGTAGGTCTCCTACCCAAAGCACATTGCCCATTTCAAGGTGCTCCTGGTTTCTGAACACCTGTGGCAGTGCCTTCCCTGTAGGTGAATCCAGCGGAGAAAGTACCCCTCCCCAGGAGGTGGGGACTGGTGATTGCCTGAGTGAGGAGGCCGGGGATGAGCCCTGGACTAGAATTTGGGACTGGCTGCTTTTTCCTTCCCCTCCTCTCCCTCCTATTTTGCCACCACCCCCACTTTTTAAAAATTTCTTATTAAAAATTAAGCAATTATTTTGGTTTCCTTTATTCGCTATTCCTTTCTAATCGCATGCAGAGTGAGCCTAGGACAGTGGAAAGGAAAGTTGTACTTAGCTTCAGATGATCCTACCAGTCCCGCATTGAGGGGCTTCCGCCAGGCAGCATCGTCAAGTGGCGTTGAGGTTCTCCTTTCAGTCCTCAGCGTTAACCAGCAGAGGCAGGTGGTACTTATTCCTGGTTAATGTTGAGGAAGTTGAGCTCAAAGTGGCTAAGGGAACTTCCCAAAGTCACATAGGAAGTAGCAGAGTAGAACCAAACACAGATTGTCTCTGAATCAGGCAGGTCGTCCGATTCCAAAATGGGCTCTTAATTTTTGGAGGTCAAAAAGCTGAACAGACACAGATATTTCTTTTTTTTTTTTTTTTTTTTTTCTTTTTGAGCTAGGGTTTTGCTCTGCTGCCTAGGCTGGTCTAGGCTCAAGCTGTCCTCCTGCCTTAGCGTTCTGAGTGCTGGGCTTACAGGTTTGTGTCACCACACCCAACCGAACAGACATTTCTTGAAAGAAGACATACAAATGGCCAAAAAATATGTGAAAAAAATGTTCAGTATCACTTACAATCAGAGAAATGCAAATCAAAACCGCAGTGAGGTATCATCTCACCGATTAGGATGGGTATTATCAAAAAGACAAAAAATAACAAGTGCTGGCAAGGATATGGAGACAAGGGAGCTCTTACAGGGTGTAGGGGGGTGTAAACTAGAGCAGCTGGCTGGGCGCGGGGTGCACGCGGACATCCCAGCACTTTGGGAGGCCGAGATGGGCAGATCACCTGATGTCAGGAGTTTGAAACCAGCTTGGCCAACATGGTGAAACCCCGTCTCTACTAAAAACACAAAAATTATCTGGGCATGGTGGATCACACCTGTAATCCCAGCACTGTTGGGCGACTGAGGTGGGCGGATCACTTGAGGCCAGGAGTTCAAGACCAGCCTGGCCAACGTGGTGAAACCGCATCTCTACTAAAAAATACAAAAATTTGCCAGGTGCAGTGGCAGGCGCCTGTAATGCCCGCTACTCAGGAGGCCGAGGCATGAGAACCACTGGAACCCGGGAAGCGGATGCTACAGTGAGCGAGCCGAGATTGCACCACTATACTCCAGCTTGGGCAACAGTGAGACTCTGTCTCAAAGAGAAAAATGAAAAAGAGTAAGAGTAAGCTAGGGCACCCACTATGGCAAACAGTATGGAAGTCCCTCAGAAAACTGCAAATGAAATTACAGTGTGATCCAGCAGTCCCACTACAGTGTAGATACCCAAAGAAAAGGAAATCAGTGTTGGAGGGGCATCCACACCTCTGTGTTTCCTGCAGCACTGTTCACCATAGCCAAGGTATGGAATCAGCCTCGGTGTCCAACAGCAGATGATGGATAGAGAAAATGTGGTCTTTATACACAGTGGAGTACTAGTCAGCCATAACACAGGATGAAGTCCTGTTATTCTCAACAATGTGGATGGAACTGGAAGATATTATGTGAAATAAGCCAGGGACAGAAAGTTACACAGCATATATTCTCTTATGTGGAAGGCAAAAGGAGTGGATCTCATGGAAGTTGAAAGTAGACAGAGGATCCTAGAGCGTTGGAAGGGTGGGGGAAGAGGGAGATAGGGAGAAATTTGTTAAAGGATGCAAAATTATAGCTGGATAGGAGTAAGTTCTAGTGTTTTATAACATAGGACGACTATAGTTAACAAGAATATATAGTTTCAGGCTGGGCACCATGGCTCATGTATGTAATCCTAGCACTTTGGGAGGCTGAGGTGGGTGGATCACCTGAAGTCAGGAGTTTGAGAGCAGCCTGGCCAATGTGGTGAAACCCCATCTCTACTAAAAATACAAAAATTAGCCGGGCATAGTGGTGGGTTCCTGTAACCCCAGCTACCAGGGAGGCCGAGGCAGGAGAATAGCTTGAACCTGGGAAGCAGATGTTGCAGTAAGCTGAGATCACACCACTGCACTCCAGCCTGGGCAACAGAGCAAGACTTTGTCTCACACACACAAAAAAAGAATATATAGTTCCAGATAATTGGAGGAAGGGTATTGAACGTTACCAACACAAAGAAATGATAAATGTTTGAGATGGTGGATATGCTAATTACGCTGATCACATAAATTACATGTAATATAACATCACTATGTGTACTCCATACATATGTAGAGTGCACAATTATGTGTCAATTTAAAAAGAAAAAGCTGAACTTAGATTGCAATGGCTAAGTAGCTAGCTTTTTCATATTTTTGATATAGACCCGGGGCATTTATTTTAAGTAAACTACCCTTGGCTTCAGGAAATGTTTAGTATTTGAATTTTAGCCTTGCATTTTATTATACAGAGAAGTAAAACTGTAGGCTTGCTTTAGATACAGTCACAGGGGTTTGCCGTGATGACTTTTTGTGTAATGAGGGGGAAATATACCTTAATTAATAGGCATACATGCTCATTTTTCTCCCTCGTACACATTTTTAGTTGTTGTCCAGGCATTGTGATACTTATGTAAACAGTATGTGATATCTTAGGTAGGAATCAGAATTTTAAGGTAAGAATACTTAGAGTTATATATTTTTCAAGCTTTCAAAGTGGACATTTTACATGTCTATTATATAACTGTAATTAAATTTTCAAAAAGACAATACCTGTCTCATATGGGTGATGCTCTAGCATGTTTTGTTTGTTTGTTTCTTTCTTTTCTTTTCTTTTTTTTTTTTTTTTTGTGTTCCACTTTCTCCCAGGCTGGAATGTAGTGGTGCAATCATGGCTCACTACAGCCTCAGCCTCATAGGCTCGAGAGATCCTCCCACCTCAGCCTCTCAAGTAGCTGGGACCACAGGTGTACAACACCATGCCCAGCTAATGTTTAAAATTTTTTGCAGAGACAGGGCCTCCCTCTGTTGCTCAGGCTGGTCTGGAATTCCTGGGTTCAAGTGATTCTCCTGCTTCATTCTCCCAAAGTGTTGTGATTACAGTCATGTGCCACTGCCTGGCCGCATATAAGTGGGATGATGACTTTAGCCTAGGAGTTCCACACCAGCCTGGGAACATGGCTCAAGACCCTGTCTCTACAAGAACTAAAAAAATTAACTGGTCGTGGTGGTACCTGCCTGTGGTCCCAGCTACTCCAGGAGGCTGAGGCAGGAGGATAACTTGAGCCCAGGAGTCAAAGCTGCAGTGAGCTCTGTTCTTGTCATTGCATTCCAGCCTGGGTGACAGAGTGAGACCTTGTCTCTTAAAAAATGTTAATGGCTACCTGATTATTCATAGGAAAAAAACCTGAACTCTGATCTAAACCTTATACCTCGTACAAAAATTAACTCAAAATGGATCATGGACTAAAATGTACAGTGCAAAATAAAGATGAAAAGAGGAGCTAGAGACTGGGAGAAACTATTTGCAAACCAGATGTCTGATAAAGGACTCATATCTATAATATATAAAGAACTATCAAAATTCAGCAGTGAAACCAAATCATCTACTTTGAAAATGAATAAAAGACCTGAAGAGGCATTTCAGATAACATATAAGCACAGGAAAAGATGTTCAACATCATGAGCCATCAGAAAAATGCACACTAAAGCCACATCACTATACACCTATCAGAATGCCTAAAATAAAAGGTAGTAACAAGACCAATGCTGGTGAGGATGCAAGGAAATGGGATCACTCACACTTGGCTGGTGGGAATGGAAGATGGTACAGCCATTCTGGAAAACAGCTGACAGTTTCTGAAAAAACTAAATGTGCAATTGCCATAGGATGCAGCAGTCACATTCATGGGCAGTTATCCCAGAGAAACGAAGACTTATGTTCACACAAAAGCCTTTATGTGTCTGTTCATAGCAGCATTATTTATAAAGGCTAGAAACTGGAAACAGCCTGGAAACTGCTCAGCAGGTGAATGGTTAAACAAACTGGTGCACCCAGGCCCCAGATACCACTCTGCAGTAGTTAATGACATCGTTGTTCATCAGTCTTTCAAACTAGAAACCACTATCATGCTTAATCCCCTTTTTTCCATCCTGGGTCTGAGTGGACTTCATTTTGCATTTCTTTCCAATGCATTTTCCCTCTGTCCTTTCTGGTTGCGCCTCATGCCTCATTTGAACTATTGTAAGAGCCACTGAATTGTTTCTCTGCCTCATCATGGAATCCTTTCTACACTTGATGCCCCGCATTGTCATTGGAACAATCTTTCCAAAACATGAACAAACTAACTTAAAGGAATATCCCACGTAGCCTTCCAAATAAGTATAAGCTTTCTGTTAGAAGTTTTACTTCTTGTCTATAGGGAACCCCAGAACTCTAGAGAGACGGATTTGCTGTCTGCATTTTAAGATCAGGCAGAAATCCCTGGAGGGGCCCATGTGGAATATTGGCACAAATACTGGTTGTAGAATCAGAAGCCCTCATATCCTGGTTCTAACACCAGCTGGATGTTCTTGGGAAAGTTTTGGTTTCATAACCTCAGAAACTCCATTTCTTAAGAAATGGAGATGAGGAAGCTTACTGAAGGGATCACACAAGGCTGCTGGGAGGAGCGGATGAGGGGCTTGGTGAAAATGCTGTGTAATCCATGAAGCCCGTTATATGTGTGAGAAGTGGAGCTGTGTGAATAGCGGTTCTGGAATCACTGTATGAAAACGATGGAAAGCACATTCATATTTCTGCCTGATGATACCACTGGGCACCTGTGTTGTACATGCCTGCAACATGAGTGAGGCCCGGGTCAGTACGGCTCACAGTTTGGTTTTCATGCAGTTAGAAAGGCCCGAGAGGACCCTTCCCCCCTCCAGCTGTAGGAAGGAGGTGGCTGTCTCCTGCCTATATTTGGTGGAATTGTCTGTGGTTCCTTAGGGACAGGAATGCAGGGAGTGGGGGGGAGAAAGCCGGCCTGACTGCTCGCTAGTCAGCCTTCCCCCAGGGAGGAGTGGAGGGGTCATTTCGTGGTAACCTGCCACGTCTTTCTTAACCCATCTGCTCTTAGAAATGACCAGCATGACAAGTAAAAGACCCGTTAGAGACAGATGGGCTGTGTGTCCCCTGCGTTTATGGCTTTGTGGCCTCAGAGCTGTCAGGACTCGATAGCTTTCTGGGGAATGCTGGGTCAGCCAAGGGGCTGAAAATAGTGAGAGGAAGAAAATTCCCCCTCGCTGCTCTGCTCTGGGAGTGGTTACTGAGGAGAGCAGCATGGAGAGCCCAGCCGTGGGGTCCCTCTCAAGCACGCCCTCACCGCAGTGGGAATGCAGGTCTCAACCTCCCTAGGCCTCCGTGATTTTCGTCTGTCACATACTCACCTCCAGCAGGGATGTCTATGGTGATGAGATGAGGGAGCATCATAGCAGATGTGGCACTTAGTAGGCTTGCGATGAGTGGACGCTGGCGTCAGTGCAACAGGAGACTGGGCGCTGCGTGTGGACGCACTCACGTGCTGGTGGCATGGGTGGACAGAGGAGAGAGGGACGCTCTGCCATTCTCCTTTTGGCCTGTCACCCCCGCTGTTTTGAACAGAATCCGTGAGTGTATTCTGTTGCCCCAGTCAACTTGGTAGGCTGATTGCTCAATTTTCTGCTTCCACATTTGATTTCTTATGAATGGGAAAAGGAATACTTCAGTTACTTTTCTGGTTGATGGCATATATTCCTTGATATCACCTTAATGCTTTTTAATTTCTATGTATTTTGGATGCTGGAGCTTGCCTGACATCTGTGGTTTTATGCCTCACCCTCTCGCGTAACTGTTGGCCACACCAGGACCAGAGAGAAGTGACCAGACCGATTGGTAGCAGGGCTAGGACTGGAATTCCTCAGCCTTTTGGCACCCAGCAGGCTCTGTTTTCTGTATTGCACTGCTCTTCCCTATTTCGACCCCTGTTAGGACAGTGGATGTGAAATGTAGCTGGGCACTTTTGGGGGTGTGTTAGGAGTGTGGCAGATGCCTCAGACTGGCATTTTCCCCTGATTCTGAATTCTCATGGCTCAGAGTCAGTCTCTAGGCTACGGACCGGGAAGATACAGGAAGTTGTTTTGTGTGGCAAACTTTGCCTGGGCATTTTTTTCACCCGGCAATTTATTTGGTTTGGACTGGAATAAATCTCTGATATTGGTTTCTTTGCCAATATTATTAGGGAGTCGAGCCTGACTTGTTAACTTAGCCCGATTCGTAGTGCTTAGAATCTCAGTGAGTGTGTGTTGAACTGAGCGGAAGTGTGAGAACATCTTGGATAGTGGTTTGCAAACCTAGCTGCATCTGGGGGGCTGTGAAAAAAGCATGCGTGCTTACTCCAGACCAGTTGAAATAGAATCTGCAGGAATGGAGCCTGGACAGCTATAGTGCTGTTAAAAACTGATATACCATAAAGGTTGAGATCCACTGATCCACAGTGAATTGGAGTCCTGGATCATAGACATGCCTTATGCTTTCACCAGCTTAGAATGGTTCTTGTGCTTTAGAACTGTGAAAAAAAGTGTTATGCAAACAAATGTGGAAATAGCCTAAATGCCACCTCCTGTTACTACCTGCCATGAAGTATATTTACCAGTTATTCACTCTATTCTGATCTCTACCCGTTCCACCTTTTCTTCATGGAACAATGATTTGACAGTTGGTTATGCAGAACCAGAGTAAGTGTAGTTTGATTGGCGGGAAACAATTTTGGGTATGAAGTACTCTTTAGGCATTTATTGAACTCTTGTTTGTACCACTGCTGTGCTGGACAGTTTATAAATATTCCTTCTTTAAACAAGGCCTATGGAGTCAGGCTGCCTGCGTCTTGCTAACTAGCTGTGTCATCTGGGGCAAGTTTTTAAGCTTATATAAACCTGACTTTCAGCTATGAAATGGGATGACAAGGAGTCATTATCATCTCACAGGATTGTGCAAATGTGTGTGTAAAGTGCTTAGTTTGGTGCCTAACACATAGTAACTACTCAGTAAAGTTATTATTACACCATCATCATCATATTTAAATGTAAATATTAAGAGCTAATAAATTTGTAAAGGTAGTATATACCCTTACGCCTTGAACCAAAGACTAGTTTAGTTTTAAGTGGTTGGGTTAATTTATCACTTAAATATTAGCCTCTTGAATACCTTGAATTTCAATTGAACGTAGCCAGAGGATTTCATAATTGGACTGTTGCCTCTGGAAGTTGGAGCTTTGTTTGGTTGGTTGGTTTCACTTCCTACACTAAGCATGTGGCTGTGTGCATCTTTATGGTGACTTCCGGTACTGGGGAATCAAAGCTTCATTCGCTTCTTTGGAGGAGATGATCTTATGCCATATGAAGCACTCAGACTTCGTTAACTATGTACCATCCAGACAAGACCAGGTGCTTCCCATGGCAGCCTGTCCTTTTCTTAGCTCTCTCATCAATCTAGCCTGTTCCTTCTATTCCTCTTTCTATTAGAACTCCTCTTCGAACAAGGAATGTTGTTTTGTCACTGCTAGGTCCCCAGCAATTAGTAATGCCTAGCACATACTAGGTGCCTCCTGAATGTTAATAGGTGATAATCTAGCAGAACACAAGATAAATCCGCAGGTTGAGATTTAAGCTGTGTGGTATGAACGCTGCATTGGCAAACTTATTGAATTAATTTTGTTAATACAAGTTTAACATGTCTTAGTAACTGACTTAGTTCAGTAATCATTTACTGAGTGTCTTCTAGGCCAGACATTTTTGTTAATACAAGTTTAACATGTCTCAGTAACTGACTCAGTTCAGTAATCATTTACTGAGTGTCTTCTAGGCCAGACATTTTTGTTAATACAAGTTTAACATGTCTTAGTAACTGACTTAGTTCAGTAATCATTTACTGAGTGTCTTCTAGGCCAGACATTGGGGACAGAAAGGTAATAATATATGATCCCTGCCTCATGCACAGGAAGTCTAGTGTGATGGACAGACATGTGCCAATGGCTGCCATGGAATATGGTGAGTATTAAGATAAAGGGGCACCCTGTGTGCCCTTGGAGCACAGAGCAGGGCTTGTGTTATGGGAACATGGGCTGCATGTGAAAACACAATTTAAATTAATTTTCTTTTTTCTTTTTTTTTTTTTGGACAGAGTCTTGCTTTGTCATCCAGGCTGGAGTACAGTGGTGTGATCTTGGCTCACTGCAACGTGCTCCCCCCAGGTTCAAGCGATTCTCGTGCTTCAGCCCCCCGAGTAGCTGGGATAACAGGTGTGCACCACCATGCCTGGTTAATTTTTGCATTTTTAGTAGAGATGGAGTTTCACCATGCTAGCCGTGCTGGTCTTGAACTCCTGACATCAGGTGATCCTCCCATCTCGGCCTTCCAAAGTTCTGGGATTATAGGCATGTATGTGTTCATCCTTTTAAATATCTGCGGGTAGCACTTAACTTTAAATGGGTACTAATTAAACTATTGAATGACTTTAGTATGGGTTGAATGACTTTGCTCGGTCCTCATTTTTAATTTCCTTCATTAGAGGAAAAAAAAAAATGCAGGTTGAATATCCCTCATCCAAACTGCTTGGAATCAGAAGTGTCTCAGATTTTTTTGCATTTTTGGATTTTTGAATATTTGTATTGCACTTGCTGGTTGAGCATCCTGAATTCAAAAATCCAGAATCTGAGCTGCTCCAATGAACATTTCTTTGAGCGTCACGTCGGCACTCAAAAAGTTGTGGATTTCGGAGTTTCTGGTTAGGGAGACTCATCCTATATGGGTGCTGGATTGTCACAGGATTTCTGGACCAGAGGTTAAGTGACTAGGCTTTGGTTTCCGCTTTGTTCCTAAGCAGGCTGTTTTCTTCCATAATCTCAGCTTTAGATCGCCTGGTTGTCAAAGAAGGGGATGGGCCATTGATGTTTAAGGCCTCTGTTAGTTCTGACTTGGAGACACCTGGCTTCAGTTCACCTTCCTTAGGAGTGGACAAAGAATATGGGAATTTTGAAATTGTTAGTCAACATCTACAGGGTCATTGCAGCCTGGTTTTAGGTAAAGGCAATCTTTAGTGAGCCCAGGGAGAAGCACTGGTTTAGCTGTCAGCTGAGAGGGGTAAGCGGTCCTATTAAATTTTCTCTGTGTTAGTGAAAGCATTGTTAAGGGTCACAGCATTAGTGGAGCTCGCTGGAAAGAGGAGGGGAACTCACTGTTACAGGTTATATTGAATGTCTTTTCAGTCACTAAATGCTTTTTATGATATGTTTTTCAGGATTTCAGTGTTGTATGATTTCTCTGTATTAAGCACAGGAAATTAAACATCAGCAAAAAAGAATGCTCTTTCTTTATTTTTTTTTTTTCTTAGAGATGGAGTTTCGCTCTTGTCCCTCAGGCTGGAGTGCAGTGGCGTGATCTCAGCTCACTGCAACCTCGGCCTCCTGAGTTCAAGCGATTTTCCTGCCTCAGCCTCCCGAGTAGCTGGGATTACAGGTGCCCGCCAGCATGCCCGGCTAATTTTTGTATTTTTAGTACAGACGGGGCTTCGCCATATTGGCCAGGCTGTTCTTGATCTTCTGACCTCAGGTGATCCTCCTGCCTCGGCTTCCCAAATTGCTGGGATTACAGGCATGAGCCACCACGCCTGGCCTTGAATGTTCTTTCTATGGGAATCTACAAAAGCCAGCTTTTGAGCCTAGTAGCAGAAAACCTCTTCTTCATTGTTTAGCTGTGCTGTGAGCTTGGAGGAGGGCTTCAAGCCCAGCTGAAAAAGCTGTAGTATTTTATGTCAGTGGCTGTCTTGGAGAACTTAATGAGCACTGGGCTGGAGTGATACTGTCAGAGTTCCTGAGCTGTTTGAGGCTCTCAAAGCCTAGATACTGGGGTTGCCCAAATACATCAGCTGGACTCACTATTTCTCTCGGGAGTCGGGGGGTGGAAAATGCTGTTGTCTTAACTCTGCTCTTAATTTTACAGTGCTGTTATTAATGGTAAGAATGATTTCATACGTTTGTATTTTGCTTCGTAATTCACAGAGAATTTAAAAATCCATTATCTGATTTTATTCCCTCAGCAGTTCTGTGAAAAAGGCAGAGCAGTTTTCATATCTTCTGTTTTCCCGTGATTCTCTTGTGGCTCACAGAAGCTAAGAGCCTTCACCAAGGTCATAGGGTGAATGAGTTGCAGAGCTGGGAGTAGAGGCTCAGGCTTCTAGTGACCCTGTTTCTTCCTTGATAGCTCGCTCTGGTGGCGCTATGCTCAGGTAACTGCGCATGCTCGGTTTGGTCTTTCGTAAATCCCTGCCCCATTTTGGGGGAGGTTCTTGGGATGCTTCTATTCATTTTGGAGCATTTAAGTATCTTGTCCTCTCTCCCTCCTCCCAGATGCATGGGCATTTCTGCAGGCCCCCAGGCTGGCCCTTGTGAGTGGGAGTGTCTCCTGCCTGCACGTTGCTTGCATGCCCCCTTCTGAAGGTGCTCTTCCCCGCATGGAGCCCCCTCGTGCCTGCCTTCACACTGCAGGCTGTTCGGTAAATGTTACTGACTCAGCATCGTTGTTTTCTAGAAATGAGACGGGGTATGGAGGCCAAGTTCTTTTCTGTTTGAAGGCTGCCATGGTATCATCTTGCCTTCCCCGTGTGTGCTCCTTGAGGGTGTCGCTGTGCTGCCGTCATCTGTGTTCCCTAGGGTGCCTCCCTTGGAGTCCCAGCCATAGCAGACATGCAGTCAGTGCTCATGGCCTAAATAAGAGGAAGGCCAACGGAGCCATTAAATCTGGAAAATGACAAGTGAGGGAAAGGAATTTTTATTGAAGGCTTGTGAAAAAGAATCTTTTTAGAAAAGTTGACCTGTTTCTTAGCTGGAGCTGAATTTCAGCTCAGAAAAGCAGCTGTGTGCCCAGAGGGCTTTGGGATTTCAGTTTGGACAGATGAATTTAATTTGTTGTTGTATTATCCTTTTGTAGTTTTATTAGACCTTTCTCCCAAATGGAATCGATTTTTCTATAAAAGTCTCACTTCCTTTTTGAGAAGTGTAACACTAATTGTATGGGATGGTCTCCCAAAAGATTACCTGCCAGGAACCAAACACACTGCCTCAGACTCAGGCCCCTGGTTTCTGCCTGTGCAGCTGCAGGGGAGAGACGCACGCTGGAACTGAAATCAAGACGCATGTCTGCATCTTCTCTTTCTTTACTGCTGTTTCGGCTCTGAGCTGGCCTGCCTTCAACATCTAGGAGCTTGGTGGGTGTAGACACATTACGGTATGGAGGAGGGATATGGTGTTGCAACAGCCAGGAGACTCACTGAAGTCTCTGTTCTCTTCCTGCTCACTGCTCTGACTTTGTACAAGTCGCATTTGTAGGGCTGTGCACAGTGGTTTACACCTGTAATCCCAGCACTTTGGGAGGCCGACCTGGGAGGATCTCTTGAGCCCAGAGTTCGGAACCAGTCTGGGCAACATGGTGAAACCCCATCCCTACAAAAAATAAAAATTAAAAAATTAGCCAGGTGTGGTGGCTCATGCCTGTAATCCCAGCTACTGGAGAGGCTGAGGTGCGAGAATCACTTGAGCCCGGGAAGTCGAGGCTGCAGTGAAACATCATTACGCCACTGCACTCCAGTCTGGTCAGAGCAAGACCCTGTCTCAAAAAAAAAAAAAAGAAAAACAAACAAACAGAAACCCATTAGTAATAGTGGCAGTAGTTAACTTTTGAAAGTTTGGAGAAAAGTTCCTAAATAACCTGTGACCATGGACAACTTACTTAGCCTTTCTATGACTCAGTTTCCTCATCTATGAAAAATGAGAGAATATGGTACTGATCTTACCGGATTTCAATGAGAACTAAACGAGATCAAACTCAGAGCCTGGCACCTCGTGAGTGCACACTCAATGTTATTATTTCAACATTTTAGAGGAAAAAGAATGCTAATGGGTCATTATGGCTAAACATAGTCTATCACTGGTGTTACTCATGGTATTGGAAGGAACTTGAATTCCATATAGATAGTGTGATGGAGAAAGTATTTTGGGCATTGGCAGCATTTATTCAAAGAACAAAGGACGTGTCTGTCCTGTGTGGAGAGCTGTTTCCGCTTGTTTCTTTAAATGCTATGGGAAAAGCAGTCGGCCCTGTGCTCTCTGCCGGACAGCTTCAGTCTCCATGTATTGATTTGGCCAATTGTCGCTCGCTGTCATCATGGCAGCAGCAGTTGAAGGGACAGTTTGTCTTGATTTGCATTTTTGTGTGTTCGTGCTATTTATAGACAATTAAGACATGGAAGCCTGTTTATGGCAAGCTGGCAAATTCAGCAAAACATGGAAAAACCTGTTAGCACAGTTTGCACGTGTGCGGGCACAGAGCAGCCAAATAAACACACACGTTTTCCTGTACTTTAAAAATCCTCTGGGAAAAAAAAAAAAAAAAAAAAAAAGACATTAAACCATTGCCCAGATGGCTTACAGAGCTAGAGCTTTCTCCTTGAAGTACATGAGTATGGCTGTCAGATATCTGAAACCCAAAGCCATCTTAAAACATCACCATAATTTTGATGCTACCCCTACCCACCGTTTTTTTCCATTTGTAAGGTAAAAGGATCCAGGAAGGAAAGTATCAGCTTACAAAGGCTTTTGTTACAATTAATCGTTCACGTTCTTTCTTTTGGTATCTTATCCTCTGTTTACATTTTATTTTTATTTTTACTTTTTTTGAGACAGAGTCTTGCTCTGTCACCCAGGCTGGAGTGCAGTGGCACGACCTCGGCTCACTCCAACCTCTGCCTCCCAGGTTCAAGTGATTCTTGTGCCTCATCTTCCTGAGTAACTGGGATTACAGGTGTGTGCCACCACGTCCAGCTAATTTTTATGTTTTTAGTAGAGACAGAGTTTCGCCGTATTGGTCAGGCTGATCTTGAACTCCTGAACTCAGATGATCTGCCTGCCTCAGTCTCCCAAAGAGCTGAGATTACAGGTGTGAGCCACCGTGCCCGGCCGCTGTTTCCATTTTGTAACGCTAGCATCACCCCAGTGTAGGGTGGCTAGGGGTATTCTTCTTTCCTGTTTCCTGGTGTATTTTCCTCTACAGCATTGATCACTCTTTAACATACTTTTTGGTTGTCTGTCTCTACCTACAAAAATATGTATGTTCCTTGTTATATCACCAGTGCCTGGCACGTAGTTAGTCAGTCAATATTTGTTGAATGAATGAATGGGCTAAAAGAACCTTCTTCTTCTTTCTTCTGGCACTTCACACCAAATGCTTTTGGAAAATGCTATGTGAACAGGGATCATAAGCAGGAGAGGTTACACACATTGCTGTGGGATCGCCCATCATCCTCAGATACTTGTCTGGAAGGAGGTGGAGTACTTGAGTAGAAATGATACAAGATAACTTCTTCAGGAAATCAGCCAAGTGTCACAGCTTTTCACATAGGCGTGTGATATTTGCGTATGTGTGTATGAAGAGCTGTCGTGGCCTAGAATCACGGGCCTTTAGATCCCTTGTACAGATAGAAAAGTAAAGGCCGAGGCCCAGGAATGCTGCAGGCCACCGAGGTAGAGTCCCTGTCTGCCCTTCTCAGTGCCCGGTCACTTCTCACTGCACTCCCCTCTTTACTGCTAAAGCCACTTTCCCTGACTCTGAATGTGTAACCACGAGGGAGAAAAATGTACTCCAGGCTCACAGTTTGTGGAGAAAAAGCCCAGCAGCTGAAAATCATGTTGACGAAGTTTGTACCTAGAAAAAGTGGCCATTTCTATAATGTCTTTAAATTTCCCTGTTTCTCATACATTTTATAAACAAGACAGTAGAAGGAGATTTGGGGACAGCAACTTTAGAACAAGGGCGAAAAAAATCAAACCTAGAACATTCCAGTTTCTGTTTTCTTCTCAGTTTAGGGCTGAGGCACTTTAGCTTCCTGTCTAAGGGACCACTCAAATCTGATTAGAAGCCATTTTGGGCTGGTAATTATCCGTAATTTTAGGAAGACAGATGCAGCACCAACTCTGTTCTCTAATAGCAGGCTTATTAATTTTATATTTGCATGGCAGGAGAAGCAGATGGCAAGGTGGGATAAGCGTCCAGATGCTTGGTCATTGATAGCTTTTTACTTCCACGTATCACATGGGGATTTGGGACCCAGGAGGCCTGCTGAGAACTGATGATTATCTGTCCCTTAACCAGCTAGGTTCTTTTTAATCCTGAGCTCAGAAAGATTGCTCCTACTGCAGCCAGGGAAGACAGGTGGTTGACTGGTTAGAAATCATGGCAGGTTATTTTCTCCAGTTGGCAAGCAGAGCTATCAAAAAGTTGTCTTCTCTATTGTATTTCAAATCTGGGTGTTTAAAAAATTGTGTAAGCAAATTAAGCATTTATTTAATGGTAGTTGTGTGTGTTCTTGATGCGAATGAGAGGTGCATTCCCTTGTAAAATCCCTGGGACACTGTAGGAGGACGTGAGCCTTAGAACTGAAGTTGGTTTTCTAGATAATCATGTAGACATGATGATGCTGAGCACCAGACAAAGATGTTGATTGAAGTGATTTAAAAAAATTTTCTGAGTTCAGAGTTTACACCAATATTTAGAAAATCAGCAAAGGAACTTGGAGGAATGTTCTCAGGCATCCAGTTCAGCCCCCTACCCACATTGTCATAAACTCCGAGTGTGTGTACAGGGAGGCGCATTCCTTTCTGGTCTCATCACAGATCCTTCCCTGGCTCTGCACCTGCCTGTCATGTACGTCCGTGTGAAGAGACCACCAAACAGGCTTTGTGTGAGCAATAAAGCTTTTTAATCACCTGGGTGCAGGCGGGCTGAGTCCTAAAAGAGAGTCAGTGGAGGGAGATAAGGGTGGGGCCATTTTATAGGATTTGGGTAGGTAAAGGAAAATTACAGTCAAAGGGGGGTTGTTCTCTGGTGGGCAGGAGTGGGGGTCACAAGGTGCTCAGTGTGGGAGCTTTTTGAGCCAGGATGAGCCAGGAAAAGGAATTTCACAAGATAATATCATCACTTAAGGCAAGAACCGGCCATTTTCACTTCTTTTGTGGTGGAATGTCATCAGTTAAGGCCGGACAGGGCATTTGCACTTCTTTTGTGATTCTTCAGTTACTTCAGGCCATCTGGGCATATATGTGCAAGTCACAGGGGATGCGATGGCTTGGCTTGGGCTCAGAAGCCTGACATTGCCCTCTTCCCTACCTTCCCTACCTTTTCCCTCCTGTGCGGTTCTCTCACAAAGTGAATGGCCTCAGCCACAGCTTCTCTGCAGCTGCATCAGACTGTGGCAACTGGAGTGGTGGCTGCTGCAGGGCCTGCTGTCCCCACGGAGCCCAGTCTTGCTTGCCACTACAACCTGGTCACCATTTTGCCCTGAAAGTATGTAATTCTACAGAATGTGAGCCCACATGCTGGGGATGGAGGCGTCTTTATCACGGTGTGCTCTGCATATTTTAATCTTGGGTGGAAAGTATGGAAAAGTATGTGATACCTGTGGTTTGATGTCAGAAGGACGTTGTGAACTTGATGTGGACTGAGGATGTTAAGGTGCAACAGGCACCCCGGCTTCATTAAATGAGACTTCCCCATCTCCCTGCCAGGCACACACAGGTGTATGGCCATGCCTTATGTGTTATCCTTATCTAGAGTGTGCCTTGTTGTCATGCTTAAAATTACATGATGATATTCTGCCTCATAGAGTAGGTCCCAAACCGCATTCAACACAGAAATGTACTCTTGCTATTGTACATAGAAAGTGCTTTCATATACCAAGTGGGAGAGCAGTCCTAAAATCTGGGCTGGAATCGCAGAAGGAAGGCATTGGAAAGCAACAGATTCCCTAATCCGAAGCTGATTTTTGATGAACCTAGAAACAGGACCAAGAGAAGTGAATTTGCCTAAGGCCCTGACAGTGTCTCACGGTAGCATCTGAACCTAGCAGTTTCTTGACCTATTTCTTTAAATGATTAGTCATGCTTCCTCTGATTCCTATATAAACATTCATTTATATAATGTTCATTCTTCATTCATTCTTTTATATTCATTTATATAATGTTCCTCATTCATTCTTTTGTTTCAGTGAATTATTGCAGTGCTACCACGAAACAGTATTTGAGTCAAAATGTGGCAGTGTTGATCCCTTTCCAAGGATTTTAGTTGCACAGTTTTTCAAAGCTGTGCTAGCAGTTTCTTGTTGGTTGCAAGGTGTCCTTTCAGAAGCCAATTGTGTGGTGTATTTATGTTGATTGTTGGAGGTAGT
Source organism: Macaca mulatta (assembly GCF_049350105.2). Classification (NCBI taxonomy): domain Eukaryota; kingdom Metazoa; phylum Chordata; class Mammalia; order Primates; family Cercopithecidae; genus Macaca; species Macaca mulatta. Next base: position 105,220,209 of record NC_133411.1, on the reverse strand, counting down.
TTGGTTAGAACCTACTTCGAGTGGCTGGCGTGGGCCTGGGGGACAGTGACAGCTGCCTGCTTCATGGGCAGAGATGAAGTAATTGCTTCCTGGGAAGTACCATCCTCCTGGCCACACTCTCCAGCCCATTTCGTTTGTGTTGGTTTCCTTGGCATCTGCACGTTTCTGGCTTCATGTGAGTCTCATTTATTTTAGTGTATGACTTCAGGCTGTGGGGAAGAATGGCCATTTTAGCAAAGAGATGCACACAAAGGAACAACTGGCTAAATGTGAGTGAAGACATTCTTAGGGGGGGTTTCATTTCTTTTATTCTGTGACAGGCAGTCTGGGAAGCCGTCTGGACACGTGGCCTGCGCTGTCACAGTTCCTCCTTGCAGGATTGCAGATGTTTGGAGATTGTAGTGATAACTGTTATTGAGAATGTCATTCTCGCAGGCTCTAATAAGTCAGGATTTATTCAGTGTTAATTTGTTAAAGACAACTGTATTTCTAGCCAAATCCATGTTAGACGTTTCTCCTGGCATTGTTGCTGGGGGTATTCCCGTGGCTTAGTCTTAGGGAAGCACACGCCTTTGAATACTGCTGAAGCTGTGAGTACCCAAAGCGCACCGGAGTACTTTTGCCATATGAGGTGTTAGTCACTGATACACATCTCAGTCAGACCTGATGGATTCTTGACCCCTTCCTTTTTTAATTTTTTAATTTTTAATTTTTATTTTTGTTTTTTAAGAGCACAACCCCTCAGGTGGCCACCATGAATCTCTGGTGTTTTCAGTTGGCTGCAGCCTATTTGCCATCTCTGGTTCAAACATATTCAAAGCCTGATGATGCTTCCCTCTGTTGTTCTTCTGCTGTGTGACCTCCGCACCCGCAGGGTTCAAGACTGTCAGAGCTGGGAGCCACCTTCACAACTACCAGGGTTTCCAGAACCTCCTTCTTCTAGCCCTGGGGATGGAAGAGATGTCATCAGAGGTGAAGGCTTATTAGGTTTCCATGCCATTGATAACGAATGAGGAGGTTTTCTTTTATGTAAGGGGAGCTTCTTATAACGTGCTTTAGTAGGGTAAAGAAGCTTTTGAGGTTTGGTTTCTCTGGAAAGATAATTTGTGATCCTGCCCTTGCTTTCAACAAAAATATAGTTTGCATACCAGTGCATTTTGTATTACTGAGCACTGGCTGACAAATGGTTCTTAACTCGTCATTCACTCAGCCACTGTTTCTTGAATGGCATATGTGTGCCAGCTGTAGTAGGAACTTGCTAGGCTCTAGGACTAACCCTTATGAAACGGGGGTCCTGGGGGAAGCAAATGCATATAAATATAAACGTTTGAGGGGATATCAGAGGGGGTGCCTATAGGTGCAAAACTTCGTTCATTCTTTGCCCCATCTAGGAGGTTTTGTGTCTTAGCAGCATGTTCCATAGCAACACATCCCTCTATCAAAATATTCATCTTATTATTTTGAAATTCTCTGCTTAGGTATGTGTTTTTCTGACTAAGTTTAGAACTGGTTAAGGACAGCCTATGGGGTATGTATTATATATATCTAAACACACACATATATTTATATATATACACATTACCATTATAAATTTACAATATATTTATATATATACACACATATATATTTCTCCCTTTCTGTATATACACACACACCACACACATATATGTACACACACACATATATGAAATTCTACTGCCAAGCACAGAAAGTCAAAACTAGGCAAGGATTCTTTTAGTGTTCATGAAAAAATAGATGTGCTTAGTTGAGAGCATCCTTCAGTTGCCAGGGGAAAGACAGGATGGATTCACAAATGGAGATAGTGTTTTGTTTTTGTTTTGGTTTTTGTTTTTTCTTTGTTTAACTCTTGAATTCAAAATAATCCAGACTTATGGAAAAGTTGCAAAAATAGTACAGAGAATTCCCATATACTCTTCCCTCAGATTCCCCAAACATTTCACCCCATTTGTACTTTCTCTTTCTCTCTCTGTGGATATAATTTTTTTTTTTTTTTTCTGAAATGTTTGAGAGTGGAAGGTAGAATGCAGGGTAGGGTGAAAGGTGGAAGGAGAGAGGTAGGTTGGGAGGCTTTTTTTTTTTTTTTTAAACCTTCTGAGATGGAGTTTCGCTCTTGTCACCCAGGCTGGAGTGCAATGGCACGATCTCGGCTCACTGTAACCTCTGCCTTCTGTGTTCAAGTGATTCTCCTGCTTCAGCCTCCCGAATAGCTGGGATTACAGGCACCCACCACCATGCTTGGCTAATTTTTTGTATTTTTAGTAGAGGGGTTTCACCATGTTGGCCAGGCTGGTCTTGAACTCCTGACCTCTGATGATCCACCTGCCTTGGCCTACCAAAGTACTGGGATTACAAGCATGAGCCACTGTGCCTGGCGATTGGGAGGCTTTTGCAGTAACCCAGAGCGCTGTGATGAGGGCTGGACCTGGTTGGAAATGATGAGAAAGGTGAGAAGTGGTTAGGTCTGGCATATAGTTTGAAAGGAGAGTTTAAATGGGTTAGATGACAAGAGAGAGACGTGGCTCTGAAGGCATAGTAGCCCTTGCCCTGCTGGGCCGGATGAGACAGGCAGCCTAGGGCTACTACCGCACCCTGCGGGCGGCTCAGGACCTGGGCCAGCGGAGGAACCAGGCAGTGGTGCTGGCCAACTTCGGGACCCTGTGCCTGCACGCGGGTGCCAGCAGGCTGGCCCAGCACCACCTCCTGGAGGCCGTGCGGCTGTTCTCAAGGCTGCCCTGCAGGGAGTGTGGCCGGGACTTCACCCACGTGCTCCTGCAGCTGGGCCACCTCTGCACCCACCAGGGTCCGGCCCAGCAGGGCAAGGGCTACTATGAGTGGGCCCTTCCAGTCGCTGTGGAGATGGGCCATGTGGAGAGTGAGTGCCCCGGTTCCTCCTGTTCACCTTCCGGGGCCACTCGCATCAGGGCACACCTGGGGTTTGTGATTCAGAAACAAGTGGTGGTTTTTCCACCATCGAAAGTGCTGAGTCATGGCCAGCAGCAGATGTTGGCAAGCGCCCTGGAGACAGGCGGTTCCCATGCAAGGCCAGGCCCTCTGCCCTACTGGGGCAGCCAGCTCTTCCCAGTTTGCCCAGGGACCATGCTGCCTTGAGCACGGAAAGTCCTGCGTGCTGGGAATCCCTAGCCATAACCCTGGGATCAAGACAGGCTCTGCTGAGCTGGGACTTGGGGCCCCTCCATGAGCCAGGCCCTGAACGCCGGTTCTTGTGCCCGTCTTATCTGCTTGGTGTGTTGGCAGGCTGCGCACCTGTCATCCCACTTCACAAAGGACACGGGGCGGGTGATTGCCCGAAGCCGCAGAGCAGTTCATGCAAAAGCAGCTCGTTGTGCAGTGTGTGCCAGGCCCCACCCATAAATGGGGCTTGTGGGGTCCTCGGGTGGCAGGGACTGAGCGTGGGAATGTGAGTTTTAGGCCAGAGAAGCCACAAAAGGGTGAGTGGCGTGATGGCGGGGCAGCACTTGGCCCCGGGTTAGGGAAGCCTCTTAGTCTGGGACCAGAGGGTTGAGAGGATTTAGTCAAGTAATAGGTGGTGGTGGAGGGGCTGGTGGTGTAGCCTGTGTGAAGGACCAGGGATAAGCTAGTGGGGGTGAGTGGTGGTGAGTGAGTGGGGGTGAGTGAGCGGGGATGAGTGAGTGGGGGTGAGTGAGTGGAGGTGTGATGGGGGTGAGTGGGAGTGTGAGCGGGGATGAGTGGGGTGTGAGCAGGGGTGAGCGAGTGGGGGTGAGTGAGCGGGGACAAAGGGGGTGTGAGGGGCGGTGAGTGAGTGGGGGTGATTGAGTGGGGGTGAGTGAGCGGGGATGAGTGAGTGGTGGTGAGTGAGCGGAGGTGTGATGGTCAGTGAGCGGGGATGAGTGGGGGTGAGTGAGCAGAGGTGTGATGGGAGTGAGTGATCAGGAGTGTGAGCCGGGATGAGTGGGGTGCGGTGGTGAGTGAGTGGGGATGAGTGAGCGGGAGTGTGAGTGGAGATGAGTGAGTGGGGGTGAGTGAGCGGAGGTGTGATGGGGTGAGTGAGTGGGAGTGTGAGCGGGGATGACTGAGTGGGGGTGAGTGAGCGGAGGTGTGATTGGGGTGAGTGAGCGGAAGTGTGAGCGGGGATAAGTGGGGTGTGAGCGGGGGTGAGTGAGCAGGGCTTATGCAGGGAGGTGCAGAGTTAGGAGTGCGTGGGTTGGGTGCTGGATGGTGAGAAGCTCTTCTGGAGAGCTAAGCAGGGCCTGGGGCCTCAGGCTGTGGCTTGGCCTTTTCCCCAAGAGCACTGGGGAGCCATGGAGTGCTATCCAACAGTCACTGCAGACTGAGCAGTGAATGGACAGTAGGTGGGCAGGGCTGTCCGAAATCTAGGCCGCAGAGGATAGATGAGGAAGTTGAGTCCAGGGAAATGGCCGAGACAAGGGATACTGTTGTGGGTCCCCTCTGCCTTGCAGTGCTTTGTCATGGCATAGTGAGAGCACTCAGAGCTGCCTCCTGTGGCCTGGACCAGAGCCCCAGGGGCTGTGGCCAAATCTGCCCATTTCCCAGCACAGGCCTGGCACCCACTCCTGGCCCTAGGAGGGATGAGATTTTGGGAAGGACCATGTGAAGGGGCCCCGGTCCCACATATCTGCCCAAGGAGGGGTGGGGGGTTCAGACCCAGGCTTCTTCCCCAGGGGCATTCTCTGACTGGAAGGAGACCCTCCAGGAATCCAGCGCCCCAACCCCCACTGCAGCCTCCCGTGGCTCCTGGCACAATAGCCTGTGGCACCTCCTCCTACGAGGCCCTCCCCAGGGTGCTGGGGGATTCAGACTTGGAAATGCAGGCCAGGGAACGGGGATCATGCCTCCCTATCTCCCTACCCTGCCCTGAATGGTCAAGGAGACCGAGGGCGGCGCTGATACCCCACATGCTTACTTGGGGTCATTTTTGAGTCACTTTTGGTAGTTTGTGTCATTTTAGGAGTTTGGCTGTTGTGTCTAGATGGTCTGATTTGTTGGTGTAGAGTTGTTCGTAGTGTTTTCATGGAATCCTTTTATTTCTGTCAGGTTGGCAATAATGTTTCCTCTTTCATTTCTCATTTTAGAAACTTGGGTTTTTAATTTTTTATTTATTTCTTTTTATTAGAGATGGGGTCTCATCATGTTCCCCCAGGCTAGTCTTGAATGCTGGCCTCAGCGATCCTTCCACCTCGGCCTCACAAAGCGCTGGGATGACAGGCGTGAGCCATGGTGCTCAGTCTCTGATTTCGGTCATTTGTGTCCCTATTTCTTTTCTTGGTCAGTCTGGTGAAAGATTTGTCAATTTTGTTATTATTTTCAAAAAACCCACTTTTGGTTCTGTTGATTATCTCTTTTGTTTTTCCATTCTCTGTATTTTTACTTCCCATTTCCACTCTCATATTTATTATTTTCTTCCTTTTATTTGCTTTGGGTTTAGTTCATTCTTTTTCTAGTTTCTCAAGGTGGAAGGTTAGGTTTTTGATTTGAGATTTTTCTTCGTCTTTGAATGTAGACATTTACAGTTATAAATTTCCCTTTCAGCACTGCCTTAGCTGCATGTTGGAATTTTTGATACACTGTGCTTTTTTTTTTTTTTTTTTTTTTTTTAAAGACAGAGTTTTGCTCTATTGCCCAGGGTGGGGTGCAGTGGTGTAATCTTGGCTCACTGCAACTTCTACCCAGGTTCAAGCCATTCTCATGCCTCAGCCTCCCGAGTAGCTGGGATTACAGACATGCACCACCCTACCCGGCTAATTTTTATATTTTATTTTTTTATAGAGACGGGATTTCACCATGTTTCCCAGGCTGTTCTCAAACTCCTGGACTCAAGCGATCCTCCCGCCTCGGCCTCCCACAGTGCTGGGATGACAGGCGTGAGCCACCGCGCTGGCCCGGGCTGTGCATTTGTTTGCATTCTTCTCAAATTAGTTTTCAGTTTCCCTGATGGTCTCTTTGACTCACTGGTTGTTTAGGAGTGTGTAATTTCCACATATTTTTGAATTTCTCACATTTCCTTCACTGTTGATTTCCAGTTTCATGCCAGTACAGCTGAAGAACACCTCTGCTTTGGTCTCAGACCTTCTCCATTCACTGAGGCTCATTTTGTGGCCTGGCACATGGTCTGTCATGGGGAATGTCCCATGGGTGCTCGAGAGGACTGTGTATTCAGCTGTTGTTGGGTGGTGTGTGTAACAGCTGTCCATTTGGCGTACCTGGTTTCCTGTGTTAATCTCCGGAATGTTTCTGGCACTAGAAAATCAGAAGCTTTCCACTGTTCCCAGCGCCCTGGCTTTGGGAGAGGTCAGTGAGCCTGTGGCTTGGGAGCCTGGTTGCATGAGAGAAGCATGTGTGGGAACGCCAGGGCCCAGCTTTGAACCCCGTTCCCCCAACATGATGCCGTATGTGGCAGACATGATGCTTGGCTTTGCTCTCTCAGGGTTCCATCTGCGACAGGGGCTACTTGTGCCCCTGGCCTCATCAGCTCAGGCTGAAGGCGGCCCTGGTCCTGGCCAGAGAGGCTTTGTGAAGCAGAAATAGATGGCCTGGTGCAGGGGCCGAGCCTGGCCAGGACCTCAGCCCTGGGAGTTGTAAAGAAGGCCGGCCTCTACCATGAGCATCTGCACCAAGGTGTGCCCATGTAACTGTGTGTTCGGAATCTGTCCTGAAATGGGTGCATGGCCTGTCTGTGCTCAGTCTCCCCACCTATGGGGCCCAGGCTCACAGAGGTGTGAAAGAGGCAAGCATGGCGCAGGGTCCTCCGAGCCCAGCCAGCCTCGCTTCAATGCTGGGAGACTAACGTCTTCCATTTTGTCTTCTGCCCAGGCCAGCTGCGGTCCTTCCAGCGGCTGTGCTACTTCTACGGCACTGTCATGCCCAGTGAGGCCCAGTGTGTCATCTACCATGAGCTCCAGCTCTCCCTGGCCCGCAAGGTGGCCGACAAGGTGCTGGAGGGGCAGCTCCTGGAGACCATCAGTCAGCTCTACCTGTCCCTGGGTACCGAGCGGTAAGGGCTGGCTTTGCAGTGGTGGAGGTGGGGACGGGCAGGGCAGGGAGGGGGGCACAAGAAATCTGGCCCAGGACCCCAGCAGCCCCTCTCCTTTTGATCATTTGGTTCCTTGGCATCAGATGCTTTGAGCTGGTGGGCCTGGGGTCGTTCCAGGGCTGCTGCTGGCCCGTGAGTCCCAGCTTGAGCCTCCCTTGTTGGGTCAAAGGTCATCTCCACCCCAGCAGAGGCAGTACGTGCACTCGGGCTGTTCTTCCTACTATGGTGGCTTTTGTCATCTGACCTCTGACTGCCCCGAATCTTTACTCCTGGCCTTCATCTGTCCCCTTAAATGTGACCACAGCAGCCACCTGTGGCTTCTCTCCCACAGAAGACAGAGCCAGTTGTGTCACCTGCTTCCCTGGGGCAGGGTTTCAAGGTCTCACATCCCATATGTGGCCTACTCGGCTTCCCCCAAGCATCCTGACCTGGTGGGGTAACCATGGCCCTGGCCACTCCACCCACAGGGCCCAGTGACATTGCTGCAGTCACACCCCGTCGAGTGTCAGACTTACTGAGAGAGCAGGGAAGGAGCCAGATTCCATGGGGACCTGGGAGACTGGCTCCAGTCTTGGCCTCAGGTTCACAGAAGGAAAATGGGCCAGTGTGCTAGAGCCATGCTTCTCAAAGTGTAGTCCCTGGACCAGCAGAGCAGGATCCATGTCACCTAGGAGCCTGTGGCAAGTGGGAGTTCTAGGGCCTGCCCCAGGCCTGTGGAGCCGGAAGCTCTGTGGGCAGGGCCAGCAAGCTATAGGGACAGGCCTCCGGGTGACTGTGATACCTGCACACCTTGAGAACCATCGGCCCAGATAGCCTCTGAACACTAACGGCTCCTGGTGCGTCTGGAGAAGACACAGGCCATGTCTGGAAGGCAGGGGAGATGGACTAGCACACTCCTCCTGCCACAGGGCAGCATGATGCTCAATTCCCTCAGAAGGATATCCTTCATCTTTTCCATGCTGTGTGTGTTCACCCTGGCCCTCCCAGTAGCCTGGGAAGGGCAGAACACTGCACACACAAGAGGGCCGTTCCCAGTCCGCACATTCCAGATTCATCTGTCACCAGACCCACAGGAGGAGGCAGACTGGTTCCAGGAGGATGAAAGCCCTTGTTCTGACACCTGTGTCTGATTCCAGGGCCTACAAATCCACTCTGGACTACACTAAATGAAGTCTGGGGATTTTCATTGATCTTCAGAAGAAAGAGAAGGAGGCGCGTGCCTGCCTGCAAGCAGGGAAGATCTACTACAGCCTGCAGCAGAGCGAGCTGGTGGACCTGTACATCCAGGTGAGTGGCAAGGGATGCAGGAGGACCCCTGTGCTGTTCACTCTCTGTCCATCCACCCATCCATTCATCTGTCCATCCATCCATCTGTCCATCCATCCATCCATCATTCATCCATCCTTTTCTCATCCATCTATTCACCCATCTATCCATCCATTCACCTGTCCATCCACCCATCCATTCATCCTTCCATCATCTATCTGTTTACCTGCTCATCCTTCCATCCATCCATCCATCATCCATCCATTCTTCCATCATCTTCCCATATACCTGTGGGTCCTTCCATCTATCCATCTATCATCCATCCATCCATCCTTCCATCCTTCCATCATCCATCCATTCACCTGTTTGTCTTTCCACGCATCCATCCATCCATCCATCATCCATCCCTCCGTCCATCCATCCATCCCTCCGTCCATCCATCCATCTATCATCCATCCATCCTTTTATCATCCATCCATTCACCTGTCCATCCATCCATTCACCTGTTCGTCCATCCATCCATCCTTCCATCTATCTTTCCATCATCCATCCAACTGTTCATCCTTCTATCCATCCGTCCATCCATCATGCTTCTGTTCACCTCTTCGTCCATCCATTCACCTGTTCGTCCATCCTTCCATCCATCCTTCCATCCATCTTTCCATTATCCATCCAACCATCTTCCATCCATCCATGATGCTTTCATTCAGCTGTCCATCCATCCATCCATTCATTCATCATCCATCCTTTTATCATCCATCCATCCATTGAGCTGTTCATCCATCTCTCTGTCCATTCTTCCATCCTTCCATCATCCATTCACCTGTTCATTCTTCCATCCATCCATCATCCATCCATCCTTCCATCATTCATCCACTCGCCTGCTCATCCTTCCATCCATCCATCCATCCATCCTTCTATCATACATCCATTCACCTGTTCATCCTTCCATTCACCTGTTCATCCTTCCATTCATCCATGTATCGTCCATCCATCCATCCATTCATCCATCCATCATTCATCCATTCTTTTATCATCCATTCATTCAGCCACCATCCATCCACCTGTTCGTCCATTCATCCATCCATCCTTCCATCATCCATCCATTCACCTGTTCGTCCTTCCATCCATCCATCATTCATCCATCCATCCATCCATTTTATCCATTCATCCATTTATTCATCCATCCATCATCCATCTATCCTTCCATCATCCATCCACTCACCTCCTGTTCATCCTTCCATCCATCCATTTATCCATTCATCCATCCATCCATCCTTCCATCATCCACCCATCTTTCCATCATCTATCCTTCCATCATCCATCCATTCATCTGTTCATCCTTCCATCTATCCATCATCCATCCATCCATCCATTTATCCATCCATCCATCATCCATCCAGCCATCATCCATCCATCTGTCCATTCATCTATCCATCCTTTTATCATCCATCCTTTTATCATACATCCATTTATCATCCATCCATTCACCCGTCTATCCATCCATTCACCTGTTCATCCATCCATCCGTCCATTCATCCTTCCATCAACCATCCATTCACCTGTTCATCCTTCCATCCACCCACCTGTTCATCCTTCCATCCATCTACCATTCATCCATCCATCATTCATCCATTCATCCATTTATCCATTCATCCATTTATCCATTCATCCATATATCCATCTGTCATCCATTCATCCTTCCATCAACCATCCACTCACCTCCTGTTCATCCATCCATCCATCATTCATCCATCTATCCATTTATCCATTCATCCATCCATCCTTCCATCATCCATCCATTCATCTGTTCATCCATCCATCCATCATCCATCCATCCATCCATCCATCCATCATCCATCCATCTGTCCATTCATCCATCCATCTGTCCATTCATCCATCCATCCTTTTATCATCCATCCTTTTATCATACATCCATTTACCCGTCTATCCATCCATTCACCTGTTCATCCATCCATCCGTCCATTCATCCTTCCATCAACCATCCATTCACCTGTTCATCCTTCCATCCTTCCATCCATCCACCTGTTCATCCTTCCATCCATCTATCATTCATCCATCCACCATTCATCCATCCATCATTCATCCATTCATCCATTTATCCATTCATCCATATATCCATCTGTCATCCATCCATCCTTCCATCGACCATCCACTCACCTCCTGTTCATCCATCCATCCATCATTCATCCATCTATCCATTTATCCATTCATCCATCCATCCTTCCATCATCCATCCATTCATTTGTTCATCCATCCATCCATCATCCATCCATCCATCCATCCATCCATCCATCCATCATCCATCCATCTGTCCATTCATCCATCCATCTGTCCATTCATCCATCTGTCCATTCATCCATCCATCATTCACCCATCCATCATTCACCCATCCTTTTATCCATCCATTCACCCGTCTATCCATCCATTCACCTGTTGTTCCATCCATCTGTCCGTTCATCCTTCCATCATCCATCCAATCACCAGTTTATCCTTCCATCCATCCATCATCCATCCACATATCCTTTTATCCATTCATCCATCCATCCATCATCCATCCATGCTTCCATCATCCATCCATGCTTCCATCATCCATCCATCCTCCTGTTCATCCTTCCATCCATCCATCATCCATTCACCCATCCATTCATCCATCCATCCATCCTTCCATCCATCCTTTCTCCCATCCATCCATTCACTGTTCGTCCATCCATCCATCATTCATCCATCCACCCACCAATCTACCTATTAATCCATCCCTCCATTCATCTATCTGTCAATTTGTTTATCCATACATTCATCTACCATCTATCCATCCATATGCACATACATCATCTACCCTCCACCCATCCATACATTATCTACCCACCCATACATACATACAGACATACACACATCATTCCACCCAGCCAGCCAGCCAGCCATCCATCCATCCATCCATCCATCCACCCATCCATCCACCCACCCGTCCGTCCATCCGTCCGTCCATCCATCCATCCATCCATCCATCCATCCATCCATCCATCCATCCATTCATCCATCCATCCATCCATCCGTCCATCCATCCATCCCAGCATTAATCTATCCACACACTCATCCATCCATCCATGTGTCTACATCTCCTCATCCATTCATCCATCCATCCACTCATTCCTAAGCCACTGCTGAGCACCTGTTGTGTGCCTTTTTCCTCCCTCCAACTGGTTCCCTCATATCCTCCCCCAGTGGCCAGCATCTTCTCCCTGAGGGCAGAGGCGCAGCCCCTCACAGTGCCCAGCACCTGCTCAAATACAGCACATGCTCAAATAATGTGACCACTCAGTTAACACACAGAAGAACTTGCTCCAAGCAACACGTGGCACATCTCCTTACAAAATGAATCTATCATAGTGGCTGTTTTCAGAGGCTTTCCCAAACACAGTGTGATCCGGAACAAATTGTGAAGCCCACGAGCCTGGTGAAGCTTTCATTACTGAGCACCTGCTGTATACCTCCTTGAGCTGAGGAGAGGGATCAAGAGCTCATGGCCAAGAGGGGACCAGGCCCACCCACAAACACTGTTGATGTGGCAGGGATGTGGCAACGCAGAAAGGAGCCAGGGGATGGGCTCCCAGCAATCTGGGGGCCACGGAGACTGGTTTGAGTGCAGGGGGAGTGGGCTAGGGCTAGCCCTGGTGGTAGGATTCACAGGTGTCGGGCTCCTGGGCTGCAGCTGCTCAGTCATCTCCTGGCACTCAGGTGCATCAGTTCATTGTCCTCATGCCAGTGGTGGGGGCAGCCCTAATGCACAGGGTCTGAAAAATGCTCAGGTGTACCTGTAGTGTGTGAGAGGAAGGAGGCTGGAAAAGGTGGGCATGGCCACCTCACCAGGTGTGGGTCTTGAGGGAACTTCTGTCTCCTTTCAGGTGGCACAGAATGTGGTCCTGTACACAGGTGACCCCAACCTGGGGCCGGAGCTGTTTGAGGCAGCTGGAGACATCTTCTTCAGTGGGGCCTGGGAGCAGGAGAAAGCTGTGTCCTTCTACTGGGTGAGCTGGCCTGTGGGCTGATGTGGGTGGGCCTCAGGGGGGCACCTGGAGGGCTGAGGCACAGGTGTGGCAGGGCAGAGGCCTCCCACCTGGAGGCAGGGCCACCCATGCACATGCTAGTTTCCAAGTGGTCTCACCGGGCATGATATTGACCGTGCCCCTGCCCGGGACAAACGCTCGGGGCCTGGATGTGACAATGGCTCTACCCTTGTACCTGATGATCTCAAGCAACCATGAGCGGGAAGTTCTGTCCCCATCTTTCAGATGAGGAAACTGAGGCTCAGAGAGGCACAGGGACATGTCAGAGGACACACAGCATGTCAGTGGGAGGCCCGGGTCTGCATGCACCCCGAAGTGGGACGGCTTCTCCCTTCCTCTGAGCTCACGGTGTGGCTCAGCCCTGGGCACAGATAAATGTGGTGTTTTTAGAGCAGAGAGGAGTGCTGGCTCCCCCGAGTCAGACCCCCGGTGACCAGGTGGGAAATACGGGTCTGAGGCTGCCGGGTGTAGCTGGATGGGCCTCAGGTGACTCTTCAGCCCCCAACTTGGGTGTCTGAACTGTGTGTTATCCCAGAGCACAGAGCTGTGTGGAGGTACAGGTGTAGCTGGGGTGTGGGAAGCTCCAAGCACATGTTTGAGCTCTGAGGAGGGCGCTGGGCAAGGTGGGTGCTACGGGAAACCTGACCCCACCTGCCTGTGTGGTAGGACCGGGTCCTGGCCCTGGCAATGACTACAGGCAACCGCAAGGCGGAGCTGCAGCTACAGCTGTGCAACAAGCTGGTGGCACTGCTGGCCACACTGGAAAATCCCCAGGAGTGCTTGGAGTTTGCCTACGTGGCCCTAGCACTCAGCATCACTCTGGGTAAGTCCCCTGAGCCCCACCCTGCCAGGACCCACACTTTGCCAGAGCCCAGCCTCCAGGACTGCAGGGCAGGAGCTGAAACAGCTGCTGGATTTTCCTGGTCTCCTGTCCAGGCAGGCAGATCTGCCCAACTGGCTTCCCCGTCCAGCTGTGCGGCACAGCCCGAGGTCTCACGCAGTGCAGAGCTCCCTGCCTGACTGAGCTCTGTTTCCTCTGCCTGTTCCCGCTGCTGACCACAAGGGCCGCCCAGTGTGCCCTCTGCCTTCCAGACATGCCAGGCATCTCGTTGGTCCCTGTATGTGCCAGGCTGAGTGGCATATTCCCTTTCTCTTGTACCCTTCCCACCCTCATCAACCACCCAGCTCTCTGGCTGATAAAATCCCAATTCCCCTTCCAACAGTCTGCCCCTTAAGGCCGGGCATCCCCTGGTGCTGTGCCAGGGTCGTCTGTCCCCCTCCAGAGACAGGGAACCCTAGGCAGGCCGCATGCCCCAGCGCCTTGTGCCCTGTGGCCCAGTACACAGTAGGTGTGCAGCTGACTCCCCAAAGTAGGGGGCTCCGATTGTGACACACCCAGGAGGAGTCGGATGTTATGTCTGTGGGTTGCCTGGAGCCGGGGTGCCTGGGAGCACCTGGACTGCATGGCTTTTGGGCTCCCCTGGTTAAAACCAGTGAGCATAGGCAGGTGGCTATGTGTAGGCACAGAGCTGGGCCATCCAAGTCCGACTTTGCCAAAGCCTCACAGTAGACAGGGCAGGCCTTATTAATTCTGCTTTGCAGATGGGAAAGTGAGTCTGGGAACCCAGAAGGGACCGGCCAGAGCTGCCCAGGTGACCGCAGGTGCCTGCAGGCAAGCCAGGTGTACTGCCTGGGGTCTGCATACCTGCTCCAGAGGGGCCTGTGCCCTCCCTGCCCCAGGGAGCCACATCCTCACACCTGCCCCTTTGGCCTCCACCCCAGGGGACCAGCTGAATGAGCGCATGGCCTACCACCGGCTGGCCGCCCTGCACCATCAGCTGGGTCATGGCAAGCTGGCAGAGCACTTCTACCTCAAGGCCCTATAGCTCTGCAACTCGCCGCTGGAGTTCGACGAGGAGACCCTCCACTACGTGAATGTGTACCAGGTGCTCGGTGACATCATCTTCTACGACCTGAAGGTGGGTGGGGAGGGGCAGGGCTTGGGGTGTTCCCGGCCCCCTTGGAGTGGGATCTCCACCCAGACCCCAGAGGCCTGGGTTCCAGCCTTCCTTAGGAATGGCCCAGTGGCCTCCATGGAGCTCTGCAAGTGGCTGGAGGAGCCGGCAAGGTCAGCAGATACAACCTAGCTCCCAAGCTGGCCAGGCCCCACCCTCAAGAACTCAGTCTCAGCCAGGGAGGCTGACACATGAGTAGGCAATGGTGTCCTCTGGATAAAGAAGGAGGATTGCAGTCGGGGGGCCCTCCTGGAGGAGATGACACCAAAGCTGATTCTTGACAGTCAAGTGTCAAGTTGCATTTAACAAAGAAAACAGGGTCGGGAGAAGGACATTTCGGAGGACGGCATCATCCTCACATTGAATCAACGTTGCAAGATCCAACCCAAATCCTGGCGCCTCGTCTAGGAAGCCTGCCCAGGGTGCCAGCCTGCACTGGGCAACTCCTTCCTGGAGTTCCAAGACACCTTGAATTTTCACATCACCCAGGAAGGGTGGGGTGGGACCAGTGTCTTACCATTGGGTTCACAGACAGGGAAACCCCAGCTCAGGGCAGGTGCGGTGGGGCGGGGCCCCAGCCAGCCAGGCTGAGGCCTTGCTGGGTCGGGTCTGTCTCGAGGGGAGGTGCTGTGCTCCCTCTGCCCCCAGCCCTGCAGGGGTGGAGAGCTGGGACTGTCAGACTCAGACCTGGGGTGTCTCCACCCCTCTGCCCAGCAGGCACCGCCCCTCCTCAGCATCGCACCGGCACCGCGTCAGTGCTCCTTATGGGCTGAGGGGCCAGGGCACTCCAGTCCTGCGGCCGAGATCTTGGGGGCCTTAGAACAACATGAGGAGCTGGGGCAGCCCTAAGACCCCGCCGCATATCCCCCACCGCAGGCCTGGGGCTGCCCGGAAGGCCCCCGCCCAGTGCTGACGACACCTGGTGGTCAGAAGTGGTCCCTGTGGCCTCCCAAGTCCCAGCCAGACAGGGAGGTGCCAAGTGTCAGACCTAGAGGGACGCTGCTCACCGCTCAGGGGCTCGCCTGGGACCCAGGTGGACGGGCCTCCCAGAAGAGGCCTTTCTCTGTTTTGGTCAAGCCTGCCGCCCACTCCGCCTGCCCAGGAGGAAGGAAAGGGCCAAGTAGTACCTGAGAGGCCAAAGTCCACGGTTGGGGTTGAGGGGCAGAGGCCTCCTTCACCTCCTTCCCATGCACAGCCCTCCTTCCCATGCACAGTCTTCCTTCCCATGCACAGCCCTCTGGGCCTCATCGTGACTATGCTGTCAGCGCAGGCCAGCTTCCCACAGGGAGGCCCCCTTGGAATTCCCCAAGGGCGGCTGTCTTTCCAAGGCTACACCCTCCTCCTTGTGTAGTAGGCTCTGGACCCAGGGCCCAGAGGAGTAGGAGAAAAAGCCGGGCTGCATGGGGCCTGGAAGGCTGGCAGAGAGGCAGGGGTAAATGGGCATCTTTGCCGATTGCCTCTAAAAAGGGGTCCCCTTTAGTCTACACGTGAGAGCGAGCCCTGGAATAGGTAGGATTAGGTGTGTCCTGGCTCAGCCTGCCACTCACTAGCTGCTGCACACACTACAGGCACATGGAAATGCACACGCAAATGCACACGGGCACAGGCACACGCACACACAGGCGCGCACACACAGACACGCACACACACACAGGCATGCACACAGGCACACAAACACGCACAGACACACAGGCACCCAAATATGCACAGACACATGCACAGGCACACGCAGAGACATATGCATTGGCTGGCTCCTTCCTGTTTAGTTGGGATGCCCCCACCCCTTCAGGAAGCCTTTGCCTTCCACCCCTGGCTGAGTCTGGGGCCTCCTGGGCCCCCCACAGGCTCCTGGGCTTCCCTCTGCCACAGCCCGGGCCACCCTGTGTGGTCAGTGTTCACTCCCAGGTCCCTCAGACTGGGAGCAAGGACATTAGGCTCAGCCACGTACCCAGCACAGAGTCCAGTGTTCGGCTGGGCCGGGGGGCATTGGATGAGCAGTGGCGGTGACTCGGGGCCTTCTCACGCCCCTGCGCCGTGTGTGGGGCGGGGCAGTGGGGGAATGGACTGCTGCATCTTGGACTTTGTCCTTGGCCCTGGGAGTCATCTTGAGATGGTAAAGAGGGACAGGCTAGGCATGGGTCTTAGAGAGGTCCCTTGGGTGACCCCATGTGGAGGAGGCGCCTGGGGAGAAGCCGGGTGGGGGATGGGAGGGTCAAGGAGGAGGTCTGGGAGACGGCATCCCAACCCAGGGATGGTGAGTTTGAGCCAAAGATGCATTGAAAATGGGAGTGGATGTCTGGGGAGTCACACTCCGTCAATATTTCAGGGAACATTGCCAGAGAGAACACCTGTGAGATGGTTTTGTACCTGGCCTGTCCCGTGGAGGGCCTGGAAATGGTCAGCATGGACAGGGGCCAGAGGGGAGCCTGGGTCACTCAACGCTGTGCCCCTGCTGTGGCTTGGAGCCACGGGCCCTGCATGGAACTCTCAGAGCAGGCAGGATCTGCCCTGACCTCAGCCCATGGGGAAAGCAGCCACTGCCTGCAGAGAGGGTGGCACTGGGGCAGGAGACTTGGGGTGAGTGGGGCGTAGGGGCAGTCAGGAAGGCTTCCAGGGGTGTCAGGGTCATCCCCACCTCCTGCAGCTGAGACCACAGCAGTGTCACAGGCTTCAGGGATCATGGGGTGAGCCAGCATTGGCTGGACATGTGGAATGACCTGGAGACAGGAACGGCCTCTGGGAAGACGGGCTCCGAGTCCCCCTTTTGCTGAGCATGACCTGTCCCCTTCAGGACCCGTTTGATGCAGCCGGGTACTACCAGCTGGCACTGGCAGCCGCCGTGGACCTGGGCAACAAGAAGGCACAGCTGAAGATCTACACGCGGCCGGCCACCATCTCCCACAACTTCCTCCTGGACCGTGAGAAGTCGCTCCTCTTCTACCAGAAGGCCAGGACCTTCGCCACAGAGCTCAACATCCGCAGGGTCAACCTGCCTCCTCTGCCACTCTGCGGGTGGGCCCCCTGGTTGGCCCCCAGCCACCCTCGCTGAGGACAGCATCCGAGGGAGTGGGTTTTGTGCAAGGAGGATGGTCTCCTCCCTCTCCTGGTGTCTCCCGTGGCTCATTTTCTGGGAAATGGAGGCATGAAAGCAGGGTTCAAATAGCAATAAATGGTTTTTTTTTTGCAATAACATACCGAAGTCCCCAGGGCATCCTTCCCTGTGTGCTTCCTGGGCTGTGTCTGGGGGCCATCTCCTTCCCTGGTGGCAGCCCGCTGATCTTGGGGATGAGAACAACTGTGAGTCCAACAGACCTGGGCCAGGTCATCATGAGCCTCGGTTTCCTCGGCGGCCAGAGGGGAGATGGTGGTGGAACTCTGGGCAGCTCCTTGCTCTCCCTGCTCAGAGCTCTTGCTGTAGGTCTCGTGCCGCCCTTGCCTTTAACCTTCAGGCCACTGTGCCTGGATGTGGGGGCTGCTAGTGTCCCTGTTCGCCATTGAAGAAATAGAGGCACAGAGAGGTTAGGTGTCTGGCCCACCGTCACACAGCAGGTAGGGGCGGAGACGCAGAGCCCAGTACACTGACCACCACACCACCCTGCCAGCCTGCAGCCAGGAAGATGTCCCCCATTAGGACCCAAGGTCAGCTCCTGGACCTCTCTTGTGGTGTCAGGAGAGCCACAGGCCAGTGAGGGTGGCCCCAGGGATCCCTCACTCAGTGTCCTCTGCTCCCAGACTTGGTTGGGCCGGGCCTGGCCAGTCCCACCTCTGACCACTGGTCAGCCCTGCGGGAAGTGAGATGCGGGGATCTCCGCCTGTGTAGACGCTGCTACCCAGTATTGAAAGCCTTATCTGGGCTGCCCCCCAGCCGTCCCCACATACCCCTCCCCTTCCAGCCTCCGGCCCTCATCCCAGTCCCTGGAAACCCAGGTTTTCCTTCTTGGAATCTTGGCCCAAGGAACACAGCTCACACGGTCTCTGCCAGTTTACGGCAAGGAAACCGAGGTTAGAGACTGTGGGTGTCCCACGTGATTCTCACATACACTGCACTCTCCCAGGCCCCTCTTTTAAACACTTTAAATGAGGTGACTTTCACATCGCATGCAATGAACTATTTCAACGCAAATAATGTGGCATTTGTGCATTCACAGTCCTGTGCAACCACTCACGCCATCAAGTTTCATAAATGTATTCATCTCCCCAGAAGAAACCTCCCATCCTCACTAAGCTGTTACCTCTCCTTTGTATCCCCCAAGCCCCTTGTTTAATGGAAGGGGAAACTGAGGCCCGGAGAGGGACTTGCCAGTGGGCGGAGCTCTGATAATAAGGAATCAGGCACCCATCTGCTGCTTCAGTCCTGGGTTGGTGTTCCACCGAGCAGAGGTGACAGAGCCAGGAGGTTCTGGGAGCGCCACAGGTGTCACTGGTTCAGTCCTGGGTTGGTTTGCCACCCAGCAGAGGTGACAGAGCCAGGAGGTTCTGGGACCCCATGCTTGCAACCAGAGCCCTGCCCCGAGCCTCCCCACCAGGGGACAGCAGAGAGTTTTCCAGAACGGGCCGCGGGGCTGGCGGGAAGCAGCGGGTCAGAGCTGCTGACAAACCTCACGTTGACCCCAGATCGTTGTCTCTGTGGGTTGGGCTTGGGAATTGGAGAGGAGGCCGCATGACTGGAAACGTGAAGACGGCACGGCCTGGCTGGAGGAGCGGGAAGCGCCTTCAAGTTGACTGAGGACACAGACCTCCTGCCCGCTGGGCCGGGCCTGCAGCTATTCTTCTCGGGGTGGGGTCCGCAGGTCCGGGTTGCTCTCGGCCCCCGACCTGCCTCAGAGTCCGGGGGTCTTTGGAACTGTGCCTCCTCATCTCCACCCACCCTGGCTGGTGCCATGAGGGGCCTGGATCCTGGGATCCTGTTTCTCCTGGGCAGCAGAGACTGGGGGACCAGAGGAGATGATGGGTCTTCAAGCCCCACATTCAAACCCCAGCCCACCACGCACAGTCTGGGGGTTCGGGGTGAGGGAGTTGATGTCTCTGAGCCCCAGTTTTGTCACCACTAAAATGAGACCGACATACTGGGGCAGAGTGCCAGCCCCAGGGCTAACCGAGGCCTGTTTCCTACTGACAATCCCTCTTACTCCTAGGAACAGCTCCAACAACCACACACTAGGGGACACTCAACCCAGGCCAGCTTGTCAGAGGCACGTGAACCAGAGCGACTCCATCTTGAATGGGGGCTGGGTAAAAGGAGGCTGAGACCTGCTGGGCCGCATTCCCAGTAGGCTAGGCATTCTTCGTCACAGGATGAGATAGGAGGTCCCCACAAGATACAGGTCATAAAGACCTTGCTGATAAAGCAGGTTGCAGTAAAGAAGTCGGTCAAAGCCCCAAACCCAAGATGGCCACGAGAGTGACCTCTGATTGCCCTCACAGCTCATTATGTGCTAATTATAACGCCTTAACTGCTACAAGACACTCCCACCAGCGCCACGACAGTTTACAGATGCCATGGCAACATCTGGAGGTTGCCCTACACGGTCTCAGAAGGGAAGGCAGAAACTCTCAGTTCTGGGAATTGCCCACCCCTTTCCTGGAACACTCATGAATCGTCCAACCCTTGTTTAGCGTATGATCAAGAAATAACCATGAAAATGGGCAACCAGCAGCTTTTGGGGCCACTCTGCCTGTGGAGCAGCCATTCTTTTTTTTTCTTTTTTTTTTTTTTGAGATGGAGTCTTGCTCTGTTGGCCGAACTAGAATGCAATGGCATGATCTTGGCTCACTACAACCTCCGCCTCCTGGGTTAAACGATTCTCCTGCCTCAGCCTTCCTAGTAGCTGGGATTACAGGCACCTGCCACCACACCGTTAATGTTTTGTATTTTAGTGGAGACAGGGTTTTGCCATGTTGGACCAGGCTGGTCTCGAACTTCTCACCTCAGGTGATCCACCTGCCTCGGCATCCCAAAGTTCTAGGATTACAGGAGTGAGCCGCTGCGCCCGGCCAGAGTAGCCATTCTTTTCTTCCTTTTCTTTCCTCATAAAGTTGCTTTCACTTGATGGACTCGCCCCGAATTCTTTCTTCTGTGAGATCCAAGAAACCTCTCTTGGAGTCTGGATCGGGACCCCTTTCCAGTAACAAACTTGCTTAACCTCTCAGACCCCTCGTCTCTTCATCTGTAACCAGAGATAAAGCCTCCCCCGAGGTTCCAACAGTGAGGAGAGAACGCATGGAAAAGAGGGGCACAGAGTTGGTGTGCAGAACCAATATCACAGACTGGGTGTCAAGCCACTGTCATATTGGAAGTAATATCACGCTCTCCCCTACAAGTTATGAGGAACAATATCACAGCGGGGTGTGTACACCCCGTGTGTTTTTGGAAGCAATGTCATTCTCTCTTCTTCTAGGTTTTAGGATTCATATCACAGGCGGGGTGTACACATCATCCACTCACCCCCTGGATATCAGGAACCATATCACAGAAGAGTTGTCCACCCCCTTCGATATTGTCAGCAATGTCATCTTCTTCCCGCCTGGATATTAGGAACGATACCCCGGGGTTGGGGGCGGTGTACACCCACTGTGATATCGAAAGTAAAATCAGCCTCTTTCCCGCTGGATATTAGAAACTATATCACAGGTGTGTGTGCACCTTCTGGGATATTGGGAGTACTGTCAGCCTCCACCCCTCTGCATATTAGGGACAATATACAGGGGACAGGGTGGTTACACACCCTGCGATATTGAGAATAATATTCTTCTCTTTCCCCTGTACATTAGGAACCACATCACAGGAGTCTGTACACCTTCTGCGATATTGGGATTAATGTGATCCTCTCCCCCAACTGAATGTCAAAAACGATATCACAGAAGGGTGTACACCCCCTGCGATATGGCCAGTAATATCATCGTCTCTACCTTTGGATCCTAGGAACAACATCACAGAGGTTGTGTATACTCCCCAGCAATATTGGGCATAATGTTATCCTCTCTTCCCCTGGATATTAGGAACGATATCCCTGGTGGTGGGAGGTGGAGTACATTAAGAACAACATCACTGAGTGGGTGTACACCCCCTGCGGTATTGGGTGTAATATCATCCTCTTTTCCCTAGGATATAAAGAACAATATCACAGGAGGGGTGTACAGCCACAGCCCCTCCGTTATTGGGAGTAATAGCGTCTTCTCCCACACTCGATATAGGAACAATATCCTAGGGTGGGTGTACATCCCCTGCGATATTGGGCATATTGTCATCGTCTCCCAACGTGAATATTGGGTGCAGTGTCCCAGGGGGGTGTACACCTTCTTCGATTTTGGGAGTAATATCATCCTCTCCCCTCAGGATTGTAGGCAAAATATCGAAGGGGTTTTACACTTTGTACGATATGGGCAGTAACAACATCCTCTCCCTACCTGGATGTAAGGAACTATATCACAGCCGGCTGTACACTTCTTGCCATACTGGGAGTCTTATCATCCTCTCCTATCATGGATATGAAGAAAAATATTACAAAGGAGGTGTACACCCCCTGAGATATTGAGAGTAATATTATGCTCTCCCCTTCGGGATATTAGGAACAATATTGCAGGAGGTGTGTACAACCCCTGTGATATTGGGAGTCATATCATCCTCTCCCCCTGAATATAAGAAACAATATCACAGGAGGATGTACCTCCCCCCTGTGATATTGGGAGTCATATCGTGTTATTCGGAACAATAGCACAGTGGGTGTGTACAACCCCTGCGACATTGCCACTAGTATCATCGTCTCTCTCCCAGGATATAAGGAACAATATCATAAGGGGGTGTACACCCCTGCGATATTGGCGGTAATATCTTCCTCTCCCTGGCTGGCTATTAGGAACAATGTCACAGAAGAGGTGTACACCCCCTGCTTTAATGGGAGTGATATCATCCTCTCCGTCCCTGGATATTAGGAACAATATCACCAAGGAGTGTACACCTCCTGCAATATTGAGACTGATATCATCCTCTCGCCAGCTGGATAGTAGGAATCATATAACAGGGGTGGTGTACAACCCAAGCGAAATCGGAAGAAACATCACCCTCTCCACATTTGGATGTCAGGGAAAATAACACGGTGGAGGTCCACGCCCACGGTGATATTGGGAGTCATATAAACCTCTCCCACCCTGGATAGAAGGAAAAAGCTGACCGACGGCATGTACACACACTGCGGTAGTTTCAATAATGTCATGCTTTACCCCCTGGCTACTAGGAATAACATCATAGAGGGGTTTACAATTTCTGCGACACTGGGAGTAATATAATCCTCTCCTGGCAGGATATCAGAAACAAGATTATTAATTATTAATATTAATAAATATAAAAATTAATATTAATCACAGATATTTAAAATCACAATTAGGATACTATAAACACTGGTGAAAAATGTTAACGATTAGTATTAATAATTAATAATATTAACACAATTAATAATAAAATAATGATATCAACAACTAATGTGACTTAAATCAATACTAAGGGATGTTGGCAAAAAATTAATAATTAATATTAAGAAATAATAATATTGATAAATGACATTAATATTAAACAATAATTCTTGGAGTAGATCATAATCTATTTCAAACATTTATCAGTAATTAATAGAAAATTATTAATTGATAGTATTACTGATAATTATTAAAATCGATCATTGATGCATAATAATTAATTATATTATTGCTCCTAGAGCAATACACTGAGGGTGTACACCCGTCTGTGAAACAGTACATTATTTCCAGAGAGGCAGATGATACTACTCAAAATATAGGAACCAGGCTGTGAGTCCACCATGGCTCCCAATAGCCAAGGGGGGGAGAGGGGGTGGCTATTGGTCCCCACCTCGCGGGGGGTGGCTCACCCCCCTGCGAGGTGGCTCCCAATAGCCAAGGGGGGGAGAGGGGGTGGCTATTGGTCCCCACCTCGCGGGGGGTGGCTCACCCCCCTGCGAGGTGGCTCCCAATAGCCAAGGGGGGGAGAGGGGGTGGCTATTGGTCCCCACCTCGCGGGGGGTGGCTCACCCCCCTGCGAGGTGGCTCCCAATAGCCAAGGGGGGGAGAGGGGGTGGCTATTGGTCCCCACCTCGCGGGGGGTGGCTCACCCCCCTGCGAGGTGGCTCCCAATAGCCAAGGGGGGGAGAGGGGGTGGCTATTGGTCCCCACCTCGCGGGGGGTGGCTCACCCCCCTGCGAGGTGGCTCCCAATAGCCAAGGGGGGGAGAGGGGGTGGCTATTGGTCCCCACCTCGCGGGGGGTGGCTCACCCCCCTGCGAGGTGGCTCCCAATAGCCAAGGGGGGGAGAGGGGGTGGCTATTGGTCCCCACCTCGCGGGGGGTGGCTCACCCCCCTGCGAGGTGGCTCCCAATAGCCAAGGGGGGGAGAGGGGGTGGCTATTGGTCCCCACCTCGCGGGGGGTGGCTCACCCCCCTGCGAGGTGGCTCCCAATAGCCAAGGGGGGGAGAGGGGGTGGCTATTGGTCCCCACCTCGCGGGGGGTGGCTCACCCCCCTGCGAGGTGGCTCCCAATAGCCAAGGGGGGGAGAGGGGGTGGCTATTGGTCCCCACCTCGCGGGGGGTGGCTCACCCCCCTGCGAGGTGGCTCCCAATAGCCAAGGGGGGGAGAGGGGGTGGCTATTGGTCCCCACCTCGCGGGGGGTGGCTCACCCCCCTGCGAGGTGGCTCCCAATAGCCAAGGGGGGGAGAGGGGGTGGCTATTGGTCCCCACCTCGCGGGGGGTGGCTCACCCCCCTGCGAGGTGGCTCCCAATAGCCAAGGGGGGGAGAGGGGGTGGCTATTGGTCCCCACCTCGCGGGGGGTGGCTCACCCCCCTGCGAGGTGGCTCCCAATAGCCAAGGGGGGGAGAGGGGGTGGCTATTGGTCCCCACCTCGCGGGGGGTGGCTCACCCCCCTGCGAGGTGGCTCCCAATAGCCAAGGGGGGGAGAGGGGGTGGCTATTGGTCCCCACCTCGCGGGGGGTGGCTCACCCCCCTGCGAGGTGGCTCCCAATAGCCAAGGGGGGGAGAGGGGGTGGCTATTGGTCCCCACCTCGCGGGGGGTGGCTCACCCCCCTGCGAGGTGGCTCCCAATAGCCAAGGGGGGGAGAGGGGGTGGCTATTGGTCCCCACCTCGCGGGGGGTGGCTCACCCCCCTGCGAGGTGGCTCCCAATAGCCAAGGGGGGGAGAGGGGGTGGCTATTGGTCCCCACCTCGCGGGGGGTGGCTCACCCCCCTGCGAGGTGGCTCCCAATAGCCAAGGGGGGGAGAGGGGGTGGCTATTGGTCCCCACCTCGCGGGGGGTGGCTCACCCCCCTGCGAGGTGGCTCCCAATAGCCAAGGGGGGGAGAGGGGGTGGCTATTGGTCCCCACCTCGCGGGGGGTGGCTCACCCCCCTGCGAGGTGGCTCCCAATAGCCAAGGGGGGGAGAGGGGGTGGCTATTGGTCCCCACCTCGCGGGGGGTGGCTCACCCCCCTGCGAGGTGGCTCCCAATAGCCAAGGGGGGGAGAGGGGGTGGCTATTGGTCCCCACCTCGCGGGGGGTGGCTCACCCCCCTGCGAGGTGGCTCCCAATAGCCAAGGGGGGGAGAGGGGGTGGCTATTGGTCCCCACCTCGCGGGGGGTGGCTCACCCCCCTGCGAGGTGGCTCCCAATAGCCAAGGGGGGGAGAGGGGGTGGCTATTGGTCCCCACCTCGCGGGGGGTGGCTCACCCCCCTGCGAGGTGGCTCCCAATAGCCAAGGGGGGAGAGGGGGTGGCTATTGGTCCCCACCTCGCGGGGGGTGGCTCACCCCCCTGCGAGGTGGCTCCCAATAGCCAAGGGGGGAGAGGGGGTGGCTATTGGTCCCCACCTCGCGGGGGGTGGCTCACCCCCCTGCGAGGTGGCTCCCAATAGCCAAGGGGGGGAGAGGGGGTGGCTATTGGTCCCCACCTCGCGGGGGGTGGCTCACCCCCCTGCGAGGTGGCTCCCAATAGCCAAGGGGGGGAGAGGGGGTGGCTATTGGTCCCCACCTCGCGGGGGGTGGCTCACCCCCCTGCGAGGTGGCTCCCAATAGCCAAGGGGGGGAGAGGGGGTGGCTATTGGTCCCCACCTCGCGGGGGGTGGCTCACCCCCCTGCGAGGTGGCTCCCAATAGCCAAGGGGGGGAGAGGGGGTGGCTATTGGTCCCCACCTCGCGGGGGGTGGCTCACCCCCCTGCGAGGTGGCTCCCAATAGCCAAGGGGGGGAGAGGGGGTGGCTATTGGTCCCCACCTCGCGGGGGGTGGCTCACCCCCCTGCGAGGTGGCTCCCAATAGCCAAGGGGGGGAGAGGGGGTGGCTATTGGTCCCCACCTCGCGGGGGGTGGCTCACCCCCCTGCGAGGTGGCTCCCAATAGCCAAGGGGGGGAGAGGGGGTGGCTATTGGTCCCCACCTCGCGGGGGGTGGCTCACCCCCCTGCGAGGTGGCTCCCAATAGCCAAGGGGGGGAGAGGGGGTGGCTATTGGTCCCCACCTCGCGGGGGGTGGCTCACCCCCCTGCGAGGTGGCTCCCAATAGCCAAGGGGGGGAGAGGGGGTGGCTATTGGTCCCCACCTCGCGGGGGGTGGCTCACCCCCCTGCGAGGTGGCTCCCAATAGCCAAGGGGGGGAGAGGGGGTGGCTATTGGTCCCCACCTCGCGGGGGGTGGCTCACCCCCCGGCGAGGTGGCTCCCAATAGCCAAGGGGGGGAGAGGGGGTGGCTATTGGTCCCCACCTCGCCGGGGGGTGGCTCACCCCCCTGCGAGGTGGCTCCCAATAGCCAAGGGGGGGAGAGGGGGTGGCTATTGGTCCCCACCTCGCGGGGGGTGGCTCACCCCCCTGCGAGGTGGCTCCCAATAGCCAAGGGGGGGAGAGGGGGTGGCTATTGGTCCCCACCTCGCGGGGGGTGGCTCACCCCCCTGCGAGGTGGCTCCCAATAGCCAAGGGGGGGAGAGGGGGTGGCTATTGGTCCCCACCTCGCGGGGGGTGGCTCACCCCCCTGCGAGGTGGCTCCCAATAGCCAAGGGGGGGAGAGGGGGTGGCTATTGGTCCCCACCTCGCGGGGGGTGGCTCACCCCCCTGCGAGGTGGCTCCCAATAGCCAAGGGGGGGAGAGGGGGTGGCTATTGGTCCCCACCTCGCGGGGGGTGGCTCACCCCCCTGCGAGGTGGCTCCCAATAGCCAAGGGGGGGAGAGGGGGTGGCTATTGGTCCCCACCTCGCGGGGGGTGGCTCACCCCCCTGCGAGGTGGCTCCCAATAGCCAAGGGGGGGAGAGGGGGTGGCTATTGGTCCCCACCTCGCGGGGGGTGGCTCACCCCCCTGCGAGGTGGCTCCCAATAGCCAAGGGGGGGAGAGGGGGTGGCTATTGGTCCCCACCTCGCGGGGGGTGGCTCACCCCCCTGCGAGGTGGCTCCCAATAGCCAAGGGGGGGAGAGGGGGTGGCTATTGGTCCCCACCTCGCGGGGGGTGGCTCACCCCCCTGCGAGGTGGCTCCCAATAGCCAAGGGGGGGAGAGGGGGTGGCTATTGGTCCCCACCTCGCGGGGGGTGGCTCACCCCCCTGCGAGGTGGCTCCCAATAGCCAAGGGGGGGAGAGGGGGTGGCTATTGGTCCCCACCTCGCGGGGGGTGGCTCACCCCCCTGCGAGGTGGCTCCCAATAGCCAAGGGGGGGAGAGGGGGTGGCTATTGGTCCCCACCTCGCGGGGGGTGGCTCACCCCCCTGCGAGGTGGCTCCCAATAGCCAAGGGGGGGAGAGGGGGTGGCTATTGGTCCCCACCTCGCGGGGGGTGGCTCACCCCCCTGCGAGGTGGCTCCCAATAGCCAAGGGGGGGAGAGGGGGTGGCTATTGGTCCCCACCTCGCGGGGGGTGGCTCACCCCCCTGCGAGGTGGCTCCCAATAGCCAAGGGGGGGAGAGGGGGTGGCTATTGGTCCCCACCTCGCGGGGGGTGGCTCACCCCCCTGCGAGGTGGCTCCCAATAGCCAAGGGGGGGAGAGGGGGTGGCTATTGGTCCCCACCTCGCGGGGGGTGGCTCACCCCCCTGCGAGACAACGTCACTGTTTGTTTACACCCCCTGCAGTACAATGCATGTTATTATCTTCTCTCACTTTAGCTGTTGAGAACAATGTCACATGGCGGAAGACACACCCAGCACTATTGGGAGTATTATCATTCTCTCTTCTTCTGGATAGTAGAAAAAATATCTCAGGCGAGTTGGACAACCACTTTCATATTGACAGTATTATCATCCTCTGCCAACGTGGATATTAGGAACCATATCACAGGGGGCGTGTTAACTTCCTGGATATTGGTTGCCAAATCATCCTCTCCTTACTAGGTATAGGAAACAATGTGACAGTCAGGGTAGACACTCCCCGCGACTTGAGGTGTTATATCTATTCCTGTGTATTAGGATCCACGATGTACACACAGCGTGTTTAAGATTTTGCGAGTAATATCATCTCCCCCTCTAGACATTACGAGCAGTATCATAGACGGGTGTTCACCCTCTCCAATGTAGGGAGGAATATCATCCACTTCCCGCCTGGATATTAGGAACCATATCAAAGGAGTGTTTATAACCCCTGAGATATCTGAGTAGTATCATCCTCTCCCAGGTGGAATTTAGGAAAAGTATCACCGGTGGCATGTACACCCTCGGCGACATTGAAAGTAATATCATCCTCTTCCCTCCCGGATCATGGGAACAACATCACTGGGGGGTGTACACTTTCTGCGATTTTTGGAGTAACATAATCTTCTGTGCCTTGGAATATTAATGACAATATCACGCGGTGAGCGTGTACATCTTTTGCAATATTGGGAATGAAATGATCCTCTCTCCCCCTGCAAATTAGGAAAGATATCACAAGTGGGTGTTCACCTCCTGCGATATGGGGATTAATACCAACTTCTCCTCTTCCTGATATCAGGAAGGGTATCACGCGGGAGTGTACAGTGTCTGCCATACTGGGAGTAATATGAACCTCTCGGCCTTGAGATATTAAGGAGAATATCACAGGGTGGATGTACACCCCCTGCCACATTGGGAGTAATATCAGCCTCTCCCCTCCATGCATATTGGGAACAATATCCCAGGCTGGGTGTACGCTTCCTGCTCTATGGGGAGTCATATCATCCTCTCCCTTCCAGGATATTAATAACACTATCACAGGGCGGGTGAACACAGCCTGCGATACTGGAATTATTATCATCCTCTCCCCCTCCGGATACTAGGATCCATATCACAGAAGAGCTGTACCCTCCCTGCGATATGGGGAGTGATATCATACGCTTCTTCCGTGAATATTAGGAGCAATATCACCAGGTGGCTGTCCATTCGTTGCTATGTTGGGAGTCTTGTCATATTCTATCCCCCTAGATATCAGGATCAGTGTCACAGCGGGAGTGTACACCAGCTACGATATTAAAACTAATATCATGCTCTCTGTCCCTGGATATTAGGAACGACATCACAGGTAGGTGTACACCCCTTGTGGTATTAGGAGTAATAATATGGTTAATTATTAAACATCAATGATCGATTTTAATAATTATTAATGACAATTAATAGGATACTTTATTAATTATGGATAATTATTTTACATATAGTATTATGCACATTTAAAATCAATTATTAATATTAATGTCATTTAACAATATTATTAATTCTTAATATTAATCTTTTTTTATTACCAACATCTCTTAGTATTGACTTAAACAACATTAATTGCTGATATCATTATTTTATTATTAATAGTGATATTACAATTCATTATTAATACTAATCGTTAACATTTTTAACCAATATTAATTTTTACTGTCTTTATTATGATTATTAATATTGATGATGATTATTAATTTTATTATATTTATTAATATTGGTAATTAATAGACTTGTTCCTGATATCCAGCGGGGAGAGGATATTACTCCTAACTTCGAAGAAAGTGTACACCCCTCTATGATGTTATTCCTAATAGCCGGGGGTAGAGGATAACATTATTGAAAGAGAGAACAGAACTGGCCTCAGCAACAAGAAGTAAGGAGATGCAGGGTCAAGCAGCCGTGTGGTTCCATCACACTCAACATTCACACCAAGCGGAGCACAGGCAGGACCAGCCGATGGGGGAGCCGTAGTGGAGGGTCTCTGGGGTGGAGGCCCTCTGGATGGGCAAGATTCTCTACCTAAAACTCCAATAGAAGATCTACACAGCAGTAGTTAAAGAAAACACACACTAAGAAAAAGGCCAAAATAAAAATAGGACACCAAGTTTGGTCAACCGGGTCTCACAAGCCAGTAGGTAAGAAAGCCCAGGAGGGCCCACCAAAGGAGTTGGGGGTGGGTTCCTGCCTGCAGGGGGCCTGGGACACCCCATTCCCACAGACGAGGACCCAAGCTTTGGGGAGAAAGCTGTCAGAGTCACCAGTGAGCTCTTTCGAGCTGGAGCCACAGAGCAGGGGAGGAGCGCTGGCCACGTCCCTGTGTAGGCTCAGAAGCTGGGGTGGGGGCACACCCCCAGGGGCCGATACAAACAGTGGACCGCGAGTCCTCCTCCTGTCCAGAGGATGCTCAGCTCCCAAGAGACCACCAAAGTCTGGAACCCAGGGACACACCACCTGACCCTCATGCCCAGGCCTCCTGGACCACGCAATGTCCAGTACAGGCAGGCAGTCTGGGCTTGGGGCCAGGACAGGGGTGGATGGTCCTGCTAGGCAGGCCTCCTTCTCCCTATCAGCTGTGCTGGTTGCACTGTAGTTTTGTTCTGGCAACATATTGCTGCCCACTTTGGCCACACCAGTCCCCGGCTCCCTGGCTAGGCCCAGTGCTGTCCAACCCACCTACACAGGCCCCACACACCCAGTGCCCACCAGACTCCTGTCAGCCAGGAGGACCCATGCTCACCCCCTGAAGTATCCGTGGGAACCTGCATCCGACAGGGACCCACAGCTCAGGGCCAACCTCCATGGGGCCTCTTGGTTGTGGTGGTAGAGGTGGGGGGGAGTTGACCTCCAGCCCTCCCATCCTGGCCACTGTGTTCTGTGGAGATCATTCAGTTCCTAGGGACCCCAGAAGGAAGAGAACAGGGTGGTCATGGCGGCCTCAGCCCCAGGCTCTGGGCCCGAGTGCAAGAGTCTTTCGGTTCTGGTTTGATCTGGGCAGTAACAACAGGTCAAGTCATTCACACAAGGATTGGCTTCAATATAATGCATCAAGGGACTGTGGAGGACACAGAGCAGCCTCCAGGCCAGTTACACGTGGTGACTTCACCAGTGCAGGCTAGGGAGTGGAAAAGCTGACCCCTGACCTCCCCACCTACCCTGCTCACCAGAGGCCAGTAGCGGCCAGGGATCCCTGACTTCAGGTAGAGGCAGACAGCACAGTTGCTGCCTCCTTTGAGCCCATCCCAGGGCCCACAGTGCCTGGAGAAACCTGGCAGGGGCTGAGTTGGGAGAATCTGGCAAGGAGATGCCAAGTGAAGAATGTGAGGGACTGGGTATGAGGGGCACTAGGGCACAGGGTCTGCTTCCCCTGGGGAGGTGGCAGTGAGACATATAGTAGCCAAGCCTCCGCAGACACCACCCTGCTGCCAGGCACGTGTGGTGCCCATACCCACACCGATGGCTGCAAGAAGGTTCTTCATCAACAAAACGGGAGGACGCACCCACACCCACATAGGCATTGGTGCCCACACACATCAGAGAAGAAAATTGCTGCTGTGCCCAAGGTGTGGGGAAAGGGGCAATGTCCCCTTCCTCCCCATGGTGGGACCAAAATTATCCGCTCCTGCCAGCACCCCCTCCCCCAACTCCACAAGCTGCTGACCTCCACCCCAGTGCCATGCCATGTGCCAGGAACAGCTCAGCGGTACATCCCAAAGGGTGCTATCCTGGAGCGGCTGTGCTGGGCAAGGAACACGTTTCCTAGTCACAGAGGTTTTCTTTCTTTACTGCTCACCGGCCCTGTGCCTCTGTTACCCCCACTGTGGCACAGTGTAAAAATTCCATCTTGAAGGCTAGGAACCCAGGAAGATCACCACACCTGCTGAAATGGTGGGTGAAACTCCCTGCCTTGGACCTCTTGCTCCAGGACTGATGTCCATTGGGACTTGGCCAGGCCAGCATCCTGGGGAGGGCTGCATTCCTTGCCTGGGGAACCTTACTCCCAGTTAGGAATCACTGGAGTTGAGGTCCCTAATGGATTGGGGCAGCCACGGGGTAGAATGCAGGTAGCCCCATCTTACGGGGCTGTGTAGACCCCAGAAAACAAGCATTGAGTTCAGACTCTCATCTGAAGCTGGCCACCTGATATTATTTGGGCTTTGGGGTGTGATGATGGCCTGGGGTCAGGGAACTGGTTATGACACGCAGGACATTCTCTGCAGCTCCCTAAGGTACAGGGTATGTTGCTAAGTATATGCTTTTAAAAACCCTAGAAGGAGAGGGCACCCAGAAGGGGCCCTGAAGCCAAGGGCATGGTCCAGCCTTTCCACCTCCCCAGCTGAAGACATGCTGGAGGACAGTTCTCCAGAGTTTCATAACAAAGAAGAGTAAAAAGAAATCAAAAAGACCTGGAGGATAGGCAAGCTAATGAGGGCTGACTGGGATTACCCTGCCCAATCCTCAAAACAAGCCTTCCCTATCTGTCCTCTGGGCCAGGTGAGGAAACAGGTCACAATAGGACATTCAGACCCTGGGCAGGCAGCTGGCAGCCTGGAGCCCAGGAGGTGCAAACATTTTTACTAAGACACATCCTGCACAGCCCTAAATCCATTAAAACTTGAGGCAATACAGCACATGCTCTGTGAGCACAGGGTTGGGGCTGGGGTTACAGATTAACAGCATCTCAAGGCAGAAGAATTTTTCCTAGTACAGAGATCAAAATGGACTTTCTTATGTCTTCGTCTTTCTCCACAGACACAATAACAGTCTGATCTCTCTTTCTTTCCCCCACACAGAGTGTCACCACTGTATGTCAGCCACTGGGGGACAGGCTTCAGCTTACACCCACCTTCCAAATTCCACCCTCTCACCTTGGTAGAAGCTGGCCAGGAATTGGGGCCAATGGATGGGTGGGGTCTGCACACGACACCGTGTTCAGGTCCCCATGACGGCCTCACACATGGGTGGTGGCCCTGCAGTTCCGGGTGCCACACACACCCCAGCCCCTGCTCAGGCCCTGATCTTTGAGAAGGGGGAGCAGCAGAACCTGGGCACTGACCCCACAGTGCCACTCACACCCACAGACAATTCTCCAGACAGGCATCAGGTCTCGGTCATGGCCACCTCCCCCTGCAGGGCCTCAGCTCTTTCCCGGGACTCACATGGTCCTTCCTCACATGCAGCTCTGGTAGGATGCATTGATCTGTACCCAGGGGCTCTGAGGTGACAATGGCCACGCTCATGCAGACTGCAAGGGCACAGGCTGGGTGCCCATTGTGGGGACCCTGACTGCAGCACTCCCAGACTATCATCGGGCATGC
Source organism: Macaca mulatta (assembly GCF_049350105.2). Taxonomy (NCBI): domain Eukaryota; kingdom Metazoa; phylum Chordata; class Mammalia; order Primates; family Cercopithecidae; genus Macaca; species Macaca mulatta. The sequence continues at coordinate 105,187,306 of NC_133411.1, read as the reverse complement.
TGGCCCCCAGGCTTAGCTAGGGCACCAGCGGTAGGAGTGCACTGCTATGGACTCTGCAGGAGGAGGATAACTGTCACCGCATCTTTATGTTCTCCTGCTGGTGTCACTCTGGGCTTCTCATCTCCTGGTTGTACGATTCAGGGCAGACTCTCTGAACACCTTGTGGGAAACAGCACAGTCCAGCAGAGAAGAGGCGAAAAGCCCAGCTGCGAAGATGAAAAAATGGCAGGTGTGACATGGACCCCCATTCAGATTCTGTATTTAGATAAGGTCTTCCGGAACACCTGCTCTCATTGGATAATACTTCAAATATACATATACATATACATATATATATATGTATATATAAAATTTATTTATTTTTTTTGAGACGAAGTCTCACTCTGTAGCCCGCACTGGAGTACAGCGGCATGATCTCGGCTCACTGCAACCTCCACCTGCCGGGTCCTGGTTCAAGAAATTCTCCTGCCTCAGCCTCCCGAATAGCTGAGATTACAGGCATGCACCACCATGCTGGGCTAATTTTTTGTACTTTTAGTAGAGACGGAGTTTCACAATGTTGGCAAGGTTGGTCCTGAACCTCTGGCCTCGGATGATTCACCCACCTTGCCCTCCTAAAGTGCTAAGATTACAGGCATGAGCCACTGTACCCGGCCCATTGTGGCAGCTTAATCACAGAGGAAAAGAAGGCCTGGACCCAGCAGGAAGATGATGAAAAGGGATAAGAGCCGCTCTCTCACCTATGGTGTCAGCCAGGCACTTCCAACTTTCAACATAAGGGACACTAAATAGCTTTCCCAACAAAAACTGAGATGTTGGGTAAAACCTACAAAAATGCATCTTTGTAAGTGCATTACTGAGCTCGCATTGAAGGATGGAATCCACAGCAGTCAATAAAGAATTGGCGGGAACCAAAGTGGAATTTTTTTTTCATTTTAGACAGTTGCACAGAGGATGTGGCATCAGAAACAAAACTGTATGTCTCTCCAAAATGAGGCCAGAAATCTGACATCTTAGACTTAAAATAAAAGCCCACCTCAGAGCAGGAGCAGCAAGGAGAGCAGCTGTCCCTGCATTGGTGCTGGGTGGAGGGAAAACCACTGACCCTGGGAACCGATGAGAAACAGTCCTCCAGGAGTTTGTGCTGGAAGACCTTGAGAGCATGGGTGAAATCGACGTGGCACCAGGCGGCTGCTCACTTCACCTCTACCCCATGTGAGTGAACATCTTTGCTGAAACAATGCAACCCTGTCCTCAAAATATCTCCCCACATAAAATTCCAAGGAAGATAAGTCCACGTGCAAAAAGTTACAAAACTTAAGTAAACAAAGTACTGCGGATACATCCAATAATTCAAGAAACACATTCAGTAGAGCCACAAAAATCCAAAAGGTGGAAAAGATCAACTGCTGGCAAAGTATGCACTGCTGTTGCTCCTGTTAAGAGACTGTATTTCACAAAAAGCTAGACACGCCCCTCTGTGGCCTCACACTTGCCTTCTCAGGCATGTCTGCCCCAGAAATGCCCTTGCAATGTCTTCAAGAGACACATACGGGGCAAGAATATTTAGGCAGTGATTGAAGAAATAGAAAACACCTGAAAGCCATCCGAACATACCTCTATCAAGGAAAAAAGCTGGCACAGTCACATTGTGGAATATGATACAGCTGTGAAAATGAACTGCAGTTAGAAGTATCAACAATGAAAAATTACAGTGAACAAAGGAAATTACTGAAAAATACGCTGCTATTCCATATACAGTTCACAAACCATAATGTATGACATTGCTTAATAATATACACAGAAATGATAAACCTTATGAAAAGCAAGACAAACATTAACACATCAGTCCTATGTCTGGGTGAAGAAGGGAGACCCAGGTGATCAAGGAAGGGCATATTGTAGCCTTTCAAGACACTCGATGCTAATGGATGATGACATCAGTGCAATTATTAATCTATCGGATTATACATTCAATTTTGTTTGTTTGTTTGTTTTTGAGGCAGAGTTTTGCTCATGTAGCCCAGGCTAGAGTGTAATGGCATGATCTCGGCTCACTGCAACTTCTGTCTCCTGGGTTCAAACAACTCTCTCACCTCAGCCTCCCGAGTAGCTGGGATCACAGGTGCCTGCCATGATGCTCAGACAACTTTTTGTATTTTTTTAGTAGAGACGGTTTTCACCATGTTGGCCAGGCTGGTCTTGAACACCTGACCTCAAATGATCCACCTGCCTCAGCCTCCGAAAGTGCTGGGATTACAGGCATGAACCACCGTGCCCACCCAAATTTTGTAGACTCTTACGTGTCATATATTTCATAATTAAACATAAGAAATAAAATATTTACTGTAGTTTGTAAATGAAAGAGCAACAAAAAATGTTACAAACTTTTAAACATCAAACCTGTTGTATAGCTCACAGTGACCCTCGCATTAAGCTGTGGAAGTTCCAAGTTGTATTTCACTGTAATTTTCTAAAAGCTAGGTGAACAGATGAAAAACTGAATTCAGTTTTGAAACAAGATATTAAGATAATGTTACTGGTTAAAGGTGTCCAGCTTCTTGGTGCCTTGAACCAAGACTTGGACACAATGCAAAAATGGAGCAAGGAAAGAATGAAGCAGCAAACCAGAGATTGACGGAAAATGAAAGCACACTCTACAGGGTGGGAACGCCTGAGCACAGGGAGCCCGTTACTGAAGTTTCTGGGGTTTAAATCCCCTCTAGAGGTTTCCATTGGTTACTTGGTGTGCACCCTATGTAAATGAAGAGGAGGAAGTACAATTACAAAGTCATGTACTCAGTGTACGCCCTGTGTAAATGGAGAGGATATTTCCTGTCATAGCCCAAGAGTTTCCATTTGATTAGTTCTCCGAAGTCAGGGTGAATCGGCCTTATGTTCCTGCCTCCAGACCCCTTTCTCCTGCCTCCGTGGAATGGATGGCAGGACATGGAAAAGTGTTCTGTCCAAATGACATATCCCAGGGCACTGGCAGCTGAGAACAAGAGGGAAACAGTTGGTGCCACTGAGGAACGCTCACCCGTGTCTCCACACCGCACAGAACAAAGTGAGTGTCCTTGTCCTGAACCTTCTGAAGTGAGTATCTCGCCTCAGGGCTTTCATGAAACCCCTTTTTGGAGAAGGTCCTTCTCTCTCCTTCTGCAGCCACAAGGCAGCAGGGATAGCCCCTCTCATGCTGAAGTTCCTCTAAAAAAAACAAAGAGAATAAAATAATAGAATTAATGTAATGAATAATAGAATAATGAAAATGAAACTTTTTAACTGAAGCAGCTCTGGAATTTCATGTATTGGTGGCATTAAAAGCAGAAAATGAGCCTATAGGCCTGGTGGGGAGGCTCACGCCAGTAATCTCATCACTTTGGGAGGCCGAGGCGGGCAGATCACGGGGTCAGGAGATCGAGACCATCCTGGCTAACACAGTGAAACCCCGTCTCTACTAAAAATACAAAAAATTAGCCAGGCATAGTGAAGGGCGCCTGCAGTCCCAGGTATTCAGGAGGCTGAGGCAGGAGAATGGCGTGAACCTGGGATGCGGAGCTTGCAGTGAGCCGAGATTGTGTCACTGCACTCCAGCCTGGCAGCAGAGCAAGACTCTGTCTAAAAAAAGAAAAAAGAAAAAAAAGAAAAAAAAAGAAAAAAGGAAATGGGCCTATAGTGCTCAATTTCATGGCAAAAAATTAAGGAAAGAATAAAAAGACTCTACTAATAATGGTGACATGAGCTGCTCATATTGTCATTTTCTCTGGTACCTAATATTGGGGAGGAGGTGGGACCACCTGCCACCAGGCTCCAGGTGATTTTCAGGCTGTTCCCCCAAATCACTGCAGCTTCTTCCCTGCTGGTCCCTTGATCCTGCTGCTGTGCCGGGCGTCCTGTGTGGCAGGAGGCACCTCGGCAGCTTCCAGTGGGATAGGCCTGCGGCATTCTGAGGCTGAATGCCGTGATCACTAGGAAGTGAGGAGACACAAGCAGGAAGGGTTCAGGGATGGAGCGGTCGCTTCTCAGGGATCAGTCGCAGGCCGAAGCTGGGAAGAATCCCCTTTCAGGACAATGGCTCCAGGCTGAGGTCCATGCTGTTTCTGCGCATTATGATGACTGACCTGCATCCATAGGGAAGCATATCCGGGCTCCTTTTTCCTAGGTGATGTTGGGAACACCTTGAAATGGGCACTGGTGGATTTCAATTCCAGCCTTCCAGAAGCCACTCTAAATGGAAATTGAGCTAAGGGACGTAGCTGGAGTAAGTAAACAACTTTAGGTCCTGAACAACAATTTTCACATACAATATAGTGTGCAGGGAAAAATAAAGCCTCAGGACCCCAATTTACAGCCAAAAAGGAAAAAAACATTAAACTGAAGCTGAATCATGCAAGAAACTGCCTTTCCTTTTGTTCCTAAGCAGATAGCTCAGATAAAGGGTTACATATCTCCACAGGAAGCTGGTCTATGTTCACCTTATCTTATGTAAAGGACTGATTTACCGCATGCGAGATGAAGACATAACTGATCATTCCCCATCTGCTCTCTTTCTCTTGCAACCTGAGGACCACCACAGATTCCCTCTTTCCCCTCCAGCCCACCCTTCCTCTCCAGCCCACCCTTCCCCTCCAGCCCACCCTTCCCTCCAGCCCACCCTTCCTCTTCAGCCCACCCTTCCCCTTTAACTACTGAAGCCCTCAAAATCATCTTGGGAGGAAGGCATAGACCACAGAGTGTTTCACGATCCTGTGTTTTTTCCTTCCAAGCACGTCCTTAATCTTGGCAGAATTAACTTTTAAATGGATTGAGATCGGTCTCAGGTACCTTTTGGTTTACAATCGCATGCCTCAGCCATCACACAGCTCTCTGGCCTTTGTCTTCTTTTACCAAAGGAGGAGGGTGAATTCCATGATCCTAAAACCCCTTCAGCTCTCCATAGGTTTCTGGGGGGCCACAATTACCTAAGAGATTAGAGAGAGCATCATAAAATAGAAGTAGACGGTGTATGGCAGTTAGGGTTAAGTTTGGCTGCATAAAACAGAAGATTCAAGCTAACAGAGGCTCACACATATAAAGGTCTGTCTTTTCACATGAAATGAATCTGAAGGCAGGCAATCCTCCCCTGTGCACTGGATCTGTGATCTTATCAGAGAGCCCAGCTTCTCTTATCATTGCCTCAGGCACTTTGACTGAAGGTGGTTGTATCTTCTAGATCACCTCATGCCCCAAGATAGCAGCTTTGTTCCTGCAATCACCGCTGCATTCAAAGCAGCAGGAAAAAGAAAAAATAAAACAACCCCATACTCAGTAGTTTGGCTCCTTTTAAGGAGTCCTTTTGGACGTCCTGCTCAACAATTCCACTTATATCACATAGGCCAGAATGGACCCACATGGCCACGTGGGTGCACAAAGACAGCTGGGGAATGAAGCATTTAGTGCAGAGCCTTGGTCAGAAGCGGAGGAGGAAATGGATGTTGAACCAACTGTTTCTCTCACATGGCGTGTTAGTTGAGCTTGGAAGGATGAGTGGGTTATTTACAGACAGGCTTGGAGAGAGACACAAGCAAGGATCGTGTGTGGAAGAAGCATGCTGGGAATTCGCAGCATAAAGAGAGTCTCCCCCTCACTGCAGATTCTTCTGGCTAAAAACTCAAGGGCTTCTGAATTATTTCCATACTTTTTCTTTCTGAATTTAGAAGATTTACAATTCAATTATATGTAATGGTAAGACATCGTCTCCTTGGGGATTGTTTAAAAACAAGTCTGTTTGGGTTTGGAAAGAGAAACCTAAGACCCGCGTGCAGGGGTGGGAGTTTCAAGGTTCCTGGAACACAATGCTGGAAGGAATTCAGGCAAAATATTCCATGGTCTTCTGACTGCTCTCTGGTGCCTGTTGTGAAGTCTAAAAGCTGTGATGCTCCCCAGGAATGGCTGTGTTCTGAAAACTTTTCCAGGAGAGTGTCTTGAGCTGGACTACATTGTTACTCACTTTTGTAACAGACCAACTCTTGTGATAAGGAACCCACTCCCCCAATAACAACATTAGTCCACTCACCAGGGCGAAACCCTCATGACCTGATCACTCCTTAAAGATCCCTCCCCTCAGCACTACTGCATGGGGGATTCAGTTTCCAACACTTGAAATTTGGGGGACAATTTCAAACCATAGTAAGAAAACAATGGCAAAAATAAATTACTTATACAGTGTTTATCACTGATAATAAGGTATGCACAAAACATCATTTATAGTCTATATTCACTATAATATGTTGTGCTCTATTTTCATGTTAATTCATGCAAAGAAATAAAAAACAAAGAGAAAGATTTTCGAGAGAGGTATTAAGAAAGAGCACCATAACTTTTAGTGAAACTGAGGAACTGGTGGAAGTAATTGTTTTAAAAATCTTTTTTATTTGCTGGTTGTTTGGAAGTCAGTGGTGACATTTCAAGGAGGAGTTGTCATTGGGAAGGCAGATTTCAGGAGGCTTCAGTAAGAGTGCATGAGGAAGATGGGGAAGGAAGGAGGACAGGTGACTTAGAAAGATTCTTGGTGGCAACTGGAAGTGCAGAAATAGAATGGTGACTTCAGGGAGAAGCAATTCAAGGAATGTTGTGTTTTGCTTCTCTCTTTCTGTCCCTCTCCCCATCTCTCTTTCCATCTCTCTCTGCCTCTGACTTTGTCTGTCTCTGTTTCTCCCTCTCTGTGTCTCTCTCCTGGTTGCTCTGTCTCTCTCTGTCTCTTTTTAAGACTCTGTGTGTGTCTCTGTCTCTCTCTTCCCCTCATCTCTTTCTCCATCTTTCTATGTCTCTCTGTGTCTCTGCTTCTCTGACTTTTTCTGTCTCTCTCTCTGTCTCTCTCACTCTCCCTCTTCCTTTCTTTCTTTCTTTCCTTCTTTCTTTCTTTCTTTCTTTCTTTCTTTCTTTCTTTCTTTCTTTCTTTCTTTCTTTCTTTCTTTCTTTTTCTTTTTTTCTTTGTGTGTGTGTGTGTGTGTGTGTGTGTGTGTGTGTGTGTGTGTCCCACTTTCTTGGCATCTCACTCCCACTCTCCATCTCGCAGCTCTCTTTGGTTTCACTATGCAAGCTGACTCTCCCCACCTGATGATCCAGTGGGATTAGCAGGAACCGGGTGGACTACCCCCACCACCCGCATCCTGTGCCCATCCATGAACTGGGGCAGAGGAGAGGACTGATCTCGCTACTTGGCCTGGCTGGACGTGCTGACCCTCAGGATCACAGGCAGTGGAAGGAGCAGCTCCTGGAAGGTCAGAGTGAGACCTGTGATGGATGGAAGCCACAAGTATGTTGAGCACCAAAAATGATCAGCACTTGGTCTATGGCAGCAGGAGCTCAGAAGTGAGGAATCCTAGGGCCTTAAATGAGTCGCCCATTGTGGCAAAAAATTTTTAACAAAAAAATAGCCCCTTGGGCCGGGCGTGGTGGCTCAAGCCTCTAATCCCAGCACTTTGGGAGGCCGAGACGGCCAGATCACGAGGTCAAAAGATCGAGACCATGCTGCCTAACACGGTGAAACCCCGTCTCTACTAAAAAAATTCAAAAAACTAGCCGGGTGAGGTGGCGGGCGACTGTAGTCGCAGCTACTCGGGAGGCTGAGCCAGGAGAATGGCGTAAACCCGGGAGGCGGAGCTTGCAGTGAGCTGAGATCCGGCCACTGCACTCCAACCTGGGCGACAGAGCGAGACTCCATCTCAAAAAAAAAAAAAAAAAAAAAAGCCCCTAAGGAGTGTTCCAATGGCCACCTCTTAAGCAATACAATTGACCCATGAACAATGCAGATATTAGGGGCACCAACTCGCCACACAGTTGAAATTCGTACAATAACTTTTGACTACACTAAAAAGAATTTACTAATAGCCTATTCTTGGGTGGAAGCCTCAGTGATCACGCAGAGAGTCGGTTAACGCACATTTTTTGTGTTATATGTGTTGTATAGTGTATATAGAGACTACAGGTGTGCCACCATGTCCTGCAAGTGTTTTATTTTTATTTTCTTATTTTTTGTAGAGACAGGATCTCGCTATGTGGCCAAAGCCGGTCTCAAACTCCTGGTCTCAAGCTGTCCTTGTGTCAGCCTCCTAAAGCACTGAGATTATACACATGAGCATGGCACACAGCTGATTTATTATTTTATTTTCTCAGAACTCTATGCAACCTGATTCTTAATACATAAGGAAAGAGAAGCCAGACAAAGGTGGAAGGAGTTACACACGATGTGAGTGTCATTTGGCACTTAGACAAGAGAGGCGGATGATAAAAATAAAAGATCCGCATGTCGCAATTGGCGGTGGGCTTGGATATGGACTCCAGCCCTTTTTATTTTTATTTTTTTAAGAGATAGTGTCTCACTCTCTTGCTCGAAATGGAGTGCAGTGATATAATCGTATCTCGCTGTAATCTCAAACTCCTGAGTTCAAGTGATCCTCCTGCCTCAGCCTCCCAAGTAGCTGGGACTACAGATGTGCCATCGCTCCAGGCTAATTTCTTTTTTTTGAATTTTGTAGAGACGAGGTCTCCCCGTGTTGCTCAGGCTAGTCTCAAACATGTAACCTCAAGCAATCCTTCCGCCTTGGCCTCCAAAGCGCTGGGATTATAGGTGTGAGCCACTGTACCCGGCCAAGAATCCAACCCCACCTGTTTTCTATATAAAGTTTAGCATCTAGATACAAAGCAAAATAATTTTGAAAGATCAAGGAGTCTGAAGGGAAGCTGGTGGGAGGGGAATGGGCTGAAGGCAGCGTTTTCTGGTCTACGGTTTTGCTTATTCTTGGACTTTCCAAAGTCCCGAAAGAAGCAGAAGGAAAGTGAGAAGGGAGGAAGAGGCAGGAGGAAAGGGGGAGGGCTGCGCCTCTGAGGTTGCAGATTAGCCCAAGGCGGCTCAGTGGCTGGGAAGGAAGGAAGGAAACCCCCAAGGACGAAGGTGGAGTCAGAGTACTGGGTCCAGCAGAGACTGGAGGGGAGGAGGGTGCTGGGAGCCAAAGACCTTCCTGCTAGCACTGCAACCTCTTAAACTGCTTAGGTTTTTATCCAAATTTGATGCGTCCACATTTTGTAGACCTCCAAACAAAGTCACTCAGGGTAACCCAAGCAGGAAGGGGAGGATGATAGGAGAAGCTTCCCCACCTGATGATGCCCTTCTGGCTTTTATCCATTCCTGGGAATGACTCTTTCTCCAACTCGGGGGATGCCCCTATGGGAGAATACAGTGGCGTGGACCAGCAGTGGAGAATTCCAAGTCCAAAAAACGATTGGCATTTTAAAGGAAAGTAAGAAATCATCCTGCATATGTGAAATATTGGAAAAAAAGGTTGTTACTAATAATTCTCAAGAGACCACTCTGGTGAGATTAGGTTTCTTTGGGGATGTGTCGAGCAGGGTATATGTACCGAGTGGGCACATCCCACCCTTCAGACTCCTCCCTCAGCTCCTGTCTACTGTAGCAGTCAGAGGGCAGCTCCGGTCCTCATCTCCTCTGAGAGACCCACTCAGTCATTCACTGACTCATTCACTCACTCGTTAACTCATTCACTCACTTACTCATTCACTCCGTCACTCGCTCACTCACTCATTCACTCAGTCGTTTACTCATTCACTCACCCTTTTACTCACTCACTCATTCATTTACTCATTCACTCACTCATTCACTAACACATTCACTCACTCACACACTCACTCATTCACTCACCCATTCACTCACTCACTCACTTACTCATTCACTCATTCACTAAGCCATTCACTCACTCATTCACTCACCCATTCACTCACTCATTCACTCCCTTATTCACTCACTCAGCCATTCACTCGTTCACTCACTCATTCACTCACTCATTCACTCACTCATTCACTCACTCATTCACTAACCCATTCACTCACTCACTCATTCATTCATTCACTCATTCACTCACTCAGCAATTCACTCACTCACTAACCTTCTCTCATTCATTCATTTACCCACTCACTAACTCATTTACTCCTTCACTTATCCACTCACTCATTCACTGACTCACTCACTCACCCATTCAGTCTATTACTCACTCATTTACTCCTTTACTCACTCACTCACTCCTTCATTCATTCATTCAGCAGCACCCATGACAGGTTCACTCTGTCCTGGGCTCTGCTGTTGCCCTGGGCCTGCAGCAGGGAATAGTCAAAGAGCTCTGAATCCACGGCATTCAGAGTTCAGCAGGGGGACCTGTCGAGAAGCTCAGCAGATAGGTGAAATGCCCCATGTGTGACACTGAGGAGGATGTTTTAAGAGAAGCAGGGAGGGAACAGGAGTGTGCATGGAGCCCAAAATTTCTGCGAGGGTGATCGGGGGAGGCCTCACAATGCAGGAGACCTTTCAGGACAGACCTGAGGAAGGTGGGCAGAATGGGTAGGGAGAGGAGGGCGTGGCCTCAAGAAAGAGCAGGCTGGGCCTGAGGTTGTTGGGTACCCGCATGGGCCTCTGGGCAGCACCAGGATCTGATGGGACCAAAGGACAGGCCAGTGGGCCATGTGTGGGGCCTGTGACTCCGAGTCAGCAGAGAATATGCCTGAATTACATCCTGATAGGTGCACCCTGACTTTGAAGCTGAGGACACCCGAGGCATGGAAGTGGGGTGGATATGGGGGCAGAGCAGGGCATGGGGAGGGAGCCTGTGCCAGTCCAGGTCAGAGGTGGTGGCTTGGCCCCTGTGGCTCCAGATGCAATGAAGAGCCAAGAGGGACTTTCCTGAGGGACTTAGATGCCGGGGTGGAGGAGCACTGCAAGGTTTCAGCCTGAGTCCCTGGGAGGATGGAGTCACCAGGAGCTGAGGTGAGGAAGACTGAGTGGTGGGGGGTTGTGCGGCGGTGCAGAGGCCTGAGCTCAGTTCGGTCCCTGCAGATTTGAGACGCCCACTCCATGCACAGGCAGAGACGGCAGGGAAGGGGAAGAGGTTGCAGCTCAGGTAGCCCTGGAATGTGCAGCCCCACATGCTGGGGCACTGGGTCATGGCGCCCTCATGGCTGGGAGGATGCTTCCCTCCTGGGATGCCACAACTCCTTTAGGGCACATCGGCAGCTCCTGCGCTCACCACAGAGGGGAAGTGGGAAGGGCATCTGTCCCTATGCATGTTCTCTTTCACTTTGTCCTAGGCAGGTCCCAGGCAGCACCTCCCCTCCCAAGTGGCTCCCCTTGGCCCCTGCCCCTAGTGTTCACAGCCAGACCCTCGAAGAGGGCTGGACTCAGTGGCTCACTTCTAATGAATAGAACCAGGCAAAAGAGGTGGCGGTCTCTCCTGAGATTGGATTGGGAGGGGCTGCAGGTTCCGTCCACTGGAACTCTCCCTCTGGCTCTTGATAGGTGCTAGTTCTGGCAAAGCCAGTCACCCGCCCAGGGCAGAGGGCGGCCTGAAGCTGATGCCACGGAGAGACTGGGGCCTTCAGTCCAAGTTTGTAAGCAACAGAATCCTGCCAGCAACACAGAAGCGAGCATGGAAGCATCTCCTCCGCTGATGAGCCTGAGCCTTCAGAAGACACGGCAGCCCTGGGCAGACACCTGCTGCAGCCGCGGAGAGCCCCTGGGGTAGAGGGCCCAGTGAAGCCTGCACTCCTGGCCCAAGGAGTAATCATACCTGTGGTTTAACTGTGTGCTGGTGTGGGCCACAGTTTAGACTAACCTGTTAAAGGACAATAAAGAACAAACACACACCTCAGGTCCTACTGGGTGGAAGCTGTACGGTCAGCACGGCATGTAATATCTTCCTCTTGAATTAGAAGATTCATTGCTAAGGCTAACGATTAAAAAAAAAATACCTCTAGTTGTAGCACCATTAAAATACATGACGTGCAAAAAAAAAAAAAAAAAAAAAAAAAAAAAAAGAGCTATAGCTATTCTCTTCCATCTTAGCTACAGGCATATATTAATATATGCTAATTCCTTGACTGACTGAGCAATGGGCCAAACTCATGAGAACAGATGTGTGAGGACTGTCAGTGACCACCCTGACCCCAGCCCTTACATACAGACAAACTTTTCAACATAATCCGTAACCTTGGGGGTGTTGACACTCTAAATTTTATTGTTTTTAATTAACTATTTCTTTTCCCTAAACAATACCTGTTCATTGGAGAGAAAAATAGCATTACCTGTACTAAGCAAAAGAAAGGAAATAAAATGCTCAGAAACATTTACATATGTATGCAGACTCACACACACACACACACACACACACACACACACACACACACGCACAGGCTCGCACTGTGTCTAGGACTGCCTTTTCACTTATTGGTATGTCCTGAACATATTTCCATGTCAGTAGACACTTATCCTCGTAGCGGTAACAGCAATTAAATATTATTGCAGCATCTATTTTTATCATCATTTATTTAACTCGTCATGGTTGAACTGTTCGGTTGTATCTCTCGTTTTCTGTATGACAGGCAATTTGACGACAAATGACCCATCCCCTAATGTTCAATATACAAATATCTAGTGTATAAGGAGATAAGGGGTATTTGGCTAAAATACAATTCAGCGTGCCCCACCTTCTCCACATGTAATATGCTCTAAAAAGGCATGAATAATTAAATTAGCCCTTCTATTCTCCAGCACAGATCCTGAGCCCAGCGGTGGGTGCGGGTGCTTAGAGCCCCGGTCTGCTCTCCTACCCGCCAAAAGGCAAAGGCCACTCAACTGCCACCTTAAGACACCCAGGATTCTCCTCTTCTTTTTTATTAATAGAATAAAGCTCAGGCTCAGTGCATGAGAGCAGCGCTCTTCGACTTTGCATTCATCAGAGTAACCTAGATGGCTTGTTTAAAAATACACATTCCCTGGCTGCGCTCGAAGAAACTGGACTTCAGTGGTTTAGTGGGGGTGTGCATAGGCCAGGTGATTCTGAGGACCACGAGGGGTTAGGGACTGCCCCGTTAATTCCGGCCAATGGAGAGATCAGACCATCCAGCATTGTCTGCAGCATATTTCTTTTTCCTCTTTTGCAATGAATATTTGATGCTCAGCGGGATGAGCCCCAGGATGAGGCACACATGAAAGAAAAATCCATGCCTCTCCATCTTTTCCCCAGGATTGCCCTTTGGTGAGACTCTCTTTTGCGACTGCTTCACTTTCCCCGGTTCACAGAACAAACCTCTTCTTCGTCTCTTTTGTTGTCTCTTATCTGTTCAACAAACACCCACTGCGCAGGACCATCCTCCAGTAAGCCGTCCAGTGGGGCCGTTTGGGAGCCCTTCTTCGTGGGGTGAGCACTGAAGGAACCGGGGCCCCATAAGCCCGTGCTTTTGTCGGGGCTGCCCCCTCTCCCATCTCAGGGTACCTGGCACCAGGCTGTTAAGCTGTGGATAGGCAACCGCACATCCCATTGGGTGTGCGTATTTCAGCACGTGGAGTTGGCCAGTGAAGCCGGCCGATGTCGGCACAGCGTACAGCAGCGCGCCTGTCCGTGGGGAGGAAGGGTCGTCCCGCCTCCCCTCCAGGCCAGTCCTGTTGCGCCTCCTCCTGCCCCACTCTGACTTTCGCGCGCCCAGGGGTCTCTGAGGGTCGCGCCCGATACCCTCCTCTACCCCAAGGCTTCTTCTCCCCAAGGGCCGGGCTGGGGACCCAGGAGCGTCACAGCCTCCGTAGGCCCCGGAAATCGCAACTTGGTCAAAGCTAAGCCTGCCGCGATCAGCTTTTCTCACCACCTTGGGGATCCACTCTCCGTCCGTCCTTCCCGACCTCAGGCTGCAGAGAAAACTTGGGGGCGGCGGTCGAGGAAGCCGCGCCCCGAGGCTCCCAGCACAGCCCCAAGAGGAATCCTGCCGGCAACAAAAAGCTGTGCGCGCGGCCGGGCGCGAGCCTCCGCGTCCAGGTGGGGTCTCCGCGCCCCAATTCCACCCCGCCCCGCATCGGCGCTCCCCGCAAGTGAGGGGTTTCCACACGCCCCGGCGTTCCCGCACACTCAGGGTCTCCCTCGACCCCCCGGGAGATGCTCCCCGCTTTCTATCCCGCCCCGCTCTGGCGCGCCCGGTAAACGATGTGACCCCGCCCCGCTGCGGTCTCCCCTCCCCAGGACACTGCCCCCGTCCCCACTTGTGGTGCTCGGGGCATCTCTAAAGCCCCCAACCAGAGTCCTCCAACCCACCCGCGAGGCTCGCGCACCAGCAACGCGGCCCCGCCCGCAGGGACCCCGCCCACCTGTGGCTCTACCCCCGCCTCTGCGGCCTCCCCCACCGCTAGCGCGGCCCCCACCTAGGACGACCCCCGCGTAGGTCCTCCTGCCCACACCCGCCCCCTCGCCAGCCCCTGCCCCAGCCCCTAGCCGTGACCCCGCCCCTAGCCCCCCCCCGCCCCCGCCCCGCAGCCCCTCCCGTGCGCTCGGGCCCATCCCGTCACCGCCCATTGGCCCTGGGTCCGCTCAGGGGCGCCGGCCTGGCGGCGGTTCCGAGTCGGGCGCGTGCCGGCAGGGTTCCCATTGCCAGCGGCGCAGCCAGACTAGGGGCTGCCCTCCGCCTTCTCGCCATGGACGCGGACGACTCCCGGGCCCCCAAGGGCTCCTTGCGGAAGTTCCTGGAGCACCTCTTCGGGGCCCGCAAGGCCATCGGCGTGCTGACCAGCGGCGGGGATGCTCAAGGTGCGCGCCCCCCTCCCGGCGGCGAGGGAGTGACGGACGGAGGAGGGAGAACAGGGCGAAGTGGATGGGGCGACGGGGCAGAAGAGGGGGAAGCGATGGGAGGACCCGGGGAAAGGTGGGGAAGCGATGGGAAGAACCGGGGAGACGAGCGGGGAAGCGATGGGGAGAACTGGAGAGAAGCCCGTGACCCGGAGCGGCAGGGGTACCTGCGGGGCGGCGTGAGCCGGCAAGGCAGCCCCGGGGTCCTTGCCGGGTGGGGCGGAGGAGGAAGGGACACGGCGGTAGGAACCTCCGTCCGGAAGAGAGTGAGGTTTCCACCCCCTCCGGTTTATGTTTTAAATTGAGCCTGGCAGAGGGGGTCGCCTGGAGCGCCCTTGGGGGACGTTCTCCCTCAGAGCTGTAGGACAGGGCCGGGCTTCCCCTCCGAAGCGTGAGTACAGCGCGATCACTTGCTAAGTGGCCCCCCGCCCCCTAACTCCGCCCCACGTCATCCCCCAGCATGTCGCTTTTCCGTTGGAAGAGTTTAAAAAAGGGTTTCCTAAAAGGATTAAAAAAAAAAAAAAAAAAAAAAAAAAAAAAAAAGGGTTTCCTGCACTAGTTGCTTTTCGGCTAGTGACGATACCGAAAACTAAAATGGGTCCCAGGCCCTCCCCGCCAGCCTCTGCGGACGGGAAGGACCAGGAAGCGGGGACTCGGGGACGTCAGCGGAGCCGGGGCGCGGGCTCTGGGCTTCCCCTTCCCTGCAATGTAGAAGCGGCTCTCCAGGAGGGGCCCGAGTCTGGGCCCACGACGCGGGCGCGCCGGGAGGACATTTAACAATGACGAGCCGGAGGTGGTGGAGACTGTGCGCCTCAGGCCCCGGGTGCACGTGGGGGCGCCAGTGCCCCGACGGTGGAGCGTCCCGATCCTTGCAGCCGCTGGATGGTAGATCCGCGCTTCCCAGGCGAACGCTACCTGGGAGCCTTAGCGATCGCGCGGGCTGGAGACGCGACGCGCCCGGAGCTGGGTTTTGATTTTTATTTTCCCGGTTCCTCCTGCAGCAGATGCGTGGAAAGGCCCGGATGGCGGATTTCCTCCCGTTTCGGGACCGCGCACTGAACAAGGATGGAGCCGGGATGGGCCCCCAGCCCACGGCCCCGGTGACCTTCCCTTCGCCCTTGAGCGCGCGGGGCGGGCGCGGGTGCTGCAGGTTGGGGCGCTGTGGGCCCCGCCCGGCCCGCCGCGGGCGCCTACGTGATGCCGGGCCCGTAGTCTCCTTGCGCCCAGGCCGGGACATCCGTCTGCCAGGCACTCCCCGAGCCCGCAGCGTAGCCTCCCCAGGCCCAGCACCCCCCGCGGGAGACCCCAGTGGCAGCGCCAGACTCCGCCCTGCAGCCCGACCCCCAGCGCCCCTGGGAAGTGCTCTGGCGTTAGCGTTCTAGTAAAAGGACCCCCCAGCCTCAGCATTCCTCCTGTAGGGTTGGATTCTCAGAGAAAGAAAAGGTGATGCAGCAGACGCTGGGATTGGAGAAATTACCAGAGTGAAGTGGAAATAGTCTGGCCAGCGTGACTTAAACCGGCCCGGAGATGTGCAAGTACCAGTGGAACCGCCTGGGGTCGGGATAGGACCCAGAGTGGCTTCTCAGTCAAAGGCCTTCAGAAGCAGAGGGAACATCTTGAGTGACTTTACCCGGGCCGCGAAAGACAAGAAACCTTTGGCACGGGAAGAGGAACCGATCTCTGGAAGTCACCAGGGCGGGTGGAAGGTCAGGGGTTCAAGGTTATTTTGGAATTTAGGTGCTGTGGTTCCTGCACGGTGGCTCATGCTTGTCATTCCAGTGCATTGGGAGGCCAAGGCAGGAGGATCGCTTGAGCCCAGGAGTTCCAGAGCAGCCTGGACAACATAGTGAGACTCTGTGTCTACAAAAAAAAAAAAAAAAACACGAAAGAAAAACACATTAAGATGCTGTATGTATTGGAAAATATTTATGGGTCATTCTTTTGAGCTTCATGTCCAAAAGCTTGCTAAAATGCTTGGGAGTTTGTGTACAGGCATGTGAGATTAGGATACATTGGCAGAATCGCGGTGTTCTCTGTTATCCTGGTTTTGCCACCCGGGAGGAGTTACACATATTGAAGGTTAGTAAGTCCACGCCTCTTCTCTTCTGGGGAAAAAGGTACTTTGGAAACCAATATTATGTGGGAACGTGGCTTGGTTGGTACAGCCTTGGCTTAATGGGAGACAGCTGCCCTCAGCTCTGCAGGTGGCATCAAATACGGTGGCCTCGAGCCCACATGGGTCACACCTGGGCTGTCCCTGGGGAAGCCCGCCACGGCGGGTCACCTGGGCATTCTTTCCCTGGCAGAGCCGAAGTCACAATTTTTTTGTAGACTCTAAAGAGCTTTACCCTTCCGAGATATGATCTTGAATCTTTTGGAGCATTTGGACGCATTTCTTTTAAGGAAGTTCACCTCCAGATGTGCTCAGACGGCCTGGTCTTAGCTGCCACAGATTTACAAATTCTTACAGTAAGTAGGTTATTCCTCGAGAATTTATCTGTTGTGCCCCCATTCTTTTTGCCATTTTATTCTGATTCTATATTAGTACTTGATTTTCCCTGACATAGAAGACTTGCCTGTAGCTAGAGATCAGAGAACATATTCACATTCAAGTATTAATTTCAGGGGAATTATCTGTCAGATGTGAAATTATGGTAAAATTCCATATATTAAAATGACCATAGCTACCATTTGTTGAAAATATTTTGTATACTAGGAGCTTTACAATTCTTATCTCCAAGCCTAGATACATGATCCCAAGAGAGGCATGCCCTCATTTTGGAAGTGGGGAGAAAGACTCACAAAGAAAAATAACTTAGGTAAGGGCATGAGGGGCATACGTGATTGTGGTAGGAGCAAAACAGATCCTAATTCCAAATATTGTACTCTCCCTTAGACCATGAAGAGTGCTTATGTCTGGCTCTGTCACCCAGGCTGGAGTGTAGTGGTGCCATCATAGCTCACTGCAGCCTCAAACTCCTGGGCTCAAGTGATCCTCCTGCCTCAGCCTTCTGAGTAGCAAGGAAGACAGGAATGCACCATCATGACCAGCTAATTGTTATGATGATGATGATGATGATGATGATGATTTCTGTAGAGACAGGATCTCACTATGCTGCTGAGACTGGCCTTGAACTCCTGGCCTCCTCTAGTGAGCCTCCTGCCTTGGCCTCCCAAAGAGCTGGAATTACAGACATGAGCCATCATGTCAGGCCTCCACCATACTTTTCATGGGACTTTCTTGGCGAAGCTCCTTAATCTAGTTAATGCTCAAAAGTGAACAAAACCCAACTTGCTCAAAATTACACAGATATTCTTTGGGTGGTTTTGTGAGGGGAATGGAAAATAACTTTTTATAGCGATAGGAGTCAAGGTGGCAAAAAATCATATTAAGGCTTAATACCAACGCGATGGGCTGCTTTCCTTCCCCCAGTAGAGTTCATATTATTTAATTATAAGGTAAAATTGAAAATCTCTTTCCTGTATTCCTGACTCCCCAGGCCTTGAATGAAGAAAGTATTTCTCAGGCTTGGTTTTTTTTTTGTTGTTTTGTTTTGTTTTGTTTTTCCTACTTCTTTGGGTATCTTCTGTCTCAGGCTGTGGGATTTTTTGTTTTTTGTTTCCCCCTGCTTCTTTGGGTATCTTCTGTTGTCCCAAGACATGTCTGGAAACTTAAATTGATTTTCACTCAATCTAAAATAAGCTCCCCAGCTCTTGATCACGGACTGATCATGACTAAGTGCCCACCGCCACGTCACGCTGTGCCACACACCAAGAGTGACTCATTGTCTTAGTCACAGGTTGTGGCTTCTGCAGGGCCTGATGCCTGGTGGAGCTGAGTGTACTGGGAAGTCCAGGTGCATCCTTAGGGTGGGCTGGATGCGAAAGCAGCGTCCTTTTTGCCTGTGGTGACAGGAACATCAATACAGTATTTATAGAAAGTTCATATAAATTGAGTATCAACCTTTCCAATCCTAGTGAGAATAGCTAGCGTTTAGTGACTCTCTGTTATGTGGCAGGCCCTCAGTGATGCTGGGCACTGACTTATCCCCACTTTACACATGAGCAAGGGATGCCCGAGGTGTTCCAGCTTCCCTGAGTTCACAGAGCTCCGTGGTGTGGCCAGGCCCTGTGGCTGCAGCAGGGATGTTCAGTGCTGCGTGTAGCTGTGTCTTCGCTGTGACTTTCCCGTGCCCAGCACCACGCCTGGCGCTTGACAGGAACACAAATGTTTGCTGCCTGCCTCCCGCCTGGAATCTCCAGTGAGGAGCAGGAAACCAGGGCTTCTAGCTGTCTTCTTCATTCATGAAGTCCTTTAGAGGAATTCAACCCTCTCTAATCAAAAGTACCCAACATCCTCAGGTCAATATGTATACACTGTTAAGACTTCAAGATTAGTACCTTAAAACCGAAGTCAGAAGTGTGAGGTTTCAATTGACTGGACATGCATTAGGTCAATGACATACATATTTATTGGACACCAGGCTTGATCCCCACATGGGCACCTTTGGTGTCTGAAGCAATATTCCTTGGGTGGTTTTGTGAGGGCAACGGAAAATGACTTTTTATAGCGATAGGAGTCAAGATGGCAAAAATGATATCAAGGCTTAGTACCAATGTGATGGGCTGCTTTTCTTCCCCCAGTAGAGTTCATATTATTTAATTATAAGATAAAATGGAAATCTCTGAAGCAACGCTTCGGAGCGCAGTCGGATGGAAGGGGAAACTGAGAACAGTGCCGTTTCGCCTCACACAGCTACGGCGCCCCTCACCATCCTGTACACACACATTCTTTGATGGGATCTTTTCAGTGTAAAGTGCAGTAATTGATTTTGCAGAAATTACTGGGTCTGGGAGGCAGACGATGAGTGATGGTGTCACCCCGTGGCACAGTGGAAGATTTATGTGATGGCATCATTTTCTATGAATGCAGACCGCTTTGTGTGCCATACTCGGAGGACCCTTCGAAGCTAGACATTTTGTCATCTTTCAAAAGAAGCATGTTTTCCTTCTTGGTTACAGAAAACTAAAAGCTTTTGATACAGGACTCCAACCTTTTATCAGGGAGAATCAGGGCTCTTTAAATAAGCTCTACCAATCGGATGGGCCATCAGAAACAATTAAAATTAGAAAGATGAAGATACGGTAACAACGTGGTCAGGGCAAACGTCACGATACCAGATTGCACGTTCACAGTTGCCTTTCTGCTAAGAACGTGCGGGTGAATAAGGAACAGAGGGCCATGTGTCAGTAGTTGGGTTGCGTTTTGTGTTTCTTTTCTACAAGCCCTTTCTGGTGTGTTTGTGTATATTACAGAGTAGCTGCCCAGAGGTTGCCATTTCCCTCCCCACTCCTCGGTTCTCTCCATCTTCACCCCCAATTCCCAGTCCTTTGTTTGGAATTACAGTCATTGTGCTTGTCAGGATGGAAGAGGGAGCCAGACACATGGCAGACCAGAGCACTGAGAGGCAGAGACTTACTTATAAGTCCCGCCCTGGCCCTGCAGTCTGGAGTGCTGAGATAGGGTCTCGGTGTTTTCCTCTGCAGAATGGAGGCATCACTCGGTCTCTGTCTTCTCTCCCTGTCTCTTTCTTCACTCCCCTCTTCCCTAACACACATCCACAGTGAAAGTCTTCAGGAGGCAAAAGAGAAAAGGCTGGACTGTGCTGGGTCCCCCAACCCCAGGGCCCATTTGCTGTCTTCCCAGCTTCCATGTGCCCAGAGCTGCCTGGGGGAGCCTTCGGAGGTTCAGATCCTGACTGTGTGGGTCTGAGTGAGGCTCCCACTCTCACCGGTAGGGGGAGGGCGCCAGTGCTGCGGGTCCCCCTGGGGTCAGTGAGGCGGTTTGCAAATCCTGCAGATCAGCTTCTCCACTTCTCCAGGTTTCTCCAACGTGAGATGCTCCCAGGAGTCCTGTGGGATTGTTTTCTGACTTTGACCAGGATTTTGACGGAGAAGATTCATTAATATAGGACCCCTTGTCTTAACGTACATATGTAAATGATCTGATGTGAAGTTTTCTGAATGGAAAATGATTGAAAGGTTGGCATGCAGTAGACTTGGGGAGTCATTCCTTCATATCTTTTCAGCTGTGTCTTACTACAATTAAGATTTTGTTTCTGTGTGTGTGGGGTTTTTTCAGATGGAGTCTCCCTCTGTTGCCCAGCCTGGAGTGCAGTGGCCTGATCTGGGCTCACTGCAACCTCTACCTCCCGGGTTCAAGCGATTTTCCTGTCCCAGCCTCCCAAGTAGTTGGGATTACAGACTTGCGCCGCCATGCCCACCTGGGTTTTTTTTTTTGTGTGTGTGTGTGTGTGTGTGTGTGTGTGTGTGTGTGTGTATCTTCAGTAGAGATGGGGTTTCACCGTATTGGTCAGGCTGGTCTCGAACTCCTGACCTCAAGTGATCCACCCGCCTTGGCCTCCCAAAATGCTGGGATTACAGGCTTGAGGCGCCACACCTAACCTTATTTCTGTGTTTCTGTAATCATTTCGCACATTAACCGACCGACTTCGGTGAGTCAGGGCAGGCTTTAGGCAAAAGAACCAAGTCCTTTATGCCCCTGGAGCTCTCACTCCTGCGGTGAGGCGTGGGTACAATATGCCTGTAGCTGGACCTGAGAAGAAAAGCTCCAGTCTTATGAAAGGGCCCAGGGGAGCCTCTGATTGGGGCCCTTTGACCTGACCCTACGGTGAGGGAGGAGTCGGTAGAGGAGGGTGGCCCAGAGGAGGACTTTGGATTTGTCTTAGGGGAACTGGGAAGCAGGTGGAGGGAAGCCGACTGACTGGGAAGCAGACTGACTGTCTCCAATTAAAGGTGGCTCTGTGGAGAGGAGAGGACAGGAGGAGAAGTAGTGAGTTTAGGGTCGCACAAGAAGTGGCCATAGATGGAAGCTTATGGGGTGGGGCATGTGGCAGGGCAGCCCTGTGCCCACAGACACACCCTGCCGAGGAGACCCAGGGACTTGAGTGTGTCAGGGCGTGGGGTAAATGGCCACTCAGCTACTACAGCCGGAAGGCAGAGCGTGTGAGCTGCGGCAGACACAGGCTGGTGGGGTAAAAGGAGAGTCTTCATAGCAGTGCTTAGAATAATAGAAAGTGGGAAAACCAGCAAAAAACTATCAACAGGAGATTAATGAATCCATTATGGCACCTGGAATGGAAGGAATTATTGTCAGCGTTTAATAAGGAGCTTTGTGCTGGTCGAAAGTCAAGAGCTGCACAGTACACTCAAGGGCAGTATTGAAGAGCCGAATCCAGAGCAGCTCTGCACAGTAGATCCCCCTGGGGCCAGAGGGGCCATTTGCAAATCCAAGCAGATCCCCTTCTTGGAGGTTTCTCCAACGGGAGCATCTCCCAGGATTGGGGCCTGCGTGGGTGGCTTGTGTTATATATGCCATTTTAAATGAACTAGTTGCCACATTAAAGAAAGGCGGGCCGGGACGGGGGGACACTGGGTGCCATGACTCACGCCTGTAATCCCAGCACTTCGGGAGCCCAAGGCAAGTGGATCACTTGAGCCCAGGAGTTTGAGGCCAGCCTGGGGAACATGGAGAGATCCAGTCTCTACAAAAAATACAAAACAATTAGTCAGATATGGCGTTGCACACCTACAGTCCCAGCCCCATGGGAGATTGAGGTGGGAGGATTGCCTGAGCCCAGGAGTTGGAGGCTGCAGTGAGCTGTGACTGCACAGGTTCACTCCAGCCTGGGCAATAGAGTGAAACCCTATCTAAAAAAAAAAAAAAGTAAAACAAAAAAAAAAAACTTTTATATTCAGCCCATTATTTGATAACAATCAGTTATTATGTTGATTATTAATATTTTACACTGTTTTCCATACTAAGTCTTTGAAATCCATTGTGTAAAGAATCTTAAAGTACATCTCCATGTGGACGGGATGCACGTGGCCAGCGGCTCCTCTGAGGGACAGTGTGGTCACGGCGATGGGTGGCGTGTCCTGCCTGTATGTAGAAGGTCCCCGTGTGGGTGTTTCTGCGAAGGCCCTGACGGATGTGCAGGGGAGGGCCGACACCGTCCCAGCCACGCAGAGGACCCTGGAATGCAGCACGCTGCCACCGCGCCCACGCCCCAGACCCTCTGCTGCCTGAGCTCTTTCCCAGGTGTCCATTTAGCTAACCTCCCTCCCCTTCTTCCCTTTCCTTCTTTCCCCAAACGTCACTCTCAGGCAGGTCTGCAGGCTCTCCGCTTGTCAATGGCAGCCCTTCCCCTCCCCACCCTCTTAACACCCCCACCCCACTTGTTATTTTTCTCCTTAGTGCTCATGGCCATCCACCCCTGGGCATCATGCTTTTGTTCACTGTGTTTCTTGCTTTCGGGTCTCTCCTGATCAGAACAAGCTCTGCCCAGACCAGAGACTTTCCATTTTGTCACCGACGCATCCACATAGCGCCCGGCAGCGATGGCGCTTGGAGCACCTGAGGTCGACAGTGGGCCGGTGGTTGAGTGAAGAGCCCTACAGATTTATCTCAAGCCCTCCCCTGACCCTACCGGAAGACACGGTGGTCTGCACAGTCCCGATAGTCAGATAGGCCCCCGGCTCGGTGACTTTGAACCGGTGGGGCTGGGGAGGGGGCAACAGCACGTTGACAGAATCCCCCCTTGGTATCCCACCTCCCCATGCCTACATAATCCCTATATTGTCAAAGGAGAGACCCCTAGAAGGAGCTTTGGCAGCAGGAGTGAGATCAGCGCAGTGTAAGCTCATTTTCTGACAAACCAGTGGCAGCAGTCGGCAAACTGACTTTATTTCTCAAAAAGAATGTATGCATCGAAATTAACAAGTGAGTGATCAGCAGTGTGGGAAAATTCAGGAAAAGCAGTTCAGTGCTGTGAGAGAGGGCGAGGCAGGGAGCTTTATTACTCCAGACAACGGAGGAGGTAAAAGGATAGAACTGGATTATTTCATTAGATTTCATCTATTCGAACTTTTTTTTTTTTTTTTTTTTTTTTTTTTTTTTGAGACGGAATCTCGCTGTTACCCAGGCTGGAGTGCAGTGGTGGAATCTCGGCTCACTGTAACCTCCGCCTCCTGGGTTCAAGAGATTCTCTTGCCTAAGCCTCCCAAGTAGCTGGGACTACAGGTGCATGCCACCACGCCCGGCTCAATTTTCTTTGTATTTTTAGTAGAGATGAGTTTCACCCTGTTATCCAGGATGGTCTCAATCTCCTGACCTCGTGATCTGCCTGCCTTGGCCTCCCAAAGCCCTGGGATTACAGGCATGAGCCATCACGGCCAGCCTATTCCTTCCTTTTTTTTTTTTTTTTTTTTTAAATACAGTTTAGATTTTATCAGAGCAGAATCCCAGGAAACTGAGATTTGTAAACTGGGAAATCCAGCTTCTCCAAGTAGCCGGGAAATAAGGGTGACCTCAGTCATTCTTGCTAGACCCTGGTGTGGGCCGTGAATGACTCTGACTCAAGGAAGAAGCGGTCTTGTGACTCTCTTACCTGCACTGTGGTTTAGTAAGAAGCTGTTAAAAAGTGTGTCATATGAAGAAAGTGATTTAATAATTGGTCAGAGTAATGACCACTTATTTCCTATGTAACCACTCCCTCGTTATCTCCAACTTTATCTTTGGTTCTTATGACAAGATTATCACTTCCCTGAAAACTGGGGTTTTTGCAAATGACGAAGAGATGTTTTTCCAAATGGTAAGGTTCTTCTTTGGTGGGAAGATGTTTTCTCCTGGAAATCCTTAGGAAATTTTTTGGTTCTTGGGTTGGGCTCCCAAAACCAAAATGAAAGGAGATGGATTATCCCCAGGATACCTGAGCTATAAGGACAATCTGTAGCTTGAGTGTGGAGTGAAAGACACTGAAACTGCCCTTTGTCCCAAATAGCTGTGTGCTGGGGCCCTAGGACAGCCCTAAGAAGATGGTGAAACAGGTGACGTTTACCTGTGAGGCTGAAAGCCCTCATTGCCAGGCTGTGAAAGCCCGCACTGCAGGTGTGCATGTCTTCCTCCCTGTCCTGCGGGTGACAGAGCCTGCCAGTAAATGCTGGTGCATTTCCTTCTTATTTTTCATCCAACCATGTTCTCCTCCCTCCTAACCCCTTACTGAATGTTCCTGGGGCTTCCTCAGGTTTCGCCCTGCAGGGCCCAGCAGGAGGCAGCTGATATGCACTCCTCACCATTCAGAAGTTCAGAGGGAGGGCTTAGAACCACACAGGCTCCACCCCCAGGCAATTAAGTGAGCATCTGGCCTCAGCAGGCATTATTTTCCTTCAAGTTCCCATTGGTGACTCTAAGGCACAGGCATTGTAATAGAGGAAATCAGGAAGTCTTGAAAGTTAAAATGAAATAAGACTAGGGTTTACACTGCAGCTTCACCACTTCACTAATGTCGTTACCTTCCAGTAATCAGTTTATCCCCCTCAGAGCCTCAGCTTTCTCATCCCTTCAGGGAGGTGTCAGGAGCTCTGCGGGCTTCCTGTGAGAATCATCCCCGTGAGGGCTCTGGCTGTGGGTGTGCAGTCAGCAAGGGATGCCCTACTAGGTCCCACCAAGTGCTGCCAGCCCCTGAGCTCAAGGATGACACGTGAAGAAAAGCCCTTCGCAATGTAGGGCTCCATCCCAACAATGTGCAAGTGAATAGAAGTCCTTTCAGGACCTAGTGTTGTGTATTTTTAAGTGTGGTGCCCTGTCACCTGGAAATTGTTAGAAATGCACGTTCCCAGGCTCCCTCTCCACCTGTGAAACCCTGGGGGTGGCCCAGCTACCCGGGGTGCGGCGGCCGCCGCTGGTGATCTCCTGCTGTGGGGTGATGTCACTGTTCTTTCTGGGCGGGTGCAGGTGGACACAGGGTTGGGTGGTGGGGAGAATGCTGCAGGGACTTCAGGGACTAGTTTAGTGCTGGGATTCATTTTTACTCTGCACAGGAGTCTCCTGGGGTCACCTTGTGTATCATGTCCAGCTTTTTTTTTTTTTTTTTTTTTGAGACAGTGTCTCGCTCTGTCACCCAGGCTGGAGTGCAGGTGGCGCAATCTCCGCTCACTGCAAGCTCCTCCTCCCGGGTTCACGCCATTCTCCTGCCTCAGCCTCCTGAGTAGCTGGGACTGCAGGTGCCTGCCACCATGCCCAGCTAATTTTGTATTTTTAGTAGAGATAGAGTTTCACCATGTTGATTAGGCTGGTCTTGAACTCCTGACCTCAGGTGATCTCCCCGCCTCAGCCTCCCAAAGTGCTGGAATTACAGGCATGAGCTACCACACCCACTGGGCTAATTTTTAAGTTTTAGAGATGGATTCTCACTGTTACCCATGCTGGTCTCAAACTCCTGGCCTCAAGCAATCCTCCCATCTTGGCCTCCCAAAGTACTTGGATTTGCAGGCATGTGCCACCACACCTAGCCAAACATTGATCTTTCATTTTAAACTTCATCTAGAGATGTGGCAAAAACCAAAAGAGGTATTTGTTAAAATACTTTATAACCCTAGTACAGTAATAGAGTAATCCAACTGACAATTTCACAAAACTCAATTTTTGGCAACAAGTTCAAGGTTATACATATTAATACAGATAACACATTTATTCAACCAGAGGAAAAAGGTCACAATGACAGAATTTATCTTTTTCTTTATTATGTTGCCTGAGCTATGGTTAAGATTTGGGGAACTAGTACCTTAAAGAACCTTCAGAAATGTCTTATTCTAGAATTTAGAAACAAACTTTATACTCTCAGGGTTGAGAGAATCCAGGAGCAATCACCACCCCTAGTGTCCACATGCTACTCTCCAAAGGCCCTTCCCCACTAGCCACAGAAATCAGAGCTCCCTGGGAAACAGACAGTTGAATCTCTGGAGCAGGGAGGGCCTGGCTGTGCATGCTTTAGGGAGGTGGGAGTAGGGGTGTAGAAACCAAAGAAGTGAGACCAAAATGGGCCAACAGCTGGAGAAAATGTGGGCATAAAAATAAATTCTACCTGATCACATAGTCTCAAATATGTACATATACAGAAATATTTCTGTGAGGTCACAGGGGTGCTAAAAAAACAAAACAAATAAGACTGGGGGGAAAAAAGAAGAAAAGAAAGAACTCTCTTCTCCATGTTGGGCGCAATGACTCACGCCTGTAATCTCAGCACTTTGGGAGGTCAAGGTGGGCAGATTGTTTGAACTCAGGAGATCGACACCAGCCTGGGCACCACGGCAAGACTCTGTCTCTACAAAAAAATATAAGCACTAGCTGGGCATGGTGGTGCACACCTGTAGTCCCAGCTACTCAGGAGGCTGAGGTGGCCCAGGAGGCTGAGGCTGCAGTAAGCTAAGACCATGCCACTGTACTCCAGCCTGGGGGACAGAACCAGACCCTGTCTTTAAAAAAAAAAAAAAAAAAAAAAAAAAAAAAAAAGACAGCCTCTTCTGTCATCATTAGAGGTAGTTCCTGCACCACCCCTCCTCCTCAAACTGGAATTCCCAGGGAGAGCAGCCGCCCCTGCCTTTTCCACTGAACCATATTTCAAGATAACCCAACAGCCCCAGCTGATGTGGAGCTCTTCTTTGAAGAAGTCCAGCAAACGAATGAAGAATTACAGAATTTGAAAACTTCACAAACTCTAATAAATGATTCAGACAATAATCCTCAATGAATATGAAAACCATTAATAGGTTGATGAGAAACTCATTATCACAGGACACCAGAAACTCAAGTGCACCAGCTGCTCCGTGGCTGAAGGGAGAAAGCAGATCTTCACAAGACAGTGGCCGACTCTCAGCATGCACCCCGCTGGCGTGAGACCCCCCAGTGGAGGCAAGCAGGCCTCACAGGATGGTAGAATGTGGCCATCTATGCAGAACTCCCCACGAGGGACTCTGCTTCAAAAGGCACAGCCTGACTCAAACTAAGTCTTTGGATCTAAGTTCCAGTTCTCAGGAAACACAGGAACATGGCACCCAACACCACACAGAAGCAGCCAGGTCACCTGGAAAGTGAGAGCGCCCAGAGGAAACCCGGCCTGCACACTCCGCTGCCGTCCGAGAGGGTGCCCAGGAGAGACCCGGGCTGACCAGCTGTGATCTGTGGGACCCTGTGCCACAAACACTTTGAGGCCAACTAGAAAATTTGAATATGGAATAAGAAATAGGCAGTTTTAAGAAAGTATGTTTTATTCTATCAAAACTGAAAATTGCATTAGCTCATGTAAGAAATAATCCTCATGTTTTAGAGTCATAAATTCAAATATTTAGGGGTAAATGATAACATTTATAATTTACTTCCGAAAACTTCACAAGGAAAAGGATATCTATTATGTGATAAGTGTTTAGGGGCTCATTATCCTAGTCTACTTTTCTGTATGCTTGAAAGTTTTCATAATTCTTTTTATGTAAAATAATCTTTCAAATATGTTTTTACGTTAGCATTTCTATGTAAATTATTAGTGTTTTATATAATATATAAAACTATATTATTATGATAATAACCTTATATTAGTGACATAAGAAACAAGCGATGTATTATAAATTATGCTGCTTTAAAGACACATGCACACGTATGTTTATTGCAGCACTATTCACAATAGCAAAGACTTGGAATCAACCCAAATGTCCATCAGTGACAGACTGGATTAAGAAAATGTGGCACATATACACTATGGAATACTATGCAGCCATCAAAAAGGATGAGTTTGTGTCCTTTGTAGGGACATGGACGCAGCTGGAAACCATCATTCTTAGCAAACTATCACAAGAACAGAAAACCAAACACCGCATGTTCTCACTCATAGGTGGGAACTGAACAATGAGATCACTTGGACTCAGGAAGGGGAACATCACACACAGGGACCTATCATGGGGAGGGGGGAGGGGGGAGGGATTGCATTGGGAGTTATACCTGATGTAAATGAGGAGTTGATGGGTGCAGCACACCAACATGGCACAAGTATACATATGTAACAAACCTGCACGTTATGCACATGTACCCTACAACTTAAAGTATAATAATAATAAATAAATAAATAAATAAATAAATAAATAAATAAAAGAAACAAGCGATGTATCAGAACGTGAGGATGTAATTAAGGTTCTGTGACTGCATCCACTGTCGGAAGAGCACTTCTCCGTGCCAAGGACAGACTCGAAGCTTCACACACCCTGGGTCGGGGTGGGCACCATCCATGCACCCCCACTCTCCATGCAACAAAGCTGGAAGTGATGCAAGAAGCTGGGGGCCAGGACCCTCCTCTGGGGGTCTCTAAACACCGTGTTTGTAACCACCATTCTGAGCCCACCGAAGGCTATCGTTGTAAATGTCCAAAATCAATGTCCAAGTAAGATAGGCAAACTTAGGCCAAGAATCTTACCTACACTTAGACATTTCTTAAGCATCGCTAAATGTGAGAGAAGCCATGTCATGAAAATGTAAGAACACAAACAAGTCAACTTTTCACAATCCACCATCAAACTTTTCCAACAAAATATTACCTAGCATTGCTTGGGTGATAGTGAGTGGCATGAAATTGCTTAAGCTGCTCCCACGTAAGCTCCGGGATGCAGAGTGGGTCACCCCCAGAGACCACTGAGTACGTGTGGTGGGGAAGAAGTCTGTTTTGAAGGTGCTGGGAGAATATCCTCTCATTGTCTGTCTTGAAATGTGAAGTAAATAAATAAGAATATATATATATAAAATAATACACACACTACATTCCTTTCAATGTAGCCAATCGATCACATTCTGGTGCATATGCCTGTAATACTTTGCAAATAAAACTCTTCTAATGGTAAAAAAAAAAAAAAAAAGACACCCCTGTAGGCATTGTTTAACACTGTATTCAATCACTCATCACCCATGCACAGAACCCAAGGATTGAGAACAATGGACTTTTTGATGTGTGTTGCAACAAACTCATAGCCGAGGGCTGTAAATCGGAGGGATCACCAGGTCTGCCTACCAGCCATCAGGCAAGTGGGGAGAAGCTGTCACCCCAACTTGAGTTTCAAGAAGACTCCTTGGAAGAAAAGACGACCAAATTGAGAATGAAAAGGTAAGAAATGGTTCACCAGCTGAGGGAGGCTATGGAAATCAGAGAGCAGGCCACCTATGAGCCTTAGGGACACCAGCACAGGCAGGTTGTCAAAGTCACAAGGGGACATGAAGACACAGACCCAGGACAGCAGCTCTTAATCCAAAATGGTCTCAAGACTCCTTTACACCCTGAAAAATTAACCCATTTATGCCTGAGGTGGCAATTTTTTTTTGTAAAAATCAGACCTTGGCAATGACCTTGAGCTGTAGGATATAAATAACTCCCACAAGCTTAGGATTCCAATAATGGAACACTAGGCACAAATGGGTTTTAATGAGGACCCAAACAGCTTTTGATTATGTAGGCTTTTTTTGCCTGTGTAGGTACCTGTGTGTGTTTATATAATTTTTCTATATTCTAAATTAAAGTTGATTAAAAAATTAAAGTATTAAAAAATAATTATGCATTAAGGTAAGCCATCATTACATGTTAATATAAATATGTTTGAAAAATACTTCTCATAACAAAGTAAAACACTACTTAGAGTGATGCTGTGTTGCCTTTTTTGCAAATCTCTGTAGTGTCTGGCTCAGAGGTGAAGCTGGACTCCCTCATCTGCTCTGTATCCAGCTTGCTGTGTGTCACACACCTCGCCACGCAACCTCTAGAAAGTACACCATGTGCTTGGGCAAGAATGAGTGTAAAAGACAATGTGTTGATAGTGGTATGAAAACAGCTTTTCTCTCCCTGCAGATCATACACGGGGGTCGTCAGACATGGTCTGAGACCTGCTGGGAAGAACAGCAGCCTGGCGCTGCTACCCTCTGGCTTCTGTTCACAGCACTGACCCCAGCTAATCCAAGAACATGTCACCTATAATGCGAATATTGAAGAAAAATCAACCATCTTCCAGATGTGTCTATATCATGATACGGTACATGGGTAAGGTAAGCTGAACACAACATAAAAAAAGAAAACTTACAAACGCTCCCTTCGTCTCATTAAAGATGACTCCTTTAAAGATGAAGGGCATCTGGGGGTCGCTGGGGTTCTCATATTCCAGCTGCCATCTTTCCTGCCTGAGGACAAATAATTATAAGCTGACAGTGACTCAAATACTAAAGTCTGTATCAACTAGTTAATCACTCATGACATACCAGAAATCCAGCTCACGTAAACCTGGGGAAAAGGTCTCATCCAAATACACTGAGAGGAGATTCTGAAAGTCCTTGGGATTTTGTGTGGAAAATGGATACAGAGTATAATCACTAGCTGGGTACAAATGAAAAGTGAAATTGTAAAATTAAACAGATTTCTACTAAAATTATTGAATCTCAAGCCTCATTTCCCCTTTGTCCTAGGATAGTAAGTTGTAGCTATTCTTGAGATCGGGCAGTGGCTCCATGCTCTGGCCCCCGACCTCAGCAGCCGTCCCAGCTCATCACCCTGAGTGCCAGCTTTCCCATCTCATCTCAGGATCTGCACTGGACGGGCACCAGGTCTTTCTTCAGCGAACATCTAAACTCTCTCAAGTGTCTCCAGAGACTTTCACACGTCTACAAAGATGACCTCATTCTGTAGCAGCATGGATTTAACTTGCTCTTCGATGTCACTCCTTCACAGAGTGCACTGTTCATTGTCACCCTATCCACTAGTGTCAGTCTTACTAAAAGTCAAACATCAACGTTAGTGGTAACTCTGGAGGCCTGGCATTGTAGCGATATCCCAAGAGAAAATTGTTTTGAACCTTTCTGGGAAAAGTTCACGTACGTTTTATTCAAACACTAGTTTTTATAACCTCGCTACCATGTGGCTTTCCTGAAGGATGAAATTTCTGACGTCCTTCAAGTAGAGAGAGATAAAAATTTTTCTAGAACATTAATTGCCCACTCCTCTCATCCCTTCTCAGAAACTAACTGAATTCCAGTGGGTGTGCCTGGCAAACCCAAACACGGTTTTCCGTTCAGGATGCTGGTCTTACCTGTGAAGGCGTTCATGAAGGTGGAGAGGGACTGGTTCAACATTTTGAAGAAAGGGTCTCTGCACGGATACTTCCGAGACCCACAAAGGATGGTATGCTCAAGAATGTGAGGAACACCGGTACTGTCCATGGGAGTGGTCCGGAACTGCACGCTAGGGAAGAAGGAACGGCACGCCAGGGAAGGGAGAGGAACAGAACGCTAGGGAAGGAGAATGGCTAGAATACAAAATGTTCATCTTTGTGCTGCGGACACAGTTCCCAGATGCATCATCACCTCAGGCTACTAGAAATCATCATTCTGACACCATAATCCTCCAACACGGGGTTTCCCAACTCTAATGTAAATCATTAATTCAGACTATAAAATTGTATTTTGATGAGATTGTAAGTCCGTGTAAGCTTTTCCTTATTTTTCAAGATGCTCTGTCAATAAAAATACTAGTGAGATGATATTTAAACCACATAACATACAGTCAGTGCTTTAAACCAAGCTTGTCTAACCCACAACCTGCAGTCCGCATGCTCAGGATGGCTTGGAATGCATCCCAACACAATCCCTACACTTTCTTAAAACATTTAGGTCCTCTATTTTTTTTTAAGCTCATCAACTGTCCTTAGTGTTAGTGTATTTTGTGTGTGGCCTGAGACAGTTGTTCTTCTAATGTGGCACAGGGAAGCCAAAAGATTGGACATCCCCGATTTAAATAAAACGTTCAAGACCATGTTCTTACAATGCACCACGTACCTGAACAGATTATTCGTGTCTTCTCTGGCCAGGTGTAAATACCTGGCTCCTCTGTCATCGTGGCTGAGCTTCATGACCGTCAGGAACAGCTCGGGAACAGATGTCACTTGAGTTAACCAGAAAAACACGAGTAG
Organism: Macaca mulatta; assembly: GCF_049350105.2. Classification (NCBI taxonomy): domain Eukaryota; kingdom Metazoa; phylum Chordata; class Mammalia; order Primates; family Cercopithecidae; genus Macaca; species Macaca mulatta. Next base: position 105,154,808 of record NC_133411.1, on the reverse strand, counting down.
TTAAACGTAGACAAAATAGCCTGTGAAATGGTGATCTTCGACACACTGAGAAAACTGGCTTTTCTGCCTGAAATTAGGTGATACCGGGAAGCCAGTATTTCAGAGCTGGAGAGAACAGAACTGTCCTGTCCAAGTCCCTTATCCTACAAACAAGGAAAGTAAGACCTAAAGAAGGCAAATGCGAATGTGTGCGTATTTATGTATATTTTTGAGTGCTTATTACTGGCTAGGTATTTTTCATTTTTTTATTTTTAAATTTTTTATTCTGTTTTGGCTAGGCATTTTCTAATCATGTCACATAGAATCTGTGAGGGAGGTATTCTCATCCTCATTTACAGATGAAAAAACTGAGGCTCAGGGTGATGAAACAAGCTGCCCGAATCAGAGCCAGGATTCAGGATTCACCCTGGTGTCTGCCCTTCCCACGGTACTGTGCTGCACCTAAATAACACAGCACCCTTTCCAACGCCTGCTGAGTGCCTCCTGCTTTTGTGTACTGCACCTCAGTAACACAGCACCCCTTCCAACATCAGCTGTGTGTCTCCTGTTTCTGTGCATATAATCTCCTGTAGTGTGAAGCACAGGCCTGCAGGAGGGGCAATGCTGGAGTGGGCTAGTCGGCGACAGTGGGGAGAGGGTCCGGGATCAGTCTTTGCTTCCCTTAGTTTGGGATGGATTCTCGATGGTAGCTGTAAGCACAAAGCTGGGGCTTCCAGAACAGCTGGAGGGGCTGGGAGGATAGAAATGCCCACCAAAAAGATGAAAGGCTCCCCACTCCTGGGGCAGGGTGGAAGGTCTTCTCCTACCTTAGGCAAGCCTCCTGGTAAGTGTCCATACTCCTCGGTATGAAAGAAACTGTCTTCTCTTCCAGTCATGCCAGCCGACCCAGCCCTCTCCCTCAATCACATACCACGTCCCTGTGATCATCACATCACTTGCCACCCCCTCCGTCCAGGTGCCATGAGTCACCTGGCCAAGCGCACACAGCAAATCGCTGGCAGATGTGAGACCTCGGGTCTCCTCAGCCCAATCTAGGGAGCCTGCCATCCAACAGTCATGCATAAAGCGGCCCACTACGACCTGCATCATCTACCGCTGTTAAATTACTTGTTTCCAAGCTTACCGTACTTTGTATCAGATGATCAATGCATTTAAAATCAGCAGATACAGTGAGATGTCTGCTTTCTAATAATATATAGCTTTAATAATAATAGCGTTCATGGTAGCTATTTCTCAAACAAGAAACATGACTTATCGTAAGTTTCTATGGCTGGACACAGTGGCTCACACCTTTAATCCCAGCACTTTGGAAGGCCAAGGTGATATGGTTTGGCCTCGTCCCCACCCAAATCTCATCTTGAATTGTAGTTCCCATAATCCCCACATGTTGTGGGAGGGACCTGGTAGGAGGTAATTGAATCATGAGGGCGGTTCCCCCATGTTATTCTCGTGACAGTGAGTATGTTCTCACGAGATCTGATGGTTTTATAAGGGGCTTCCCCCTTCACTTGTCATTCTCTTCCATACCACCCTGTGAAGAGGTGCCTTCCACCATGATTGTAAGTTTCCTGAGGCTTCCCCAGCCATGTAGAACTGTGAGTCAATTAAACCTCTTTACTTTTTAGCTCATTCATTATAAATTACCCAGTCTTGGGTATTTCTTCATAGCAGTGTGAGATTAGACTAATATACAAGACAAGAGGATTGCTTGAACTCAGGAGTTTGAGACCAGCCTAGACACAAAGTTTCCACCTACACCTACACCTACACCTAAACACACACACACACACACACACACACACACACAAAATGAGCCAGGCGTGGTGGCACCTTGTCCCAGTTGCTTGAGAGACTGAGGTGAGAGGATCGCTTGAGCCCAGGAGTTCGAGGCTGCAGTGAGCCAAGATCACACCACTGCACTCCAGCCTGGGCGACAGGGTGAGTCCCAGTTTCAAAAATAAGTACATTTGTATAAAATTTGAAAAATAAAGGAGAATAATCTACCACTCTGGGTGAGGCCCTTATTAATAGTAGCCAGTACTATAAACTCAGGTGTCTGTCTGCCCGACCTTTGCAGGATTTCACAAATGCACTAAGTCTGTTGTCAGGACATCCATGCCTGGACCTTGCCTGGAGCCCCCTAGTCACTTGCCTGGCTCCCTTTCTGGAGCCCTGCCCAGAGGCAGCTGCTTTCTCACACCACCCTGTCCAGCTCTTCCCTCTCCCCCCAGCAGCAGCAGCTCCCACTCCTCCTCCCGCCCTTGTCCTTGGCCCTCTGCATGGCATCCACCATGTGCCTCCAGTCACAGCCACGTCAGTCTTTCTAGACAGTAAGCTGTTTGTCTTTTACATTTGCTACAACATCAAGCATAGCACAGAGCCAACAGCTGGCCAAATATGTGAAGTGTTGTCATTTTTAGTTACTATGCTAAAAAAAAAAAAAAAAAATGGAAAAGGTTTAAGCAAATAACAAAACAAAAAACAAATGAATCCATTTTAATATAAACCCAAGTAAGTATAGGTCTACAATTTCTTCTTTATATTTTTGAAACCCAAATGGCTCAGAAAACTGAAAGATTCTGCAGAAGTTTAGAGCAAACTATTTGATGGCAAAACCTGACTGAACAGATCAGGGCACTGAGTCTTCGTGCTCACACTCGGCGAATCATCAGGTTTGGCTGCAGAAACCCTAGTGTGTCTAGGGTTTCTAGAAGGGCGTGCTATGTTGGGCGGGGCTGTGCAAGTGATGGGAGGAGCTTAGTGAGGAGTGGCTCTTTGCAGGTGAGGAGTGGAGCCTAGTAGGGTGGGGATGCAGGTGAGCTGGGCCTTGGGGATGGGGCTTGCAGGAGATGGGGTGGAGACAGTGGGGCGGGGCTGCAGGCAAGCTGGGCCTTGGGGGCGGGGCTTGCATGGGAGAAGCGTGGCCTTGTGGGGGCAGGGCTGGCAGAAGAGGGTGGGGCTTGGTGATGGACAGGGCTGTTCAGATGAGGGTAGTGGCCTCGTCAGGGGCTGCGGGAAGCTGGGCTAGGTGAACCTTGGTAATCCTCTCTGGCCTTGGTCATGTGGCTCAGGCTGTGCCCAGCAGGGAGGCCGGCCCCATCCAGCTGCGGTCTCCACCCTGAGAGCGAGGGCTCCTCTCCCCCAGCACGGGTTAAAGCAGGGAGGCCAGGCCCCATCGAGGGTGGGGTCTCCGCCCTTCCACGCTGAGAGCGAAGGCTCCCTCCTCCAGCGCGGGTTAAAACACCATGTGTCCACCTGTGCAGTGGCTGGTCCCCATGTGACCTGGAGGGCAGAAACCCTGGGTCCTGCCGCTGGTCCGGGGCGTCTGCTTCCCCTTCCTGCAGTTCCTGGGAGGGTCTATGTGTCCAGGGGGCTCTGATCCCTGCCTCAGGACCACTGGTGAGGGGTCAAGATCGCCCGCTGTGGAGCTGGCCCGGATCTTGGTTCTGTGGATCCTCGCTGTGTAGTTCTGGAGCAGTTCTGTCCTCAGGAGAGCGATCCTCGCAGCTGCTTCCTGGGGTCGTGAGAAGAATTAATAGGCCAACCCCCAGGTAGCTGCTCGTAGCCCTGTGCGGGGCCAGCCCTGTGTCTCCACCAGTTCCTTCCCTTCGTGCTCCACCACACTGTCACATCGCCAGCCTTTATTTCCTTTTCCTTGGACCCAGGCAGCAAGTGCCCCGCTGGCCTTGGCAGCCCCTTCTCTAATCTGTCATCAAATCACTTCCTGACGGACAGCACTGACCAGCCATTGGTGTCACCAAAGCCCCAGAAAATAGAATCCAATTTTCCTATTAAGCTGTGCAGAGCTGTCCCAGCCCCACTTCCCACAGGCTGGCCTCATTCACCATGGGATCCGTGGTTCTCACCTGGGGCTGGGGGTGCCCCTGGCATCCGGTGGAGAGTGTCAGGGATGTCCCTCCAGGCCCAGTACAGTCCCCCAGCCAGTGGCCCGCAGACAGCAGCACCCAGCCTGATGTCCCTGTGGCTTCTGGTTCCCTGAGGCCAGTTGTGCTTTGCTGCCTCTTCATCCTCTCAGACGGGTGCCCTCTCTCCACCTTCTCTGGTTAGCAGTGTTCCATCCATTAGAGCTCAAAGCACTGCCTCCCGGCAGCGCAGCCCCTTCTCTTGGCCTGCCGTCTGCGTGTGCCTCGCGGTCTGTGATATGTCCTCACTGGCCCATCAGAGCGAGGCTCCCAGGGACGGAGCTGTTCCTGTTTGCGTCTCTGTCCCACCTTCTCTGGACCTGGCACCGTGTCCTTTGCTGACAGAGGTCTTGGGTTGATTGTCAGCAAAACAGACAATCTATATGGATCTAAATGGCTGTAAACATGCTTGATTGGGGTATTTTAAAAATAATTGGATATGTAAACATTTGAGTGTGACACAGGTGGATTTTCGGGTGAATGGTCTTGTTCTTCAGGGAATAACCACAGGCCCATCCACAAGGACCATTTCTGGCTGATTTATGGAACACTGTTCTACCTGGTTAATTTTGAACGTTATCTCAGCCTGAGAGGTAGGTCAGCATGTGACGAAGATCACTGGTTTGAATCCTAACCTGCTCCTTCGGAGCTGCACCTTCCATGCCTCCGTTTCTTCCTTGGTTAGGTAGGAAAGGTATGAGCTACCTGAGAGTTGTGAGGCCTGCATTGAGTGACCACATTAAAGTGCCAAGAACTGCACCCAGAATGTTGGTATTTAAAGATCTTTAAACATTCTGATACTGCATTTTAGTACCCAGGTAAAACAGCAAAGTTATGACAGATGCAGACGCAGACCCTCGGTGAGGTGGGGGGCTGATGGCAGGAGGTGGATCACCGACCCTGGAATGAGGGCATGGTCTGTTTGAGGCTGAACGAAGTGCACATCATTGCATGTACCACAGAGGTCCCTCTGGTGAAGTCCTGGAAGGGTCCATGTGGCTGAGCCATGCAGTCTTTCCGTGATGTCCAGCAGGAGCAGTGCTTTGAGGTGCAGCCCTGCTCTTGTGTGCACAGCCCTCAACTGTCTCAAAAGTCTGAGGCTTAAAGCAGGCTTGGGGTTTCCTTACACCTCCCGGACATCTAATTTGCCTGGCAAACATGTTTTTCTTGGGTGTAAAGGTGAAGGAGTGGGTGACTCTGGTGAAAGTGTACTAATTACTGCACTTCTGGGTCAGTGGCGCTTGGTTGAAGACACTATCTGCCCTGGGTGGACATCTCTGGGGTGGTGAAAACCGGTGGCTGGATGTCGCGGGGTTGCCAAGAAGATGCCAGCTTTTTCCTCAGTAACAACACCCTACTTTGTTTAGGGAAGCAGCGCATCCAGCTAAAAAACTAATTCTCTTGCACGGCGGAGTGGCTGGTGACACAGGTCCAGATGCTGGGCTGCTGATGGGAGGTCCTGGAGAGGGAGGTGTCGGGAGGCTTTCCCGACCCACAGCAGCCCTGAGCCCTTGTCCGGCCTTCTTGCCCGGGGCATGATGCATGGAGGGAAAGCAGCTTCAGGGGCCCAAGTGTCAGAAGACAGAGTCCTAGCATGTGGGACAGGCCTGGGCCAGGCTCCTTGGATGATGTCACAGAGCTGCTGCCCATGCGGGGACCACCCACCTCTGAGCCCCATGCAGATTTTCGTCTGTAGCCAAGTGAAATCCTGGTACGGCGAGTGAGGCAGTCAGAGGCACCTTTTGTGGAAGGAGGACAAAGCTGGAGAGAAAGAGGTTTTCCTAAAAGGCACAAGGCACTGATACTTCGTTAGGGATAGGTCCTAGGAGTGTGGTTGCTGATGGGTGAAAAACTGTAGCCAGAGAATAAGTGGGAATGGCCCTTGTTGGTATTTAACTGATTCATTCACGAATGGTCTGAACAGTTGTAGTGAAAAGAATATTTTGGACACAGATGTTTTCATCCTGCTTGACAAGCAGCGTGACTGTAGGCTGTTCCATCCTTCCTGGGTGACAGTGAGAGGGTCTCAGGCCCTTCCGGCCCTGTGCTGGCATTTCCTCAGGGTGTGTGTCCCGTCCCGAATAGGCTGGAATGCCTCTGGGTGCAGCTGAGCCTCTTGAAAAGGTAAGAGTCATGTGACATGCTCTGGGTGAACAGGAAAATGAGGGAGGAGATGGAGAGGGGCCTGGAGGTGAGGAGGATGGTGAGCAACACTGGGGACAGGGGATGGAGGGTAACGCCGGGGACAGGGGATGGAGGGTAACACCACTTCTCCAGGTGCCTTTGGGGGATGCTGCCACCTCTGGCACCCCAGAGTGAAGTCAACAGGATTCTGTCCCCAGGAGTCCCAGAGACTGGCAGCAGGGATTGGCCCAGTATGAACCACCGTTCACTGGCTCCACACCCTGGGACAGGCTCCCTGGTGTTTCCACCGTGGTTTCCCATCTGGACAGTGGGATCCTGAGTGTCCCCATCACAGCTGCGCCCAGAGTCCTGGACTCCAGTGTGTCATTGGCACTCGTTAGCGTTTCTTTTGTCGTGGTCGTGGATGAAGTGGCTCTTTCTTTGTGTGTTCACAGCCCTCCCGCTCACTTTACCTTCTGGGAACACTTTTTAACATAACTTCCTATGTGGGGAGGACTTGAGTGATTAATCGAATGTTTCATCAGGTGTGGTTCTTCTGTTTCCCAGTTTTGACACAACATTTGGTGAAATTTCCAGGGACTCCTGTGGTCAACCTCACAGTTTCACTCTGTCACTTTCTAATGCAGTATTCTTTGGGAGTCTTTTAAATTAAGTGCCGTCATTTAAAAATAAGTTTTATAATATGCAGTTTCAGGTTAATTCTTTACCTTTGTGTGTCAGGCAGTGGCTCCTCACCTGTGAGTAGTCAGAAAGGTTCAGGCAGTTTTCCAGGGCGGTCTTTGCATTTACTGGAACTATTAAGAGCTGATTCTTGCTTAGGCCGTGATTGACACGCAGTGCACGTGAGGCCGTGCCTGGCTTAGCGACTTCTGCAGGCTTAGAGGTCTCTTTCTGTTCTTCCCCAAGCCTGCTCTGCTGTGCTGAGTGTTCACTGCGGGCGACGGTCACACTGTCTGGCAGGGGCCACCGAGGCCACAGGGCGGACTCCACATAGCGGAGCCTGCAGAATGGCAGAGCCCAGCCTCCTCGCCGCCCTTCGTGGGGAGCAGAAAGCACAAGCCTGTGATCAGAGCTGTGCTAGCCCAGAAAGCCTCTCAACAGGTTTAATTTAGGAATCGGCTCCTACCAACTGCCCACGTTTAGGATGTGTTTGAGTTTTTGTGATTTTTCCTGCACTGAAGCTACTGGACTGGCTCTTGAGTCACTGTCATGGGACTTCACATTGCCCCGACGGGAAGCCGCGGGGGAGGAGGGCCGCACAGAGGCTTGCGGCGGTGATAATGAAGGGCTTGTTTCCTCTTGGGACAGCGAGTTCAAGCTCTTTGTAATTGTCAGCGTAAACAGTGACCCGCTGAGGACACGGCTGTAATTCAGGGTGGCATAGTTGATTGTCATCGTTGATATCAGGTACCTGCCTCTAAAATGACAGTACCCATAGTGCAGCTCCAGGAGGGCAGCTCCTGCCAAACACACGTGGTCCTGGGCCCCTGCAGCCAAGGTCGTGCTGCCAGCCAGGCCTGCATCTGTGGGTGCACTGGGATCTTCATGGCACTGAGCGACTCCCTCGTTTGCTTGTGGGGCCCAGCCCTCTGTCCCTCCCGGTCCCCAGTGCGGCTCCTCCCTGTGTTCTCCCAGCCCCGTGCACACCTCCGTCTTCACAGCTTCCGTAGTTTTCTCGTGGACGCCCCAGGTGGGCGCCTGGGCAGGAATCGTGTGTTAGTCGAGTTCTCTCCAGCCATCCCTGGCTCGTGGTTCAGCAGGTCCCTTCACATGAGTCAGCCAGCTGTGTGGCTGCACGTTCAGGATGCTTGTCAGGGGCCTTCCTCAGGTCAGAGCAAGACCAAGGCTCACCTCTGTGGGACTTTGGAGCCCACCCTGGAGAGACTCCAGTCACGTCCAGAGGGGCTGCCTGGGTCCCCGCGGGCTGGTGGGAGTGACTTCTGAACCACTCGAGGCCCCACTTTCTGTTCCTACACCCCACAAAGCCATTTAAAGCACCATGTTCTGGTACCGTGTGCCTCTCGAGTGTGGCACACAAGCCTGGACGTGGATCTGAGCGGGCGCTGCCTTCCTCAGGCTGTGCTTGTGTTTTGGGGCCCCTGGAGCACTCGTGGCTGTGATTCCCGCCGCTGTCTGAGCTTCCCTAGACGGTCTCACCCGCAGCCTGAGGGCCACATCGGCAGCCACCGAGGAGCGAGGAGACTGCAGGTCCGGTGTTGGTCCCACTCAGTCCTTCTCGACTTTGGTGACAGAGGAGACAGCAAAACTTCAGCTGGGAACCCCAGGCCTTCTCTGCTTGGGGCCCTGGGACTGAGATAGCACAGATCCTGCCATCCACGTGCTGGGGGCCCCTCTGTGCAGCTCCCTCCTCTGGTCAGGGGCCACGCTCTTGAGCTGGGCAGCTCGGGGTCCTTGCACTCAGGGGCTCAGGGCGGGTCCTGGATGCAGAGAGGAGAAGGGCGGCGGTTTGAGCCCAACTGTGTTGGCTTCATTTTCTGCCTCTTGTCCCTAAATACATTTGCAAAGTTTTCCAGATGAAAACTCAGAAGGGATTTTTAATGACTGGAATCTGTGAATTCCATGGAAGCCAAGTCTGTCCACCTCTTTCACCCACCTCACTTCTTCCCATTGGGGCTGATTTTGGCAGCGTTCATAGGGACATGGATGCAAGGGGTGGTGGCCAGCCCTCAGCCCTGCGTCCCTCCCCTCCTCCCCTCAGCGCCACAGCATTTCAGTGTCATCCCCTTCCCTGCACGCGTCCTCATGAAAACCAAGTGCAGTTGGAGGGAGACACCTGCGCCCGCTCCCGTGACCTTCCCGGCCAGCCCGGCTGCAGCGGCCCCTCGGCAGTCATCTGTCTGGTGCTGCCTCCGTGCCCCTCCTGTCACCTGACGCTCGTGCTCCTGAATCTTCACGCGTGTGCTCCGTGCAGCCACCTCACGGGCTTCCTGGGAACGGAGACTGTGTCTCACACTGGTCAGAATGCTGTTCTCTGTCCTGTCCACTGAATAGTCCAACACAGAATCATTCCTCTGTGATTATTTATGCTTTGTTATGTAGAGCTGGAATAAAGAAAAAGTGAATTTAGACATTACAGCCATCAAGTTGAAGCTAGGTAATTGCATTAGGGAATTAAATGAGAGCATTTGAGCTTCTCGAGTTCTAATTCCACATCTTCGTATCCCCATCACCCCATACCCAGTGTCTAACACAGCTCTTGGTCTAGGATTTTCTTGGTTAATGCTCATTGAATTGAACTGGACTGAGCTTAACATTCCCACCCAGAGTCAGAAGCCAGTCCCTGAGCAAATTGCATTTAGAACGTGAGTTTGACCTTACTGTGGTAAGGGGTATCCTACACGCCATAATTCCTAGTCAATATTGGGTAGTTAGTCAAATAGACACAAGTATAGAGAGGCATTGGCCCAACTGGTGAAAGGGCAAGGTACAGTGCTTTAGGTCCAGGTCCCCAATATCAACTATGAAAATAAAACGTTGTCAACTCCAATTACAGCCCTGTCCTCAGCTGGTCACTGTTTATGCTAACAAATATAAACAGCACGAACTTGCTGTCCTGAGAGGCAACACACCCTCCATTCTCTCTGCAGTGCAGCTGCCTTGGTGGATGGAACATGCCCCTCCTCCCTCCCTCCCCCCTCCTCTCTCCCTCCCTCCCCCCTCCCTCCCCCTCCTCTCTCCCCACTCCTCTCTCCCCCCTCCTCTCTCCCTCTCCCCCTCCTTCTTCCTGTCTTCTCTCACCTTTCTCCCCCCACCTTCTCTCCTGGGCGAGGGGCAGAAGAGAAGGGACCTCCGGAATCTTCTGCTTCATCCAAGCAGCTTGGGGGCAGCATCAACAGCTGCAATTTGGCTGCCCCAGCAGGTGCCTCAGGGCAGCCTTTCTAATGGGAATCCTGGAATCTTGTCTTTCCTTAATGTGTTCTAAAGGCTGGAGGACATGAAGTGAAACAATGCTCCATGCTCAGTCCTGTGATTTTGTGTATTTATTGGACTTACTTTGAAATTAAACTAAACGATACCCAAGATAGAGCATTAAAAAAAAGAAAAAAGGGCCGGGCGCGGTAGCTCAATCCTGTAATCCCAGCACTTTGGGAGGCTGAGACAGGCAGATCACGAGGTCAGGAGATCGAGATCATCCTGGCTAACACGGTGAAACCCCGTCTCTACTAAAAAATACAAAAAAAAATTAGCCGGACAAGGTGGCGGGCGCCTGTAGTCCCAGCTACTCGGGAGGCTGAGGCAGGAGAATGGCGTAAACCCGGGAGGTGGAGCTTGCAGTGAGCTGAGATCCGACCACTGCACTCCAGCCCAGGCGACAGAGTGAGACTCCGTCTAAAAAAAAAAGAAAAAAAGAAAAAAAAGAAAAAAACAGGCTGTGGTGTTTGAAAAACAAACAAAACCGTTTGGTTTGTTGGTTTGTTCTTAGACCTTCACAGGCTACTAGGTCACACGTTTCAGTGTCTCAGCGAGTGACTTTCTCTCTGGAAGCCATGTCAGCCTCTTGTTTGATGATGTCAGCCACAGCAGAAAGAAGCACTCCGTAGGCCCCGTGCTCAGCACCTTGGCATGAGCTCCTGCCATCTTCTGTTCATGCTCATCACAGCTCTGTGCAGTGGGCGTCCTCCTGATCCATGTGGGAGGATGGAGGATGGAGGCGGAAGGGTGAGTGACGGCAGGAGCACATGAGGGGTCTTTCCTGAGATAGGGAGGGGAACCGGCCCAGGACCTCAGTGCCCATCGCGTCCTTCCTCCTCCTCCTCTGCCTCTGTGACTGTTTGACTCAGACTGCAGCGACAGACATGAGTATGTGCAGAGCGTGTGTGCTCCCCTGGGGGTGTGTGCTCATATTGGCAGGGAGGGATGTGAGCGTGTACAGAGCGTGTGTGCACACCTTGGGGGTGTATGCTGGCATTGGCAGGGACAGATGTGAGCACGTACAGAATGTGTACACACCTTGGGGATGTGTGCTGGCATTGGCAGGGACAGATGTGAGTGTGCACAGAATGTGTGCTGGCATTGGCAGGGACGGATGTGTACAGAGCATGTGTGCACACCTCGGGGGTGTGTGCTGTTGTTGGCATGGACAGACATGAGTGTGTACAGAGCGTATGTGTACCCCTGGGGGTGTGTGCTGGTGCTGGCTGGGACAGATGTGTACAGAGCGTGTGTGTACACCTCGGGGTTGTGTGTTGGTATTGGCACGGACAGACGTGAGCGTGTACAGAGCGTGTGTGCACACCTGAGGGTATGTGCTTATGTTGTTTTGTAAGTGGCAAATACGTGGCCCTTGCGTCGGGAGGCCCTGCGCCCATGCTGAGTCCATCAGTGGCCCTCAGGTTGGGGTCTCCATCTCCCCAGACAGCACTCGAGTGTCTTGAGGTTTCAGATTCTTCCTCTCCAGGTACTTGGGCCTCCTCAGGACCAAACACCCAGAACGAGCCAACTGCAAACTACGAGAACGTTCAAATCCATCTTCAGTAGGAAAAGCAAAAGCAATTGGAATAATTTTCCAACATGACCTCGTGGTTAAGCCGTTAGATACTCCAGCCAGCAGATTGAGTCACTTTAAAATTCACGCCGATTAAAATGGTTTTGAGGGTTGCAGAGCTTTACCACTAAACCTTGAAATAATTGAAGCATTCTGCTCCACTTGCTTACTAACTAGGGTTGGAGATAACTTTCAGTCCAAAGTAGCAACCTTCTAAATCCAGCTTAGATGTGAGGCTCCCACTGACACAGGAAGAGACAGTGGCCCTTGTTCACTCTCCTGTGTTCACATACTTTGTCATTTTTTTTGTATCCTGATCATCACTTCTGCTTTTCCAATTGAAACTAAAGGAATTTTAGTTCTGTTTTGGAGAAGCTGTGGTTAGTGGTTTCTTTTCATGGTTTGCTTAATCTCTTAAGTCTGGTGCTTACGTTTACCCAAATGCACTTTTCTTTAGTACGACGGTGTTGTTGCCCAGGGCTTCTCCCTCCATATCTGCTCCCCAGGAGGCCCCCTAGGAATGGACACTGGAGATCCAGCCCCTCCTTCTTTGAGTCCATTGTAGGTTTGGCTCAGAGAAGAAAACAGACCTCTGGGTTAGGTGCCCCTGACTGCTTGCTTGTGAAATGTTTAACAATAAGGTGCCTTCCAAACTAATTTTACACACTGATAGTTGTAGCTTGAAGTATCACTGCAGTCATAAGAACAAGAAACACTCCCATAAAGTAGATAGGCAGAAAAAAGCCATAAAAATTTAATAAAGTACAAATAAAATGGTGTTGTAAGAATATACAGTGGGAAATGCTCTCAGTCCAGCCAGATCGGCTGTGGCTTCCTCCTGTAAATACACTCAGCCACGTATGGCCCTGATCTCAATCACTACTGTGAATTGTGATCCAGAATGTTCTTGGGGGGCCGATGCCTGGACTTTGCCAGCAGCAGAGTCTGGTTGGGCATCGCGGTGGTGATGAGCTTAGCGCGGCCAGCTGGGCTGAGGGGTGGCCACTCGTGCACTCGCCACGTGCAGTCGTTATTCTGGTGATGGAGTTGCACGCGACGCGGCTTGTCCACCTGGGCTACTTAAAGTACCGGGAATCCAACTGTGGGGGGGTGCCTCCCGACATGGGAGCTGTCTTTCTTATCCAGGGCCCTCTAGCACTGCAGACCCCAGCCGCCGGTCCCTGAGCCCACGGGGAGGCACCGGAGGGCTCTGCTGGGCCATGGAGGTCCCCGAGCAGGTGGTCACTCATTGCTTATGGGTGGTCCATGGCCTGTGAGTTTATTCCCGGGGTCTGTGTGGACAAGGTTAACCAGTTCACAGCTGGGGACTTACACAGGTGACACTAGTTAAAGTGGAATCTATATTAGCTCGCACGGGAGTAGGTGAGGAGCTGGGAGGGTGGGGAGGCTTGGCCCGGCCCTAGCACTGAAGCCCGGGCTCCTGACATTTCTGCGTCTTCCTGTTGAGGGGCTGCCAGGGCCCCTGTGGGTCCTGAAGACAGTGGGTGCCCTATGGACCAGGGGAGGCGGAAGCCTCTAGAGGCTGCGGGAGGCAAGGAGAGGGTCGCGTCCCCAGAGCCAGCTCTGCCGGCAGCTCGACGTTAGCTGGTGGGACCTGTTTTTGGACTCCAGCTTCCAGAAATGTGAGAAAATAAGTCAGTGTTTAGGGCGCTAAATTTGGGGTGATTTAGTGGAGAAATAGAAAACTAGCCCAGGAAGGTGCACGCATTGAAATGTGCTCTGTCCAGGTGTTCACAGTGGCGTGACGGGGATGGCATCAGGGTTCTGGGAACTGCAGTTTTACTGAAGGAAGGGGGCTCACCACCCCTTTCCTCATGTGACTGAAGGTACGTATGCCTGCCACACTGCCCAGGACACGGGGACTAGAATTTTGACTTTATTATGGGAACCAAGCCACAGTCAGAACAAAGTGAGGACTGAAATGAGCTTCCTGCAGCCTGAACTGGGAAGAGGAATCGCAAGTAGTTTGTGTTTTTCTGCACAGACCTGTCCTTTCAGATTTTGTTGAGTTCTGGAAAAAGGGAGAAGCACACCTCGGCCAGGGACGGTGTTTCTGGAGGTGGGGCGGCTTCAGCCTGAACGTGGCCGTGTGGCTGGGAGGCTCGGAAACTGCCCTCCAAGGGCACCCATCTGTTCCTTTCTGCACTAATACTTCCTTTACAGAAATTCCAGAAATTCCAGAGCAGTGCGGGAAGCCTCTGGTCTGGATGGGTTTGTGGGGACCGAGGTCACGGGGTGTTGTCCCCAGTACTTATCCTGATGTTGCAGAGGCTCTGTTCCCAAATAATTATTCCACAGTTTCAGAGCCTATATCTGAGTGATAGTCTTAACTTTGTTGCATAAAAGCAAACAAAGTATGTCTTGAGCGTCTAAAAATCCATTTAGTAGTCATGACTGTAACCTCATACATGGGGGCTTTGGGATGGAGTGAAAAATCACCGTCACCTGGCGTGGACGCTGCGTGGTATTTCTAGCGTGGTGGCCTGCTCGTGCCTTGAGCTCCATCTGCAGCGTGAGCAAGAGCTGTGCATTTGAGAAATGTGGGCAGGTCAGCTTGCTCCTCCAGGGGGGCTGTGAGGATGTGGGTGAGGGGCCTGGGATGAGGCCACGTCAATGGGAAGGAACTTGGTTGTGTCAGCAGATATGTCTGCCTCTACAGGCCCGCAAGCCAGCCAGAACCCAGTTTTCCTTTGGTCATCTAATGCCAGAAAAAAACCCTGTTTCTTAGAGATTCTCATAATTTATATTAATGAACCATTTGACCCTACATAAAATGTTATAAATGCATAAGGCTTTACAACTTGGCAGATGTGTAACTCACATGTTAGGATTGAATCAAACTGTTGAAGATACTTGTTTCACTTGAAGGTTTTTAGCATTTTATGTGCAAACCAAATGCCAATAGCATTTTGAAAGAGTATTTTGGAATTTTAAACACAGAGTGGGACAGTGCTGGGTCTCTGGGATGCTGGTGGGGTGTATGTGACCACAAGCTCTTGGAGCTTGCAAGCAAGCAGGATTCCTAAATTGTCACACCTGCAGTGCTGGAAGTCAAAGTGGATTTCTGTAAACGAGGTATTAGTGCAATAAGGAACAGATGAGTGCCCTTGGAGGGCAGTTTCTGAGCCTCCCAGAGACCCCAGGAAGAAGCGGGGTAGGGGGGAAGTTACCCCCTAGATGGTGGAGCCAGGTTTGCTGGTGGCCCTGGGTGGCAGGTCATTACGTGCAATAAGGAACAGGTGAGCGCCCTTGAGGGCGGTTTCTCGGCCCCCTTTGCAACCGCAAGTGGAAGACGCCCCAAAGTGGGGGGTGTTGGGGGTCGGATTTCCAGTGGGGCCGGGTTTGCTGGTGGCCGCTGCGTGGCAGGTCACTGCGTGGAGCGATGGGAGGTGAGTGGAGTGGGAATAGTGGACGTACCCTCCACAGCTACTGCTGGGAGTTGGCTCTGGTAGCAGAGGGGGCATAGAGGGATTCCCATCAGGGGCAACACGGCTGGGGTCCCATGTGCGCTGGACGCCGAGGTGTGGCCATATGTGATCTCAGTCTCCACAGCCACTCTGGGAAGTGGGTTCAGTTACCTTCCCATCTCACATTTGAGAAATCTCAGGGGCTGACATCGCAGCTGGGTGGGGTGGAAGTAATGTCTCAGGCAGGACGTTGGCCCCAGAGCCCAGCTCTTACCCGCCCTGCTGTTTTCAGTCCACCAAGCTTGTAGAGAGGCGGGTGTGGTGGTGGGGGGCAGAGGTCGTGCGTTTCAGGGGGCTGCTGAGAAACCAACACAGTAGAAGGGGGGCAGGAAATAAACCAGGCAGGAGACACAGGCAGTGCTTGGGAGATCTGCGCAGGGTCTGGGTATAGGGGGCACCTCTGGGCCTGTGAACCCCATTCTGTGCTCCCGGCTTGCCCAACCTTGGCCCTCAGCCACATGTCCGCTTTAGATGAAATCTCAGTCCCTTGCGTGGTGCGGGCATCTTTTCTCCCTGGCTTTGCCTCTCCTTAAATCAGTCTCAGTGTGGGTGGTGGGGTGGGTGGTGGTCCACGGAATTTGCCCTCCACCTCCCCATCCTTGTCCTGTCTGGCCTGTTACCTGAATATGTGTCTCTTCAGAGCCTGCAAATGAGTGGGGGCCACGGCAGCCTCTCGCTGGCCGGCCTCAAACTTTTATTCATCAGAATCATGTTAAATGCTGATTCCTAGGCACCCCATTAGACTCTCTATGCCTGCCTGGCATGGGTACTTTGAGGAAGGTACAGAGGGTTGCTGGGCTGTTCCAGGAGGGAATTTGCATTTGTGGAATGTCTACTGTGTTCCTTCCAGCACTCTACTTTCCACACACACGTGGCATTAAACCTGGAATACCTCTGGGTGCTGTGCTGGTGAGGAAGCCCCACCTGGATGAGGGGCTGCTGGGGCTTGGACTTGATTACTGGGCTGGGGGCTGCTGATGGGATGCCCTGGGAAGTCCTGCTGTGCACTCGGGGGGGTGCAGAAACAGGCTCAGGAAATACAGACCATGGATCTCAAAAATCCTACTGGAAAATCTTTTATGAGCAAATTTGCATCTGACTGAAGATAATCATTGCTTGAGTAATTGGTTTGTTTATAAAACCGGTCCTATGAACTAATAGATTAGTTTTTATTCATGCCTTGTCTATAACGTAAATAGCTGTTACGGCAACCTAAATTAACTTTAAATTTTGTATCAGATTGCATTCCAGATTACAAACAGCTGCTTGATAATCTAATTGATAAAATGGAGGAATTTGGTACTTGGAACCCAGAGTGAAGAGAACAGAATTGCTTTGGTTTCTCAAAAGCGTGTGACGGGTGACCTGGGGTGAAGAGAAGTGGCTGGAGTCATTACACTCGAGGAGATGATCTGGCCCAGCTTTTCTCAGCTGTCTTCTGGATAAAACAAAAGAGCGATAAACGTGGAACAATTCAGTACTTAGTTTGTCTATGCCCTGAGCTTCTCATACAATCATTAATGTGACCGGGCTGTATCTGAAGCCTCCATACAGGCACAAAGAAATTAGGCTAGATTAAGGCAGCCGGCATCCTCTGGTGCCTGGGCCACGTGTCATCTCCTAAAGCCCTTTTGGGTGAAATGACAGTTGCAATGTCTGTTGTTTGGAGGAGTGTAATCTCACGTATGAGATGTAGATTTAAAACACCAAAGCCAGGAAGCTTGGTGGGAGTGGCTGTCTTCCAAGTGGTTTTCTGTGCTGCCATGGATGAGGTGTGGATGTGTCATCCATTGGTGAGATCCACTGGTGAAGGGGCTAAGCAAACCCTTCGCGGGGGGCGGGGTTGTGAAACTACATCTCTTCTGGCATCCCAAGTAAATACATTTTGTAAAACTTGTGAATTTGACCCTGACCCTAACCCTGAGTGTTGAGTCTGCTGCAGTGTCTGGAGCCCTCTTCGACATTGAGGGTGACTGACTGTAAATGACCAATTCCTCAGTGGTGAAAGTTCAAATTTAGCTTCCCTGAGGAAGCCAGACCTCAGTCACACGTATCTCCATTGTAAACACTGTGGCTTCTACATGGGTGGCTGCAAGTTTCCAGGTCCTCTTTGGAGAAGCAGCCATGCGGTGCTTGGTGATTTGATAACATCAGCCACCTTCTGTCTTCTGTCTAATCATGGTACAAATGATTCTCCTACAAGGAAACGGATCTGGTTTCTTCCCCGATCATTGGAAGAAGCAGCCCACCTAGGGACTGCACCGTCCTCTGCATTTTCACAGCAAAGCCTGTGTCTGTGAGGAGTGTCATGTGTGTTATGGGAATCATGAGAATTGCCTTAATTCTTCCACTTTTTGAGGGCTCATGCAGCTCTGCCTGTTTTACCTGGGATGAGCAGCGGGTGGTCTCTGGCTGCTGTGGGACTAGGGCTTGGGGTGCATCATCACATCCTGTGGCCTGTCCAGGTGGACATCATTGTCTTTTGCCTGTTGGCTGAGGCAGCTGTGATGCCATGGGGGTCATACTTGTGTCGGGGCCAACCCAGTTCTTCCCGTGTACACCTCTCCTGCTGGAGTGCCTTTCCTTATGATGACGTGTTGAATTAGCGTGGAGAATGCAGAGAGGCTCTGGGCCTCTCCTTCCCATTCTTACTCCCTAGAGCTGTGATGCCCGACAAGGGAGCCCATAGCCAGAGGCTCCTTTAAATTTAATTAGAATAAATGTTTGATTACATAGCTAAACACATTTGAAAAGAACTTCACAGATTAAATTCCAGATTCAGCCCTTCAGGCCCAGTGGCCACATTTTGGGGCTCAGCAGCTGTAGGTGGCTGTTGTCTTTCTGTGTTGGCTGAGCAGATTGGGACGTTTCCGGTTCAGCAGGCAGTTCTCTTGCATGGTTCTGCCTGTGGTGAGGACACCTTGGCTGGAGAGCCTCGTGGCGATGCCATAGGCCTCTGGCTGCAGCCAGGCTGCACGGTTCCTGTGCCCCGCGTCCTGTGCAGGGCCAGATGGATCCCACCACAGAGTGAGCACTGCTAGACTTGGGTACTGTGTGTAGACAGCAGAGGGGCATGTCTGTGCCTTGCTGACTGGCCTCCTTGGCCAGGCTCCCGTCTCCAAGTCTTCAGGGGAAATGCATCCACCATCCACACCGTGCACCAGAAGAAAACTGCAGGCTTCTCTGTGGGTGGTGAATTGAGATCATGCAGAGTGACTAGGCTTGGGCTCCTGGCCAGCGTGGAACCTGATGATAGCTTTAGGTGGAACCCGACATGCCTCCATGTGTACATGGCGAAGAGAATGCAGTGTTGTCAACTTGAATCCAAATGTGCTCCCGTTTTGAGGTGGAAGGTTCTGGGAGTATTGGCCGTTGCTGATTGTCCTGCTGTGGAGGACTTTGAATGCAGGCACTGGTTTAGGGTAACCCTGGTTTCCTGGTCCTGTATGTGGGCATCCCTGAGTGTGCTGGGCTGGAGGAAGGCAGGGCAGATGGGAGGGTGACAAGAAGTCAGGTGTTTCCAGCTGTGGGGAGTGATGCCATCAGATGGCCAAGATCAGGAGGGTGGTGGCCAGGGGACCAAAGCGGGGGTGGGTGGAAATGCCATGTTTCCCGGGGCATGGGGAGGACCTGTTGAGCTCTATTCCTGGGCAACAGTTCTTCCATTCTCAGGAATCTGTGCCATTGTAATTGAGTAGCAAATTCTGTAATTGCTCTAATTACTTTCTGTTAAGTCCCCATCCCAATTACCATGAATTAGCAACAGTGACAACAGTTTCCCTGATCAATCTTTGCCAAGAAAAAACAGTGGAACTAGTTTTAGTTACCTTGAGTTCCCTCCAAATCAGATTCCTTAGTGGCTTGTGTCCCCAGAGCTGCTGCAGTTCCTCCTGGGCCTAGCAGACACATTCCAGACATTCACATCTCAGCTCAGATGTAGGCGTGCACATTATTTACAGAAAATCGCACTGTGCTGTGATCGGCTTGAGCTGACGTTCTCTAGGTGGGAGGCAGAGGCCAAGGACCTGTGAGGGACTGTCCGAGTGTCCTCTCATTGACTTGGAGCAGGTGCACATCTGTTCTTCAAAAGTTCTAATGGGATGAAATTAGAAATATGAATTTTTAAAATTCATGTGTTATGAACACTGTTCCGTGATTTCCTCTGAAATGAGAGACTATTTGTGGACAAGGCAGTTGGCCTGCAGCTCTCCTTAGAACTGTCCTAGACCTCGATGCCATCCTATGGTCTCTTCCTGGGTGTGGGGTGCACTGCTTGAAGCAAAACCAAAGGAAAGAATGTGGTCAGTGTGCATCACTACTGCAGCCAGCTCAACGCACCCACCCACTGGGAGGGGGGCCGGATCACTTAACATTTTAAATGCATTTAACACTAAACCAGCAAATCAGCCAGTACTTTCTGTAACTGAACTGCCTGGCTCATGGGAACCTGACACTTGACTTTTCAGAAGAGAATACTTGCTTCTGTGGAGTGTCAATATTTGTCTCATTTCTTGAGACTTTGTTCAAAGTGATGAACATGTGTAAATTAGGCCACAGAGCTCTCTAGGCACAGTCAGGGGAGTAAAAGGCTGTGAAAGATGCGGCCTGATGTGAGCTGTGGCCAGGCACTTTGGAACCTGGGATCCCATCTCCAGCCTTTCAAAGGACATAGAGGAATATAAAATGCAGATGGGAGAGTTCATATTTTAGGCTTCTCTGTTCTTTTGAAATCAAAGTGCAAAGAAAAAGTTTTGCCTTGAGGTCTTATCCCTTACTTGTTTTTCTCCTGAGGTTTTAAAATTTTCTTAACTGCTTTTTTCTCCCCCGATCCTTGGGGAACTTCTATCTTCTTATCTTCTTAAAAGATATAGTTAAATTGAACACTGAAATTTAAAAACATGCTTTCATATTATTTTTCTTTTAACGTATGTATCTGACATTGGTGAAGAACTAAGTGGGCGTGTTGCTTTACTTTTAGTTTAGTTTATTTATTTTTTTGAGACGGAGTCTCGCTCTGTAGCCCAGGCTGGAATGTAGTGGCACGATCTTGGCTCAGTGCAGCCTCACCTCCTGGTTCACGCCATTCTCCTGCCTCAGCCTCCTGAGTAGCTGGGATTATAAGTGTCTGCCACCATGGCTTGTTCATTTTTGTATTAGTAGAGACAGGGTTTCAACATGTTGGCCAGGCTGGTCTTGAACTCCTCACCTCAGGTGATTTGCTCACCTTGACCTCCCAATGTGCTGGGATTACAGGCATGAGCCACCACACTCAGCCTGAGATATTCTTGATTGTAACTGTAATAGATCCCTTTAATAAAAACAGAACAACAACAACAACAAAAAGCTGTCTGAAAAGTCCCAAAATTAAAGAGCTCACTTGGAAAGGGATTTGGACACCAGTTGAATGGCCCAGCACAAACCATAGTTACATGGGCCACTCGGTCTGTTAGATTCTTAGGGTATTTGAAGTGGTGGGGATATTTGCATTTCTGCCTCTGGATATCGTGTTAGTATGAATTCGGCTAGTGTTTGAGGGCCAGGCTCAGATCCGGGAAAACAAGAGCCCCTGACCTCACGGCACTTCTCTTCTATGTGTGTGTGTGTGAGGAAAATAGAAAACACAAGAATATTTTTTTTCAATGAGCTGGGAAGATGGAAAAACAAGCTTAAGATGTTTACTTGTTCAGAAGAAAGGAAGTGCAGGGAACACTCAGCTTTGCTGCTGCTGAAGGAGGCCCCTGGCGGAGGCTGTTTCAGAGGTTGGGTTTCTCTGAGAAAGGTAAGAGGCAAATAGGATGCCCTATCTGGTTTGCCAGAGATGGGGAAAGTTAGTATCCCCAAAACAGCCTCAGCATTCTTTGAAAGGCTTCAGAAAACCAGCTAGGGTGTGGGACCCTTGTTGGCCGCTGGGTAGAAGGAAAACATTGCTGGTCCTGAGGACTGTATTGTTCTTCCACTGCTATAAAGAACTACCTGAGGCTGGGTAATAAAGGAAAAAAGGCTTAATCGGCATACAGTTCTGTGGGCTGTACAGGCTTCTACATCTGGGGAAACTTACAATCATGGTGGAAGGTGAAGGGGAGGCAGGCATGTCTTCACATGGCTGGAAGAGGAGAGAGAGTGAAGGGGAAGGTGCCGTGTACCTCCAAACAACCAGATCTCAGGAGAACTATCATGAGGACAACACTTGGGGGATTGTGCTAAACCATTAGAAACCACCCCCATGAGTCAATCACCTCCCACCAGGGCCCACCTCCAACACAGGGTTAGAGTTCAGCATGAGATTTGGGTGGGGACACACAGCCACACCACGTCAGGCTTCCCATTCTTCTCTTGCACGTGCTTCCCAAATGGTTCTGTCATTGGTTTTTGTTTTTGTTGATACATAATATATGTACATATTTTCTGAGTGCATGTGATATCTTGATTCATCCCTATATTAATCAATCTGGGTACTTGGGATATCTTTCACTTGAAATATTTTCTTTTCCTTGTGCTGGTAATGTTCAAGTTATGTTCTCCTAGCTGTTTTGATAATACACAGTAGATAACCCACTGCCATCCCCTTGCTGATTTACCAATAGTAGGTCTTGTGCTCCCATTAGGCTGTGTGTTTGTGCCCATTAGCAGCCTCTGCTTATGAGTGGGCTCTGCTGGGCCCTGTTGACCACCTACTCTTAGCCTCCATGAGATCTCTCAGCTCCTGCTTATGAGGAAGAACATGCACCGTTTCTTTGCTTGGCTCGTTTGCTTAATGTAAGGTCCTCCAGCTCCATCCATGCTGTTGCGGATGACAGGGCTCTCCGCTGTGTGGTGGAGTATTGCTCCTGTGTATGTTCAGGCCACGTTCCCTTCATCCCCTGTTGACGGGCACTCAGGTGATTCCAGACCTTGGCTGCTGTGGATGGTGCTGCATTGAAGCTGGGAGCTGTCACTGGCCTCATATTCAGGGGACATGAGCCACTTTGATGTTCTCAAGCAACCTATCCCCAAAGCCTTCTGTAGAATGCCGCATTCCCTTGTGCCCATGGCTTCCACTAGGAGGAACCACTGGGAAGGGGCTTTGAACCCTTGGGTTTCTGTCTTTAATTGGTACCCGGGTGCACTGACCAAGCAGGGGTCCCAGTGACCCTGGACACTACCTCACATAAGGTCCAAAGATGCAGTTAGGTTCTTTTTTAACTTTAGAAAAAAAACGCTTTGGACCTGATTAAGCTATAGCATTATCAGTTAGTGTTTTTCCTATTAGAAAGGTGTATATTTTATTTTCTAGGAAGAAAAGAAATCCTGTTAAATACTCTAACCACAGATTAACTCATGTCAAGGAAAGAGGTACTATTTTGGGGGGAAATTGTCCCTTCATGTCAAAGATCAAGGGGATGACTTCCATTGTTTAATTGAGTTAATTATGAAATCTTAAGTGGTTTGAGGGGCTGTGGTGAGGGTTATTACAGAGTCGTGTGTCTTAGCGAATGGCACAAACGGCCTTGTGGGCCTACTTTGGCTTTGTTTGAACCTGTAGATTGTTAAACTAATTTTAGTTTAACATTCTGAGGATTATAAATTGATTCTTGTCTAAGAAGAGGTTTCTGTTGTCTTTGAAGACAGGAGCCACAATACAGAAGGTCCCTGGCTCCCAATGGTTACATTTGTGTTTTTTTTCAACCTCGTGATGGTGCGAACTAGGCACACTCAGTGCATTGTTTGGCCCGAGATGGGCTGCCTCTGGATGAACTCCTTGTAAGTTGAAACTATTATATCAAATGCACTTTCTATTTAGGATATTTTCAGCTACGCTGGGTTTATTGGAACAGTTTCATCCCATGGTAAGTCAGGGAGCATATGTGCTCATAAAAGTAGAGACAATCTTATAGATACCATTAGGTATAAAGTCTGACGTTACAGAGATACGATGAAAACAATCAAGTGGGACTTGGAAGCCTTAGAGGGGCTCACATGGCGGCTCCTGGAATGCAAACGTGAGCGCCACTGGCTTCTGGATGTGACGTCTGTGCCTTCTGCTCAGCCCAGTGGGTTATCAGCTGCTCTCGAGGGCAGAGCGGTCCAGCGTTGCTGTGTTTAGGTGTTTGAGCTGCCTTAAGAGGCTAGGTCATTTCTCACTGGTGTTTCAGGGCTTTAGGCCTTCTGAACAAGCAGGAGGAAGGACGACTTTGTAGAGCTTTGGAAATCTCAACGGACTTCAGGGCCATCCCCCTTGGCAGGAGAGAGCCCCACTGGAGGTGAGCAGGGTGCCGTGCAGGCCTGTGCTGGACCCAGGCATGTACGGACGTTGTGAGGGCCACAGGACACAGATCGGTCTTGGTTCACAACTGGTGTGGATGGCCACGCAGCATTTCTGGCAGGTACATGAGTGCGGGGAGGTGGGTTTTGGGGTGTGCTTCCTTGTTGCCTAGTTGCTTGGAAGACCCCTATTCAGACCCCATCCTGAGTCACCGTGACAGGCCTCCGGCTTCACACGCCACACAGAAGCCTTGGTGTCGGTCACTGACGCCCACCAGATGTCAGATATGCCTATGTATCTTCCCTGGTCTCGGGATGGGTCTTGTTTCGAGGTTATAGTAAACGTCCTTTAAGAGGGGTTTTGGATATTTTTTTGTTTGCAAGGAGGCAGCAGGGAGTACTTGAGCAGTGAGATCCCCTTCCCAACCAATGAGAATTCAGATCACAGCAGGTAATTATGGCAGCGGGGCTGTGAGATCACCTTCCCAACCAATCAGATCACAGCAGGTAATTAAGGCAGCGGGGCGGGTGGCCAATCCTGAACTGTGGCTATGGCTGGAGTCTTGCCCCGCGGACAGAGCGTGCTGGGGCCTCGGTGGTCCACTGTGGGGTGGGTGGAGCGCATGAGCTGTGTGCTGCTGGGCCGTGGCTGGCTCCCCAGCCTGGGGTTTAGGCAGGACTCGTTCTGAAGACAACTTGGAACCCAGGAAGCAGCACGAAAACAGGTTTGTGCGTTTCTAGATCCTTGGTGCTCCCCAGTCAGACAGTGCGCAGGCTCTGAGGGGTCTCGCCAGGAAGACATGCACAGTCGGCCCGGGGTGGATGCGGCTGCAGCGGGTCTTGCAGGAGCTGGAAGTGGGAGTGTCTCACAAGTGGGACCTTTCAAATGGGTCCAGCAGGATGCATCTGTGGAAATGCTGCCACCTAATGTAGGACTGCGGCCAGCAGGGCCTGAAAGGCTACAGCGGGCTCTGTTTCTGCTCTCTTGAGAAAGTCTCTGCACGGTTTTCCTTGGTTTTTGTCTGTCTGGAGGCTGCTTCCCCCTTTCTTGGGCTTACCTAGCCTTCTGAGCTTCCTTGTTGAGTATGACAAAGCCCTGAGAAGGCATTTTTATCGCATAATTGTGTTATCCTGGTGGCAGGATAAATGACCTGCAAATGTGGGTGACTCAGTAGCTCTGAGGGTGTTCAATATCCAAGACAGAGGTGGGAATGAAATGTTCAGACAGGTGTCAGAGGGTCTGTTCTCTGCTTCACACTGGGGCCCTGGTTTGCTGTGACAGTCTTCACACTCGATCCAAAATGGGGATAATGAAGTCTCACGGATTCGGCTTCAGCTGAGAGCTGCCTCCAGCACAGTCTTGTGTGAGTAACAGTTTATATGTTTGGTGCGAAGGGCGGGCCCCAGTTGATCTTATTTGTGGTGGTGCTTATGGTGGCTTTTCCATAAGGAATGTAAACTTTATTAGCTTTGGCAAGGAAATCTTGAGTAAATCTGAAGAATGTTTCAGGAAATTCTGGAACCTACAGTGAATCTGGAATCTGCATGAAATTGAGATTTGGATTCTCATGATTTCCTAATGCTACCCCGAAGCCCAGTAGTTGAGATAGTCGTAGAGCTTCAGTTGTGCTGCCCAGTTCCCCATTTTAAAAGGAACACGTTGATTTCATCTAGAATGTTCTGATCTCTGAGTGCTGCCAGCGGTGTGACCAGCCCTCTGCATCAGAGGGGAAGCCAGGGCTGCGCTCACGGCATCGCGGCAGCTGGGAGCTGACCCAGGACCTCAGGCACGTGTGATGCTGACCATTTTCTGTAAACTCCAAGGGTGCAGTGGTCTCCTTGGCGCTTTACAGTCTTCTGAAGCTTTTGATGTGTCTGCACTTTATAGATTTTTCAGAAGTAGATGGCCTTTTCCCACACCCTTGGGCTGAGTTTCGTCAGAGGCTGGTGTGTGGGAAGCACCACACCCACATTCTGACAGGGAAGACTCTGGTGCCCAACTGAGGTCAGAGGGGAAATTTGTTTTTCCTTCCCTCCAGTCTGGTCCAGCTGCTCCCTGGTTGGTCAGAAGAATATCATGCTTATCCAAGTCATAGGCAAACCCCCTAAGTCAAACATTTGTCTTTTTTCTTTAATATACCCATTTCATTTATATGGGGCAAGAGATAGAGAAATGTCTTTTAGGGGAAAATTAATTTCTTTAATTACACAAAACTTTTTGGATAAAAACTGTAATCAAGAGGCTATTTTTGTAGAAAGATCTAGTTAAATACTATAGTTGGAAAGCTCCTTATATTTGATCTTAAACTTGGGCCCGGTGTGCATGTCAGCACGCTCGTGCTCATGACACCAGGCTCAGCTGTGAACTACAGGCACCGGTACATATAGCCACCCCATCGATTGCTTCCCCAGCCGTTCCTCCTGGCCTTGTTTCCCCTTCCCTGTGAAGGAGGGAGCAGTTCTGCCTGCTCTGAGATGCCGGCAGGCCTGCCGTTGGAGCAGTGGGCACCTCCCACCTTGAAATGGTTCTTCGTGGTGCAGTTGCACCACGGTAGGTGGACTTGTCTTTGTTGCCTTCCACAGAGGACGGTTAGGGTGGGCAGGAAAGAATTCTCTGCTAAAAGTTTGCATTCCAGGCTGTTTCCAGAAGTGGGAATTCTTGTGCCCTGGAGTCTGGGAATGAATTTCTAGTTTCCCAGCTTCAGGTGGAATTGAAAATGAGTGAGGCAACCCACCACACCCATCTGGAGCCAGGAACTAGAGCCGTTTTTAAAGTGGCAGTTTCTCCATAAGATTAGCAAACAAAATGCACTCAGCACGTTTCTTTCTTTCTCATATGCATTTGTCCATCTAAAATGGGAATGGTGGTTTTTGAAGCATGGATGTAGTTTTAAATTTTGAGTATTATAAACCTTAATGTAGCTTGTTAAAATGTTGGCCTGATTATCTGGAGATTTACTAAACCTTTGGAGTGGTAATAATGAGTTGATCTATATGACTTTGCTTTCTAGGATGCAATGAAAGTACTATAATTAAAACCTCTGCAGTTAGGTGCAGCAGGCGATTGGCCAAAACAAATTTTGCCTTTTGGTTTTCTTTAACCAAACAAGGAAGTAGAGTGTAGGCTGAAGTGGCAAATTCATTTCAGAGCATGCCAGAGCCCTCAACGATTGAGCAGCCTTCTCAGGTGAACGTGTAACATGCCGTGAGTCTTGGCAAGCCTGGCTACTGATGTGTGCACGTGACACCACGGAGCCACACCTAGGAAGATGTGGTTTCTGTAGCAAGATTTGGAAAACCAAAGTGCAACTTAATTATCCAACTTTGTTACAGAAAGAGCTTTGACCAGATTGCCAAAGACCTGATTCTCTTACAATCGAGACTTGGTTATAAAATTGCCCTTACTTGGTGCCAATCAGTGTTGGTCCACAGTGGTACTCCTCCAACCTCACTGAATAGTTGGGAGACTGAAATGAGACTGTGAAAATCTCCTTAAGGTGAAAAGGGCTCTGGGGCACCCGGGAATATCCGCACACCCGTGGCCATTCCCCTTTAAGGTGGAAAGGACTGCTGGGTCACGCGGGAGCATCCGCACACCCGTGGCAGTCCTCTTTAAGGTGGAAAGCGCTGCTGGGGTGCCCAGCAATATCCGCACAACCGTGGCCATTGTGGCTGTTCCCCTTTCTGCTCAGTCACCTCTGTATTCCCGCATTCAGGCTTTGGGACACTCATGAGCAGCTCATCCCCTGGGCTGGTGAGGAAGGGGAGTGGGAGGTTGTTCTGAGGCTCTGTCACCATCTGCCCTGTCGTGAGCTGGGCAAGGCAGTGGCAGTGACCCCGGAGGAGTCTGGTCAGTGAGGGCTCCGGCAGGAAGTGCTGAGGCTTGAGGTGGCTGTGCCAGTCGTAACGAAATGTCTTCCCTCTTATTTCCATGATTCTTTCTAGTTCTGCGCCTTGCACTGCAGAGTCTCTGTGTGTCTATAAATACACATTAGTTATGATACAGGTGCCTCTTTCCCCTCTGGGGCTGGGCCCGGGGAGTAAAGTGCAAGACCCCCTCACTGCTGGATGCCCACCAGCACGAGGCACTGCCTGCCCTGCTAACTAATGCCTTCAGCGAGTCCTGGAAGCCCCCTCCTGAGCGCCTGGCCTGTTGACAGTGTACACGGGAGACAGATGAGCTCCCCTTGCCCCACACTGAGCAGAGACTGGGGAGGCGGCGGCAGCACTGTCCCCCATGGTGCATCCTGGGTGCATGGAGGAAAAGTCTGTTCATGCTTCAAACAGCCCATCCTCTCAAAAGCAGGGAGACAACCACATTTCCATCTGGAATCCTAAAAAAGGGCCCTTTTCTTTGAGGGAAGAACGTGGTATGTATGTGTGTACCTCTTTTTTTTTTTTTTTTTTTTTTTTTTGAGACGGTCTCCCTCTGTCCCCCAGGCTGGAGTGCGGTGGTGTGATCTCAGCTTACTGCAAGCTCCGCCTCCCGGGTTCACACCATTCCCTGCCCCAGCCTCCCGAGTAGCTGGGACTACAGGCGCCCGCCACCACACCTGGCTAATTTTTTATATTTTTAGTAAAGATAGGGTTTCACCGTGTTAGCTAGGATGGTCTCAATCTCCTGACCTCGTGATCCGCCCGCCTCGGCCTCCCAAAGTGCTGGGATTACAGGTGTGAGCTACCACGCCAGCCCGTATGTGTGTACCTCCTTTCAAGTCTTGCCTGACCTTTGCATTTAAATATTATTGAAAAACTTAAGCACGTAACTGACAAGAACTTTATAGGTTTCTCCAAGTAAAAATATGGAAAAGTTAAGTGAACCCATAATATGTTTATTAGTCCCACACTTGGATTTTAAAGGTGGGCAAAACATCTCCCAGTTCTTCAGCCTGATTTCCATGGAATCGTGAATGAAACGTGCTGAAGTTGCCGTGCGGATTTTGTTATGTGGCGGTGACAAGTGGGGCTGGTCACTAAACAACTGGAGGGATCTCTGTCCTTTCTGTGCTCCTGTTGGACACTAGGCACGTGCTTGGCTGTTTTCTGTGTGTTGTGTGGGCAAGATGAAGACAGAATTTCCAGATGATCCACACGGTGGTATCTTCTCCCTTTTCTGTTAAAACGTGTCTTCTGCTGCTTCTACATAGACCAAGTGTTTCTCTTGCCTGTCTACATAAATGCTGTTTAACAAAAACTGTATTGTAGACATGTGAAGTTGAATTCCACATTATAAAGCAGATAGAGATGACTGAGCATTGTTTTGTGGAAGAAAGGTTTAAAATGATTTTTAGCTTTTTCCCTGAAAGAGGGAATAATTTTAACTTTTTCTCTGAAATATGGAATAATGAAATGGGAAAATAATTAAATTTTCCCGTGTAATTGTTAGATTATATTTAATTATTTGTTAGATTATTCATGTATTGCAAGGGAAAAGGAACTAGATCACCTCATGCACCCAAATGAAAATTTAAAGGGTATGGGCAAATTCATTTGGACTTCTTTAATTTTTTTTTTTTTTTTTTTTTTTTTTTTTTTTTTTTGACAGTCTCACTGTGTTTCCCAGGCTGGGTGCAGCAGTGCAATGACAGCTCACTGCAACCCCAATCTTCCAGGCTCAAGTGATTCTCCTGCCTCAGCCTCTCCAACTGCTGGGATTTGCAGGCATTAATCACCACACACAGCTTATCACCTCTTGGAGACTAGCTTTGAGTTTGGGCATTCAGTGAACTGTATTTTGGTTAATTCTCAAAGTTTCTCACTGTTTATCTTTAATTTGCTAGAAATCTAAATGTATTGTGAAATGCATTACATTTCCTTAGCATTCACGGATTCCCAGTTAATGGGGCAGAGACGCAGAAGGGCAGGAGGCGTTCGGACATCATCAGGGTTGCAGTTGAGTGCTTGCCCCGAACACACTGGAGCTCTGGGCTCTGTGGCCCCACGGGGGTCCTCTGTCCACTGAGGCGGCCGGGTTACCTGGAAGGTCCCTCCAGCCTCTGCGATTTTGCCCTTTTCAGGTTAACATCTTGTCGTTGTCCTGGGCAGCGTTGCCTTTCGTTCACTGACCTATGACTGAACAGCTGGTCAGTGGCCAGTGCTGCCTCCTTCAGTTGGGAGGTGGTGACGTGATTACACTTCCGTGGAACTTGGTTCTTGGTGTATTAAGGGTTCAGTTGTGTCTTGATTTTTAATCTGCACCTCTGAATTGGTCTTTTGATTGCAAAGAGATTACTTGCTGGATTTGTTTCTGAATATTTCTTGGATAAGAGAAGAACCTCGCTTATCTGTGTGTTCCTTTAATGTGTTTTTGCAGGCATTTAAATGGGTATCTTAGCCCTTAGCCCATTTTCTGTGTGTGGTAGATTCATTCAAATCTTTTACGCGAAGTATCTCTTCCATTAAGGCCAGAGGACGTGCGGTGCTGTCTCCGTAAACTAGGGGGAAATGGCATTGTTCTGCCCTCCTCCCTGGGAACGCTGGGGTTTCCAGGTCTCTGGACTTGGCTCCCACACTGGGAGAGGGGCTGTGGCTTCTGGAGCCCATTTTGTGCGGGACTGACTCCTTCACTTGCTTTATTCCCCACGGTCTTTGCTGCTTTATGACGCAGGAATGAGGGAGTCGGGCCCGGGGGCTGCGCCTGTGCCTGAAAGGCTGGATGCAGAAACTCCTGGTGGGAAGGATGTTCCTTGAGGGCAGCTTGGAGTCTTTTCCTACTTTTAACAGAGAAGTAGCTCTTCACATGGTTCTATTCTGCTAGTGATGTTTCAAAATAATTGGTGTAGAGTTATGCAGATGTCCAAGACACCCATGATCCACTCCGGGCCAGTGCCAGGCATTGTGCTCAGATGCCTTCAGACCACATTCATATGCCAAAGATTCTTGCTTGGCTATTCTCAAACTTATGAGAATCTAAAACAGGAGCCACGGTGTGGATTTTCTCTTAAGCCCCCATGCCTTTGCTTTGTGTTTTGGGGATGAATGACTTCATCAAGGGGAAAGAATTTGAGGAAGGAGCCTCTGAAGCTAGGAGGGGGTGGGGAGGGCCGGGAGGCAGAGGGAAAAGGAGCTGTAGGGGGAGGAGCCAGGCTGGGGCTTCTCCCTATGATGTTCGCCCACCCCTGGGGTGATGCCCCAGGGATGGACTGACTTTCCCACAGGAAATGTGTATGAGGATTGCTTGTCTGTTTCGTGGGCTGGTCATTTGGATTGAGGGAATGTCCATGTTATGATTCCTTATTGATTCGAAGGTTGAAAAGCTTTGTGCTCAATACAGGGGTCTCTTGGTGTGATGGGAAATGTGATCGCAGCCGCCTTCGGTGTGGGAAGGGCCCTCGAGACCCTCAGTGGTGGCCGGTGCTGGCCTTAGCCTCCCTGGGTGAGCTGCCCTCAGGGCGGGAAGGGAGGTCTTCGGTGGTGGCCGCTGCCGGCCTTCGCCTCCCTGGGTGAGTGCAGCTCCATCCCCAGTGTCTCCGACTCCTTGCCTGGCACCTTCCTCGCTGAAGGCCGTGATCCATCAGCCGTGTCCATGCGTGTCCTCCAGACTAGTGCTGACTGCAGGTCCAGGGGTGGTCAGAGGAGGCCAGAGGAGGCCCTCATGATGTGAAGCTAAACGTTTAATGATGGCGCTGCTGAGTGCATGAGCCGCGTCAGCCCAAGAGTCCGGGTAGGAGGGAGCCGCGGGGTAGAGGGAAGGCTGGACAGATGGGTGCTTTCCTTAGCCCCTGGGGGCATGGCCAGGTCCATGCTCAGACCTGCTTTCTCCCATATTTCCATAAATAGCAAGGGAAGGACTCGGGGCACCCAGGAACCTCATGGGTATAAGCTGTGTCCTCGCGTGGCCCCAGCTGCGGCCGGTGACGTTATTCTCTTTAGCCTCAGGCTTATTTTGTATAAAAACACAAAGGCACAGAAGTAGTTCAAGGGCCTCTAAAGACTTATGTAATTGTTAATAGGCCTACTTTTATGATTTCTTATGTATTAAGAGCAAATCATGAAACAAACTCATTTCTGTTTGAAGAAATCTTTACCGTTCTCATTTTTGTGGCAAGCAACCTTGAGTCTTTGCTTAGAGCGTTAGTGCCCTCATGCCAAGCGCCGCTGCCTGGCGTCTCCTCGGCACACACCTCTGTCCATTGGTTTCCGTTCACCTTTCCGCCTAGAATTCTAGGAGGGGCGCTGGGATCTTAGGGCTAGAAAGAAACTCTGAAGACCACTTCTAGGGGCAACTTTTAATCAGGGCTCTCCAGAGAGACAGCCAGCTGGGTGTGCGTGTGTCTCCAGGGGGATGTTTGCTGCAGGGGCTACGGAGTCCAAGAAGCCCCAGGACCCACAGCCTGCAAGCTAGAGTCCTGGGAGGGCGTGGCTTGAAGACTTGAAAAGCGGAGGGTGCAGATCCCACCTGGGTCTGAGGAGCTGAGACCCAGGAGCACAGGCGGCAGAAGACAGATGTCCCTGGCCCATCAGCCAGACAGGTGGAGTGAGCCCAGTCTTCCCCACTTGCTGTTTTATTCAAGCCCTGGGTGGATAGGGTGGTGCCCCCCACACTGGTGAGGATGGGTCTCCACTCAGTCCAGAGGCAAACATGCATCTCACACAGAAATAATGCAGAACCAGCCATCTGGGCACCTGGGGCATGCTCAAGTCAATGCACAAAACAAATGCCACGCGTGGCCCTGATGTCTGCATGTTCGCATCACTCCACTCACATTGCTCAGTCATCTCCTCGGTGAGTTTGTAAGCTCGTTGTGTGGTTCTGGGGGTCTTTGCCCCGGGTGGTGGTGGTGATGACAGGCTCCCCAGCACCCCAGCTCAGGTGCGGTAGGTGATGCCACCAACAGCTCCTTATTTCTCAGACACTTGAGCGGGTGCTCTGTGCAGCCAGTTCCACCTGCAGCAGCATCTGTTCCCTACGCCAATTCCATTGGGAGTGTGTGCCTGCCTTCTGTTGGGGTGCAGCCTTCTTTCAGGGAGGAACTGTGTCCTGTTTGCCTATGTCTCCCGTGGTGTATCTCATGGCTGAATAAGTACCTATAGGTTACCTCAGTGGCTGAATGATAGGTTCATTGGAAGGAAAACTTTATACTTTTTTTTCTTTTTGAGATGGAGTTCCACACTTGAACGCCCAGGCTGAAATGCAATGGCACGATATCGGCTCATTGCAACCTCTCCCTCCCAGATTCAAGTGATTCTCCTCCCTCAGCCTCCCAAGTAGCTGGGGTTATAGGCATCTGCCACCATGCCTGGCTAATTTTTGTATTTTTGTTAGAGACGAGGTTTCACCATGTTGGCCAGGCTGGTCTCAAACTCTTGACCTCAAGTGATGTATCCACTTCAGCCACCCAAAGTGCTGGGATTACGCCATGAGCCATCACACCCAGCAACTTAATACCTTTTTTTTTTTTTAATCATAATGGGCTTGTTAAATGCTTAAGTTAATGTTTATTTTAAAAAATGTTATCTGTGACGTTTCAGCTTTTCATAGCACTTCTCGTGTGAATATTCAAATAAAGGCCCTTTAGTCGTGGGGGAGAAGGGGTTATCCCTTTCAGCAGAGGGAGATGGAGGAACACGTCCTGGTGGGTCTGAGCACAGGCAGTCACCCCAGCCTTGGTGCTTGCTTAGGTCTGTTCTCCGTTCACCGTAGCAGCGTCCACTCTGATTGTCAGCTTGAAAATAAGCTTTTTCCTCTTTCTAATCAGAACAGTTAGTTTGTTAACTGTCACGTTAAGGTATCGAGAATGATGGCTTTCAGGCCTCAGATATGACACAAGTAGTAAATGCAGCTGACCCTGAACGGCATGGGTTTTGAGCTTTGAAGGATCACTTATGTTAATTTTTTTTTTCCAACCAAACCCTTACTGAAAAAACCTGGCTTTGTGGAGGGCCAACGTTTCCTACATGCGGTTCCATAGGGTGGCCGTGGGTCCTGTGGATATGTAGATTTGGGTAAACTCGGGGGGTGTTCTGGAATCCATGTCCCCGTGTATACAGAGGGACAACTGCAGCTTTTTAAAAGTTTGTGTCCTGCCTTGTCCTAAAAAGGCTCCAAGGTGGATGCAAAATTATTTCATTCTTTTGGTTTTCTTGGTGGGATACTGATGTTTATTCTTCAGGGTCTAAAATCCTGAGTGAACAGAGTTAGTGCTTCAGGAACAAAGCCTGTCTGGAAACACATATTGAGATATCCACCTTTTCTTCATGGTTTCACAAAAGGTCGTGATCATGTTTTATTCGTTTGAACCATAGGAAACTGCTAATATTTGCTGTTTTTGGCCTACAGAATGGCAAGTTCATACGATATTAAAAAGAAAGGTTTTCTGGATGGGGAAAATAGGAATCAGTAAGAACCTGAAGTTGTCTGTCATGGCCTGTGAGTCACAGGTAAATAAACCTGCATGAGGGGACGTTGGCTCTACAGTATTTTCCTTCTGTTTTAAGACTGTCAGAAAAAGGTCAGTTCTATTGTGTTGGGTCCCTGGACCTCACCTTTGCTGCAGAGGGGACTTGCCATTATGCCTCTTGTCCCAGTGCCCAGGAGGCTGACGCCACATAGAAGACCTGCAGGTCAGTGGACATGAACAGGCACCGGACATGCTGTGCACCTTGGGACACATCTGAGAAGTGTGTGCTTGCAGCAGGTCTGGGGTGAGGGCATGTTCCATCTCCTCTCCCTTCTCTGGCTTTACAGGCCTTTGAAGTTAGTCCTGGAAAGTGAAATTAGTTAATGCTGATCAGCTCGAGGTCAAACCCGGAATCAGGCTCATCATTTCCTGCAGTGTTCACAGCAGCAGCTCGTAAACTCGACGTGACCTGAACCCAGAGAGTCGAGGTTCCGCCCTGCTTTGTGACTCTGTTGTGTGTGGTCTTGAGAAAGTGAACATGCGTTTTCTTGACGCTGAGGGGCCCGAAGAGACCCTCCCTTCACTAGGGGTCTGAAGCATTGGACCCTCCAGTCAGGAGGCAGCAGGGACTCAGGAAAGCCCCACATGCCCTCCAGTTCCTTTATGTTGAAATGGTTTGTACTCGGCCATGCCGGGTCATTTTGGGAGGTAAGTGGGGGGTTCACATGGGGGTATGCAGTATTCTTAGGTGTCAGGTGTGAGAGTTGAATTTGTAGAAGCTGTGCAGATAGGAAAGGACCTGGCAGGGAATGCTGTTTACACCGAGCCAATTTAATGCAAGGTCTGCACTCTCCCTGGATCCGCGTCTGACCGGTGTCTCCCAGTCTGCAATGGGACGTTCACGTGACTTGGCGCCATCATCCCACTCTGTGTAGACGTCTGAGGATCTGTGCGTGGCTGCTCTGTTAGAGTGAGTTATGCTAATGAACTGAGAAACAGTGAACAAACCCTGAATTGGTCAGCACTGGTTCCACGGCGAGTTCTGCCGTGGTTGGAGTCATTCATCATAAAGTGTGCTGGACTCCTATGCAGAGCTCTGATTTTCAGAGGCCCTTTAACTTGGCAGCTAACCAGCGGCTTCCTTCAGAAGACATTTGAGTCCCCTTTACCTGCCAGGGTGACCCTGGGAGTTTGAAGATGAGTGAGACAAGCCCTCCCTGTCTTGTGGATTTTACTGTCCAGAGGGGAGACAGATGTAGATGGTGAAGGAGGCCCTATCAGAGGTCAGCGCACGTCGATTTTATTTCTGTAGCACTTGCTGTGTTCAGGCTGTGCCCCGGGCCATGTGCAGAGCATCTGGGGACCCTGCCCATGGCATCCCAGGCACAGCTAGCATCTGCGTCATCTTAATATTTGGCCTGAGTATTGAGGAAGTACCGAGGATGGCTTCTGCCTTTGCTGGAGAGGGTTGGAAGTCAGGGAAGTCCTCCACACGGGAGATGATCGCCAGCTGATTCCTCAAGAAAGAGAAGTGGTCCCCACATGGGCAGAGCAGGGCAGCATGCAGAGACATGGGTGTGGGGTCTGGGGCAGGTGCATCTGAGGGGGGTCTGCTGGGAGACAGTGGGGGTGAGGTGTGAAGGCATTTCAAAATTTACAGGATAAATTATCACTAAGGTGATGCTGGGGAAACAGATAAAATCGGGACTCTCTGGGGGTAAACGTGGACCTAGGGTTACCCTGGGCGTGGGTGTTTTCAAGCTCTGAAGGCAGAGATTTAGGAAATAGGGCAGAGTTGAGCCCCAGATGAGGATGAAGGCTACCCTTGGGGGGGATGTTGAATGAGACAGGGATGGAAACCCAGTGAATGTCCTGGTGTCAGTCTGGCAGGAAGGCAACAGAGGAGACCGGTGCCTTCAAAGGCCCTGTGGGTCCTGCCTCTCAAAGTGCTGGGATTACAGGCATGAGCCACTGCTCCCTGCCATCACTGGTAAAATTTCTAAGCTACTGTCTCTCATACCCACTCCCTTTTTTTTTTTTTTTTAAACCAGGTTTATGGCTGTATTTTTTCCAAGGGAACCAAACAGTTACCTGTTTGAAGTACAAATAACACGATGTTTAAAAACCAAAAAAGGTCATTTTGCACAGAAGTTTCCAAATACCCAGTTGGTTTGAGCCTTGTATTGCAGTGCCACTACCTGCTCTTAAATTTCTACACGATGTAGAGATAGCGAGGCAGGGACCACTCATACATCTTCAAGTTTTGATTCTATTAACTTGGGTATATTTTCAATTATTTTGGCACACCTGTGGGTGTGGCAAGCAATGCTAGGGTATTTATTTTGAAGCTTGTCAAAGGAAGAGTTGGGAAGATTTTCACATTTTTAGAATTTTCATGGTAGTCATAATTTACAAAGAATGTAAAATTGTGTCGTCATTATTTTGCTTTTTTCTAGATGTGTCCCTAAACAGGGTTGCTAACTAATTCTACATCACAGGATTCAGAACTGTACCCTTTCGGAGCCAATGCCTGTAATCGAGGAATTCCGCCTCGTCAGTTTAAGCGTGTTTAAAAGGTTTTCTTTATCCTAGTTGGAACCTGTGGCTATAGTTTGTTTTCACTGCTGAGGAATATTCCATGATGGAAACCGTAATTCATCTGTTTGTCATATCGATGGACATTTGGATTATTTTGGGAGGGTGTGTATATCCAGCCTTCATTTTTTCAGGATTTTCTGTAGAAGATAATGTAATAGTGTAACATCCTCTGCTAGGGAGCCAACACGAACCCTGATTACAGCCACACAGACACTCACGCCTTGTTACCAATACACAGAACCATTTTCTTAAGTTGAAACACAGTAGCAGAACCTGAAGCCATGTGAATGGGTCCTCCGATCTTACACTCGGGAATTCACTTTTTATTACTATGTCTGCTAATTAGGAAGCATATCAATTATACAGAAATCTGAGAATGTATAATTATACGTTTATAACAGAAGAAAACTTATTTTTAATACCCCAGAACACATGGCTATGTTTTTCCCTCATGCCCTACCACATTTTTTTTTTTTGCTTGAAATGTGAAGTGACACTTGAATAAGGTTTTCTAGCGACTGTTAGACTGGCATAGTTCTTCAGAGACAGAGGATGTAAAGCACATGGAGAATTTCTGTTTGTGGAATGTGATTTCCCGGTGGCCTCATTCAGGCTGCCGCCGCCTTCCCCTCTGGCCGCCTGCACCGTGGGATGTCTGAGGAGGTCCCTGTTTCATCCTCTGGAAGTTCTGAAACGGAAGGAGAGGAGGGCGTGCAGGGTGTGGTACCTTTGTGTTGTCCTTCGAGCTTTTATTTGGAGTCTCGGCTGCCTTGGTGGTTGCTGCCTTTATGTCCCTAGCTCATGGCTTTGTCCTTGTGTCTAACAGGCAGACAGATGGAAAGGGAAGTTGTATTCAGCCAACAGCTTGATCTTATTCTCAAGGCTCAAATAGACTGGGTATTTGGAGATTTCTATGTAAATTGGAATTTTTGGTTTTTAAACATGGTGTCTTATTTGTACTTCAAATGGGTAATGGGTTCTCTTGGAAAAAATATAGCCATAATGCTGATTTAAAAAAAAAAAAGGGGGGGGGGAGTGGGTGTGAGAGAGAGAAATTACACTAGTAATCACAGGCCGTCGTGGCTTACGCCTGTAATTCCAGCACTTTGAGAGGATGAGGCAGGTGGATCACCTGAGGTCAGGAGTTCGAAACCAGCCTGGACAACATGGTGAAACCCCGTCTGTACTGAAAATATGAAAATTAGCCGGGCATGGTGACACAGGCACCTGTAATCCCAGCTACTTGGGAGGCTGAGGCAGGATAATCACTTGTACCCGGGAGGCAGAGGTTGCAGTGAGCCCAGATCGCACCACTGCACTCCACCTTGGGTGACAGAGCAGAAACTCCTGTCAAAAAAAAAAAAAAAAAAACCACCCCGGTGA
Organism: Macaca mulatta; assembly: GCF_049350105.2. Taxonomy (NCBI): domain Eukaryota; kingdom Metazoa; phylum Chordata; class Mammalia; order Primates; family Cercopithecidae; genus Macaca; species Macaca mulatta. The sequence goes on along the minus strand of NC_133411.1, from coordinate 105,117,184 downwards.
TGGAAACCTCACTGCATCATCTGTGATGGAGATGGCAGATAATTTCGTTTTTAGTGACAGGATGAATTGGATATATTTGCCTTACCGTCTGAAGCCCCCAGCACCTGGTCGGGGCACCCTCCACTCTGAAGCCCCAGCACCTGATCGGGGCACCCCTCCCTTCTGAAGTCCGAAGCACCTGGTTGGGGCCCCCCTCCCCTTCTGAAGCCCCCAACACCTGGTCGGGGGCGCCCCTCCCCTCTGAAGACCCCAGACCCTCCTGGCCTGTGGTGCTGCTTCTCCAAATGCTGCCCTTGGCTGTTTTTGAGGAGTCACTGGCACCCGAGCAGTCTGCATGTGTCACTTCTTCATGGATCCGGGGTGTCGGTGAAGTCGGTGAAGCTCATTTGTCTCGTCTTCCTCCTCATGTGCCACATCTCACCTGTTGTCTGTCGGAGTTCGTGTGTGTGTGTGTTGTGCATTCTCAGGCTGTACTCAGTGCTTAGGTGACAAGAACGTCTTAGAGCAACGGACTGTCTGCTCCTAAAGGACGCTGTGTGTTAATCGAGACACAGTTTACTTGTGGGGTTTAAATTTCCTGGGTGTGTTGGAGGCAATTAGGGGGAAACAAGGTCTAAATAAAGCCCCTGGGAATGAGGAAGGGAATAATGAAAACAATAACTTTATACACACTTAGCAGTTGATTTAATTTGGTTTTTTTTTTTTTTTTTTGAGACGGAGTCTCGCTCTGTCACCCAGGCTGGAGTGCAGTGGCCGGATCTCAGCTCACTGCAAGCTCTGCCTCCCGGGTTCACGCCATTCTCCAGCCTCAGCCTCCCGAGTAGCTGGGACTACAGGCGCCCGCCGCCTCGCCCGGCTAGTTTTTTGTATTTCTTAATAGAGACGGGGTTTCACCATGTTAGCCAGGATGGTCTCGATCTCTTGACCTCGTGATCCTCCTGTCTCGGCCTCCCAAAGTGCTGGGATTACAGGCTTGAGCCACCGCGCCCGGCCAGTAGATTTAATTTGAAGGTGAATTTTGCATTTTGGGGACTCCTAAAGCTACTGTTCTTAGGGATTCCTTGATGAGCTGCTTATTTTCTGTCAAGTAGAAAGTAAAGTGGATCGGTTTTGCCTTTAATTCTGACTGACTAGAATCTACTTCCCTTTCCCCCCATTCACGTTAGGGTGGGGATTGGACTAGAAGAGCTGTAGGATCTCTTTATTTCTGATCTTAAATGAATTTTATCTTTACTCACTTTTTTTATTGGTGAGCTGCTATTTTTTCCTTCAATACACTGTTCTTCGGTTTGGGAAATGTGCTATATTTGTACCGTGCTTTAAATGTACACAATGGTTCTAAATTGCTACTTTAAAGTTAGATATAACATCTTAATCAAAATGTCATCCATAAATCAGGCACAGTCTGAGGCCTGGAGACCCCTCTTGTCACTTCCAGCCGTATCTCATTCCCTGGCCACGTTGCCTCTGGCCACATCTCCTCCCCCAACCACGCCGTGTCATCCCCCCACCACGTCACCTCTAGCCACATCACTCTGGCCTCCCTGCCTGCCTCCCTCCCTCCCTCCTGGTGGCCTCCGTGGCTCCTGCTGACTGCCCTCCCGAGGGTCTGTTTGAGGCTTCTTCCCCATTTTCTGCTCCTGAGTGGGTCTCGGGGATGTTTCACAGGATGCAAGGTTTTTCCCCTTCCAGCCGTGGGTCTCTGGGTGACAACTCCAGAGAGGGCACTAAGCTCTCCTTACCCACCTGGAGGCCCTGAGCCCTGACCGCCAGGGCTTTTCTGCAGGGTGTGGGGCAGACTCATGCATGAATTGGACTAAAAAGGTGCTTCCAGGAATCCTTGTTTTAAGTGCACTGGAGCAGAGATGGGGAGAGGGGACCACCTGGTTTGCTCAGAATTTGGTCCTGCTCACAACCAATTAGGCAACATAAGCACCTCCTAAATGAAGCATTCCACAGACTGATTTTACACATGACAGTTGTGATGGCTGGAAAAGGCTTCACACAATGAGTGAATTTGAGCTGCGTTTGAAGGAAGAACAGGTCCCTGCAGGTGGAAATGAAAGATAAGGGTGACCCAAGCCATCAGCAGCAGCGGGGGTGGGGTGAGGTGAGGTGGGGCGGACTCCCTATGGATGGTGGGCATGACTGAAATGCAGGAGAGGGCAGGGGTGTGAAGGAACAGCAGGGCGGCATTAAAATCCCCCTGCAGAGAGGGGAAGTGACTGAGATACTATCACATGTATACAACTGAGACATGATTTGAGGATTTCTGGGAGCCTGTGGGAAGAGCACGTGGTCATCACTAGTTCTCTGGATCTCTTTTTATGAAGTAGTGAAAACAGTCATGCCTCTGCTTATCTTGTTAGTTGTTGCGAAGGTCAAATCGGATAATCTTCAGCTAGCCTTGTAAATGCTAAAGCTTACGACAGACTGTTCCAGCCCCCTTGTCTCCACGTTCCTTTTCTGCTCGGTAACGTGAACCCTGCTGGGTACCTCACTATCTGCCTGACTTCCCCTCTGTAACGTGAGCCCTGAGCACTTGCTGGGTACCTCGCTGTCTACCTTCCTTCCTCAGTAACATGAGCCCTGAGTATTTGCTGGGTACCTCGCTGCCTGCTGTACAGCTGGGTGTAGCCTTGTCAAACACACTTGGCTGGCACATAAGCAGAAGTGCTCGCCGGGCCTTGGGAGTGCTTTCTGACATGTGGGTGCCTGCTTTTCCCTGTTAGGCTGGAGCTGCAGGAGCCCTCCTAGACCAGAGAGAGGACCAAGGCTTTGGCCTTGGGGTGGCGACTGGGGGAGCTCCCTGGGTTGATTGTGTGGGCGAGAGCAAACTTCAGTCCCGCTGCAGCACCGGGATTCAGGGTTCCTTCTGGAATGTTCTGAGTGAGAAACAGGAATGGTGCACAGGTGCATCTTCTGAGGATTTTATGGTTAATCTAGGGAGAGCCCTGGTGCCTCTGAGCTATGAACCTGCAGAACCACTTCTTCCACTGACAGCTTTCTTTATGTAAAGAAAGACTTACAAACAATGCCACTTCAGATGGAGATATTTGCAGGTGTGGCCTGAAAAATGAACAAAACGACTCTTTCATCTCAAGGAAAGCACCTTACATTATTCCCAGTGATAGACATTTGAGCTTTCCAGTGAATATTAAAGTATAAAAATCTTGTGTCCACCATTTTCTCATGTGATCAATGGTGATATTGATGTGGGTTTTTTTTTTGGGGGGGGGGACACATAAATGTGGAAGCTGCTCATAACTCTGAACCAGTGTTTTCTAACCAATGTGATTACAAAATCGTGTGCTGGTAAAAGCCATTAAAGTGCAGGACGGGCCAGTCGACTTAGAAGGAATTGGGGCAGAAAAGCCCATTGACCAGAGCACAGACTCCGCATTGCAGACAGCCTGTACGGAAGTGCTGCTTGTTACATTTGGCAGCAGAGAATTCTAATTGTATATCAGCATGGGGTCAGACTTTCTTCATAAACTTCAGCCACGGCTCTGCAGTGCACTGAACGCAGATGCAGGCATGAGAACCCTGCTGTCTGAGGTGCAGAGATGTTAGGGGTTTTCACAGCAGCACAAACTATTGCCACGCTGCTGCTTATTTTGGAAAATGGTTTCTTCTTTAAAACTGTTAAGATGTAATGACTTTATCATTGTAAAATGAACTAAATTGTTTCTTTTTGTGACGGAGTCTTGCTCTGCCACCCAGGCTGGAGTGCAGTGGTGTGTGACCTCAGCTCACTTCAACCTCTGCCTCCTGAGTTCAAGCGATTCTTCTGCCTCAGCCTCCCTAGGTAGCTGGGACTACAGGTGTCTGCCACCATGCCCGGCTACTTTTTGTATTTTAGTAGAGACGGGGTTTCACCATGGCCAGGCCAGTCTCGAACTCCTGACCTCAAGTGATCCACCTACCTCTGCCTCCCAAAGTGCTGGAATTACAGGCATGAGCCACCACTCCTGGCCTCATGAGAAGGCTTTTTGTGATCTTCAATAAAGTGCAAAGGGTTCCTGAGACCCAAAAGTTTGAAAACCACTGGCTTAAACCAACAAAATTGTCCACGATTCTTCAGTGTGTCTTCTGTTGATGGAGAAAGGACGTAAGGGTTGCTTTACTTTTTTCCTTTCACAACTCAATGGTGCTGGGACAACTGGGGTATCCACATGGAAAAGGATGGCCTGGGACCCTTCCTCACCCTACACATAAAGCTCAAAATGGATCCAACGTAAGGAGCCAATTGTGAGGGATCCGGGCCTACTTTTAAGATCTTGTGGGACCTAAATTGCCAAGATAAAGGCCTTGTATCTAAATACAGTGATATTTTGAGTTTCTGGGGTTGTGACTTTAACATGGGAATCTGGGGCATGAGGGGCAATTCAGCCTATGACATCTTTAGGGGGCGAATCCTGGTGAAACTGTTACGTTGGATTAGGCAATGTTTCCTTAGATGAGACATCTAAAGCATAACAAGCAACTGATGGGAAAAAGACGGTATCAAAATTAAAAATGTTCATTTCAGAGGATACTATTAAAGTAAAAAGACAACCCACAGAACAGGATACATTATCCCAATAAGGGCCTGATATCAAGAATATATTTAAAAACTCTTAAAATCCAATTTAAAAATGGACAAAGGATTTGAATACATTCTCCAAAGAAATAAATGCCTTAAAAAGCACATGAGATGTTTAACAGAATTCATCATCTTAGAAATGGAAATCAAAACCACCGTGAGATACCACTTCACAACCACCAAGATGGATAAAACCCCACTATTGGACAGTGACATGGTGAATTTGGGAAAACTGAAATCTTTAGTGGGAGGGGAAGTGAAATGGTACAGTTGCTTTGGAAAAGTCTGGCAGTTCCTCAGAAAAGTTAAGCATAAAATCACTGCACGACCCAGCAATTTCACTCCTAGGCTTATGCCCAAGAAAATTGAAAACACTTTTACAAAAAAAATCTTATGCAAGAATCTTCATAGCAGCACTATTCGTAATAGTAGAAACAACCCAGGTGTCAACAGATGAATGGATGAAGAAAATATGTACACAATGGAATATCACTCAGCCGTAAAAAGGAACAAAAGAACATGTGCTCCAACCCGAACGAGCCTTGGACGTGAAAGATGCCGGTGCCAAAGGTTGTGCACTGTGAGATTCCACTCACCTTGGACGTGAAAGATGCCAGCACCAAAGATCATGCCAAAGGTCACACACTGTGTATGATTCTCCTCACAACAGGTGTCTAGAATGGGCAAATCCAGAGAAACGGAAGACAGCTGACGATTGCCAGGGGCTAGAGGAAGGAAGGAGCAGGTGCTGACTCTTAATGGGTTCAAGATTTCTTTGGCCGGTGGTGAAAAAGTCCCGGAACTACATACTAGTGGTTGGTTGTTGTGCAGCTTTGAGAATACACTAAAAACACTGAATTGTATCCTTTAATATTGGGGCTTTTATGGTTTGTAAATTGCATTTCAATTTAAAAAGGAACTCAAGAACTTCTTTGGTGTTGATATTTAGAATGTGAAAGAGACAGTATCCAAAACATGTTACTACGTAACTCACGTCCCCAGAGAGTTAAACTTCATTAAAGGGTGTGTTTGAGCCTAGGAGACACAACGATCCTATACTAGACGTTACAGCTCATCTCACTGATTTCTATCTCACATAACAAGCATATTCAGGGAAAACGGTCTTGTAAACATGAGCTGAATGCTATGCAGAGGCACATTCCTCTTACCGGGATGGTCTTTAGTGGTGCAGTAAGAGATGCGGTCATAGCAACGTTAGTTTAATTTCCATGGCAACAGGAATTTGGCACATTGATGAGTTAGATGTCCCTGCACAGCTCCTAACAGGGTTGCCCATTTCTGTGGTGTCTGTGTACATTCTTGCTGTGGAAATAAGTGATAGCACCTGCACAGACACTTGCTCGGAAACGTGCACGAAGCTGGTGAAAGCAGAGGACAGGCGAGAGGGAAGCATGGCTCAGTCCTGGCAAAGGAGACGGTTATTCCGAATGCGGAAGATTCAGGAACACGATCCTTGGGAAGACTGGTGATGTCCGTGGATCTCACCGCTGTCGGGTTGTATCTGCAGCCAGTTACCGGAGCTGTCAGAACCGCATGTGTTGCTATCGGTGTCATCACTCAACGCTTCTGACTTTTCCTGTTGCTGAGGATGATTGCATGTGGCGGAAGCAAAGTGCTGACTTAGCACAGATCATCAGATCCCAGTTCTTTTCTATCAAGGGGGGCAGGGTTAGAACCCCGCCCCCCCCTACTCCCCCATCCCATTGTTGAAAATAATAGTTGGCTTGGGAGGGTTTTTACTCCTAAGGTTGAAACCGTGCATTTCTAGAGCCTGGGCTGTCAGTTGTGTGTGGCTGGGGAATGCTGGGTCTGTGGTCGTCTGGCCGCTGGCAGCCCTGCTGGTGGGTCCTGCCTCTGACATCGTTCATTTCTGAAGCTTGCTTTCCCTGGTGTTGGAAGTAGCAGCACTGGAGGAACAGCCTCCTTCCTACAGCGAAGCTCTGCCAAGAGAGAAGACACGGAGCGTCTGTTGAGGGATGTGACGTTCGGGTCACCGCACCATGCGTTCTGCTTCTCAGTAGTGCCTCCTGGTTGATGTTACCATCACCTGGCATTACCCAGGAGGTAACTCGCAGATGCCACACTGATGGAAAGCTACGGCAGCGTGGTTCGAGTCCAGGGCCAGCTGGAGCATATCAGCAAGGTTGGGCTGGATGCATGTGCTCCACGCAGTGGGTGGGTCTGTGGAGCTGGGGTGTCGTGAGAGCCAGAGGGTCCTGGTAGAACCCTGCCAGATGACAGGAAAGAGGCCCATGAGTAGAGGAACCAGTGGAATCGAGGCAGGGAACCGAAGGAGCGAGCCGTCACAGGGCGGAAGGCTTAGGAGCCAGCAGGCGAGTGGGATGTGGCCTCAGGGTGCTGCTGGGTTAGTGAGAGGCCTTCTGTGACTTTTCTGAGAGTGTAGTCGGTTGTACGGGTGGGTGCCTGCTCCCGCAGATAGAAGAGCCAAGCGTCCTGCAGGAGACCAACGTGTGCACTGGGAGTTCCCAGGTGCGTGTCCTGGCACGCGGCCCAGAGGCCCCTGACAAGGTTCAGTGCACCAGGCACACAGTGGACTGTTGGTGCCTGACCCAACGAGGGAGTGAGGGAGGGCCGAGTTACATGTGCGGAGATGCACGGGACGGGGTGCAGTCAGGTGGATAGTCATGCTGTGGGGTCCAGGAGAGACGGGTTCGAGAATAAATGGGACGGGGGTAGAGTCAGGTGGAGAGTCATGCTGCTGGAGTCTGGGAAATGTGTTTTTGCTTCCATCAGAGAAGCTGGACCTGAGCATGTCTGTGCTTTGACATTTAATCTGTGCACTATCCTCGACAGGGTGTGTATCTCTGTGGCAGAGGACACCCTGGGCACAGTGGATGTCAGTGGCCGTGGCTGGACTCGGGATCCGTGAATGTTGCGTGATCGAACGTGTTTGGTACATTCTCAGCTCCTGCCCAGGTGCCTCCCAAACCTCGGGTGTTGTGGCCCCCCACACCTTTCCCATCTACGTGTAGCATGACCACCACCTTCCTACCATGTGTTTGTCCTACCACGGCTGCTGTGTCTAATGGATGCTTTGCTTTCCAGCTACTTTCCTATAATCAAAACCCTTGACTTTGCTTGTGTTTCAGAGACGACAGGGTATTAGTCTTTCATGATTGCTCTGAGGATTTCAAAAAGCAAATATACCTTACAGGATGCAAGATATTGGAGACAGTAATTATAGATGACTTTTCTCAGTCTTTTGATTGTGGTAAAATTACATAGCACTCGAACCATTTTTAAGTGTATGGTTTGGTGGTATTAACTCTGGTAAGCACTACAGATTGCTTGGAAAATAGGCTTTCTCAGTAAGAGAAGGGGCAAGGAGAAGAGCTCTCAAGACTATCTTGAGATTTGAGGAAGTGTTTTAGGTTTTGCTCACTGGTTCCCAGTGTAAAGGAACTATTGAAGACGTGGGATGGCGAAGGTAAGGTCTGTGATCTCAGGAAGTGCTGGGATGGGCAGCTTTCCTACTGTGATGGGGGCACTTGCCCTCAAACCCTCCTGAGATAATCACTTGAGGATGGTGCTGCATTGTGACGGCTCTGAACTTGGTCTCCTTGAACGTTGCCAAGTGCATAAGCTTTGGCGGTTACCATCTAGTGTCTGCAGGAGACCTAGAATTTGAACGTTGTTGACTTTAGAACACACTCATTCTTATAACACTCTACCTATTCTCATCAATAGGAAATATGCTGTGTCCTTTTTTTTTTTTTTTTTTTTTTTTGCTCTAATATTTGGTGTTGCAGTAGCAGTAGTTGCAGCGGACGCTACTTCTAGTTCATGGTTATTGCCAAACACAAGTTTCTGGAAACTGTGTGAAAAATGAAGGGGGAAAGTGGTTTTCTGCATAAGGCTTTTTTGAACATCTTGTTTTTTTCTGGAATATCTGTCGTGGTGTAAAACATTTCCATATTTAGGGGTTTGTAATGTGTTTGATACTGGTTGGCTTTGAAACTCCATGTTTTTGCATGTCCTGGGGCTGCTTTATCCTGTTATTCTATGATATAGCTAGTTTTCAAAACTATTGGTTATTTCACTTTAAAAACCAAAGCAGCTTACATTATGAGTGTGATTCCTGTAAGAATGTAATTGTAAAATTGATTTGTGTTCAATAAACTTACTGGAATGACTAGTTAGATCAGTGGATGAAAAGATGATAAGAACATGTCAGGTCTCTGGGCCAGGAAGGACTTCCAAATAATACACGTGATACACAGTAATTTCTTAACAAAAGATTAGATTTAGTACATGACTGTTTAAAACCTCTGTATTTTCTATTATAGCCATTCCACAGTGCCCACGGGGGTGGGCTGCAGGACTGCCTATGGATACCAAGGTCTGTGGGTGCTCAGGTCCCTGGTATAAAACGGCATCGTGTTTGCATATGACATACGCACATCCTCCTGCAGACTTTCAGTCATGTCAGGGTTGCTCGTAACACCTATACCATGGATATACCATGCGAGTAGTTGTTAAACGATATTGTTTAATGAATAATAAAGTCTGAATGCTTAGTACAAACACCTTAAAGTATTCTTAAACAATGGTTGGTTGAATCCACAGGCCTGGAACCCCGGGATAGAGTACAAACTCTAGAAGCAAAATGAACAAATAAAGAACTTGAGGTTAGCAGTGACGGGTGTGGGATCACACTGAATCTCGTGTGTTTTCCTGTGTCACTACAGAGTGTAAATGGAAACCATTTTTAGCTTAAGGTAAAATAGGTAACAGGAAACACTACAGAATGGGCACGAAGGCGCGTCCCTCATTACCACGTGTTACAGCCAAGCGTCTGCCTCCTGGGGAAGGATCTGTCTTGTGGGGAGACTAGACGTTGATGACTTCTGGACGTGTGAAAGGAAATGCCCTCCGAGAAGCGTGGTTTTGGCCGGAGCACATCAGACGAGAGTTAGCGTGGCATGGAGTTGCCACAGTGCCCCTCATGTCTGCTGCTTCTCTCCTCCTCACCGCTGGCCCTGACTCTCACCAAGGGAGGAAAGTTCAGCTCCAGCTGAACCCCACACAGGGCTTGTCGGTCTCTAGGGTGGGTGCTGCCTTCTCCTGAACAGGCTGTGGCAGAGGAAGGTCTGGCCATACTTGAGCTGTGAGAGATGCTCTCAGAGATCCAGCATCCTGCAAACCCAGGTGCTGAAGGTTCCTCCTCCACCGTCCTGCAGGGAGAGGGGTCTGTTCCTGCTTCCCCTCAACCCGAGCTGACTTCTTGTCTGTTCTGTACACCCAGCTCTTAAGAGCAGTTATTGTTAAAAATAATCATTTAGCAGACAAACACCATAAGGTGACAGCCTGGGAGGGTAGATGGGGCTGGAGGGTGGTTTCCTGAGCAACAGGGTTCAGTTTTCTGTTTTGGCATCACTCGACCCAAGGCCCCCAGATAATTGAAATATTGTCAGCAAAACACCCATGTTGTATCTGAGGGTTTTTTTTAAAGGAATGGGTGCAAACTTCTAACAGGGACCTGACAAAAGAGAAGGATTTTTTCTCTGCAAAGTGAAGGTCGAGGCTGGGTGGCATTTGCCATCTGTGACTAGCAGGGACCCAGGCTGCTTCCCTCCTGCTGCCCAACTCCTGACCCTCCAACTCCTACACCTGTTCCCACCAGCAGGAAGAAGAGCGGGAAGGTGCCTTTTCCCCTTTAAGGGGATTAGGTGAGAGTTGCGCCTGCCATTTCTCTAGTCCCTGGGGTGATTCTCCAGCATGGATGGGAGTTGGGTTTGGCGGCCTGAGCCCTGTGAAGCTGGAGTTGCTGTTCCCTGAGCAGTAGGAAGCCTGGACTCCAGGAAGTGGGGTCAGAGGGTAGCCTTGCTGCATCCACAGGAGGGGGCCCCTCATTCCAGTTGACATCATCACTGCAGAGGGGGGTGTGGGCTTTCATGGTCTATTGATAAATAGAACGTTACTTTTTTTTTTTTTTTTTAAAGCACATCAAACCCTAATTCCTTCAGCCTTTACTAAAGTGGCATTTTGTAATTCCACATGATTTCATTATACCCGCAGGAGAGAATGTTTCCTGTAAACCAGAAGCGTCGCTGAGATAATTCTCAGCCCATTCAGAGAGTTCATTTTCCCAAGGTTAAAGACACAGCCTCGGGAGGGTTTGAGGACGCACCGTGACAGTCTCAGGAGGGGTTGAGGAAACACCCGGGACACAGCCTCAGGAGGGGTTGAGGACGCATCTTGACAGTCTCAGGTCCTGGACATGTGCCCAAGGTGTTTGGGGCACAACTTGGTCTTACACATTTTAGGGAGATGTGAGACATCAATATATGTGAGATGTACGTCGGTTTGGTCCAGGAAGGAGGGATGACTCGAAGCGGGGAGGGGTTTCCAGGTCACAGGTAGATCAGAGACAGATGCGTTTCCGGTGAGCCTTTCCGGAGAAAGCAGTAAGATCCGCATTTATCTCTGTGTGCAGATGGTGACTTTGAGTTCTTCCCTCTGTCCCTGAGGAATTTCCTTGTGGACCAACGGTTGTGAGGGAGGTACGTGGCTTTTTTTTTTTTTTTTTCTTTCTTCTTCCAGTCTCTGTTAGGAGCCTGGGAGGCAGGTTTGCCCTATGCCATTCCCCACCTTGTCTTCTCTTTAGCTTAGTGATTTTGGGGTCCTGAGATGTGCTTTCACTTCACACTTCTGAGCACACTGGCACTCTAAACAGTGTTGTAGGAGGCCGTCTAACTGATTTAGAAGAAAAAACTATTTGGAAGGACTTGAACACCTTAGTCCTTTGTCTATTTGCCCCGAGGCTGTTACGCCGCCCCGGGGTGGGTGGCCTTAGAAAGCTGTGCCCCTCTGAGTGCCTGCCTGTGGAATCTGGTGAGTTTGAAGTTAATCCAGCAGCTACATGTTTTGGAAAGCAGATTGTTTCTTAAAGTGTTGGTGATTATGATTCTAACACTGGAATTTCAATATGTGTTTTCCACCCTTCTTTCTTTGTCTCCTCATACCCTGAGATGCTGCTGCATTTGCCCTTAGGCTTCATTGAGGGAAGAGTCAGTTCTGGCCCTTTCTTTAGATATTGATCTTGAATGGACAGAATGGAGATTCAGAAAAACCCTTGAGCTGTGAGAGTGTGCCGATATCTATGTAAGTGGAATTCATGTGTTAAACTCAGTAAGAGTTTAAGAAATATCAATTCTAGGCTGGGCATAGTTGCTCACACCTGTAATACAAGCACCTTGGGAGGCTGGGGTGGGCAGATTCAGTTTTGAGCCCAGGAGCTTGAGACCAGCCTGGGCAACATAGAAAGACCCTGACTCTACAAAAAAGTAAATAGTGGTGGTGTGCACCTGTGGTCCCAGCTAGTCGGGAGGCTGAGGCTGGAGGATCACCCAAGCCTGGGAGGTTGAGGCTGCAGTGAATCGTGATAGCACCACTCTACTTATGATGCACTGTGCCTGAGTGACAGAACAAGAACCCCTGCCACCACACACACACACACAATATCAATTCTAAATGGACAAAAATGAGACTTTTTAAGTGGAAAAACATCCTGTTTGGTTGCTCTACTTAGGTAACTGTTGACTCACTTGCCAATAGGAAAATGCAGTGACCAGTTCTGCTGGGACCACCTGTTAAGGTACTCTGGGCCTCATGGTTTGAGAAGGGTCTGTCCAGGGGAGAGTGGAAGTGGCTTAAGGGCCTAGAAGTCAGTTCTTGTAGTTCAGTGTGACTGTGGGTGTGGAACTGGGGGCAGGGCTCTCCAGGGCATGAGTGGGTAAACGGATGGGCTTCCAGGATGAGCCCCTGTGACTTTGTCTGGTTCATATACGTCCAATACAAATCCACAGGCTCTTACTCTAGAAGCTTCTGCCAGGGCGGATGGACTGGCCTGGGGCCAGAGGGTGCCTTCTGGTTTAGGAAGAACACTTAGTCACCTAGATCTAGGATTTATGGCACTGCAGGGGACTCATCACACTCGGAGCAGCAGCCATCTGCTGCTAGAACCATCTAGACTTGGTTCTAGGCGAAGTATTTTGGAGCCTGTTGGTACCCTGTGTTCTGTTTATCTGTAAAACAAGATAGAGTTGTAACTAGTTAAAACCTATTTTTAAAATTTTGTCCCAGAATATGGCAGTTGTGGTGGAGCCTGTCCAGAGACCCCCACACTCGGACGCTGCTGCGTGCTGGGGTTGCAAGCTTTGCCTGTATCAGCTGCCCCTCCTGGCATGTCTGTGTTCCTGACATGGGAGCCCATCGAAGCTCGGCCTGTGGGACTCGTGCAGCCATTTGTCCGTGTTCCTCTGAGGTTCCGCAGACTTCACGGTCCTGTGGCAGAGCGTACGGTATCTACTTGCATCCTGATTTCCCCAAACCCCAGGACAGGCCAAGAATTCCTTAAACACAGCTGCAGAGGGCCCCGGGGCGTGGATTTGCTGGTGACACAGCCTTTCCCCAGCTTGGCCTTCATCTCCAGAGTTGGCTTTAGGGCGATAGAAGCTTCCATCAGACTGGGGGGCCCTGAAGCTTTGGTGGTAGGAATTGGGTGACCAGCATGGATGATACCCCATTACTTTACATTTGTAGCAATAGTTGTTAACATGACCACAAGATGCACAGAGAAAGGAAAAAAGGAGATTTTATTTTCAGAGTAACACACTGTGCTTTGGGAAACATGGTCTCAGGGGAGCTGTAAGCACGCGCCCCCCAGGAGGGGGGGAAGTCGCGGCGTTAAACGTTCCGGTTTTTGTTCGCTGTGTGTGTTCATCGGGCTCATGGAATGTCTGAACGTTTACAGGGAAAGTGGGGTTTCTTCATCCGGTTCATGGAATGTCTGAGCACCTAAGGGGAAAGTCTAGCACACGCGCAGTGAGTTAACCTGTAACATCCATGTTCGCCTTGGGGGAAGCGTAACATTTGAAATGAGGTGGACTCAGCGTGTCATGTACAAAGCTGAGCGGTTGGGCGCAGACGTTTATGCGCAGCCTCAGTCACAGCCAGGACTGGCTCAGGGTCTGCGGCTTCTGGCGGGAAAGGACACTCACGAGGCCATTCTGTCCAGTCGGGGCTGCCCGAAGGGTCCCAGGGTGGGGTTCTCTGGTCGGCCCACATTGGAAGTCCACCCGGGTCCTGTGGGCAGCGTTCCTCTAAACCAGGCTTCTGTCTGATGGCGGAGGAGACTTCAGGCTGGTTAAACTGTACAGGAGTTAGTGTCATGGGGCTTCGGGGCTGACCTTCTTCCCTGTGATGCCGCTTACATTTCTCTCCGGGCCTCATTGTAGCCACAGAGAATCCACCTTATCTGACAGCAGGGGCTTCCATGTTGACATAGTAATTTATTGTATTAACCTTTTTATTAGTGTTTTAATAAAAGTCCTTTTTTCTTTTTAAAGAGATAGGGTCTTGCTGTGTTGCCCAGGCTAGTCTTGAACTCCTGGTCTCAAGCAATCCTCCCATCTCGGCCTCCCAAAGTGCTGGGCTTATGGTCATGAGCCACTGTGCCCAGCCTACAGCCATGTTTTTAAAACTCAGCAGTTTAAAAACACTAATCCTTTCACCCCCTCAAGTTGGCCTTGTACAAACTGGGGTGTCAGGACCTTGGTCCTCCTCCTATTTTTCCCTTTCTTTGGCCTCAAGTTCTGATGAGAACAGCAGTTACAAAATGGGCATTAGGTGATTTTTCCGTTACTAAAGCCAGAATTCTCACTAGTTAGACATGTTTGTCCCCAGGATCCCAGAAAGCTGTTTTGAATGAAGACCATAGCAAATAAGTAAGGAACTAAAGCCTTGGTCCTCTGCTTAGTATCTGGGGAATGTGTTATTGCTGGCACCCTTTGATCTGTGTTCACGTGCTGCATCTCGTCATGGGAAGCAGAGTCGCCCTGTGGAATAAAGCCTGGCTCACGGTGGCACGTCGGGATGCTCCAAGCTGTCAATCCCTTAGACGGCGGCAGACATGGAGACTCAGCATCGCGTGAAGAGCCCAGGCAACCGGGGTGCATCCTCCTTAGAGACCACACAGCCGGTCGGCAAGGTGGGCGTCCAGGCAGATGGCCCTGACGGGCTCGCCACGCTGTGGTGAATTAGGAATTTGTTAGCAAAGAAATGAAACTCGCCTGTGGGTCCCAGCTACATGGAAGGCTGAGGCGGGAGGATTGCTTGAGCCAGAAGGTCAAGGCCGCGATGAACCATGATTGTAATACTGCACTCCGGCCTGGGCGACAGAGCGAGACTCTGACTCAAAAAATAAATCAAGCTAAACCTTACTTTCCCTAGCAGAAGGGAGAATTTATCAAAGTAACTGCAACAAAAATCTTAGATGATGATATAATTTCAGTGGCTAAGTGAGCTGTCCAGCCCACGTGGCTGGCTCACAACGCAGCAGACAATGGTGCTGCTGCAGCTGCCCTCCCAACCGATCGCTTGTGGACATTTTCTGTTTTCCCATATCTCTCTTTTTGGATACGTAGCTCGCTCCTTTATAGCTAAGCATCAGTAAAACAGGTTGTCTATTTTGAGATCTAACTATTGTGTCTTTTAAGGACAGAAAATGAAGCAGGTGACAGGAGCTTGGCAACGTGGTGAATGGAATTAGATGAATATTTAATACTTGGTACCACTCTGATCCCTTCTTCCTCTCTCATGCTTAATTACAGCTGCCGCCTCCTAGGACAGAACACTTTGAGCTCTGTGAGTAGGAATTAAACATGTTCTCAATCAGAAGTTTCAGTCAAGCAGTATTTTACATGAATGCCCAGTCCCTAAGTGCTCACTGTGCTGGTGTGTGCTGTAGAGGAAGGAATGGGCACTTGGGGCCGGGTCTATGGTGCAGTGTCCTGGTTCCCATATGTGAGATGAGGGCCATGAGATGGCCTTAGAAGGTTCAGAATGTGGGATTGAATGGATCTGCCCACTCCTGGGAAGCCACGAGTCTAACTCGACTTGGGCTGGTTTTAGGGAGATGCCGGCAGCGCTGTCCTCACAGGTCACTGGGAGGGGCTCTGGCACCGTCCCCGTCAGGTATCTCATGATCAGCCCAGCTTGCCCATCTCAGAAGCTGCTGGTCGTGTTCTCCTTCCTGTTGTTTCTTGCGTGTTACTTAGGTTCTGTTCATGTGGGGACCTAGGAAGTTCCACAGTGAGAGGAGAGCAGCTGAGCGGCCTTCCTGCCTGCACACCAGCCCCACGGAGGACTGTAACTGCTTGAGGTTGGCTTCTGCCCCTGGCCTCAGCTGTGGATGCATTGATACAGTGGTACTTTCTAAGCTCCTGGGGCACACAGCGCGGTTGTGTGGATCCACAGGACACTGTGGCGTCCGAGCACGTGCTCCCAGAGGAGAGGACCCTGTGGGCGCTGATGCTGGGAGCTGGCCGAGAGTCCAGCGTGTGAGACTCCCTGGGACGTGCACAGCTGCCATCTGCACAGCCCCTCCTGACGCCCAGATGGTCATGCGATAAATGCACAAAGCGCATCTCCAGCAGGAAGCCGCCAAGTGTCCACACCCAGGATATCCACCACGGTGGCTTTTGGTGTTAATACGATGAATGTGAGCAGCAGGTGGTCTGCGTTCTGGGTGTGTGTGACTGTGCCACTGCAGTTTTGTTCTCATGTCTTAATGAGCATGAACAGTTCCTGACGAGGGTAGGTAAGGATGCTGTGATCAGAGATTCTGCAGTATTGTAGCTTGAGGAACCAAGGAGGTTCTCTCTCTTGCAAACCCTTCAAGGCGAGGAAGTTCCAGGCTGGTGACTACTCCATGAAGTATTCAGGGATCCAGGTTCCTTCCAGACCCCTGCTTTGCGTTCCCAAGGACACGGCTGTCCTTGCTGTGATTGGGACTGGGTGATTGCCACGCTGCTGGGGCGGGAGGTGGGGGAGGCTTGGCTTAGGGTGAGAGTGGCCATGATTTACCTAATCTACATAATGACAGGGAGCTGGGAGTAAAGTGTAGCCATATCCTGGAAGATGGATGATGGATGTTGGTGAACGACTGGCTGCACTCAGCACAGCTGGCCCAGGGATGGGAAGGATGGCTGATTATGTCGTTCAACGGTACCTGGTTCTTTCAGATTTGACTTCCTTATGGATTTTCTGCTATAAAGAGGAGAGAGCCTGTGGTTCTAGGCCAAGCATCTCACTCATCTCATAACATCTTGTATCCCTTAAGCCAACATTTATATCAAGTTTTAGAAGTCCTACAAACTGGCAAGCATTTCTCAATCTGGTTTAACCATTGGATTTTATATCTCTGTCTGCATCTCTATTTACATCTATGTGGTTATTTGACACTGTTGTACATTTGTAATAGGTTCTATTTGGTGGAAGTTACTTTCAACAAACCCTTGCTGCTTCTAGAATTTTCAAGGTTGCAAGTTAGAAAGGAGAGAATAAAAACCACATCTTCTCTAATTTTAAAATTTGTTCCTCAAATCACACCAGAAGTACAAATACTACAAATTACAAAAGCAGCCAGAATCAAGGTTAGAGATTTCTGGGTGATTCTAGCTAATCAGCAGTATTTGCTGAGGTGTGTGCAGCAGAGCAACATGCCAAGAAGCCCGGGATGGAGGAGAGTTGGGAGGCCAGGCTGTGACTTCAGAGGTGCTGTTGCCTCAGGGAGAGGAGCTAGATGCAGAGAGGATAAGTGGCCGCAGGTGCGACCACCGCCATCCTTGCTGCGGTACAGGGTGCCTTAGTGAACTGAGTTATGAAGCAGGTGAAGTCCGTGCACGTGTCAGAGAATCCAGGCCAGATGCGACGGGTGGAGGCTTGGCAGAGGTGAGGAGCCAGACAGCCTCGCTAAATGTGTGGTGGCTCACTGCAGACAGCGTCCATCAGTCACCAGACAGACGGGATTGATGTTCAGTCCTTATGACAGCTGCCATTATCCTGTCTGCCTCCACCTTCTGAGGCCTATAGGCGTCGCAAATGTGTGTTTTTTAAACAGATTTGGATGACTTGCTTTCTGCACAACACACCTGGAAAGACGGAGGCTGGTTCTCCACAATGGCACCGGGGACTTGGCGGGGACTGGCGGGACAGAGCCTCAGGGGACAGCACCATCTCCCTGGGAGAAGACGGTGCCTGCGGGATGGAGGAAAGAAGAGGCACACAGTGCTGAGGCGTGAACTCTAGGTTGCTCTTAGACATGACACACATGCCTTCCGGAAGTTTCCACGAAGCACCGTTAATGCCACCAGTGTGGACAGGTCCTGAGATCACGAGACCCAGAACATACTTGTATTTGAAATCATTCAGGTGCTGCAATCTCTTCAAAGAGGATCACAAGTCCTCTCTAATAATGTTGCAAAATTATTTTTTTATTAAGTGCCATGGCTTTTTGTTGTTGTTGTTTTTTGCTTTTTGTTTTTGTTTTTGTTTTTGTTTTTTTGTGTGTGGGGGGTAGGGCTGGTGTGTGACAGTAAAACAGATGCAATGACACTGTGTTGTTGGTGTTGGTTCTCGGCCCCAGCTGGCCAGTTGTATGAAAAGAAACTGAAAAGTCTCCACAGTAGTATGAACCGAAACACCTGGATTACGTGTTTTCCTGTATTTAACATAAATGCACATGTTTGTATGCAAAACACACATTTTTCTATATGTAATAAAATTCACACCTTCAAGTATTTAGCATAGAAACAGCTGTGCAGCATCTTCTCCCTGCCTACAGCCACCCGGACGTTCTGAGTGGAAACTGCGCTGCTGTGGGCTTTGTGAGTGGTGAGCTGTGCACAGATATGTGCTGCGTTTGCTGTGTCCGCTGACATGAACCCTGGTCATTCCTGTTTCAGGTGGATGCTTTCTCTTGCAGTTCCCTTCTCTTGTTCTGTTGGTAAGTTCAGTAAACTCGGGACCAATGGTGAGAGTAGGCGTAGAGGAACGCGGTGTCGGCAATTGAGGAAAATCCATACCAGTCGTTGCAGAAGGAGGAGGCGTGCGGGGTTCTGCTGCCTGTGTGAGCCATGACTGGTGAGGGCCTCTGGGCAGTAGCTCAACTGGGCTACTTGGAAATGCAGATTCCTGGGCAT
Source organism: Macaca mulatta (assembly GCF_049350105.2). Classification (NCBI taxonomy): domain Eukaryota; kingdom Metazoa; phylum Chordata; class Mammalia; order Primates; family Cercopithecidae; genus Macaca; species Macaca mulatta. Next base: position 105,098,572 of record NC_133411.1, on the reverse strand, counting down.
AGACCTGAGAGGCCCTGGAGTGACCACCCTCCAGGGATTCCGCCCAAACTTGGCTATCTTGTCTCTTGGCAGGTCACCCGTGCCCAGCTGTCTCATTGACATGCCCGGCCATTGCAGAGTTAGCTAAGTCATCTGCACAGCTGGTGTGGGTGTGCCGATGGGTGTATGAGGCTGGCCCATCTTCCTTTCTCCCCCTATGAAGTGTTTGAAGGTCTGTTATCCTACCCTATTCTCTCCCTGTCCTCAGTGGGCAAGCAGGAGGTTCATTTTCACTTGCAGATGAGGAAAATTCTGAAGTCTCGTAAAGAAGCCAGGATCTTCTTCAGAATCTTCTTTGTTCCAATCAGCTCTGATATTTTCACTCGGAAAGACTTTTCCTCAAACACTTTGCCTTCGTTCTGTATGAGAAGTGCTGTATACTTTCCTGTTGTTTTAGTAATTAGTATCTGTCCTGTTGTCCATCAAAGTATATATTTTCATTCTGAGGCATGCTGAGTCAGCCTTTGTAGTCCAGAGGGATTCCATGTGCGTTCATAGAAGCTTCCATCAGAAACCACATTCCAAATAGCTGTGGACATACAACCTGCTTGTGACTTTGGGAATTGCCAAAGTCCAATTCTATCCCGATTTGAGGCTTTAGGACCTTTAGAAATTTTGAAATTAAAAAAAGAAAATATGACAAAATTAAGTGGATTTAAAACAAAAGAGATTTTATACTGTGGTTTTTAAGGGTTGTGATGCACTATTTTGTTATTTTTAAGGACTTCATGTTCCATTCAAATTACAAACACATTAAATAAAAGGTGATGCCTTCAGAACATCCTGGATTTCGTCTTGATCTTCTGCCCTTGAAAATGTGATTTTTTTTTTTTTTGAAAATGTGATGGTTTTAAACTGTGGGTCTAGACCATCTCATCTGAATTGCTTTGGAAACATCTCCACGGGCATCTTTCTATTCTTGGGTACATATAGAGAGACATCATTACACTTTAAAATAGCGAAAGTCCCGTAGAGCAGTTTTTCTTGAACTAATGAGTTATGGTTGGAAATCAATGTGTGTAGCAAGTTATAGAATCTCTCAGCAAAAGTGATTATTTAAAATAGAAATTGAGAGAATGCAGTACATTCTTGGTTTTTAAAATAAAATGCCAATAAGAGAACGTTTTGTTCGCAAGAATGTAAAATATTACGTCTTTGTTTAGAATTTAAGAATAGTAATTTGCTTGTGAGATCTTTGTGACTGAGGTTTGAAATCTTAACTATGGCTTATCATCAATGTTTTATACATATGCACGTATACATATGTATGTAAGGTACATGAAAGGAAAATAAGCATGTGTATATTTACATTTATATACACTTCTATAATGTGTATACTTCTAGTCACACATAGGTCTAAGTGACTATGATTTGATGACCGTGAGGATAATTAAATAATTTTCCTGCACTTAGCCTTGCTTTTGCATCTGAGCAGGGACCCTGCGAAGTGCACCTCCTGCGTTCCAGGCCTCACACAGCCTGTGCCAGGTTTTGGAAGCAGGAGTTTGTCTGCAGCCACTTCGGAAAGCAGGTGGTTACCAGGATTGCCTAGAGCTCCAGGCTGTCTCTAGTCCCAGCCTCCCTGGGGTAGAAGCTGCCCCACCAGGGGCCTGGACATGGACGTTAGGGCCTGGAGCCAGGAACTGCTCTGGAAGGAGGGCTCCTGTCACTGCTGGGCATGAGAACCGAGGACAGGAAGTGGAACCAGCCTTGGGCCACTGCACGGCCTCCCGGGAGTGCTTGCGGGAAGCCCCAGCCACCCTTTCCTGACCCCACAGCCAGCACCAAACTCTGTGAGATCCCCTTGGCCCACCCCTCAGGTTCCTAAAATGGTTAGGGTGTCCTGGGCTGTGAGTTTTTAAGTCTAGGCTAAAAAGACTCACAGGGTTCTTTATGTAGAAACGACGAGTGTGCTGTTAACTCAGAGCAGGCACTGCACCCTCACTCCAGGGTCCTTTGTGCCAGGTGGAAACGAGCATGTGGGTCAGGCAGAGTCCCTGCATCCTCACTCCAGGCATTGCTCTTTGATTTCTTAATTAAAAGCCTTCAGAACGAAAATGTGTTCTCCCCAGAGTAGAGTTTCTGCTTATGGAGGCTCACCTGTAAATGCCGTGCCAGGTCAAATATGCTGAGATCTAGGCCAGGTCCTGCTTCCTGCCCATGGCCAAGGCAGGTACTTCATTTGGGAGGTGACCTGGAGGGACATCTGAGAGGCCTGGCCTGTCCCCGAGAGATGAAGCTGCTGGCCTTCTCATGCTGCTCCAGCCTCCATCAGCTCCTTCCTACCTGCACACTGCCTGCTTTTATGTTGCCATCATTGGAGATATGTTAGGGACTTCATATGGAGCGACCCCCACAGGACCAGCAGACCGTGGAAAGGTGGGAACCAGGGCTGGGAGGGTGGTGACCACAGCCAAAATGAGAACAGTGGTGGGCTTAGAGGTCCATCTTCTGTCTAAAGTGTTTTTTAAAAATAAAACACTGTCTCAGGAGCATGAGAGGGCAGGCCACTGATGGGGAGAATGTATCTGTAAAAGACTCATCTGATAAAGGCTGTTATCCAAACCGTGCAAGACACTCTCAAAACTCAACAAGAAAATGAACAACCTGATTAAAAATGGACCAAAGACCTGGACAGATACCCCAACAAAGAAGATGCACAGATGGCAAATCTACACGTGGAAAGATGGCCCGCATCTTATGTCGTAGGGCGAGGCGTCACTGTGCACCCAGCAGCCTGGTCCAATACTGGAACTCTGACACCACAGCGTGCTGGCGGATGTGTGGGCATCAGGACCCTCAGTCATCACTGGGGGAAGTGGGGCAGCTGCGGCGGGAGGCAGCGTGGCGGTTTTCCGTGGAACTAAGCACTCCGACCACAGGAGCAATCACAGTCCTGGACTTTTACTCAGAGGAGTTGAAAGTTTACTTCCATGCGGAAATGTGCACACAGATGTTGACAGCAGCTTTATTTATAATTGCCAAAACTAGAAAGCAACCAAGATGCGCTTCAGTAGGTGAATGGATAAACTGTGGTATGTCAGAAACTGGGATATTATTCAGCGCTAAAAAGAACTGGACCACTAACCCATGGGTTGGGGAAGGGAGGGATGAATGGGAGGAGTGTAGGGTGGAGAAGCAACTCCGGGTAGGGCTTTCATGGGGGAATCCATGCCGTTCCACGTCTGTGAAACCCACAGAGTGAGCAGCAGCAGACTGAGCCCTCTTGTGTGCTGTGGACTCTGGGTGGTGGTGCCGTGATGATGCGGATCTGTCAGTCGTAAAGACTTGCTGGTCCCGTGGGGGCAGGAGAACGATGGAGGCTCTGCCTGTGCTGGGGAAGAAGATATGTGAGGACTCCGTACTTTCCTCCTGATTTTGCTATGAACTGAAAACTGCTTTTAAAAACATCTACTGAAAAGGCAAAAAAAAAAAAAAAAGAGAGTGCTAGCCAGATAGCATCTGTGTGAGGGTGTGGCCTGTGTTCTACGTTCAGGATTTTCCTGTTAGGATACATGTATCTAAATTATTCAGAAGTTAAATTTTGCATTAAGTAACTCACTACAAAGTTAATTACAGTATCAGCTTGAGCACTTCCAGGATAGCCAGGATCCTGTATCCTGACCAGCTTCTCCCCTCACAGGTACAGTGACGCCCATGGCCTCACCCCAGTGAGCAGCAGGGCTGGGACAAGGAGTCAGGCTTTGGGGGGCAGAGAGGAAGTGAGATCGAGGAGCCCGTGGCAGGGAGCCAGCAGGGATTTTTTTTTTAACCAGTTTTCTTTATTGCTGAGGCCTTCTTAGACTTGGGGAGTCGGGAATCCCCACTCTCAGGCACCTCCGAAAGCAAAGGCTGCTCCTAATCCTCATGTTCCAGATGCCTCAGGGGAGGTACCTGGGTTGTTGGGTGCAGTTCCGTTATTTGCTGTTCAGTGGAATTTGCCCGCAGCATTTCTGATTGTTTTTAAGAGCTGATGCTTGAGCTGCTTAAAATCACATATGGATATTCATTTACCTGTAAAAGTTAAGAATGGAATTTGAGTTCAAAGATTTGTGAAAATGCTCAAGTTTGTGTACTAATATATACATTACATTTGTGAAAATATCTAAAAGTCCAGGATTTTTATTGAACACTTATCTTGATTTTTGTAATGTCTACTTGTCATATTTCCATTTGATTAATAGATGTCAAAGGGCTTAAATTTTGAGTGCCTGAATTCACTGAATTTAAAACTTCTTACATCAAATGTAATTAAACTGACTGTAGCCAACAGCACATGCTTTTATAAGTATTGATTAAAATATATATAAAAACACATATCCATGAACATGCAGATGGGGGCAACATATTAAATCATGGAAGTAGAATTAGTGTTCTTTGTTTTCTGAAAAGACAAATTTTTAAAAAGCCAAGAGAGTCTTATAACTTTTTAGTTTCCAACTTATTTGCCCTAAAGCGAAAGTTTAGCAGCAGAAGATTGGCAGCAGCAGAAGAGGATATCCTGGGCCAGTGCAGGCTCTGGGAGCAGCCAGGTGAGTGCCGGAAGGAGCTGGCTGGAGGCAGAGCAGGGAAATGCTCAGGCAGGTCAGGATGGCCTCAGGGCACGCGGCTCAGCGAGTGAGAAAGGGTTCACATTTCCTGGAGAGCCCTTGTCTCTACCCACGGAAAACCCAGACTCCTTCCAACTGGGACGTGCATCTCATGTAAAAGTTGTTAAGCCCAGAAAGAAAGCCAGTGGATATAGAATTTTTTTGTATGCAGAAATTACTTTAAATTTGTTTCTAACCTTATCCTTTTCTTCCCCCATCTTAGTGTCTAGTAACTTTCTGCAGGTAACGCACACATCTTAGAGCGCTGTATTTCAGTTGCTGTTGGCTCTGATGTGACTTTGTGGTGTCTGAGGTTCTGCCCAGAGTGTGGCACTCTCTGCTGAGCGTTGCTTGTTGAAGGCCCGTGTGGAAACTTTCCCTGTAAGGTTGTCGACCCCAGCAGTCTTGGTTCAGAAACCTTTGGACTTGCTGAGACTTCACACGGCCTTCTAAGCTTTCTTCCGTGACCTTTTCATTTTAGTGTTCCCCATAATTCAGATGTTTTCCAGAATGTGTAAGTAAGCTGCTGAATTCAGGGTAGGGGGTGCCCTCCATTGGCCCTGGGGAGAAGCATCGCTGTTTCTCCGGGTGGAGCTTCCTGCCCGCCATGGTGTGCTCCAAGATGGAGCAGAGTTCTTTGGCAGAAGTAACTGTCAAAGGCTCCTGTCTCAGCGGCAGGGTGGCTGTGGGTGTGCGGCCTCGCGGCCATACCGGCCCCTTCCCGTCAATGGCACCAAGGAGAGGAGCACGGGGGGAGGCCTGGAATCTGTGCTTCCAAGACTGCGTCGTCTGTTTGTAACTAGACATGCCCAAAAAGTGTTGGAGATAAGCAGGAGACCGTGTCTGTCCCTAATGAGCTCAAGTGTGCCCTTGAGAGGGTCAGGTTTCTGTGTGGTTGATCTGAATTCAGCCTGGCTGTGGCAGTGCAGGTGACTGCTGGGCTTTGGCAAGGCTGCACCCACTGTCCGTCTGAAATGGCCCCCTTCCCAGGCTCGTGGTGCCAGCTGGGAACCCAGGCCTGCCTTCCCGCCAGGACGGAGGCCCCGTGTATGTGTGGGGGGGAGGTGGCGGTCCTGCTTTATTGCCTTATCTAATGCCACGTGGGGTCAGCACTCAGGAAACATAGCTGTGTGGGTCAGCGATTGAGTTTAGAAACCTGGAAAACTCAGCAGTGCAGGCTTTGGGCATGACCCGTCCAGCCCTGGGGCTCTTTCTCTGAATTTCCTTCCATGGCATCCTCCTCATCTCAGGGACCCCTGTCCCCGCACAGCTGTTGGCAGCTTCACAGCTTCCTCTGCCTCCCCTCCCAGGCCCTGGTGTGGCTGGGGCAGCTAGTGGCTGTGCAGACCCCACAGCCAGTAGATTGTTGGTGCCAACGGCTTGGGCCTGGGTTACCTGAGCCAAGGACTCCAGTGCACGGCTGAGCTCACCCTGAATGGCTGGATCGGAAGGCCTTGGGTTGCAGAGAGGGTGGCTGGATATTGAAGGAAAATATGCAAAGGAGAAGGGGAAATGGGTGTGCTGGATGGACAGCTGGAGAAGTCTGTGCAGAGCCTGGGACCCGGTGCAGATGCAGAGCTGGCATGGGGAATCCAGTGACACGGCCACCGTGGAAGTGGGCAAAGTCAAAGGCTTCAGACCGGCATGGAGGGGCTGGTCTAAAACGATCCTCCTTTTCCTTTAATCCTAGCAACTGCTGGCTTACGGGGTGGGGGAATGAGATCTGTGGTGGTGGCAAGGAGAGACAGGGATTTTAATTAAACCCCTCTTTCTAGGAGAGGGGAGTAGCCATCTCTGTAGGACAGTGAGCATTGTCATCTCAGGCAGCTCAGGCTGCTGTAATGAAACACCATTGACTGAGTGGCTTATGAACAACAGGAATTTGTTTCTCACAGTTCTAGAGGCTGGAAGGTGGGATCAGGGTGCCGCATTGGGGGGGGTTCTGGTGTGGGCCCCTTCCTGGTTCACGCACGCCTTCTCACTGGCCCTGACACAGTGGGAGGGCAAAGAATTTGCTGGGCTCCTTTCTGAGGCACAAACCCCATTCACCGGGCTCCAGCCTCGGGACATCATCACCTCCCAAAGACCTCCTGACAGCATCACATTGAGGGTGAGGATTTCAACCTGTGTTTTGAGGGACAGGCAGGCAGTTCGTAACCGTCACCCTCTTTGTGTATTTCTGACTCAACATTGAGTCTGCATTCGGCTCTCCAGGGGACAGAACCTGTGTGGACACTGAGCGAGGTCAGAGCTGCAAGCATGTACACATCGCGGGCAGGGGAGCTGCCAGGAGTGCGAGAACTGGGTTTCAACGTCAATCAGAGTTGCTTTCCTGGCAAATGCACTCATAAGCTATCCTGGCAACATTTGCTTTTCACGAAGAGTTGATCAGGCAGTGGGAGCAGCAGGCGGTATTGCCAGAAGCTTGGAACTGATGGGCAGCAGAGAAGGGGCAGAGGCCACGACCTTGGGGTGGGCAGCAGTGCCAGGTGTCTGCCCTCCAGGTCTCATGCCTGTGACTGTAGAGACCAAGCCGACCGGGGCTTGCTGGCCAGTGTGGCTCTCATGCAGGTGATTATTTGGGCTTTCTATATAATGTTCCCTCAGCCCCATTCCCACCCCACCAGTTTCTGTGCCTAGTAGAAATCATGCTGTGTCTCCTTGATGAAGCATTGAGTTTCCTATGAAGGTGTAGAAATAGCACGATTTGGCTCATGTCAAAATACTTTGCAGTGAAGCTGCACAGAAGAGGATTCTAGGCTTCCATTTGACGTTTTAGACAATGCCTGAGTATTACAGGACCCTTTTGCTTGTTAAAAAGCACCAGATGAGAAAGGCTACTGGTTAATAAAGGAGACTTTTTACATTAGCACAGAGAGGGTGGCTTGAGATAAATTCAGCGTAATGTAGGTGTGTTTGTAAGCCGTCTAAAGGACCATCTCTCTGCTGGCGACACATGTTTTCCGGTATTGGTTTTGTTCTGAAAAAGGATGACTGGCATTCGGTAGAATCATTCCAAAATTCACCTGGAAGTCATCTACATAGTGCCTTGTTTTCTTCTGACATTCTGGACACCACAAGGAATTATTCTTGTCTTCCGCACTAGCAGGAGACTTCTCCTGAACTCCTGCTCCTCTTTGGCATTGTGAGTGTGAAGGGGTCAGAGTGACCCTGTCTTCATGGAGCTTTCAGATACCATGGGGACAGTGTGGCACGAGTGTCAGGCTCGGGTGGGACGGAGGCTTTCCCCAGAAAACAGCTGCCGATTCCAGGACAGCCCTCGACCACTCCTCCCTCTGTTCCTCCATGTCATGTCTGAATTAAGGCTGTTCTATCATAGCTGGGGTGTCATGTTAACTGGAAGTGTGCTTTTGTTCTGGGAAGTAAATAAACTAATGGTACATTTGCCAAGGACAGTGAGATTTGATTTGATGAATCCAGTGGGGAAAAGGAGAAGGGGCTTGGCTGGGTGGGGACGTGTGTGATGGGAGTAGAAAGGAGGAGCCATGCAGGCTGGTGGGATGTAGGGGCCACGCCCGCGTTTCCATGGGATCCGTCGATGTTTGTGCCCCTAGACCTGAACCTCTGTGTCCACTTCTAAAACCTGCATAATGAGGAAACCCCTGATGGGCCTGAGTTGTTACTTCCCACGGCCATTGCTGGGAAGTGCCCCAGACGCCTCTCCTGGCTGGTGATGGCCCCGGACCTGGACACTGGGTTCGTCCTGAGCTCTGCGAGGGGTTTGGGCTCCACGCGCAGCAGGCACCTGTGCATCCCTTTGGACGTGAGATGTTGGCACTCGGCTTGGAGGCCACCGCGATCTGGGTGTGGTCAGGACTGGCTCATCCTTTGGGGAGAGAGCACCTGCCCGGGGGCCCCTCTGAGGTGCGTAGCCCTGCACTTACCTCACAGGATGCCCTGTCCTGCGGGGACTTCCTGCCATTCCCCTGGACCCTCAGGTGTGGGAGCCAAGTGTGGTGTGTGTGTCCCAGGCGGGGGTGCTGAGGACACCACGTGCCTGATCGTGCGAAGACCCGAGGCACCGCGTGGGTTCGTTTCCAGGGGGCCGTTGGCATCTGGGGGCCTGTGGGTGTCTTTCCACTGGCAGGAAATAATGGGTGGCCCATGTTACCTTTTTTGTCTATTTTTGCCAAAAAGCCCTAATGTCAATGTCGCTGTCCCACTGTGGGAACCACTTGTCTCAGGCCCACTGGCCCTCCTGTTTCTGGGCTGTTGCAGGGTTGTGTTGCGGTAACTGTGTTAACTTCGTTTGAATTTTCTTCCTGTTCCTTTGGAATAAGTGTTGATAGCTTGTGCTGCTTGTTCACCCCAGAGGTGATGGTGTCCTTTAGGCCTGGCAAAGCACAGCAGTGCAGGGAGGTGCTGGGCCTCGGCCTCTCGTGTCGTCTGCAGCCCTCACCGCACGTCTGCTCTTTGCTCCTCGTGCACACAACCGGGATCACGGGCTGCTCACTCTGCTGTTTGAGATCCTCAGAAAAGGTGGTGTTTACACTGAAGGGAGAATTGGCGGTGTGCGGCTGATTTTAAATAGGAGGAAATGACGGTAACAGAATGAGCAATGCCTAGCACTTAGTCTTAGGCTTGAGAAATTGTGTTTTAGAATCAAGGTATCCCCAACTCCGGTTTTCTTCAAATTAAATCTTTTAAAGTGTTCACAAATATAGCTAAAGCCTAAAACTATGCAACAGAGGGCCTAGAGCCCAAGCCACTGCCACCTCTGACTCCAAGACACCTCTGAAACTTGGTCCTCCTCCTCAGAGAACCCCCCATCTGCTCCTTCCTCCTCCTCCCTTCCCCCCCCCCATTCCCTAGACAGTTTTCTTCTTCTTCCCTCCTCCCCCTCCCTGTCCTTGGGCAACCTCCTTGGACCTCTGCTTGAAAGTCACTGGTCTGTGGGGCCGCCCATTTGACAGACGAGCATGCTGAGGCCCAGGCACAAGTGACTGACTCAGACCCACGCAGAGGCTGACCCAGCGTGGATGCCATCTCCGGCCTCCCGTACCACCGGGTTGTCCCTAATGGAAGAGAATCAATGATGCTGCTTCACTGATCTCCAGGGAAAGCTGGTCCTTTACAGGTTATGAACATGGGAATGTTTTGGAAAAGCCGTCGTCCACTTGTCAGCTCCATCTCTCTTGCCTGGAAGATGTAGGGAGAACCTGCCTTCAGCCCACCCTCATCCCATAACAGAACAGAGGACAAAGGGACAGTAGACCCAAGTCCTGTCAGTGTCCTCAGGAAACCCCCGTTTCCTCCTCATGGTGGAAGTGGAAACCATCCCGCTGGATGATCTTCCCGGGGAGACCCTCCACCCTGAAAGCAAGGAATCTGGTTTGAGCACACACACATTCTTGGTGCCATCACTTTCTGCAGCTGAACCCTGCATACGTGGCCCATTAATCTTGCTCGTCCGGTGTTACTGGGTCCTGGGAGTTTGTGTGGGCTGATGGCAAGTGTTTACCATTGTGTTTAGAGAGGAGAATAGAACTTTATTGTGTCAAAATCAGATGATAACCACTGCCATGTGATTCCTTGGGTTGGTTTGGGCAGGGGATGCTCAAGCTTCTTCTGAGGGCTAAGTGCTTGTTTGAGAGAGTCTCACTTTGTCGCCCAGGCTGGAGTGCAGTGGTGAGATCTTGGCTCACTGCAACCTCTGCCTCCTGGGTTCAAGCAGTTCTCCCTGCCTCAGCTTCCCGAGTAGCTGGGATTATAGGTGTGTGCCACCACGCTTGGCTAATTACAAAAATTTTTAATATAGGCAGGGTTTTGCCATATTGGCCAGGCTGGTCTCGAACTCCTTACCTCAAGTGATCGGCCCACCTTGGCCTCCTAAAATGCTGGGATTACAGGCTTGAGCCACCGTGCCCGGCCCGATCCTGACATCTTTTAAAGCTGCCTTCATGTACCAAAAACCAGTCTATGCTTGAAAATCAGGCTTGAAGAGCCTAGGAGGGAGGAGAGGGATATAGTTTAGCTAGGTAAATAACTATGCGTATGTTAAAAATAGGGGCCAAAATCTACCCCAAATGTTAACTCTTCCGCTTTGCCTTTGCGTTTTATATCCATTTATGGTTATCCATTCAGTATCAAGATTTCTGAAGATTCTTTTGATAATTATGGACAAATTACTGTTAAAACTCAGCTGCATTTGTAACACTTTAAAGAACTAATTGGATGGCATTATTTCTCTCGGAGGCATTTTGGATAGTTACATAATTAATGTTTATCTCTTTGCCAGATTTTTTTTTTTCCCCAGAACAGAAACCTGAAAAGAAACATTCCTTTGCATTAAGAGCTATTTCACTGTGTGACAACCAATTTTTGAATGTGAGAACAAGATCATCGTGTATTTTTGGGATAATTCTTGCTTAATAGTGATAATGCTAAGTGTTAAAATTATGGAACAATTTGATTCTTTGAAAATTACTATTTGCCTGCTCACCAGGTGGGAGCTGATGAGAACGTGGGTGTAAAAATTAAATTGTTTTTAGCTTGTATAAAAAAAGTTAAAAAAAAAAAAAAAGCTTTTTTGTTTTGTGCTACTACTGAAGTTGCTTAGCTGTGGAAATGAGGTTATTGCAGGCACTTAGAATTTTATCTCCTTCACTTCCACAATGGGAATAAATTCTCCAACAAGCACAGGAATCTGACTTTCTGATATTGAGACTCCTAGGCATCAAGCCCCATGGAAGGGGTGGTGATTACCTGAGCGTTGATGTTGATGTGGGCATCCTCTAAGCCGGACGCAGGGAGCAGGGAAGGGCAGAAAGAATAGGCCCCTCAGGAGCCATGAGAAAATAAAGTGTTGGCAGCAGTGGTGGTGAGGGTTGGTGTCAGGGGCCAGGAAGAGGTGGTGAAGGGAGCATGTGCCTCAAGGCAGCCCTGGAACCCGCGGTCCCTGCAGTGAAATCTTGTCTGCAGGGGACGTGGACTGCCATGCAGCGAGGCCCACAGACAGCCTGGACTTGGCTGGCTCAGAACTCTGGTGGACGTTGCAAATGGCCCCACAGCGTTGCAGTGCACATTCCTCGGACAGAAAGAAGACGCTTGGAACTGTTCCCGGCACAAAGCCAGCACCCTGTGAACAGTGGCTGCTGCTGTTGTGACTGAGTGCTGTCCAACTGGGGGCATTTGCTCTGCTCAGTTCACTTAATTGGGCCAGGAATGGGGTTGCTCTGCCTTCAACAAGTTTGACGGATTGAACGAGGACTCAGTCGATAATGTACTCTGTAAATACGCTCTCCCGGCTAGAGTGAGCAAAGCCCAGGGAGCGGGTGGTTTTTCAGTATTAGCCAGGTGTTTGTGGTGGGGCCAGCTGTGCGACTGCCAGAGCAAATGTGACCAGGAAGCCTCTGTCCCCCCAAGGTGGCCAGCGTTCCTATTATACGTGCCGTAGGCAGAAGGTGGGCACTGCTGGGGAACTTGCTCATGTTCCTGTTTTCTGATTGGAAATTCAAGGTTTCTGAGCATCTTACATTGAATTTGGACATTGCTGAGACTGTACACATTTCAACACTTTTTTTTTTCTGCTTTTCGGATCTATACAACCTGGCATTTGGCCATGGCTTCCAGGACAGGCTGGATGCAGAGTGAAGCCCTCTCCTCACTGTCAATGTTTGCAGATGTCTTTTTGTATAAACTTTGTATTTCTTGAGACTTTCTATTAGGTTTTTACATAACTAGACTTTTAAAATTGCCATGCACATAACTCTGCCAGTTACAATCGTGAGCTAACATGGGTTTTTGGTTTTACTTTGATGAATGTTTAACATTTGCATCCTGGATGTGGGGGTGGAGGTCATTTATCTGCTTTTCATTTCCTTCTTGGTTATACTTACCTGAAAGTCACTAAGGTGTGGAAGGCGTGGTACAGGGTAAACTGCAGGCCGCACTGTGGCGCGGTGGACAAGAGGCACAGGCTGCAGTGGTGTGCACAGTGCATGAGAGAAAAGAGGAGAGACTTCCATCCTCGAGGGAAACACACAACAATTTAAAAAACTGATCATCTAGCTTACATGAGGTTTGCAAACCTCATGTTTTGAGGTTCAGTTTGCAAAGTTTAACTTCCAAGTTAATTGAGTAATTTTTCCCCTAAGTCATTAATTTAGTAGCTTATGTTTAAATATATTTCTTTTGTCTAAAGCAAGTCATTAAATTCTAAAATGAATGACTAAACATGTAACAATTTAGGCATACAGCACCTGAAGGCAAAACCACCAGTATGCTAAAACGTTGGATATAGATGCTTTAAAAATATAATGTAGCATTCTTGCAGTGCATGTGCTGTTAGCATATAACTTGGTGAGTAGTTTTGAGCTATGTTTGTAGGAATGTGTATCTTGAATACTTCAGGGCACCACTGCAGATGTGTGCGTAAGATGTATAAATACTGAATGTTCTTCTCCCTTCCCTTAAATGAATAGCATTAGCTCCCTTTTATTTTTATTTTTAATTTTATTTTTTTTGAAGTGGACTCTTGCTCTTGTTGCCCAGGCTGGAGTGCAGTGGCGCAATCTTGGCCCACTGCAACTTCTGCTTCCCGGGTTGAAGTGATTCTCCTGTCTCAGCTGCCCGAGTAGCTGGGATTACAGGCACCTGCCACCACGCCCGGCTAATTCTTGTCTTTTTATTAGAGATGGGGTTTTGCCATATTGGCCAGGCTGGTCTCAAACTCCTGACCTCAGGTGATCTGTCCACCCTGACCTCCCAAAGTACTGGGATTACAGGCGTGAGCCACTGTGCCCGGCCAGCTCCCTTCAGTAATGATTTATACAGTTGTTTTTGCTTTTTGTTTTTTTGAGACGGGGTCTCACTCTGTCGCCCAAGCTGGAGTGCAGTGACGCAAATCTTGGCTGACTGCAGCCTTCACCTCCTGGGCTCAGGTGATCCTCCCACCTCAGCTTCCTGAGTAGCTGGGAATAGACACATGTCACCATGACCAGCTAACTTTTTTTTTTTTTTTTTTTTTTTATATTTTTAGTAGAGACAGGGTTTTGCCATGTTTTCCAGTCTGGTCTTGAGCTCCTGGGCTCAAGCAATCTGCCCGCCTCGGCCTCCCAAACTGCTAGGATTACAGGCGTGAACACCACATCTGGCCCTTTTTTTTTTTTTTTTTTTTCCTTACAGGATTAGAAGTCGACTTTCAGAAAACCCTTCAACCTTGTAAACTTGATTTTCTACAATAATATGCCTCTAGGATAAAAACAAGATGGAAACAAAGAAGTATGTGTGGACTGCAGTTAAAAGTTTTCAACACAACATAGCTTAGGAGAGTTGACATTTACAAAGAGCAGGAGGCCCGTTCAGTGCCTTCTAGGCATTGGGAACGGCGGTCTGTGGGCGACCCTAACGTGTGCGGTGTCCTGAGACATGATCGTGGTGCTCATGCTTTTACCGAGGGCCTCCCGGGAGTACCAGAGGCTCTTCTCCTGCAGTCAGCCAGCCAGCCAGTAGCTGCTGGAGAAGGAACAAACAGTAAAAGACAGATGTACACGGTGTTATTGTGGCAGAGAGGTTAAAACTAGGCTCACTTTATTCTCTCACTTTGTTCTTACAGTTTTAAAAAAACTAATAACGAAGTCCTTAAATATGTATTGTATTTCAGGATTTTCAAGTAGTTGTGAGTGTGTCTGTCTCTCTCTCGCTCCCGTTCGGGTGCTCCCTGCGAAGAGAGCTCAGAGAGGCCACCTTTCCTTGTTGAAGTGACAGGGCCTGGAGAGGTGTGAACCCCGAGGTGGGGGGGTGACTGACTGGGGGGAGGCTGGGTCAGCGTGGGGATCCACCCCCACTCCACGTTCCTGTAGGGAATCCACAGTTCTAAGTCTTTATGATATGGGTAAAATGAACCTGGAAGAGGTGTTATTTTTTAAGAAGTAAGTGCCATGCTCTTTTTTCCTCATACTTCTCCGTGTTTAAGCAGCATTGAAAGATAAGGCACTAGTAGCATGTTGGTTTGGAAACAATCTTGCTGATTATTTTAAGTTGAATCTGATATTAAGGTTGTCTGGTAACAGAAGTTTTCCTTTAACAACATGGAACTCTGTTGAATCTGTTGCCCCATTGGCTGAGCCGTCTGAAGTCAGTGCGGTGGCACCTGAAGAGTCCGCTTCCCCTTGGAGGAAGCCGCTGGATTGGCAAGAGGCACTGTCCTTGATTGAGGGAGTGAGGTGCCTTTGCAGGGACCCCACGCGGCACCTGCGGCTCTCTCCTGCCCCCTGCGGCTCTCTCCTGCCCCCTGCTGGATGGCCAAGCAGACTCGCGACAGTGCTCAGCGTGAATGTTCACGGGGTAGGCCGAGGCTTTTGTTCCAGAAACACTGACTTCAGAAACGGCGGGCAGTGTGTGTTGAGCATGGCAAGAAAGACTTACTTGTGTCTTAAACCTCTTGAACAAAGCAAGTTGATGTTTCAAATGTATCTCGAAGGCTAATGACTTTGCTATGGTCAATATTCAGGAGAAAATAGGGTTTGATGAAATAGACAGGAGTGGCAAGTGACGTGCTTGTGCCCCGTATGACTAAGCGATGTCCTGGCCGTTCCACACCACGGCCTCTGAGGAGCCAGCGTGCAGATACTGGATCAATTTAGATGGGACTCCTGGAGCTGTCAGCTGCCCGGGAGAAGCACAAGGAGTTCTGTGTGCCCATGATCATGGTTCCCGCTACTGTGTCCAACAATGTGCCGGGTTCCGATTTCAGCATCAGGGCAGACACAGCCCTGAACACTATCACCGACGTAAGTCCGTGTGCGCCCCACCTGATGGGCGCTGGCTGACTCTAACCTGTGGGCCCCCGCCCTTTTTGTCTACCGAGCGCTAGAAACAGCCTTTTACAAATATCCTGAATGAGAGCTTCTCGTTATTTCGCCGCCCCTACCCCCGAAAAGTAGGCTTTTAGACTCTGAACATTTTTTATCTCACTCCCAAAAAGTTTTACCGCCTCTTCTGTGTGGCCACCGGCGGGGACGTAGTGTGGCCAAGACCCCGGGAGTGCCCGTGAGTACCTACAGCGCTGAGGAGGGCTGGGCCGCAGTCTCCTGTGATTGCACCAGCATTAAAATTTGCTTTTAAAAAAATTATTATTAATGCTGAGCCTAAATTTTCTTTGAGCATCCAATACCCATTATGATGAACCCCTGCCTTGATGCTGAGGGTAGAAATTGAACTGAATATTTTGTAATTGTAGTCATTGTCCTGAATGCACCATTGCATTTGTTTTCTCTTTGGTCTTGGCTGTTGACCTCATTTTCCCCTTTGTAAAGTGGGGATGTTAAATTACATCTAAGGCAATATTGGGGCTAATTTTTTTGCCAAAAGACAATAATAAAACATAGAAATATATTCTTCTGTTTTTTGTTTTGTTTTGCTTTGTTTTCTTTGTTTTACTTTTCTTTGTGAGACAAGGTCTTACTCTGTCACCCAGGCTTGAGTGCAGTGGTGTGATCTCGGCTCACTGCAGCCTCGACCTCCTGGGCTCAGGTGATCCTCCCACCTCAGCCTCTCGAGTACCTGGGACCACAGACACGTGCCGCCATTTCCAACTAAAAGAAATATACGCCTACCCCACGTTTGTGTGTCACACTTGGTGATTCACATGAGAGTCTGAAGATCCGTATCTAATGCAGGAAGTATTTCATTTTTTAAAAATTTGATGTCTAAAATTTTTCACTAATTCTCAAGTTTTAATTTTTCTTGTGTGACTTAGTTCTCACGAATACTTTTCAAAGTTTTCTGTTTTGTTTTTGTTTTTTGTAAACCCTTGGCATGAAACTTATTTCTAGCGCTGGTAAATAAAAAAACAAGCTTTTAACATACAGCTCATATGGCAAGTAATGCTTAGCACTTGTTTCTTGGTTTTCTGAGCGTCTTAAACTTTCTTCACTTCCTTTGTGAAGGAAACCTGTCCAGGTTTTCCCGTGTTCACTGGCTTTGGGGGCAACGTTCACCTTATTTTTGGCAGTCACTAATCTCTGACCTAGATGTTGCTTCTGCTTTGCTGGTGACGGGCGTCACGGCTTTGCTGCTGCAGGGCTGGCCCGGCTCTGGGTTTACCTTCGTGCTGGGAATGTGAACCTGAGTGTGTTTCACAGAGAGGATTCCAGCATGGCTTTCACTGCTCTTTCACCTGCTTTAGCTGGATTTTTGGGTCTGTGAAAGTTGGGTGTGCAATGGGAGGTATTGAAGCTTCCTTTTTCCCTAATAGTTACCTAATTGGAACTTACCCAGAGGGAATGAGTGGAGAATTTGAGAGCAGTCACTGCAGTTAGATGGGCATCTGAAGATGTGGGACAAAGCTGGTGTTGATCTCCCTGTGACTTTTTTTATTTTCAAGTTTCCACACAAAGCATAGATCCTTGTGGTATGTGATGTACACTTTCGGGCATGAAGAAAATCTCTCTTTAATTCCAGGGTCCTCCGCTATAAATAACTTTTTTTTTTTTTTAGATTGTAAATATGTAACAAATGTGTAGGGTCAAAATTTGAAAACCAAAATACGTGAGGCAAACACTCCGCAAATGATCAGTTCCACCCGCTTTGACTTCCCTTGGAGGGACTGTGTGATTTATTATGCGATTGTTTTAAATTCAGTTTTTCATTCATTCCAGTTTCTTAAAGCTAGGTTAAACAATTTCATTTTCTTTTCTTTTTTTTTTTTTTTTTTTTTTTTTTTTTGAGACGGAGTCTTGCTCTGTCACCCAGGCTGGAGTGCAGTGGCCGGATCTCAGCTCACTGCAAGCTCCGCCTCCCGGGTTTACGCCGTTCTCCTGCCTCAGCCTCCCGAGTAGCTGGGACTATAGGCGTCCGCCACCTCGCCCGGCTAGTTTTTTTGTATTTTTTAGTAGAGACGGGGTTTCACCGTGTTAGCCGGGATCGTCTCTCGATCTCCTGGCCTCGTGATCCGCCCGTCTCGGCCTCCCAAAGTGCTGGGATTACAGGCTGGAGCCACCGCGCCCGGCCCATTTTCTTTTCTTTTTTTTTTTTTTTCTTTTTCTTTTTTTTTTTTTTTTTTTTGACAGGGCCTCTGTTTCCCGGGCTGGAGTGCAGTGATGCAATCACGATTGACTGCAGCCTCGACCTCCCAGGCTTAGGCGATCCTCCCACCTCAGCCTCCTGAGTAGCTGGGACTACACGTGCTTGCCACCGTGCGTGGCTAATTTTTTGTATTTCTACAGAGACGAGGTCTCCCTGTGTTGCCCAGGCTGGTCTCAAACTTCTGGGCTCAGGCAGTCCCCCCGTCTTGGCCTCTCAAAGCCACTGGGGTTATAGGGATGAGCCACCACGCTGGGCCTTAAGTTAACTGATTACAATAGAGAAAAAACTGGAGTGTGTAGTTAGTTGAGCCTCCCGTTGGCCAGGCATAGCCACCTTGGTAAGTGTATGTGTGTGTCCTCATTGCCCTTCTGATCCTGAGCTCCGAAAATGAGGCTGTCTTGGGAGTGCTGTGGTTCTAGTCTCGTGATGGGTGAGTGACGTCGGCTGATTGAGGTCACCCTGGCGAATGCTGCAGCTGCTCGGGAGCTGGGGCAGGGACGAGAAAGCCGCTGAGGGTCCCTCTCTGCACCCCTGAAGGGAGAGGGACCGAGATGTGAACATGGCAGCTCTTTTCTCCAGAGCCCTGTTTACTGATGGCCAAACAGGGTGAATCCTGAGAAGGTTTGGATTTGGGTCTGAACTGGGCTCGCCTGGCTGTAGAACACAGGAGCTGGTGGCGAACTCAGGAAATGAGGGCGTGAGGCGACTTGACGTGGATGGCTCCAGGTCGCTCCAGCCACTGTCCTGAAGCCGTTGGAGCCTGAGGATGTGTGGGAGTGAGCGTCTCTTTCCTGTCCGGCCAACACCCTCTGTGACCCGTGACTCATGGCCTGGCCTTGGGCAGCATTTATGTTTGAGGTCTGTGGATGACTCCAGTTGTTCAGTAAATTTGGTGATTCTTATTGGGGTGATTGTGCCCCAGGGGATGTTTGCACCATCCAGGGAGGTTTCTGGTTAGAACTGGGAGAAGGGATGCTCCCAGCGTCTGGGGCTGGAGACAAGGGACGCTGCGGAAAGTCCCTCCAAGCAAAGGACGGGCTCCATAGCAGGAGTCTGGCTCAGGACGTGGCCATGTTGTGCTTCAGAAGCCCTGGGCGGATCTGATGTGGTGAAGTCGTCATCCTCGTGATTTCCTTCTTGGCAGCATTGATGCTTAGCTGACGCCACAGCCCCTCAGAATCTATGAGGCACTGGTGAGTGGGTCTTTCTGGCAGAACAGAAGGAATGAAATACCTCAGAGCAGGTGTTACACATTCTCAGGATATGACTGCAGGGAGTTTCGGTTGGACTCCTTTCATTCCTTAGTGCTGGCTGGTGCATTATTCTGTCCTGTAAGCTTGATCAGGTCACATCAGAAACACAGTAGGTGGGTGTCACGCTGCTGTCAGGTTTCGCGAAGGTGGCGGTGACTACAGCCTTGTGAGTAATTCCTTGTCATAGTGGCCCCACTACGGACCCAGGGGCCCGGCTGTGTTTGGTCTTGAGAGCTTTATGCTTTTCTGGGCAGGGTCTCTCCCCATCTTGAAGTCTTCCCTCCCCTTTTTTGGAGACTGAAGGAAGGAAAAGAGGAGCGACAGGGAAGAGGGGAGAGAGGATTTGCAGCAATGTGGCCATTCTCACAGATTTCAAGGCGGAGTTAAGGAGCCGAGACACCCCCACCTGCCCACTTGTGTGCCTCAGGCCCCTCCTTGGCCCCAGGTCACCCACACCCTCTGGCTTCCAGTGAGGGCTTCTTGGAGAAGCAGCCAGCTTCCCGCAGCCAGTCTTGGTTAGTCCTGGGCTAGGGTATTCCACAATAAAGGAGTGACATCACCTGTCTGAAGAGCATAAGGAGCCCCCCACGTGGTAGTGCTGACAGGGCCACATCCTGGGCACCAGGCCAGCCAATATCCCCAGATGAGTGTTTCTGGCTGGGAAGCAGGCTGGCATTTGGATTGAAGTCCTGCAAAAACTGCCATGGCCAGAGCCTGCAAGGCAGAGCCTGTACAGAGCAGCCCAAGAGCTGGGCATGTGCTGGGTCTGGGTGGACGTGGAGGCCATGCCATGGGGGCACGGGGGCCCCTGCTCACAGCTCACCTCGTGGTCACTCAGCACTGACCCACCCACCTTACCCTGCTACCCACCATGCTGTGAACTCACCTGCCACGGATCTGCACCCGCTGTCTGAAGTCCTCGGCCCACACGGGCTACTGGCCTTGGGATGCTTTGGGTTGCACCAGGGCTGCAGAGCCTGGGTCGCTCACTGTCCAACTCTCCCGGGGAGATGTGGGACCTGCCTTGCATCCCAACAGTAGCATTTCTGCAGCAGATGTGGGGATATTCACAGTAAGAGGGACACGTCCAAGTCCATAAATAGTTGATTTTGCCACCAAGTGGATGACAAAAACACCTTGCTGTGTGGGGCCACTTGGAGCTGGGAACAGTGGGCATGTGGACCTGTCCTGCTGTTATCTTGGTTAACACCCTGAGGTGGAGCCTGAAAAAGCCCGGTGCACACGGGCTCAAGAACCGCTCCCCTTTCTGACACCAGAGCCCATTTCCCAGTGGAACCCCAGAGCAGCAACTCAGGTTCTTGCTCGCCTGTGTGGCTTTGTGTGTGACTTCCCGCCGGAGAGCAGAGATGTGGCGTGGGGCTGAGTGTGGCCCACTGGTAATCCAGCTGCCCGCCTCCTTCCCTGCCTGCGCGTGGAGGCTGCCTCTGCATGATGAAGGCAGTCACTTAGTGTGGTCCTTACAGCTGTGTGCCCCATACCACTGATTGTGACCTGCCTACAGAAAGCTACAGGACTGGCTTTGCCTTTAAACGTCCTGACCGCCCTGGCCTCCCTTACCCACGATGAGATGCTGAGAGCTGAGCTGTCCCGCTCGTGACTAACTCGCCGCTGCCTGCAAGCTGCTCTGCTGCCGGCCTCACACCCACCCTGCTGTGCTGCCTGCAGGCCTCCCCTTTCATGAGGACCTGGGCTGTGCCCAGGCAGCCCCCTGTGTCGCTGAGGCCTGTCCTGCTCCCACATGGCCTCCAGAGCTCCCCTTGGTCCCCTGACCCACATGAACTGGCTTCCCCTGATGACTCAGGTCCCTCCTGTCCCTTCCTGGACCTCAGCGGAGGCCCTGGGGCTGGCAGGTGAGCACCCAGCACCCCCGCTAACCACTTGGCCCTGGTGCTTCAGGCTTACAAGAGCACGTGCGACATGGCCGAGGCGCAAGGCCGCCACCGGGAGCTTTGCATCCCCCTGTGTGTGGTGCTGGCCACGATTAACAACAATGTCCCGGGCACAGAAATAAGCCTGGGCGCCGACACTGGCCTGACTGCTGTTGTCCAGGTAAGAGAACCCCGTTTCCTCGCCTTGCTTTCTTTATTTTATTTTAGCAATTTGTTTCTTCTGTGCTAAGAATGAGCCAGATTTATTATTACTCTTTCCCCCCCACCCTTTGTTAACTTGGCTTTATGTCAGTCACACTGGCCAGAACAGGGTAAATTTTTTAGCTTCTCTGCCTTAGGGAGAACCTGTCTTTATTGATTAAAAGTGAGATGATATATCCAGTCCTTGGGGTCGTGTTTCTATCCCACCTAGACTAGGGGAGTTTTGAGCACCTTTTCTCTGGAGCCGGCCTCTCCTGCCTGCGTTGAGTAGCGAGGCTGCAGGGCCAGCTGTGGGAGCCTGCAGGAAGGGGTTTGAGTGCCTGGTACGTACGAGATATGGGACAGAGCTGTGACCACTGGGGGCCGCTGCCTGGAACCACAGCCTTCCTGTTGAGATGAGAGGTTCTTTAGAGAGCCCAGATCATGCCCTCCTGGGCAGGCAGTTTCACCAACATTTGCTTTGGGAGGAGTGGATTCTGCTGGTTATGGGCGTGGTGCTGACACCTGCAAGGTGGCCCCTCAGGTCCCTGATAAGCTGACCAACCTCTATGGTCATGAGCTGGACATGAGGACCTGTGGTAGTTCCACAGGCCTTTGCTGCAGAGAGGGTCCTCACTCGGCTGCAGACGGGATGGTGGCCACCTTGGCACGTGGGGTCATGTCAGTGGATTGGCCGCCGGGTGTCTCCTGGAGAGCAGCCGCTGGCCTTTAGCTTAGATGTTCACGTCCGAACCAGCTCCGGAGTTTGCGGTGAAAACTCCCAGCCCTGTTGGAGACTCCTTAGTTCAGCTTGGCACAGAACCCAGGAAAACAGTAGTTCTGTTCTGGCTTCTTCCTTCAGAACTGAGTTCCAGTGCAGGGAAGGGAGTGGAGGGGTCGTGAGGTCGACTGCAGCCTCCTGTGCCTCCCACTCGAGTTGAGGGCCATCTCTCTCCTGGGCTTCTCCCTGTTGCGTTCCCTGGTGCTGTACTGGCCTGGCAGAGGCTAGCCCTGGCTTGTTCCCTGGACTTCCTTGGGCCCCCGCGCTTGACCTCTGTTCACTGAATGCCATTAGGGTCCAGCCATCGCTGGCTTCACTCTCCTTTAGCACCTTGTAGATGTCCACACATGCTTCCACCCTCGCACCCCGCACTCAGCGCAGCACTACCCCGGCCAGCGGCTGTGCTTTGCTGCAGGTCCCTTGCTGTAGCAGGGATGGGAGCCCCACCCCCTGCCCCTTCTGGCCACCGACTTCAGCAGAGGCTCGGCTGCCATGAGGGATACCAGTCATGGGAAAACTGGCCTCCCTGCAGATTCACAGAACAAGGTGGTTCTCACAGAGAAGTCAGTGCCTTTTTTCTATCTTAACACTGTAGCAAACACCACCTTATCTTTCACCACCAATTTATGTTTCTTAACACCAATGGAGCAAAGTGCTGGTGATGTTTGAACTGTAGCCTGGGGCTCCTGCTCCCATGGGACTCCTTGGGGAATTTCCTAGCAGGATAGTGTGTGTGCCCTTACAAGGGGTTGTGTCTGCTGGGCACATCCCATTGTGAGGCAAGAATGGCTGAGGTCACAGGCTCTGCCTGACAAGTGCCACTTACAACTGCTGTCCACGCAGGGCCACGCTTGGGATTGGCCGCCTCCTTGTCAGTGCTACTTCGACTAATTGCCTGAGGCACGGCCAGAGTGACTTGCTATTTTTAGAAGCTAATTCAGGCTTCAGATGCGATCTAGGTAATGAGGAGAGAGTTCAGGAAAGCTGTATCTAAGCTCCAGCAAAGGCAGACACTTCCATCCCAGCTGTCACTGCGTTTACACTCAGAGGAGCACACGGTTGGGGGCATGGCTCAGCTGTCAGGGCTCCACTGTTCTACACACCCACAGCGGCAGCCTGGCGGGACCAGAACTCAGACACGCTCGGGCACAAATCAGCCTCTTGGGAGAGCTGCTTTGCCTGCAGAATTCTTTTGCCATTAAGCAGTTGATGTCATTCTTTGAACGAGTGACAGTAATTCCCCACCTCAGGGTGGGCTGCGGGGGAGATTCAGTTGGAGAAATAATCTATGAGGCTTTGTGCCTCTGGGGGTCCTGATGCCCCACCAACATTTTTCTTCCCGTGCCTGGGATTCTCTAAGACAAAGGGAAAGTCTGAAAGCCTTACAGCATCTTAAGTCTTAGATCACAATTAGAGACCCAATTACAGACAGGTGGAAGAGTGAAACCCTCAGAATTCTGCACTGGCCCTTCAAGAAGGCAGTTGTGGGCTCTTTGGACCCTTGATGGGTTTCTGTCCTCTGTCCTCCCTAAGCACAAAGACAGTAATTCTTCCCATTGCCTGTTTCTCTCCCCATATGGGCTTTTACACAATGCAAAGTGGCCCTCTAACTAGAGCCCATGTTCAGTTTTGAATACGTCAACCAATTATTTTGGGAGGAAAAGAGTCTGCCAAAGAAATGAAGTATAGGTTGGAATGGTTTAATCAAGCCTGTGTTTATTCAACAAAATGTGCTTTTAAATTTCATCCGAAGTACTCAAGTGAAAATTTCCCAGTGGGTGTTAAACTTTGGTGCACAGACTCTCGTGTGGCTCCCAGTCTCAAGTCCACACTCCCACTTCGTGCTTTTACTCTTGGTTGAGTCCCATGGAGGCCTGTTAGGGAATCCTGCAGGATCAGCCCTTGACCCGGACGGATGGACGGACGGACGGCTGGCTGGCTGGCTGGGGGATACTGTGCTTGTGTCATTCAGAGACAATCATTTCTTGAGCGCCTGCTGTGGGGGCTTGGCCGGGTCCTGCTGATAGTGCAGTGGTGTAAGCCCAGCCCACAGTTCCTGCCCTCATGGAATGTGCAGCCTAGTGAGGACTGCAAGTCAAATAACCACGAGGTAACTACAGGGAGACACCGTGGTGATTTCTATGAAGAGAGGACATGGGGTGCCCCGAGGGCCCCTGACAGAGGGAACTTTGCGGTCCTAGAAACCAGGTGACGTTTTCCTGAGGAAATGACATTTCCCTCGGGGTCAGAGCTGAGGAAGGTGCCTGTGTGTGTCCCGTGGCCACTGTGACCCTGACCACACACCTGGGGCTGGAAAATACTACTCATTCTCGCACAGCTCTGGAGGGTGGGAGCCATGGGCTGAGGCCAGAGTGTTTGCTCCAGGAGAGTCCCTCGTGGCCCATTCAGGTGCCCAGAGCCCCGGGCATTGCACGCCTTGTTCCCTGGCACCTCCTCCTCCCATGTGGGTGTGCAGCATCCTGCTCCAGGGCCTCTGCACCTCTCATCTGCCGATGCAGGTGGTGGCACTTAGGGTCCACCTGGGTAGTCCTCAGGATTCACCTTTATCACCTCATGAGGGAACATCCCCAGGTTCCAGGGATTAGGACCGGGATTCCTTTGGGGGCTGCTCTCCTGCCCACCACTGTGCCTGAATGTGATGCACATAGCGGCCAGCATATGGAGAGGCCCGAGGAGGACCTGGGGTGGCTGGAGCTAGAGCCGGACCTGGTGTCAGAAGCAGGAGGGGCCAGGGATTCCAGAGAAAGGCTTGACGTGTACTTGAAGTGAGCAAAGGGTTTTGAATGAACCAAGAACTGATCAGATTTATGTTTTTTATAGATGGGTCTCCAGTCTGTGTGAACAGATTAGAGGGGGCCGGGGTGGGAGCTGAGGCCCAGGCAGAGGCTTTGCAGAGTGCCAGGAGAGGGTGCTGTAGCCCGGACTGGTGTGTGGGTGGGAAGGTGGCCGATGCATTTCTCTGCTGTCTTTCTCCCTGCTGAGCTTGGGTCCTTGTGGAGGGCGGATGGCAGACATTTCACTCTGGGACCTCATGCCTATGCTATCCGAAAGACCCCCAGGCGCCTGTGTGTAAGAACCACCATCTGCCTTTGAGTAGAGTTTCTATTAATGTAACATTCACCAATGGATGGAAGACGGCCACAACTCTAAAATCACAGGGAGCTTTTCTGAAGAAAATAGAATAGCACAGCTGTTCCCATGGACAAAGCTGGCAGGTGACAGCCCCCTAACTTCTCAGCTCACACCTAACCGTGTCCGTGTCTGGTGAAAGCTGCTTCAGCAGGGACAGTCGGAGAGCAGCATGGAGTGAGCTGGCTTATGGGGTCGTCTTTTCAGTCTCCTCCTATGGGGCCTGGGAGAAGGGAGCGGCAGATGGCCAGGTCCCCACCACAGGTCATCGAGGTCACCTCCAGGTGGCTGGCGAGGGGGGGGGGGCATGTTCACACCCACTCCGAGGCACATCCTGGCTGCTGCACACCCTTCACCCCTGTGCGATGCTGGGACCGCATGCTCAGGCACGGTGTGGGGCCTTGCTGCACTCACTGGTAGGGGAGCTCTGGGATGGTGGGTGCACCCTGGCCCTAGGCTGGAGTGACTGATCTCTTCTCTGACCAGACCTGCGACCGCATCAACAGTTTGCCAGCGGAACCAAGTGGCGCGTGTTCATCAAGACCATGGGCGGCTACTGTGGCTACCTGGCCAACATGGGGGGGCTCACGGCCGGAGCCGATGCTGCATACAGTTTCGAAGAGCCCTTCGACATTGGGGATCTGCAGGTATGTGACGGGGCTGGCCTCAGGGGACCGTCCCCTTGGGATCCTCTCGGTGCTGCGGAGCGAATCATCGTGTCTAGGGTGGTTTGCTTTTCGAGGGGGCATGGAGACGGAGGTGCTACCGAACATGCCACGCTTGATGCCCTTCGCATCGCCCAGGTGCCTCTCCCAAGTGTCAGGTGATGGCGGACGTGCCTGGTTGAGGACACCTTCTAGTCTCTTGTGTGAAACACAAGCTTGTTTTTTTGATGTAGTCTGTTGTGTAATGTTTTCTCACTTCTGTCACAAACGATTTGAGTGCCTCCGCTGACAGTCACCACCCACGTCTGCGACTGGTTCTGGAGCTGGCTGCAGCATCTTTTAAATCTTGAGGCTTCTGATGCTGCGTCTGCCTCTAAACTGACACAGACACGGCCGTGGTTTCTTGGCATCTGTGGCTCTTTTAGGGAAGGGTGTCGCCGACCCCGGGGTCTGCCCCTGCTTCGACGGCACAGCAGAATCCCGGCCTGGACCCTGCAGTGTTCAAAGTTGCTAAACTCCATGCAGGAGGACAGGCCTTGGCAGATAAAATGCAACTGAACAATTGTCTTTAGTTAGTTATATAAATAAATATATGTTATATATTACTCTGTCAGCCAGGCTGGAGTGCAGTGGCATGATCTTGACTCACTGCAACCTCCGACTCCCAGGTTCAAGCCATTCTCCTGCCTCAGCCTCCCGAGTAGTTGGGATTACAGGCGCATGCCACCATGCCCACCTAATTTTTGTATTTTTAATAGAGATGGGGTTTCACCATGTTGGTCAGGCTGGTCTTGAACTCCTGACCTCGTGATCTGCCCACCTTGGCCTTCCAAAGTGCTGGGATTATAGGCGTGAGCCATCGTGCCCAGCACCGTTGTCTTTTAAAAAGTTAGGATGTTACTTGTTTCTGAGCCAAATAGATCAAGTAAAAAGGGCCTTGGTGTTGTCACTAATTATGTGACATGTGAATCATGAATTTCTTCACTGTGTCATAGTGACTGCTTGTGGAGTCGTTCACTACATTGTGATGTTGCTGTCAGCAGTGGGTCCCATAAGATGATAATGGAGCTGCCCCAAACAGGTGTACTTTTTTTTTATCTTTTATAAAATTTATATATATATATATATATATATATTTTTTTTAGACGAAGTCTTGCTCTGTCGCCCAGGCTGGAGTGCAGTGGCCGGATCTCAGCTCACTGCAAGCTCTGCCTCCCGGGTTCACGCCATTCTCCTGCCTCAGCCTCCCAAGTAGCTGGGACTATAGGCGCCCACCATCTCGCCCGGCTAGTTTTTTGTATTTGTCAGTAGAGATGGGGTTTCGCTCTTTTCCGCTGAGAGCGCCGAGTAGAACATTGTCATGAAAATAAATAAGGGGCAATAGAGCCGTGAATGAGTGCTAGGAATTATCATCTTCAGAGGGACCCTGTTGATTCTGGAAGGCATTTCTAGTGGCCGCCATGAGGGCTGCTCACTGTGCCCTGCGCTCAGCATTCATCGCTGCAGACATGCTCTCCCCGACTGGGGGAGGCTCCCCGAGACCTGAGCCATGAGAGCTTGCAACCTCCTTGGCCACACTCACCGCCACGCTTGGTTGGCACTTCCCGCCCTGCAGGGCCTGGCACACAGTGGGTGCTTAGCGTAAGTTTATTGTCTGATTAACAAAATACTCTTTTCCAGTCCAATGTGGAGCACCTGATGGAGAAAATAAAGACCACCATCCAGAGGAGCCTTGTGCTCAGGTGAGTGAGAGACCAGGGCTGATCTTACGGTCACTGTCACACCGCGGTTCTTAGGTTCTGGTGACTTTGGGCTGGATGAGTGGTAATTTCTTTGCTGCTGGAGTGCACTGCACACTGGGCATATGCAGAAGAGAGTTGTGGTGTGTTGCTCTAAAGACTTTCTTGCATTTAGACAACTAAAACTTTTGCTTTATAGTCTTCCTCTATTAGATATCTCGCAATCATTTCTCTAACACCTGATGTTTATGAAGGAGGAAATACAGCCATCCCTCTTAGCCTCAGGGAATGTGTCCCAAGACTCCAGTGGGTGCCTGGACCTGGGGATAGTACCCACCCCCTGTATACATAAGGGGGTGGGGGCTGATAACCATCTGATAACCAAGGTGGCTACTGAGTGACTCAGGGGCAGGAGGCACAGACAGCATGGAGACTTTAGGGCACAGGGATGATTCACGTTCTGGGTGGGACAGAGCAAGACAGCACAAGATTTCATGACTCCCTGTTAGCTGGGCTTAGGTGAAATCGACATCCTGGGTCGGTTTGTTGTGTTGCATATGTTGTGACTATACAACAAAATGATCTGGAGTATACGCATACTCCCATTTAGCTGGGAGACATTTTTTTTTTTTTTTTGAGACAGTCTTGCTCTGTTGCCCAGGCTGGAGTGCAGTGGTGCAATCTTGGCTCACTGCAACCTCCACCTTCCAGGTTCAAGAGATTCTCCTGCCTCAGCCTTCCGAGTAGATGGGTGTACAGGCGCCCACTACAACGCCCAACCAATTTTTGTATGTTCAGTCGAGATGGAGTTTCACCACGTTGGCCAGGCTGATCTCAAACTCCTGACCTCAGGTGATTCGCCCACCTTAGCCTCCCAACATGCCAGAATTACAGGCGTGATCCCCACCGTGCCCAGCCAAAACATCTAAACTTTTAATTCATGCCAAACATCAGCAGCTTTAGGCTTCTAGTCGTTGGTGAGGTTTGAGTAATGGGGATTTTAAGGGAACTGTCAGCTTTCATGAAAACAGTGACACCCCCATTACTTGGAAATGCTTATTCAAACTAAACACGGCATCAGGTTAAAAACCAGAGCTTCCTAAGATTTAAACTGGATTATCAGACGTGTAAGATACTTGACACTCACCCTCAAATCAGAATGACCTGGAATGAGCTGCATGCAGGCACACGCGTGTTATGAGTTGAGCCTGGGACACAGCGGTCCAGGATTCCTAACTCCCACACACTCCTCCTTCACCACCTCGTATTCTTTATACTTTTAAACCAGAGCCCGTGAACTTATTTCAGAGAGCTCATGAATCCCCTGAAATGATGAAATAGTAGGCGTCTGTGTGACTTTGTCAAAGAATCCACAACGGTTATCAGATTCTTAAAGCTGTGACCCATCCCCACCCCAGATGAGTCTATGAAACCTTGATTTAAGATTTTAAAATATTGGAGATGGTTAGTTGACTCGTTCCATTTATTAAAATCCTTCTCTTACTGGGCAGGGGGGAACACTTGATACTTTTGCTTAGCAGGCTGAGTTCAGGCTACAGGAATCACAGATTTTGTTTTGTTCTGTTCCAGCTATCCCTAAAGACTTAGAAACAAAAACATAAATTCTGTGAAATAGAAATCGTCATTTCTATTTCACAGCAAAGTGTGACTGTATAACTGATATTTCATATGACTCTAACCCCCAACAGGGTGGGGCACCTTCTCCATTTGATAGAAACTTTGGAACCAAAATCTCTGCCAGAGCTACGGAGTGGATCACTGCGAAACTCAGGGAGGCCCAGGGCAGAGGTAAGGGGTCCGGGGAGGGAGGCCGTCTGCCTTGGTGAAAATGCTGTCCTATCGGGGAGAAGTAGGCTGCTGGTTCCTTGTTCAGTTCAGTACTGAGCTGCGAGTGATGTTCTAACTCCTGCTGGTTTCTGAGCATTGCTATTTAACCAACCTTGGATTCCTGGGTGTGCGTGACATGTTCTCTTTTATCACTGCTAGATTCAACCTGAAGTTCTTTTGTGTAGGCTTTTTGCTCTGGAGATCCTGAGCGTCAGCCCGCAGTTTCCCTCACAGTTGAAGTGGGGCCTTCTATTTTGGGGATGTTTGGTAGGACAACCTCCTTATGACTCCATCCATCAGAACTTCCAGTTTTGAGGAAGATTTGGCTGCTGAATGAATTCTTCGTGTTTGTAGAACTATGCATGTTTTTCCTTAAATCAGTTTTGTAAGTTACATATTCTAACAAATCTTTAGATAAGCTGAAAAGTTTTGGAAAACATGACACATTACTCTTGTTAATGGTTCCAACATGGCTGGTCCCTACTCATTCCTGAGTGGTTATTTGTGCCAGCATCTTTCTCACCCCCACCCCCCTCAGCTTTCTTCAGTCATACCAGATGTGTGCTTTTATTAGGGCAATCCATTATCACTGCCAATGTCCGACTTAGAAGAATGACAGTCTACAAAAAACAGTGATGTGAATAGTTTCAATCGGTTTGTCTTTTTGAAGAACTGACTGATTCTTTCTACATCCATTTTCTCTTGCTAATTTAGCTACGGATGCTTCTCGTGCCTCAGTGTGTGTATACGTGAGCATCAATTTCTTATTAGTGTTTTGCCATAATTTAAAGTAATTTCCCTATTCCACTATTTAGTGAAAAATTCTCTCCACTGAGAGAAAAAACAAAAGCTGCTTTCCAGGAAGCCATCAGGGTGATCCCACAAGAGCAGAGCTGTGCAAGCCCAGGCCAGGCGCTGGCCACACTACACAGCTGTTCTCAGCCTCCCCCAGGCCTCCAGGCCAGGTTCAGCATGGTTCCCAGGAATCTCACCCCGTGATTCTGCTCCCCCACCTGCCCATGGGACAGGGCAGTGTTAATCTGTTTTTAAACCTTTTATAGGAAAAACATTGACCACCGATGATTCCGTTTGTGTGCTGGGAATCAGCAAAAGAAACGTTATTTTTCAACCTGTGGCAGAGCTGAAGAACCAAATGGATTTTGAATAAGTCGGGGTCTTATTGCCTTAGCAAACCCAGCCAATGTGAGTACAGGACAGGGGAATGTCCATTGCTGTTGCATTCGGCAACTCATTCAGGGATTTGAGGAACTAGCTTTTCTGAAGCTCAGTTAAAAAATATTAGGTCTTGGCCAGGCACGCTGGCTCATGCCTAAGATCCCAGCACTATGGGAGGCCTAGATGGGTGGATCACTAGGTCAAGAGATCGAGACCAGCCTGGCCCACATGGTGAAACCCCGTCTCTACTAAAAATACAAAAAGTAGCCGGGCGTGGTGGCGCACACCTGGAGTCCCAGCTACTCAGGAAGCTGAGGCAGGAGAAACTGCTTGAATCTGGGAGGCAGAGGTTGCAGTGAGCTGAGATTGCACCACTGCTCTACAGCCTGGTGACAGAGCGACACTCTGTCTCAAAACAACAACAAACTACCACTAGGTCTTTGGGAAGAATTTTTAGAAATATAAAAACAATGGTTTTGTTTGATCTTGAAATTGGCTTTATCATCTAGTTGATTCAGCCGACCCTACAACCCCCGTGTTTCTGGCAAGACCGCTCGCTGTGCTGGCCGTGGCATCTCCCAGCCTCACTGCTGTCCCCCCCCTTCCCTCCACAGGCACAGGATTCCCAAAGAACGGTGGTGGCTCAAGCTGCGGTTCCTCATGAAGATCCTGGCCAAATACAAGGCCAGCTACAACATATCAGACTCAGGCCGGCTAGAGCACGTGCAGCCCTGGAGCCTCTGACCCAGTCCCACCTGCACGTGCCTGCAACCTGGACTCACCGTGGACCATCCATTTTTGTAACACTTAAGTTATTGATCAGCACTTTATGCAGGTATTATTGACATTAAAACCTAATCAGTGAGCACCTGTCACCGCCCGTGTGCCCCACCAACTCCAGTGCGTGCTGTCTGTGGACTGTGTCTCATGCTTTCAGATGTGCGTATTAAACATTTGCCTACAACTCCAAGTAGGGTGGCTACTAAAGGTTTTCTCTGCAGTTTTGTGGGCAAAGATTATCAAAATATTTTTATAGGGATCACTGAACTATGTGCAAGTCATAAAAGGAGAACAAAGCCAGTAGTTTACACAGGCCAAGGGGAATGCCATGTTTACTTACCGTTACATATTTGCTATGTGTCAGTTTCCATCCACAGCAGCAGGCCAGGACCCTGGGCCTGGACCCCAGGCTCCTGCTCTCCTTAGAAAGTAAAAGAGAACACAGGAATCTTATCTACTCGGCCTCTTGATTGCAATCCTAGCTGCATGTTAAGACCACCAAGGTGGGGGTTTGAAAAATCTGATAGCCAGCTTCTCATCCAGTCCAAGCCACCATCCTCACTGGGCCCTAATTTGGAACTCTCCGATGACTCTTGCCAGAGTAGACATGGGTGCTGGGGTGACAGCCCTGCCGCCCTCGTGGGACCCCTCCTGTAGGGACAGTGTTTCTGCCTCAGTTCTAGACTGCAAGAGACCACAGCTGTACCTCAGAAACGTGGGCGGAGAGCTGTGTGGAGGGAGAGGAGACACCAAAAACCAGCTGTTTGGGAAATCAGAGTCCAACGGCCAAGAGCTGGCGTGGAGCCTTTCCTTTCTGGCTCTGTAAAGACAAAGCGAGGGCTTACTCACCCCAGCCCATCTACTTCCATCTGGCCGCCCTGTTGAACTTCCGTCTGTTAGGAGGACGCTCCCACAGGGCCTAGGTGTGATCAGTCTCACGAGTCAGCACAGGCAGAGGTGGGACACCTTTGTGTACCTTTTCATTTTACTTCTGCTTTTTAATAAAGGCCCTAAATGCTACTTAAAATAATGACTCAAGCAGAGGTTAAGTCAGAGTTGCCCTTTATTTTTAGATTCTTAAATATTCTAGAACTAATGAGGTAAAACTAGCCTTTGTCAGTAGAAAGTAAATTCTATGTGGTGCATCTTTGGCACTTTGTGCATAACTATTTCAATGAACGTCTTCTTGGTTGCTCTTAAGACTGACTTGCCAGTCAGTGGCAAAACCTTAAGAATGACATAATGTTCCTGGAAAAAGCAGTAGCATTTCTGACTTTTCATATTCAGCTCTAGAGGCCGATTTTCTCAGGGGCTCCTGCACAGTCAGGCGTGCCAGGGCCACTCATCTGATGATCCAGGATGGGTCCTTGGCGATTTTGGGGTTCTCGGGTCCGAGTATGGCCAGGCCGTGCACGCTCTTCCCAGTGCCGAGGTACCCGAGGGGAAGGCAGGCGAGGTCAGCGAGGACTGGCTTCTGCGTCAGTGCCGTTAAGGCCTCCATTCCCAGACACCGTCTCCCCCGCTCCCCACTCACCTATAGCTGATGGTGAAGAGCTGCTCCCTGTGGGCCTGCTTCATCTCATCTGAGAGGCCATACAAGAAGAGGTCCATTCCTAGAAGACAAACTACAGGCACAGTGGGCTGTGCATTTGTGTCCCGGAGTGAGGCACCCCCTGCGAGGTGGGGAGTAATAGCCACCCCCTCTCCCCCACCTTGGCTATTGGGAGGCATGGTGGACTCACAGCCTGTTTAGGATATTGTGAGTAGTATCATCTGCCCCTCTGGAAATAATGAACTGGATGGGAAACATCCAGGCCCCGAGACCCACTCAGGAGCAGAAAACGGGGAAGGAGCCTTGAACAGACCCTCGGGAGGGCAGTCAGCAGGAGCCATGGAGGCCACCAGGAGGGAGGGAGGGAGAGAGGGAGGCAGGC
Source organism: Macaca mulatta (assembly GCF_049350105.2). Lineage (NCBI taxonomy): Eukaryota > Metazoa > Chordata > Mammalia > Primates > Cercopithecidae > Macaca > Macaca mulatta. The sequence goes on along the minus strand of NC_133411.1, from coordinate 105,065,478 downwards.
AGGGAGGCCAGAGGTGACGTAGTGGGGAGAGGAGACGCGGCCAGAGGCAACGTGGCCAGGGAAGGAGATACGGCTGGAAGGAAGTGACAAGAGGGGTCTCCAGGCCTCAGACTGCGCCTGATTTATGGATGACATTTTAACTAAGATGTTATATCTAAAGTAGCAATTTAGAACCATTGTGTACATTTAAAGCACGGTACAAATATAGCACATTTCCCAAACCAAAGAACAGTGCATTCAAGGAAAAAATAGCAGCTCACCAATAAAATAAAGGTGAGTCAAGAAAAAATTCATTTAAGATCAGAAATAGATCCTACAGCTCTTCTAGTCCAATCCCCACCCTAACATGAATGGGGGGAAAAGGGAAGTAGATTCTAGTCAGTCAGAATTAAAGGCAAATCCGATCCACTTTACTTTCTACTTGACAGAAAACAAGCAGCTCATCAAGGAATCCCTATGAACAGTAGCTTTAGGAGTCCCCAAAATGCAAAATTCACCTTGAAATTAAATCAACTGCTAAGTATGTATAAAGTTATTGTTTTCATTATTGCCCTCCTCATTCCCAGGGACTTTTTTAGAGCTTGTTTCCCCCTAATTGCCTCCAACACACCCAGGAAATTTAAACCCCACAAGTAAACCTTGTTTCGATTAACACACAGCATCCTTTAGGAGCAGACAATCCGTTTGCTCTAAGACGTTCTTGTGACCTAAGCACTGAGTACAGCCTGAGAACGCACAACACGCACACACACGAACTCGGACAGACAATAGGTGAGATGTGGCACATGAGGGGGAAGACGAGACAAATGAGCTTCACCGACTTCACTGACACCCCAGATCCGTGAAGAAGTGACACACGCAGCCTGCTCGGGTGCCAGTGACTCCTTGAAAACAGCCAAGGGCAGCATTTGGAGAAGCAGCACCGCAGGCCAGCAGGGTCTGGCGGCTTCAGAGGGGAGGGGTGCCCCCGACCAGGTGCTGGGGGCTTCAGGAGCGAGGGGAGCCCCAATCAGGTGCTGGGGCTTCAGAGGGGAGGGGTGTCCCAACCAGGAGCTGGGTGCTTCAGGGGAGGGCGCCCCGACAAGGTGCTGGGGGCTTCAGACGGGAAGGTGCCCTGACCAGGTCCTGGGGGTGGCAGGACAAGCCCTGGGTCCCCTTGTCACTTTTCACTCCCTACTCCCGAATCTCGCCCTGAAGTTGCAGCAAGTCCAGGTATTCATTTACCCATAAAATTAAGTATCTGTGAGTGACACAAGTCACTAATCCACAGAGATCTGAGTCCACAGATACCTCCCAGAGATGCCACCATCCATTCTGGTAGAAGAGCAGCCCAGGGGCCCATGCTGCTAGGAAGGGAGACTGTCTCCAGCCTGACGCTGCAGAATTCTCAACACAAAGTCTACCTTCTGGAACCATGCCATCTCCTACAGAAGCAACTAGCGGCATGTAGGGTTTTTTAAAATCTCTTTATTCTTAAGACATTCTCACTCTGTCACCCAGGCTGGAGTGCAGTGGCACAATCTCAGCTCGTTGCAACCTCTGCCTCTCAAGTTCAAGTGATTCTCCTGCCTCAGCCTCCCGAGTAGCTGGGATTACAGGCGCCTGTCACCAGGCCCGGCTCACTTTTTGTATTTTCAGTAGAGACGGGATTTCACCCTGTTGGCCAGGCTGGTCTCGAATGCCTGACCTCATGTGATCCACCCGCCTCGACCTCCCAAACTGCTGGGAATACAGGCATGAGCCACGGTGCCTGGCCCATATAGCTGTTTAAATTTGACTAAAACTAAATGCAATTAGAAGTTCAGTTTCTCATTTGCACTTCAAGCATTCAGTTACCCACAGGCGGCCACGGACCAGAGGCTGGTGGAGATGTCACACTCCACACTGCAGAAGGATCTACGGATGAAGTGGCTCTAAGATCATCTCGGCATCTTTATATCGAAGCTACTGAAGTTTTACTCTGCTTATTATAGACATCAGCATTCTCCCATTTTAAAATGTCAGTGCTATTGCAACGATCAGATCTGTGACTTCCCAGCACCTCTTCTCTTCCTGTACAGATAACTGCAGAGCATCTGCACTCTGCCTCCACACTAACAGACAGCGGAAGCCTCCGTGTAAAATCAGGGGGAGAAAAAAAATGAATCCCTAGTCCCTCTCCCTACAATTTTGTGAAACGCCTCTTAATATTCAGAATAACTGCCGGAGTTACAATAAACAAGCATCCCTTGACCAGGAAGCAACAGGGAAGCAAGAAAAGGGAGATGTGAGGACCCTCCATTCCCTCTGGGACCCCAGGCCCAGCCAGGACTGAGAAGGGCAGCACAGCCCGACAGACCTGCACACCTGATGCGAACCGTGCACATGGCTTCCCTGGGCCTCGGTCCCCCGCTCTGCCCTCACTGGCCGCTGTGGCTCTGGTAGAGGGAGCTCCCTCAGCCCCAACACCCACAGTCAGTTTCCTCCTTGCAGGTCTCAGCTCTGCTGTGACTGCCTCAAGTGCCTCCCTGATGCTTCTCATCATCATCCGGGTACGGTGCCCCCTCTACCCCACAGCCCTTGCTACCACCCACCCCACCAAGAAGCCTGGCACACAGCAGGTGCCTGAGATACCCCAACGGGCGGGCATGCCAGGGTAGGGCTTGGAGATCCAAGGGCCACGTCCCGCATACCACCACAAGTGCCACGGAGGCTGTGGAAGGGGTCCAGGCTTCAGGCCTGCACTCAGTTTCTCCCGCCCCCGAGGCCAAGAACCTAGCAAGGGAACGCAGCCAGAAGCAGGATCCCAAACCCCTTCTTGCTCCTCAAGAGGAAAGGGGCCTCAGGGCAAAACCCCACAAGTGCCTTCCTCCTGCCAGGCTGCCTGTCATAGCCCCCACACCTTCACCGCAGGGAAACCCACTCCTGTGAGGAGAAAACCAAGTACCACAGGAGCCACGTCCACTGGCAGCGTCTGCTGAGCCCAATTAGTGACAACAGCAGCCGGGCCCCCACGTGGCATGCACCGACTCTGACCTGCCCCGCACACCACAAGGTCCTGAGGCTCAGCTTCAACTCATCAGGGGCCTCTTCCAGGAGAGCTCGGCATGTCTATCTTTCCTGGGCTCACAGAAAGCTGAGGGACTCAGCCCTGTGTGAACAGAGTCAAGCTCCCACTAGCTGTGCAGACAACCTCCCCAGCCCTGGCCTGGGAAGGGGCCAAGCAGAAACAGGCATCTTTGGCCCGCACAGGTACAGAATTCAGCCAGCTCTCTCAATGGAGTCATGACAGGTCAACTCCAGGCTCCTCAGTGTTCTGGGGTTCACCTCGGGCCACTGCACCTTTGAAATGTGGCTGCAGACTCCTCTAGACTGCTCGGTGTCACGGCCCATTTCATTCAGACACTGCAGGCCCCTACCCGTGGTGTCACTACCCAGGACACCCCTGCCGGCATCCTCTGATATGCTGCTGCAGCTGCTGTGATCTGAGAATAGCCACACGCAAGCATCAAAGGGAGGGCTTCTCAAGTCTCCTCCGAAAGCAGTGGCTACAGCTTTGGAAGACGTTGCACTGAATCCTCGGTGAGCCTGGCTCGGTCTGCAATCTAAGCCGGGTTGCTGGGGAGATGCACTCTGTTGTAACTGATGGAGGCTGTCGGTGGCAGCTCTACCAAGACCAAGGATGGCAACTAATCTGAGATTTACAATCCATACTTTCTATCTGATGTTTACAAGGAAAGCATCGTGCAAGTTCCAGTAGCAAGAAATTTTCTGTAATCTATCACATCAGGATACAGCAGAAATGTAGCTCAAAAGTTAATAGGGTCTATGCAGAAGAACAGATGGGTCTATTTCAGGAAAAGTGCTTGCTGGCTTTTTTAGAAACAGAGTGAAGTCCCTGCCAAGTACAAGGTTGTTTATACTTTTGCTTTGGAAACAGAGGGAAAGTTCTTCCTTATTATTCAAATACATTAACTACATTTAAGTGTTCTGGTAGACTAAGTATTCAATCTTCAAAAATAAGTAATTGTTTGGTCTATTTCATTCCTTAAATGTAGCTTTCAAAAACTGACAAACACCTGACCGGGTATGGTGGCTCACGCCTGTAATCCCAGCACTTTGGGAGGCCGAGGTGGGCAGATCACGAGGTCAGGAGATTGAGACCATCCTGGCCAACATGGTGAAACCCCGTCTCTACTAAAAGCACAAAAAATTAGCTCGGCATAGTGGCGGACACCTGTAGTCCCAGCTACTCAGGAGGCTGAGACAGGAGAGTGGAATGAACCCTGGAGGCGGAGGTTACATTGAGTGGAGACAGCGCTACCGCATTCCAGCCTGGGTGACAGAGCAACACTCCCATCTCAAAAAAAAAAAAAAAAAAAAGTGACAAACACCCCATGTCTGCCCTGGCTCCTGCCATCTTCACGGAGTGGACAGAGCTTGGGAAAAGCTCACTGTGGAGGCCCAGAAGGCCGGGCCAGGCCTTTGCTCAGCAGATGAGCGAGAGGGTCAACCACCCTAGGGAAGAAGCCCATATTTGCTACGTTACTGACAATATCCACGTAAGTTTCTATTTTGCCTCCCACACAGACCTAGGATCCATATTTGAGCAAGTGGCTCATGCCAATACACCCTCCATGCCATCGTTTTCCTGACCTCCCCAAGAAGAGCTAGGCCAGGCAGCATCCCCACACACAGGCGCTGGGGCCCAGGAAGAGTCGGGTCCTGCCCCCTTCTCCCTCGTCCCTGCCCCCTTCTCCCTCGTCCCTGCACTTGGCTTGCTGTGGAAGCCCAGCAGTGCTGACTGAACCCACGTTCACCTGGGATATTCAGGAGAAGCCTCTGCAGAAATCAGCTGGGAAGCAGGGCTGTGTGTGCTGGCAGGTCACTTGAATGGATTTGAGGAACTGAGTTTTCAACACAGGTGCTGCCAACCAAGTCCCTCAAGCCCTTCGTGAGCCTAGAGCCACAGAGCCATTTGCTGCACTCTATCTCTAACCACCCTGCACAGAAGCCCAGTTTATCCAAAGGACCATAAAATTGTGCGTGTAAACACTTGAAGTTTGGCATAATGAATTAAAAGTGAAATCACCACTTCTATTTTCCATTAGTCCATGCATTCAAACAAGTGTCTCTTGAGTATGTGCATTGAATACTGTGGAATTAGGATTTAGTCCATGCCGTCAAAAAATATACATCACAGAAGAAAAGGTATAGCTTGTAACTGTAACGGTGGTGAACAGGCAAGAAATAAACATCATAGAAGAAAAGGTATAGCTTGTAACTGTAACAGTGGCAAACAGGACAGAATTTCACAGGCTCATCAGGAGACGCCAAGGAGGAAGCGATGATTCATTTCCATCTGCAGTAGATAAATGTTTCCTGGAGAAAGTAACTTTTCTACAGTGACATCTGTTCCTTATTGTTTAGATCTTGCTTGATAGGGTATTAAAATTATCACTTTCTATGTGCTGCTTATATAAAATACATCATTGTCAAGGGAGGTTATAAGTTATAAAATAACTTAAATACTTCACATAAGCTTGGGCTGTAAATGGTGCAAGGGAGTGGGATGATGTGTTCCCGTATTCTTGAGACACAGAACGGGCAAGACCCTGGTTCCCTTCTGCTCTCCACTGCCCTGTTCCCACATAAGGGGCAGAGGCAAGGCCGCCATGCAGCCCTAGAGCTGGCTCCAGGGCCAGGACACCACGCCCTGACTCTCTGCGCCCCATGAGAGAAATACAGAATGGGGGGAAATCATCGAGTTACCTGGCAGTGGGGAGAGTCCTTCATCAAAAGCCTGTGCTTCCAGGATCCAGGACTAAGAAGGAGCTCCCAGGAAAACTGTTCTAGGTGCTCCTGAAACCTGAGCACAGAGTCACAGCCTGGCAGGAAGCCCCAGTGATGCAGGTGTGCCCAAGACTGGGAGGATAGACAGATGCTTGGAGGCCAGACTGTCCTGAAGGAGATGACCACTTCTCTCTCCGGTTCATTAGAGACAGAGTCTGGGCTTCAATTTTGTATCTGGAGTCTCACAGTACAGAAATATCACAAAGGGATTAGACTTTGTATACTTACCCCAATTTTTTTTCCAGTTAAAAAAAATCGTGTTTATTGTGACTAATTCTAAATCCAACAAAGAAAAATAATTAAGTGTAAAAACACATGCCTACAAAATGTAAACCACAATCTCTTTACCCATAGAGACCCAAAATTTAGTTTACGTTTTCTTCAGTATTATCTGATTTCTTTTTTTTTTTTTTTTTTAAGCCATTACTGAGGTGTCTCCTCACTGCCCCATGAGGAGGTTCATGGGCTCTTCAGGGCTCTTTGCTGTTTTATCGTTTCTTAAGTTTAAGGGCAGGATCATTTTCCCACACTTCTTTGCTTCCTTGATCACCAATTTTTCACAAGGATGTCATTGTGCATCGGAAAACCTAGTAACTGAACTTCATTAAAAGTGAGAACAATAAGGACATGTTGGCTGCTATGACAGCATCCTCAGTCACCGAATCTCCCTGGGGAACCACACCCCCAATCTCCTTGTAACCCCAGCATGCAGGTATCGCTGCGGCTGACGGGACTGGCCCACCCTGGGGGAGGCATGAAAGCAAAGAGAAGGCAGGTGACTCATATTTAGGAAACTCGGGTGATCCTCTCGAGTCACGTTTCTCAGGGTGTCAGGGGACCAGCCACATGCGGGGAACCTCCTGGCCTGGCAGGTGGCAGATTCTGATCACACACGTTAATCAGAGAATCTAAAGGCGGGCGAACTCTGAAAAGTATCTGTAAAGGAAGGACTCAAGCTCTGCTGTGAGCCCACTACACACGGGGTCACGCAGGATGCAGCTCCCAAAAAGCCATCCAGCGTCCAGTCTCCACTCCACCCTCATGGGAGGAACACCTGTCAAGTCACAGAACACGGGCTTCAGCGAACGCCTTCCTGCGCCACCTCCACTGTCACCCAGCCCTGCAGGAGTAGCCTCTGAGTAGGGGAAACAAGTCTGCTCCTGACCCTGCCCCCGACACACCTCACATTCTCACGGGAATCCCAGTAGAGTTCAGTCGCAGTGGCCTTTCCCTCACAGCACCCACCTCTTCCACAATCGAATCCCAGGCTTGTCCTAGGCCCTGCTGCACACGCCACCGTCTCTGGCACCCGGACCTCAGGCTGTCCTCACGCAGCCACCCGCACCTTCCCAAGAGGGGGATCCGCACGCCCCAGCAGCCGCTACCCGTCTGTACCAGGACATTTCGGAGATTCCTCAGCAAACTCGACGCCCTTAGACTGACGCCCTTAGACTGTGAGGCTCTTCCCTCACAGACCCTGTCACTCCAACACGTCACCATCTACCGGCCACATGCAACAAGCCTCTCTCCCTCCACACTGTTGCCCGTTGGCACCTGGCCCTCCGTCCTGTCCACACTTCCATTCCAGGACATTCCTCTGGGATCAGCAGCCCCAGACTCACCCCCTACACCTACCGCACTGAAAATAACCTTCTTCTTGATGCATCAAACAAAACACAGAAAACCACCCTCAACAGGCACGTACCTTGAGTCACAGAGGAACACCCTGTGAGCCCTGACCCTGAAAGGGATCTGTGAATGTGAGTACTTCTAGCCCTGTCCCGACCTTCAGGGCCTGGCAAACCCACACGCATGCTCTCCTCTCTCTCCAGCTCCCAGCCAGATTCTGCCATTTTCCTCAGCTTTAAGGCAACACCCAAGGCTTCTCACATGGCCCAGAAGCCAGCCCTCGATGGCCCCATGACCTCCCTCCTGGGGCTCATACGGCTGCATGCTCCCTCCTGCAGAGCTCAGGGCTGGTCAGTATGGCCCAGGGGACCGGCCACCTTGACGCTGGGCATAAGACCAGCACTCCCACGTCTCTGGGGAAAGAAGCGGCCCTGGGCAGGGATGCACCTGGCACCCCCAGGGAGGGGCCAGGTATGGAGGACTAGGCCTCCGCCCGCAGACATGTCAGCACAGCATCCTGGAGCAGAACCTCCAGCCCAGCTGAGCCTACAGATGGCCGCAGTCCTGGATAGGGACAACATCTTCACAGTGACCCAAGGGGACTGGGCCAGAACCGCTCAGCAGGGCTGCCCTGAATTTGCAACCTGTAGAAGCTGTACAGTCATACGTGTATGTTGCCTTAAGCCACTAGGCTTTGGGGTCACTTGTCACACAGCGACGCACAGTGGATGCGCACGGGCTCCCAGGACACGACGGCCTCTGCCGGCCTCACCCGGGCTGTCTCATCTGTTCCCGCGACATCACGTTTCTCAGAGCCAAAGGCTGCCAGGGCCCCCTCTTTTCTTCATAAAGTCATTATAAGCTCACAATACAAAGTGAAAAGCAATCTGTAAAATACAATGTATGACGCAATACAGGGTGGTGAATGCACAGGCCTACACGTGCGAAACAGGCACATGCGTGAAACAGGTGAATGTACACACGAACAGGTGTACACATATGAAACAGGTGCATGCATGAAGCAGGTGTACACATGTCAAACAGGTGTGCATACATATGTGAAAACACCAGACATGAAGGGCTGTCTTTGGGAGCCTGGTTTTTAGGCATCTCCCTAACCCTTTTAGCATCTGGCACAATCACAAACACAGCACACCACAGTACTGAGGGGAAGCCCCAGCTTCTCAGGGGGGCACATGAAGCTTTTTATGTATGCCACAGGTTGCATCACTACTTTCTAGAACTTCAAGGCCCCCCACTACCAGGACTGGGTCACCAGCCCACACGGACCTGCCCCTCGGATGGCGCAGCTGCTTCTGAAACAGAGGCTGAGCCCCACCCAAAGACCTGCAATATCTGTTATTAAATCAAGACTTGGCCATGGATGAATGTGAAGATTTTTATTAAATGTGACTCTGGAACATTCAAAGGACCATAGCTGAATGCTTTCTGCAGCCCACGGCATGTCCAGATGCTCATGGAGAAGGCCAGGGAGTGAGAACCCACGGAGCCCCGACAAGGCAGACTCGGAGCTGTGTGGCACAGTTAGCACCGATTTTGTTTTGACACTTGCCTTTTATATTCAGATTAAAATGAAAAACAAGACACAAAAGTAGCTCACATTCTATTTCAATTCTCTGGATTTCTGTAATAACTGGGCCCCTTTCCCTCTGGTTTCCCAGCCAAGAGTTAAATAGGCCCAGCTGGGATTTGTCAAAGTCTGGGCCTCTGTTGTAGAGTAAGTGAGGGGGGCAGGGAGGGGAGCGGGGGATAGGGAGTGACAGAGGGAAGGAGAGAGAGAGAGAAACCCCCGAGGGCTGGAGGCAGGAGGGATGCTCCCTGGCAGCCTCAGGCTCCCCCTTCCTAGGTATCTGAGAGCTGGCATCATGCGTGCGGTACCGTCATATGACTCGGCTGACAGACACCAGAATTACAATAAAATGCTTAAGGAGAAGAGTAAGCACCAGCATCTTCAGATTAGGATAGTGTCCGAGTTCCATGCTTGCCTTGTATGACATTCTATAAATTGTAAAGATAATGCATTTTCTTACCAGCCACGCTGTTCAGCAAATACTAACTATAATAAAGACCAGACAGCATCTGAGTACTGAGCGTGTGTCAAGCCCGGTGAGGTAGGAATCATTTACTTTGTTAGAGAAAGAAACAGGCTCTGAGAGAAACTTCCTGAGGCCAGGCAGCCATCTCCAAACCCACCTCACGTCTCCTGACCCTGAATATAGAGAACCCAAGTCATTCACGTGAATAATTTACCCACATGCATGTCAGATTGAGATTCAGCCCCCAGATCTAATCATCTCTATACAGAAATGTGTCAAGGAAGGTACAATTCTATGACCTCGAGCTGGGGGAACCAAGGCAGGCACCCTCGACACAGATGTGCGGCGGAGGCGGGCGCCCAGCGCAGGGGCAGGCAGGAGCACGTCCAGCCCTGCCCAGTCACACAGCCACCCTGCCATGCCAGTGCAGGGGCCGCCACCGCGTCTCGGGGTAAAACAGCTTCTCCTGCACAGGAATCTACCCCTGAAAGTGTGTTCCTGAGAAGGTGTGGACCAACATCTCGGAAATCAGACACTGTAACACGCTTATCTATACAAGCTGCCTGTGTCCGGGAATCACCAATAATTCCCATCTTGCCATCAATTATTTCTGGTAAATATTGATTCAGTTAACTGAGTGAACACAGGAACAAAATAATGGAAATGTCAGTGAATCTGCTCCACCTGCTGAAGAGCTGGGACTAATGATGAAACGGAAGGAATCCTGGAGAACGCAGCAGGACCCCAGACCCCGCGGACCACCCGGTCCTCCCCCACGGACCACCCCAGCCTCCTTCCACAGGAGAGTTAGTCGTGGGGCCAAGGAGTAGTTTCCAAGGAATCTCAGAGGTTCTCAAGGTCTTCAAAGTTTAACGGGAATTGAATATTTACATCTGAGTCCCAGGAGCACATTAAAAGTAAAATTTCTCCTTTACACTAGAATATTGAGCTTGGTTCGGTGGCACTGGCTGTATCTCATGCTCACGAGATGTTTAGAGGCAGTCATGCGTCTCAGGTGAATCATTTTAATAATGAAAGAAGTGCTTGGGCCCTCGATCCAGGATCACAGACCCCATCAACGAGGGTCTAACCAGGACAAGCCTCAGCCTGGAACGGCTGGTGTTTGTGGGGGCAGGGAGGAGCACCAAGGAAACGCAGGGACAAGCCCCACACAAGTTCGGCATGTGCTACCCCATGCAGTGGACATCAGCCTCTTTTGTTTTTTGTTCAGGAAGGAACATATAAAAAAGTCTGGGGCCCAGGGCCTGGACTCCTCAAAGCTCCCCACAGAGCCGGGTTAATTGGCATCTTCCCTCATGTTAAAATCAACTATATATGGCCGCTGAGGGTATCTCAGAGCAGGTGCTTTCTTGCTGTCTGGGGAAAGCAGGAATTCTAGGCCTCTGCCTTCCTACCCCCCCAGAGGCTCTGGTCCAGGTGAGCTCAGCTTCTCCCAGGTAAGGAGCACAGACCAGCTTCTCACATGTCCCTCAGGTCACACAGGAGCTGTGCAGACCCTTGTACCTTGGCACGAGCCCTTGCAACCCACCCTAGAGGCAGAAGCCCAGCCCTGTGGCCCCGGCCTGGCAGGAGGCAGCTGCTGGGGCCCCTGCTCAGGGTTCAGCACAGCAAGGTCCAGCCACAACGGTGAGACATCTGTCACCCAGCCATTCGTCTTTAACCTAAAACAGACACAGGGATTCGGCAAGGGGTTTCTTCCCCTGACAAACCCATCCTCCCTGTTCTCATCTCTCCCTCCTGCCCTGTCATGGCCACCCAGCACTGCACACAAGGCCTGACTCCCAGTTTCACAGGGAATCCAAGATAATTATGATTTTGAGAAACTGGGAGCTACATAGAAAGTGAGTTGGGAAAGCCAGTGTCCACTGATCCCCCACTCCACACAACCGAAACCCCACAACCAGCCTCTGCCTCAGCCACACCCTCTGGAAACCCCACATCCACACCAGCCACACAGGATCAGGACAGGGAAGGAGCAGGACTGTGTCTTGAGAACTTAAACTCTGGAAGCTGAGTTAAATCAGTGCCGCTCAAATCTTGTCACCATCGATATTGTTAAATTGGGAGATTCCATCTCTGGGGATCTGGAGGGAACCTGAGGCTCTGCACTGAGTGAAGTGAGCACTCGTGCTGGAAGAAGACGTCAGGGAAAGCAACCGAATCTGGAGTCGCAGCTGTCTGAGGCTTGGGTCCCACAGGGAAAGTGGCACCAGGGCCCTCAGGACAGTGGCGGAGGTCCCAGGAGGCAAGTCCAGGCGCAGAGACTCTTGGATCCAAAGCTTGCTCCAGTGACAGGAGGGGCTGCTGCGCTGACAGCCACGAGGCAGGCAGCCTTCGAGCTCCTCCAGCTGCCATCCTGCAGGCAGGGAGGACAGTGTGCCCAGACCACCCCGTGGGCTCCCCCAGCCTGCCAGGCTGGTACTCTTACTCCAGCCACAGACAACAGTACCCATGTTCCAAGCTAGGTTGAAACAGTGCCCCAGGCTTCGGGACACATGCACCCCTGCAGGCCACTCCTACCCAACACCGATGGCTATTCCCACACATCCCCAACTCACAGCAAAACTTAAAAATGAAAGTCGGAAGATACAGCCAGGAAACCAATGCTCAAGAAGCAACTCCAGGGTGACTATTCCTAGAGCTATCGCTACTGAACATCTTTACATTTCCAGGGACTTCCTAGAGCTATTGCTGTTGAAAATCTTTAAAATTCTTCATTTCAAAATTAGCTTTCATTACACTGTCTCCCTATTCTACCAAGACTCTAGAAAACAAAAGCATTAAAATTCCAATTCTATCTTATAGCAAGTTAGAAATGCACATGTTTCCTCAAAGGATTCTATGTGTTTCCGTGGCGATATCCTTTCTATGCCCCATGCTACTGCCTGCAACAGGGAAGGCTTTTCCAACCCAACACAACCCAGCGGCCCTGAGACACGCCCCTAATGAATCGTCTGCAAACTCCATCTTCCATAAAAACAGTATTGAAAATGAGCTTACTCCAACCCAATCCGGGTACCGAGACAGGCTTGCCTTAACGAATTGTCTGCAAACTCCATCTTCCATTAAAAACAGTACTGAAAATGAGCATATTACCACTTTTTAAAAATTACTGTAAAGTGGACAGTGTTCAGTTCTGTGGATTTCGGCACAAATATTCCCATCATCATCATCATCACACAAGCAGAACAGTCCCACAGCCCCAGACCCACTCACGAGACCTCATAAGCACACCCGCCCATTCCCAGCAATCACCGTCTCCATGTTCTCCATTCCCACTGGTCTGTCTTTTGTGAGTATTGTCGGAGGGGCAGGTCACAGCACAGCAGGCTCAGCCTGTCTCTTTCCTGGGCATCGTGCCTGGAGGTGCACCCAGGGTGTCCTGTTATCAGCAGCCCCCGGCCTCGGGGCTGCTGGGTGTTTATTATTCCATGTATGGCTGCGGCACATTGTAACCTGTTTTGGGCAACTATAGACAGTGCTATTAACATCTGGGCAGTTTTTCTTGAACATCAGCTTCTGTTTCTCGAGGGTAAATACCCAGGAGTGGGGTCACCAGGCCCCACGTTTATGTGAGATCAGTTTTGTAAGAAACCGCCAAGTTGTCTGCACCGTGCTGAACCCCAGCATCGCACAGGAGTCCCGACTGCCTGTCCTCACCAGCACCTGGGGCTGTCGGAAGACCTTAGGTGCTCCAGCAGGGGTGTGAACAAATTCACTGCGGCTTCGGTGCACATCTCGGTGCAACCAGTCATGCTGAAGGTCATTTCAGATGCTTTCGGGCCATCCTCCCATCCTTCTCAGTGAAGCATCTGTTCAGGTCTCTGCCCACTTTTAAGTCAGGTGGTTTGTTCTCTGTCATGAGCCATGGGAGTCCTGTGCATTCTGGATACAAGTCCTTTGCTGGCTGCATGGTTCATAGACATCTTTTCCCCCTCTATAGAAAATGTGTCTCTTCAATACCCTAGGGGTGTCTTTTACATTAAAAGTTTAATTTTGATGAGTCTTACCCTACTTGTTTTCTTCCTTGATTATGGATAATGGTATCATGGCTAAGAGCTCTAACCCTAGGTGTTGACAATTTCCGTTTCTTCTACAGGTTTTGTAGTTTGGCATTTTACATTCAGGGCTATGGTCTACCTTAATTTTCATACAGGAATTTCTCCTTGTTTTCACTCTTTTGCATATGGCTGTCCCATAATTCCAGCAAAATTTGTTGAAAAGACTCAAATTCCACTGAATTGCTTTTGCGTCTTTGGGTCTGTTCTGGACTCCACTCTGTCAGCTGACCCGTGTGTCTTCCTGAGCATAATTTACAACTTTAGTGGCCATCTCTGTGAAAAAAGTAATTCTGTCTGGAAGCAAAAACCACATCAGAAATGCTCTAAATAAGATTCTTCCTCTTGTCAGGAGAGCAAAGCCACTGCCCTAAGCAGAGGTGAGGCCTCAACAGCTCCCAGACAAAACCTTAACACACAATGGGGAACGCAATTCATTTCAAGATAGTTACCAAGGGCCACAACCTGAGACCAGCGTAGCCATGAAAACTGCAATAATTTCACAACAGAATGAAATTCATAAAGAACCACTGAGAAGCGTGTGATAAGTTACATAAATCACCGTACCTTAAATTCTGACGGTTGACTAGAACAGAAGTAGCTTCACGGTACAGTTCAAACAGGAGAAAGGTAGGTAGGGGTGGTTTCCACACCACACAGGGCCTGCAGGAAAGGGACTCTCTTCCTCTAAACGGGAGATCCCGGGAGTGGTGTGATAAACCACGGTGACAGGCATGGAACTGTGCAAGCCGGAGTCGCGGCCTGGGCCCCACCACGGAGCCTGTGTCCATGAACGATGAGGCTCGACTGTGAGGCTGGAGGCAACTGAGGCAGTTATCAGGGGACAAGAAAATGAGCGCACGGTGTGAGGCAAAGGTCTGAAACTGGGCAGCAACTTCGAGTCAAGTTGGACAAACGGACTCAAAATACAGGTTCTAAAAACACCACAGCGAACTGTTCCTCGGCCCTGGAAAGGCTAAGTGACTAATGTCCAACACTGAGCATCTGCTACCAGAGACGACCCTGGTGATGCAAGGCCCAGCTCCTCCGAACCCGCGCAGAACCTCAGCGAGGAACTTTGCTGGTATCTTACGGCATATCGACATGTTCCTTTAAAATCTGGTATTTCATCAACAATGCAGGTGCCAGCTTTGACTCATTCACATTTCAATTAAACAAATGTGACCACGCCAGGTAAGAGTTTACTACAATCTTTAAACAGAGCCAGAAGCTACAGTTTGCTCCTACACAACACCACGTCTCTGCAAGTTTGATGGGTTTATTACTTTCCATGTCTTCACTTGCCTAGTGCTAGAAAGCAGATTAAAAACAGAAGGAACCCAGAAACACTACTGAATGAGACTCAAATATCTTGCAATCATCCTGATGAGATGTTTATTAAACAGAAATGTTCTTACCTGTAGAAAGCAGCACACATATCAACACGCACCTAGAACTGTCGCCAGCATTCCAGATCATCTTCCCTTCCACGGCCACAGTGCAGGGCGATGGACCACGCACACCTGCAGACCCACGGAAAGCGGGGTGACACAGCCGATTCTTGTAGCGAGCAGGCCAGGGTGCACTCAAAGTGCATCTCTTTCCAGAGGGCCGCCACAGAAAGTTACACATTTATTCCACGGTTTAGCGGCGCTGCACCAAACATTTCTGTAAGATTCTCTAAGCAAGCCTTTCCTTCTGCCTAAAATGGCCCAACAAACTGAAAAAGCTCTTGGAGCTGGCAAAGACTTCAATATCTCCTTAACTACTGTCATGCGCGTCCATGTGAAGAGAGCACCAAACAGGCTTTGTGAGCGCAACATGGCTGTTTATTTCACCTGGGTGCAGGCGGGCTGAGTCTGAAAAGAGTCAGCGAAGGGACGTAAGTGTGGGGCCGTTTTATAGGATTTGGATAGGTAAAGGAAAATTACAGTCAAAGGGGGGTTGTTCTCTGGCGGGCAGGAGTGGGGGTCACAAGGTGCTCAGTGGGGGAGCTTTTTGAGCCAGGATGAGCCAGGAAAAGGAATTTCACAAAATATCATCGCTTAAGGCAAGGACTGGCCATTTTCACTTCCTTTGTGGTGGAATGTCATCAGTTAAGTCGAGGCTGGGCATTTGCACTTCTTTTGTGATTCTTCAGTTACTTCAGGCCATCTGGGCACATATACGTGCAAGTCACAGGGGATGCGATGGCTTGGCTTGGGCTCAGAGGCCTGACAATTAGAGTCTTCAGTTTTAAGGTGTGGGGTAAGATCATATAATCCCCAACTAGGCTCCTGATGTTGTGTGTGGCATCCAGCAACAGCACGTTCCATTCCTGGATTAAATTTGAGTCAAGAGTCCACAATGAGAACGATTTCTGGTGAATGAAACACCAGGCAGGAGGGCGATTCCGCTGGGCAGCTCTTCACACACAGCCCAGGAGCTGGGGGGAGACGAAGAGGCCGACTCGCGTCCACCGTGCTCATGCCCCCTTCTAATGCCCCCAACTCCTAGAGGCCAGGACCCAAGGGAAATCTGACCTGAAAATGGGCAAACCCTCACTTTGGCAGAGGGACAGGGATTCGGGGCCACACCTTGACCTCAGAGCAACACAAGTGCAGACACAGCACCCCAGAACACCCTCCCCACCCAAATTCAAGGAAGAAAACCATCGCCCCGCCCCCTTGCGGAAACCCCCAGCTGCTTGAGCAGATGCCTGCCGCGCACCGTGTGCAGCCTCTCCCGTCCACGTTCCGGTCTCAGCACCTGTGCCTCAGCCCTGGCACTGCTCGCCACACCCACAGGTGTGTCAGGAGAGGCAGGTCCGAAGGTCTCCACTACACCAAAGCCTGTAAAGCCAGGGGACCGCTCCCTCCAGCAGGAGTCCAGAAGCAGTGACTGCAATAGCATCACGGCATGAGAATTCTCCCCTCGGTCTCCGAGTCTCCAGTCTGTTGCCCACCAGGGTCTTCTGCCAACGGCGAGGCCCAAGCTGGGCGTCACATTTGGTTCTGACCATTTCCCTTGTCAAGATCAATACTGCAAATATATCCAATTCATCCTGTCACTAAAAATGAAATAATCCGCTATCTCCATCACAGATGACACAGTCAGGTTTCCATCACTGGGGTGGTTTTTTTGTTTTTTGTTTTTTTTGACATGGAGTTTCTGCTCTGTCACCCAGGGTGGAGTGCAGTGGTGCGATCTGGGCTCACTGCAACCTCTGCCTCCCGGGTACAAGTGATTCTCCTGCCTCAGCCTCCCAAGTAGCTGGGATTATAGGTGCCTGTCACCATGCCCGGATAATTTTCATATTTTCAGTACAGACGGGGTTTCACCATGTTGTCCAGGCTGGTCTCGAACTCCTGACCTCAGGTGATCCACCTGCCTCATCCTCTCAAAGTGCTGGAATTACAGGCCTAAGCCACCATGGCCTGCCGTTACTGGTGTAATTTCTAAGCCGCTCTCTCACACCCACTCCCTTTTTTTTTTCTTTTTTTAAACCAGCTCTATGGCTATATTTTTTCCAAGAGAACCCGTTACCCATTTGAAGTACAAATAAGACACCATGTTTAAAAACCAAAAATGCCAATTTACGTAGAAGTCTCCAAATACCCAGTCTATTTGAGCCTTGAGAATAAGATCAAGCTGTTGGCTGAATACAACTTCCCTTTCCATCTGTCTGCCTATTAGACACAAGGACAAAGCCACGAGCTAGGGACATAAAGGCAGCAACCACCAAGGCAGCCGAGACTCCAAATAATAGCTCGAAGGACCAACACAAAGGTACCACACCCTGCACGCCCTCCTCTCCTTCCGTTTCAGAACTTCCAGAGGATGAAACAGGGACCTCCTCAGACATCCCACGGTGCAGGCGGCCAGAGGGGAAGGCGGCGGCAGCCTGAATGAGGCCACCGGGAAATCACATTCCACAAACAGAAATTCTCCATGTGCTTTACATCCTCTGTCTCTGAAGAGCTATGCCAGTCTAACAGTCGCTAGAAAACCTTATTCAAGTGTCATTTCACATTTCAAGCAAAAAAAACAGTGGTGGGGCATGAGGGAAAAACATAGCCATGTGTTCTGGGGTATTAAAAATAAGTTTTCTTCTGTTATAAATGTATAATTATACATTCTCAGATTTCTGTATAATTGATATGCTTCCTAATTAGCAGACATAGTAATAAAAAGTGAATTCCCGAGTGTAAGATCGGAGGACCCATTCACATGGCTTCAGGTTCTGCTACTGTGTTTCAACTTAAGAAAATGGTTCTGTGTATTGGTAACAAGGTGTGAGTGTCTGTGTGGCTGTAATCAGGGTTCATGTTGGCTCCCTAGCAGAGGATGTTATACTGTTACATTATCTTCTACAAAAAATCCTGAAAAAATGAAGGCTGAATAGACATACACACCCTCCCAAAATAATCCAAATGTCCATCGATATGACAAACAGATGAATTACAGTTTCCATCATGGAATATTCCTCAGCAGTCAAAACAAAGTATAGCCACAGGTTCCAACTAGGATAAAGAAAACCTTTTAAACACGTTTAAAGTGAACTGACGAGGCGGAATTCCTCAATTACAGACATCGGCTCCAAAAGGGTACAGTTCTGAATCCTGTGATGTAGAATTAGTTAGCAACCCTGTTTAGGGACACATCTAGAAAAAAGCAAAATAATGACTACACAATTTTACATTCTTTGTAAATTATAACTACCATGAAAATTCTAAAAATGTGAAAATCTTCCCAACTTTCCTTTGACAAGCTTCAAAATAAATACCCTGGCATTGCTTGCGACACTCACAGGTGTGCCAAAATAATTGAAAATATACCCAAGTTAATAGAATCAAAACTTGAAGATGTATGAGTGGTCCCTGCCTCGCTATCTCTACATCGTGTAGAAATTTAAGAGCACGTAGTGGCACTGCAATGCAAGGCTCAAACCAACTGGGTATTTGGAAACTTCTGTGCAAAATGACCTTTTTTGGTTTTTAAACATCGTGTTATTTGTACTTCAAACAGGTAACTGTTTGGTTCCCTTGCAAAAAATACAGCCATAAACCTGGTTTAAAAAAAAAAAATACGAGAGTGGGTATGAGAGACAGTAGCTTAGAAATTTTACCAGTAACGGTAGGGAGCAGTGGTTCATGCCTGTAATCCCAGCACTTTGAGAGGCAGGACCCACAGGGTCTTTGAGGGCACCAGTCTCCTCTGTTGCCTTCCTGCCCGACTGACCCCAGGATATTCACTGGGTTTCCATCCTTGTCTCATTCAACATCCCCCCCAAGGGTAGCCTTCATCCTCATCTGGGGCTCAACTCTGCCCAATTTCCTAAATCTCTGCCTTCAGAGCCTGAAAACACCCACGCCCAAGGTAACCCTAGGTCCACTTTTACCCTAGAGAGTCCTGATTTTA
Source organism: Macaca mulatta (assembly GCF_049350105.2). Taxonomy (NCBI): domain Eukaryota; kingdom Metazoa; phylum Chordata; class Mammalia; order Primates; family Cercopithecidae; genus Macaca; species Macaca mulatta. The sequence goes on along the minus strand of NC_133411.1, from coordinate 105,046,481 downwards.
TCTGTTTCCCCAGCATCACTTTAGTGATAATTTATCCTGTAAATTCCAACTGCCTTCACACCTCACTCCCGCTGTCTCCCAGCAGACCCCACTCAGACGCACCTGCCCCAGACCCCACACCCACGTCTGTGCATGCTGCCCTGCTCTGCCCCTGTGGGAACCACCTCTCTTTCTTGAGGAATCAGCTGGCGATCATCTCCTTGTGGAGGACTTCCCTGACTCCAACCCTCTCCAGCAAAGGCAGAAGCCGTCCTCGGTACTTCCCCCAAAATTCAGGTCAAGTACGAAGATGGTGCAGATGCTAGCTGTGCCTGGGATGCCATGGGCAGGGTCCCCAGATGCTCTGCACATGGACCGGGGCACAGCCTGAACACAGCAAGTGCTACAGAAATAAAACCGACATGCGCTGACCTCGATAGGGCCTCCTTCACCATCTACATCTGTCTCCCCTCTGGACAGTAAAATCCACAAGACAGGGAGGGCTTGTCTCACTCATCTTCAAACTCCCAGGGTCACCCTGGCAGGTAAAGGGGACTCAAATGTCTTCTGAAGGAAGCCGCTGGTTAGCTGCCAAGTTAAAGGGCCTCTGAAAATCAGAGCTCTGCATAGGAGTCCAGCACACTTTATGATGAATGACTCCAACCACGGCAGAACTCGCCGTGGAACCAGTGCTGACCAATTCAGGGTTTGTTCACTGTTTCTCAGTTCATTAGCATAACTCACTCTAACAGAGCAGCCACGCACAGATCCTCGGACATCTACACAGAGTGGGATGATGGAGCCGAGTCACGTGAACGTCCCGTTGTAGACTGGGAGACACCGGTCAGACACGGACCCAGGGAGAGTGCAGACCTCGCGTTAAATGGGCTCCGTGTAAACAGCACTCCCTGCCAGGTCCTTTCCTATCTGCACAGCTTCTACAAATTCAACTCTCGCACCTGACACCTAAGAATACTGCATACCCCCATGTGAACCCCCCACTTACCTCCCAAAATGACCCGGCATGGCCGAGTACAAACCATTTCAACATAAGGGAACTGGAGGGCATGTGGGGCTTTCCCGAGTCCCAGCTGCCTCCTGACTGGAGGGTCCAATGCTTCAGTGAAGGGGGGGTCTCTTCGGCCCCCTCAGCGTCAAGAAAACCCATGTTCACTTTCTCAAGACCACACACAACCGAGTCACAAAGCAGGGCGGAACCTCGACTATCCGGATTCAGGTCATGTCGAGTTTACGAGCTGCTGCTGTGAACACTGCAGGAAATGATGAGCCTGATTCCGGCTTTGACCTCGAGAAAGTGAAACTAATTTCACTTTCCGGGCCCAACTTCAAAGGCCCGCAAAGCCAGAGAAGGCAGAGGAGATGGAACACGCTCTCACCCCAGACCTGCTGCAAGGACGCACTTCTCAGATGTGTTCCAAGGTGCACAGCGTGTCCGGTGCCTGTTCAACTCCACTGACCTGCAGGTCTTCTATGTGGCATCAGCCTCCTGGGCACTGGGGGCAAGAGGTATAATGGCAAGTCCCCTCTGCAGCAAAGATGAGGTCCAGGAACCCAACACAATAGAACTGACCTTTTTCTGACAGTCTTAAAACAGAAGGAAAATACTGTACAGCCAACGTCCCCTCAGGCAGGTTTATTTACCTGTGACTCACAGGCCATGACAGACAATTTCAGGTTCTTACCGATTCCTATTTTCCCCATCCAGGAAGCCTTTCTTTTTCAGCTGAGGCTTGTGGCTACGGACACTAACGACACCAAAATCAGAGTACGCAGGTGCAGTCAAGTCATATGAATTCTCCACTAGAATATGCACAAATGTTCATCAGCAAATCTGATCTTTGCTTTACCTCCTCCTCCCATGATCTAAAAAGGAGTTCACCACACACACCCCACTTCGAAAACATAATTCATACTCGCATTCAATTCTGGGCATTCGGAATAGACCTAATGGGGAATTAAACCTCTCCTCCAACCCATTACTTAGTCTCCTTAGAGGATGAAGGATTTTGCATAACACAAGGCAGCATATAAAATATCTTGTATAGAAACATACTTTCAAGTGGTCCTCATTATAATAATTCAACTAATATACAAAGGACCCAACACACAGCACAATGTCTATTAGAAGAATGATTAATTTGTTTCCCTAAAAATCCTAATATCTACACAGAGAAAATGCCCTATACACATTTTATCATTCTTTACAAGTATAGTCATACAAACAAAGGAGTATCACAAAAGCAAAAGAACACATTTGGTTTGACTTGCAGTTCTAAATTTAATATAAAATTGCTAAAACCACCAAGACAAACATGACTATGAAATATTTAACGATCTTCACCTAAATTCAAGTCATCATTCAACCACCAATACCTCTGCTCTCCTTACAGGAACTTTCCAAAAGTAAATTCTGGAATTAACAGGACAAATTTTTCTGGTGATATAAATTAGGAATAAATTGGTGGAAGGCTGTTTCCTTGGCTGTCAAACTTTTCCTCAATATTTTGTAAAATAAAAGCATCAAACCAATCTTTACTTTAACTTACAATCTATCAAGCAATACTGGAGCAAGCTTTAAATATTAGCCACATTCTGTCAGGGCTGACTAACGTTAAATCAGCATCAGTCTCATGTTTTGCAGCATCCGCAGCTCGTCTTCTCAAAACCACTTAAGATTTCATAATTAACTCAATTAAACAATGGAATTCATCCCCTTGATCTTTGACATGAAGGGACAATTTTCCCCCAAAATAGTACCTCTTTCCTTTACATGATTTAATCTGTGGTTAGAGTATTTAACAGGATTTCTTTCCTTCTTAGAAAATAAAATATACACCTTTCCAATAGGAAAAACACTAAATTATAATGCTATATCTTAATCAGGTCCATAGTTTTTTTTTTTCTTTTTTTTTTTTTTAAGTTAAAAAAAGAACCTAACAGCATCTTTGGACCTTATGTGAGGTAGTGTCCAGGGTCACTGGGACCCCTGCTTGGTCAGTGCAGCCGGGTACCAATTAAAGACAGAAACCAAGCGTTCAAATCCACTTTCCAACGGTTCATCCTAGTGGAAGCCAAGGGCACAAAGGAATGCGGCATTCCACAGAGGGCTTTGGGGATAGGCTGCTTGAGAACATCAAAGTGGCTCATGTCCCCTGAATATGAAGCCAGTGACTGCTCCCAGCTTCAATGCAGCACCATCCACAGAAGCCAAGGTCCGGAATCACCTGAGTGCCTGTCAACAGGGGATGAAGGGAACATGGCCCGAACATACACAGGAGCAATACTCCACCACACAGCGGAGAGCCCTGTCATCCGAGACAGCATGGATGGAGCTGGAGGACACTGCGTTAAGCAAACGAGCCAAGCAAAGAAACGGTGCATGTTCTCACTCATAAGCAGGAGTTGAGAGCAGATCTCATGGAGGCCAAGAGTAGGTGGTCAACAGGGCCCAGCAGAGCTCACTCATAAGCAGGATGGGCAGAGGCTGGCAACGGGCACAAACACACAGCCTAATGGGAGCACAAGACCTACTATTGGTAAATCAGCAGGGGGATGGCAGTGGGTCATCTACTGTGTATTATCAAAACAGCTAGGAGAGAATAACTTGAACATTACCAGCACAAGGAAAAGAAAATATTTCAAGTGAAAGACATCCCAAGTACCCAGATTTGATTAATATAGGGATGAATCAAGATATCACATACACTCAGAAAATACGTACATATATTATGTATCAACAAAAACAAAAACCAATGACAGAACCATTTGGGAAGCACATGCAGGAGAAGAATGGGAAGCCTGACGTGGTGTGGCTGTGTGTCCCCACCCAAATCTCATGCTGAACTCTAACCCTGTGTTGGAGGTGGGCCCTGGTGGGAGGTGATTGACTTATGGGGGTGGTTTCTTATGGTTGAGCACAATCCCCCAAGTGTTGTCCTCATGATAGTTCTCCTGAGATCTGGTTGTTTGGAGGTGCATGACACCTTCCCCTTCACTCTCTCTCCTCTTCCAGCCATGTGAAGACATGCCTGCCTCCCCTTCACCTTCCACCATGATTGTAAGTTTCCCCAGATGTAGAAGCCTGTACAGCCCACAGAACTGTATGCCGATTAAACCTTTTTTCCTTATTACCCAGCCTCAGGTAGTTCTTTATAGCAGTGGAAGAACGGTACAGTCCTCAGGACCAGCAATGTTTTCCTTCTACCCAGTGGCCAACAAGGGTCCCACACCCTAGCGGGTTTTCCAACGCCTTTGCCAGAATGCTGAGGCTGTTTTGGGGATACTAACTTTCCCCATCTCTGGCAAACCAGATGGGCCATCCTATTTGCCTCTTACCTTTCTCAGAGAAACCCCACCTCTGAAACAGCCTCCGCCAGGGGCCTCCTTCAGCAGCAGCAAAGCTGAGTATTCCTTGCACTTCCCTTCTTCTGAACAACTAAACATCTTAAGCTTGTTTTTCCATCTTTCCAGCTCATTGAAAAAAAAAATATTCTTGTGCTTTCTATTTTCCTCACACACACACACATAGAAGAGAAGAGGTGTGAAGTCAGGGGCTCTGGTTTTCCCGGATCTGAGCCTGGCCCTCAAACACTAGTCGAATTCATACTAACACGATAACCAGAGGCAGAAATGCAAATATCCCCACCACTTCAAATACCCTAAGGATCTAACAGGCCGAATGGCCCATGTAAATATGGTTTGTGCTGGGCCATTCAACTGGTGTCCAAATGCCTGTCCAAGCGGGCTCTTTAATTTTGGGACTTTTCAGACAGCTGTTTTGTTGTTGTTGTTGTTCTGTTTTGTTTTTATTAAAGGGATCTATTACAGTTACAATCAAGAATATCCCAGGCCGAGTGTGGTGGCTCATGCCTGTAATCCCAGCACATTGGGAGGCCAAGGTGAGCAAATCACCTGAGGTGAGGAGTTCAAGACCAGCCTGGTCAACATGTTGAAACCCTGTCTCTACTAATAGAAAAATGAACAAGCCATGGTGGCAGGCACTTATAATCCCAGCTACTCAGGAGGCTGAGGCAGGAGAATGGTGTGAACCAGGAGGTGAGGCTGTAGTGAGCCAAGATCATGCCACTGCATTCCAGCCTGGGCAACACAGCAAGACTGTCTCAAAAAAATAAAAGTGAACCAACACGCCCACTTAGTTCTTCACCAACGTCAGATACATCAGTTAAAAGAAAAATAGTATGAAAGCATGTTTTTAAATTTCAGTGTTCAATTTAACCATATCTTTTAAGAAGATATGAAGACAGAATTTCCCCAAGGATCTGTGGAGAAAAAAGGAGTTAAGAAAATTTTAAAACCTCAGGAGAAAAACAAGTATGGGGTAAGACCTCGAGGCAAAACTTTTTCTTTGCACTTTGATTTCAAAAGAACAGAGATGCCCAAAATATGAACTCTCTCATCTGCATTTTATATTCCTCTATGTCCTCTGAAAGGCTGGAGATGGGATCCCAGGTTCCAAAGTGCCTGGCCACGGCTCACATCAGGCGGCATCTTTCACAGCCTTTTACCCCCCGACTGTGTCTGGAGAGCTCTGTGGCCCAATTTACACAAATAGGTCCTAATTTACACACGTTCATCACTTTGAACAAAGTCTCAAGAAATGAGACAAATATTGACACTCCACAGAAGCAAGTATTCTCTTCCAAAAAGTCAATTGTCAGGTTCCCATGAGCCAGATAACTTGGTTACAGAAAGCACTGGCTGATTACTGGTTTAGTGTTAAATGCGTTTAAAATGTTAAGTGATCCGGCGCCCCTCCCAGTGGGTGGGCGCGTTGAGCTGGCTGCAGTAGTGATGCACACTGACCACGTTCTTTCCTTTGGTTTTACTTCAAGCAGCGCACCCTACACTCAGGAAGAAATCATAGGATGGCATCGAGGTCTAGGACAGTTCTAAGGAGAGCTGCAGGCCAACCTCCTTGTCTGCAAATAGTCTCTCATTTCAGAGGAAATCACTCAACAGAGTTCATAACACGTGAATTTCAAAAATTTGTTTTTCCAATTTCATCCCATTAGAACTTTTGAAGAACAGATGTACAGCTGCTCCAAGTCAATGAGAGGACACTCGGACAGTCCCTCACAGGTCCCACGGCCTCCGCCTCCCACCTAGAAAACGTCAGCTCAAGCCGATCACAGCACAGTGCGATTTTCTGTAAATAATGTGCACGCCTGCATCTGAGCTGAGATGTGAATGTCTGGAATGTGCCTGCCAGACCCAGGAGAAACTGCAGCAGCTGTGGGGACACAAGCCTCTAAGCATCCGATTTGGAGGGAACTCAAGGCAACTAAAACTAGTTCCACTGGTTTTTCTTGGCAAGGCTTGACCAGGCAAACTGTTGTCACTGTTGCTAATTCATGGTAATTGGGATGGGGACTTAACAGGAAGTAATTAGAGCAATTACAGAATTTGCTACTCAATTACAATGGCACAGATTCCTGAGAATGGAAGAACTGTTGCCCAGGAATAGAGCTCAACAGGTCCTCCCCATGCCCCGGGAAACATGGCATTTCCACCCACCCCTGCTTTGTTCCCCTGGCCACCACCCTCCTGATCTTGGCCATCTGATGGCATCACTCCCCACAGCTGGAAACACCTGACTTCTTGTCACCCTCCCATCTGCCCTGCCTTCCTCCAGCCCAGCACACTCAGGGATGCCCACATACAGGACCAGGAAACCAGGGTTACCCTAAACCAGTGCCTGCATTCAAAGTCCTCCACAGCAGGACAATCAGCAATGGCCAATACTCCCAGAACCTTCCACCTCAAAACGGGAGCACATTTGGATTCAAGTTGACAACACTGCATTCTCTTTGCAATGTACACACGGAGGCATGTCAGGTTCCACCTAAAGCTATCATCAGGTTCCACGCTGGCCAGGAGCCCAAGCCTAGTCACTCTGCATGATCTCAATTCACCACCCACAGAGAAGCCTGCAGTTTTCTTCTGGTGCACGGTGTGGATGGTGGATGCATTTCCCCTAAAGACTTGGAGACGGGAGCCTGGCCAAGGAGGCCAGTCAGCAAGGCCCGGACGTGCCCCTCTGCTGTCTACACACAGTACCCAAGTCTAGCAGTGCTGACTCCGTGGTGGGATCCATCTGGGCCTGCAGAGGACCCGGGGCACAGAAACCATGCAGCCTGGCTGCCACCAGAGGCCTAAGGCATCCCCACAAGGCTCTCCAGCCAAGGTGTCCTCACCACAGGCAGAACCATGCAAGAGAACTGCCTGCTGAACCGGAAACGTCCCAATCTGCTCAGCCAACACAGAAAGACAACAGCCACCTACAGCTGCTGAGCCCCAACATGTGGCCACTGGGCCTGAAGGGCTGAATCTGGAATTCAATCTGTGATGTTCTTTTCAAATGTGTTTAGCTATGTAATCAAATCTTTATTCTAATTAAATTTAAAGGATCCACTGGCTATGGGCTCCCTTGTTGGGCATCACAGCTCCAGGGAGTAAGAATGGGAAGGAGAGGCCCAGAGCCTCTCTGCATTCTCCACGCTAATTCAACACGTCATCATAAGGAAAGGCACTCCAGCAGGAGAGGTGTACACGGGAAGAACTGGGTTGGCCCCGACACAAGTATGACCCCCATGGCATCACAGCTGCCTCAGCCAACAGGCAAAAGACAATGATGCCCACCTGGACAGGCCACCGGATGTGATGACGCACCCCAAGCCCTAGTCCCACAGCAGCCAGAGACCACCCGCTGCTCGTCCCAGGTAAAACAGGCAGAGCTGCCCGAGCCCTCAAAATGTGGATTAAGGGAATTCCCGTGATTCCCACGACACACATGACACTCCTCGCAGACAGACACAGGCTTTGCTGTGAAAATGCAGAGGACGGTGCAGTCCCTAGGTAGGCTGCTTCTTCCAATGATCGGGGAAGAAACCAGATCCATTTCCTTGTAGGAGAATCATTTGTACCATGATTAGACAGAAGACAGAAGGTGGCTGATGTTACCAAATCACCAAGCACCACACGGCTGCTTCTTCAAGGAGGACCTGGAAACTTGCAGCCACCCGTGTAGAGGCCGCCGTGTTTATAATGGAGACACGGGTGACTGAGGTCTGGCTTCCTCAGGGAAGCTAAATTTGAACTTTCACCACTGAGGAATCGGTTATTTACAGTCATTCATCCTCAATGCAGAAGAGGGCTCAAGAAACTGTGCCACACTTCAACACTCAGGGTTAGGGTCAGGGCCAAATTCACAAGTTTTACAAAATGTATTTACTTGGGATGTCAGAAGAGATGTAGCTTCACAAACCCCCCCAACCAAGGGATTGCTTAGCCCCTTCACCAGTGGATCTCACCAACGGATGACACATCCACACCTCGTCCATGGCAGCACAGAAAACCACTTGGAAGACAGCCACTCCCACCAAGCTTCCTGGCTTTGGTGTTTTAAATCTACATCTCATACATGAGATTACACTCCTCCAAACAACAGACATTGCGACTGTCATTTCACCCAAAAGGGCTTCAGGAAATGACACGTGGCCCAGGCGCCAGAGGTCGCCGGCCGCCTTACTCTAGCCTAATTTCTTTGTGCCTGTATGGAGGCTTCACAGATACAGCCCAGTCACATTAATGAGCCTATGAGAAGCTCAGGGCATAGACGAACTCAGTGCTGAATTTTTCCACATTTATCACTCTTTTGTTTTATCCAGAAGACAGCTGAGAAAAGCTGGGGCAGATCATCTCCTCGAGTGTAATGACTCCAGCCACTTTTCTTCACCCCAGGTCACCTCTGTCACACACTTTTGAGAAACCAAAGCAATTCTGTTCTCTTCACTCTGGGTTCCAAGAACCAAATTCCTCCGTTTTATCAATCAGATTATCAAGCAGCCATTTGTAATCTGGAATGCAATCTGATACAAAATTTAAAATTAATTTAGGTTGCCGTAATAGCTCCTATTTACGTTATAGACAAGGCATGAATGAAAACTAATCTGTTTGTTCATAGGACCAATTTTGTAAACAAACCAATTACTCAAGCAATGATTGTCTTCAGTCAGATGCAAATTTGCTCATAAAAGATTTTCCAGTAGGAATTTTTAAATCCATGGTCTGTATTTCCTGAGCGTGTCTCTGTACCTCCCTGAGTGCACAGCAGGACTTCCCAGGGCATCCCATCAGCAGGCCCATTGAACAGAGTAAGCCCGCAGCCCCCAGCCCAGGAATCAAGTCCGAGCCCCAGCAGCCCCTCATCCAGGCGGGGCTTCCTCACCCAGCACAGCACCCAGAGGTCTTCCAGGTTTAATGCCACATGTGCATGGAAAATAGAGTCCTGGAAGGAGCACAGTGGACATTCTACAAATGCAAATTCCCTCCTGGAACAGCCCAGCAACCCTCTGTACCTTCCTCAAAGTACCCACACCAGGCAGGCGTAGAGAGTCTAATGAAGTGCCTAGGAATCAGCTTTTAACATGATTCTGATGAATAAAAAAGTTTGAGAGGCCGGTCAGCTAGAGGCTACCATGGCCTCCACTCATTTGCAGGCTCTGAAGAGACACAGATTCAGGTAACAGGCCAGACAGGACAAGGATGGGGGTGGAGGGCAAATTCCATGGACCACCAACCACCCCACCATCCCCACTGAAACTGATTTAAGGAGAGGCAAAGCCACGGAGAAAAGATGGCCGCACCACGCGAGGAACTGAGATTTCACCTAAAGCGCGCAGTATGTGGCTGAGGGTGAAGGTTGGACAAGCCAGGAGCACAGAACGGGGTTCACAGGCCCAGAGGCGCCCCCCACACACAGACCCCGCGCAGATCTCCCAAGCACTGCCTGTGTCTCCTGCCTGGTTTATTTCCTGCCCCCCTTCTACTGTGTTGGTTTCTCAGCCGTCCCCTGAAATGCACGACTTCCACCCCCCACCACCACACACCCCTCTCTACAAACTTGGTGGACTGAAAACAGCAGGGGTGGGTTAAGAGGTGGGCTCTGGGGCCAATGTCCTGCCTGAGACATTAGTTCCACCCCACCCAGCTGCGATGTGAGCCCCGGAGATTTCTCAAATGAGATGGGAAGGTAACTGAACCCACTTCCCAGGGCGGCTGTGGAGACTGAGATCACATATAGCCACACCTCAGCGTCCAGCACACGTGGGACCCCAGCCGTGTTGCTCCTGATGGGACTCCCTCTATGCCCCCTCTGCTACCAGAGCCAACTCCCAGCAGTAGCTGTGGAGGGTGCGTCCTCTATTCTCACTCCACTCACCTCCCATCGCTCCACGCAGTGACCTGTCACGCAGCGGCCACCAGCAAACCTGGCCCCACTGGAAAACCGACCCCCACCCCCCCACACTTTTGGAGTCTTCCACTTGCAGTTCCAAAGCAGGCAGAGAAACTGCCCTCAAGGGCGCTCACCTGTTCCTTATTGCACGTAATGACCTGCCACGCAGGACCACCAGCAAACCTAGCTCCACCATCCAGGCTCCAGTGGATAACCGAACCCCTACCCCCCACCTTGGGGTGTCTTCCACTTGCGGTTCTGAAGGGAGCTGAGAAACCGCCCTCAAGGGCAGTCACCTATTCCTTATTGCACGTAATTACCTGCCACCCAGGGCCACCAGCAATCCTGGCTCCACCATCCAGGTTCTGGTGGGTAACTGCCCCCCTCCCCCGCTTCTTCCTGCGATGTCTGGGAGGCTCAAACTGCCCTCCAAGGGCACTCATCTGTTCCTTATTGCACTAATACCTCGTTTACAGAAATCCACTTTGACTTCCAGCACTGCAGGTGTGACAATTTAGGAATCCTGCTTGCTTGCAAGCTCCAAGAACTTGAGGTCACGTCCACCCCACCAGCATCCCAGAGACCCAGCACTGTCCCACTGTGTTTAAAATTCCAAAATACTCCTTCAAAATGCTGTTGGCATTTGGTTTGCACATAAATTGCTAAAATCCATCAAGTGAAATATCTTCAACGGTTTGATTCAGTCCTAACATGTGAGTTACACATCTGTCAAGTTGTAAAGCCTCGTGCATTTATAACATTTTACGTATGGTCAAATGGTTCATTAATATAAATTATGAGAATCTCTAAGAAACAGGTTTTTTTTCTGGCATTAGATGACCAAAGGAAAACTGGGTTCTGGCTGGCTTGCGGGCCTGTAGGGGCAGACATATCTGCTGACACAACCAAGCTCCTTCCCACTGATGTGGCCTCATCCCAGGCCCCTGACCCACATCCCCACAGCCCCCTGGAGGAGCAAGCTGACCTGCCCACATTTCTCAAATGCACAGCTGTTGCTCACACTGCAGATGGAGCTCAAGGCACGAGCAGGCCACCACGCTAAAAATACCACGCAGCGTCCACGCCAGGTGACGGTGGTTTTCACTCCATCCCAAAGCCCCATGTATGAGTTTACAGCCGTGACTACTAAATGGATTTTTAGAACCTTAACATACTTTGTTTGCTTTTATGCAACAAAGTTAAAAGACTATCACTCAGATATAAGCTCTGAAACTGTGGAATAATTATTTGGGAACAGAGCCTCTGCCACATCAGGATAAGTACTTGGGACAACACCCTGTGACCTTGGTCCACACAAACCCATCCAGACCAGAGGCCTCCCGCACTGCTCTGGAATTTCTGGAATTTCTGTAAAGGAGGTATTAGTGCAGAAAGGAACCGATGGGTGCCCTTGGAGGGCAGTTTCTGAGCCTCCCAGCCACACGGCCACATTAAGGCTGAAGCCGCCCCACCTCCAGAAACACTGTCACTCACTGAGGTGTGCCTGGCTTCTCCCTTTTTCCAGAACTCAACAAAATCTGAAAGGACAGGTCTGTGTAGAAAAACACAAACTACTTGCGATTCCTCTTCCCAGTTCAGGCTTCAGGAAGCTCATTTCAGCTCTCACCGTGTTCTGACTGTGGCTTGGTTGACATAATAAAGTCAGAATTCTAGTCCCCGTGTCCTGGGCGGTGTGGCAGGCATACATACCTTCAGTCACATGAGGAAAGGCGAGGTGAGCTCCCTTCCTTCAGTAAAACTGCACAGTTCCCCGAACCCTGATATCATCCCCCTCACGCCACTGTGAACACCTGGACAGAGCACATTTCAATGCGTGCACCTTCCTGGGCTAGTTTTCTATTTCTCCACTAAATCACCCCAAATTTAGCGCCCTAAACACTGACTTATTTTGTCCCATTTCTGGAAGCTGGAGTCCAAAACAGGTCCCACCAGCTAACTTCGAGGTGTCGACAGGGCTGGCTCTGGGGGAGCGACTGTCTCTTTGCCTCCCATAGCCTCTAGAGTCTTCTTCATCCCCTTGTCCATAGGGCATCCACTGTCTTCAGGACCCACAGGGGCCCTGGTGGCCCCTCAACAGGAAGACGCAGAAATGTCAGGAGCCCGGGCTCCAGTGCTAGGGCCAAGCCTCCCCCACCCTCCCAGCTCCTCACGCACTCCCATGCGAGCTAATATAGATTCCACTTTAGTGTCACCAGTGTAAGTGCCCAGCTGTGAACTGGTTAACCTTGCCCACACAGACCCCGGGAATAAACTCACAGGCCATGGACCATTCCACAAGCAATGACTGACCACCTGCTCGGGGACAGCCATGGCCCAGCAGAGCCCTCTGGTGCCTCCCCGTGGGCTCAAGGACCGGTGGCCAGTGTCTGCAGCACCAGAGGGCCCTGGATAAAAAAGACAGCTCCCATGTCGGGAGGCACCCGCCCGCAGTTGGGTTCCCGGTACTTTAAGTAGCCCAGGTGGACAAGCCGCGCCGCGTGCAACTCCATCACCAGAATAACGACTGCACGTGGTGAGTGCACGGGTGGCCACCCTTCAGTCCAGCTGGCCGTTCTAAGCACATCACCGCCATGATGCCCAATCAGACTCAGCTGCTGGCACAGTCCAGGCATTGGCCCCCCAAGAACATTCTGGATCACAATTCACAGTAGTGATTGTGATCAGGGCCACACGTGGCTGAATGTATTTACAAGAGGACGCCATACCAATCTGGCTGGACTAAGAGCATTTCCAACTGTATATTCTTACAACACCATTTTATTTGTACTTTATTAAATTGTTGTGGTTTTTTCTGCCTATCTACTTTATGGGAGTGTTTCTTGTTCTTATGACTGCAGTGATACTTCAAGCTACAACTCTGAATGTGTAAAATTAGTTTGGAAGGCACCTTATCGTTAAACATTTCACAAGCAAGCAGTCAGGGGCACCTAACCCGGAGGTCTGTTTTCTTCTCTGAGCCAAACCTACATTGGACTCACAGAAAATGGCAAACAGAGAGCGGCTGGATCTCCAGTACCCATTCCTAGGGGGCCTCCTGGGGAGCAGATATGGAAGGAGAAGCCCTGGGCAATGGCATCGTCATACTAAAGAAAAGTGCCTTTGGGTAAACGTAAGCACCAGACTTAAGAGATTAAGCAAACCATGAAAAGAAACCACTAACCACAGCTTTTCCAAAACAGAACTAAACTCCCTTTAGTTTCAATTGGAAAAGCAGAAGTGATGATCAGGATACAAAAAAAATGACAAAGTATGTGAACACAGGAGAATGAACAAGGAAGGGCCACTGTCTCTTCCTGTGTCAGTGGGAGCATCGAATCTAAGCTGGATTTAGAAGGTTGTTACTTTGGACTGAAAGTTATCTCCAACCCCAGTTAGTAAGCAAGTGGAGCAGAACGCTTCAATTATTTCAAAGTTTAGCAGCAAAGCTCTGCAACTCTCAAAACCTTTTTAATCGGTGTGAATGTTAAAGTGACTCAATCTGTTGGCTGGAGTATCTAATGGCTTAGCCACGGGGTCATGTTGGAAAATTATTCCAATTGCTTTTGTTTTTCCTACTGAAGATGGATTTGAACATTCTTGTAGTTTGCAGTTGGCTCGTTCTGATGTTTGGTCCTGAGGAGGCCCAAGTACCTGGAGAAGAAGAATCTGAAACCTCAAGACACTCGAGTGCTGTCTGGGGAGATGGAGACCCCAACCCGAGGTCCACTGACAGACTCAGCACGGGCGCAGGGCCACCCGACGCAAGGGCTACGTATTTGCCACTTACAAAACAACATAAGCACCCACCCTCAGGTGTGCACACACGTTCTGTACACGCTCACGTCTGTCCGTGCCAACACCAGCACACACCCCCAGGTGTGCACACACGCTCTGTACACGCTCACGTCTGTCCGTGCCAATACCAACACACAACCCCGAGGTGTACACACACGCTCTGTACACATCTGTCCCAGCCAACACCAGCACACATCCCCAGGGGTACATACATGCTCTGTACACGCTCACGTCTGTCCATGTCAACAACAGCACACACCCCCGATGTGTGCACACATGCTCTGTACACATCTGTCCCTGCCAATGCCAGCACACACTCTGTATGCACTCACATCTATCCCTACCAATGCCAGCATACACCACCGAGGTGTGCACACACGCTCTGTACACGCTCACATCCCTCCCTGCCAATATGAGCACACACCCCCAGGGGAGCACACACGCTCTGCACATACTCATGTCTGTCCCTGCAGCCTGAGTCAAATAGTCACAGAGAGGCAGAAGAGGAGGAAGAAGGATGCGATGCGCACTGAGGTCCTGGGCCGGTTCCCCTCCCTACCTCGGGAGACACCCCTCACGTGATCCTGCCATCACTCACCCTTCCGCCTCCATCATCCCACATGGATCAGGAGGACGCCCACTGCACAGAGCTGTGATGAGCATGAACAGAAGATGGCAAGAGCTCATGCCAAGGTGCTGAGCACGGGGCCTATGGAGTGCTTCTTTCTGCTGTGGCTGACATCATCAAACAAGAGGCTGATACGGCTTCCAGACAGAAAGTCACTCGCTGAGACACTGAAACGTGTGACCTAGGAGCCTGTGAAGGTCGAAGAACAAACTAACAAACCAAACGGTTTTGTTTGTTTTTCAAACACCACAGCCTGTTTTTTCTTTTTTTTTCTTTTTCTTTTTTTTTTTTTTAGACGGAGTCTCGCTCTGTGGCCCGGGCTGGAGTGCAGTGGTCGGATCTCAGCTCACTGCAAGCCCCGCCTCCTGGGTTTACGCCATTCTCCTGCCTCAGCCTCCAGAGTAGCTGGGACTACAGTCACCCGCCACTTGCCCGGCTAGTTTTTTTTGTATTTTTTAGTAAAGGCGTGGTTTCACCGTGTTAGCCAGGATGGTCTCGATCTCCTGACCTCATGATCCGCCTGTCACGGCCTCCCAAAGTGCTGGGATTACAGGATGGAGCCACCGTGCCCGGCCCTTTTTTCTTCCAAGAGGAGGGGCTGCGCTGCCGGGAGGCAGTGCTTTGAGCTCTAATGGATGGAACACTGCTAACCAGAGAAGGTGGAGAGAGGGCACCCGTCTGAGAGGATGAAGAGGCAGCAAAGCACAGCTGGCCTCGGGGAACCGGAAGCCACAGAGACATCAGGCTGGGTGCTGCTGTCTGCGGGCCACTGTCTGGGGGACTGTACTGGGCCTGGAGGGACATCCCTGACACTCTCCACCGGATGCCAGGGGCACCCCCAGCCCCAGGTGAGAACCACGGATCCCATGGTGAATGAGGCCAGCCTGTGGGAAGTGGGGCTGGGACAGCTCTGCACAGCTTAATAGAAAAGTTGGGTTCTATTTTGTGGGGCTTTGGTGACACCAATGGCTGGTCAGTGCTGTCCGTCAGGAAGTGATTTGATGACAGGCTAGAGAAGCGGCTGCCAAGGCCAGCGGGGCACTCGCTGCCTGGGTCCAAGGAAAAGGAAATAAAGGCTGGCGATGTGACAGTGTGAGGAACACAGAGGGAAGGAACTGGTGGAGACACAGGGCTGGCCCTGCACAGGGCTACGAGCAGTTACCCGGGGGTTGTCCTATTAATTCTTCTCACGGCACCACGAGGCAGCTGTGAGGATCCCTCTCCTGAGGACAGAACTGCTCCAGAACCACACAGCGAGGATCCACAGAAGCAAGATCCAGGCCAGCTCCACAGCGGGCGATCTTGACCCCTCACCCGTGGTCCTGAGGCAGGGATCAGAGCCCCCTGGACACACAGACCCTCCCAGGAACTGCAGGAAGGGGAAGCAGAAGCCCTGGACCAGCGGCAGGACCCAGGGTTTCTGCCCTCCAGGTCACATGGGGACCAGCCACTGCACAGGTGAACACACGGTGCTTTAACCTGCGCTGGGGAAAGGAGCCCTCGCTCTCAGGGTGGAGACCGCAGCTCGATCGGGCCGCCCTCCCTGCTGGGCACAGCCTGAGCCACAGGACCAAGGCCAGAGAGGATTACCAAGGTTCACCTGGCCAGCTTCCAGCAGCCCCCTACGAGGCCACTACCCTTACCTGAACAGCCCTGTCCATCACCAAGCCCCACCCTCTTCTGCCAGCCCTGCCCCCACAAGGCCCCGCCTCTCGCATGCAAGCCCCGCCCCCAAGACCCAGCTTGCCTGCAGCACCACCCCACTGGCTCCACCCCATCTCCTGCAAGCCCCGTCCCCAAGCCCCAGCTCACCTGCATCCCCACCTACTAGGCTCCACTCCTCACCTCCAAAGAGCCACCCCTCACTAAGCTCCTCCCATCACTTGCACAGCCCCGCCCAACATAGCACGCCCTTCTAGAAACCCTAGACACACTAGGGTTTCTGCGGCCAAACCTGATGATTCGCTGAGTGTGAGCACGAAGACTCAGTGCCCTGATCTGTTCAGTCAGGTTTTGCCATCAAATAGTTTGCTGTAAACTTCTGCAGAATCATTCAGTTTTCTGAGCCACTTGGGTTTCAAAATTATAAAGAAGAAATTGTGGACCTATACTTACTTGGGTTTATATTAAAATGGATTCATTTGTTTTTTGTTTTGTTATTTGCTTAAACCTTTTCCTTTTTTTTTTTTTTTTTTTTTTTTTTAGCATAGTAACTAAAAATGACAACACTTCACATATTTGGCCAGCTGTTGGCTCTGTGCTATGCTTGATGTTGTAGCAAGTGTAAAAGACAAACAGCTTACTGTCTACAAAGACTGACGTGGCTGTGACTGGAGGCACATGGTGGATGCCATGGGGAGGGCCAAGGACAAGGGCGGGAGGAGGAGTGGGAGCTGCTGCTGCTGGGGGGAAGAGGGAAGAGCTGGACAGGGTGGTGTGAGAAAGCAGCTGCCTCTGGACAGGGCTCCAGAAAGGGAGCCAGGCAAGTGACTAGGGGGTTCCAGGCAAGGTCCAGGCATGGGAGTCCTGACAACAGACTTAGTGCATTTGTGAAATCCTGCAAAGGTCAGGCAAACAGACACCTGAGTTTATAGTACTGGCTACTATTAATAAGGGCCTCACCCAGAGTGGTAGATTCTTCTCCTTTATTTTTCAAATTTTATACAAATGTACTTATTTTTGAGACTGGGACTCACCCTGTCGCGCAGGCTGGAGTGCAGTGGTGTGATCTTGGCTCACTGCAGCCTCGAACTCCTGGGCTCAAGCGATCCTCTCACCTCAGTCTCCCAAGCAACTGGGACAAGGTGCCAGCACGCCTGGCTCATTTTGTGTGTGTGTGTGTGTGTGTGTGTGTGTGTGTGTGTGTGTGTGTGTAGGTGTAGGTATAGGTGTAGGTGGAAACTTTGTTGTCTAGGCTGGTCTCAAACTCCTGAGTTCAAGCAATCCTCTTGTCTTGTGTATTAGTCTAATCTCACACTGCTATGAAGAAATACCTAAGACTGGGTAATTTATAATGAATGAGCCAAAAAGTAAGGAATTTTAATTGACTCACAGTTCTGCATGGCTGGGGAAGCCTCAGGAAACTTACAATCATGGTGGAAGGCAGCTCTTCACAGGGTGGAATGGAAGAGAATGACAAGTGAAGGGGGAAGCCCCTTATAAAACCATCAGATCTCGTGAGAACATATTCTCTGTCATGAGAATAACATGGGGGTACTGCCCTCATGATTCAATTACCTCCTACCAGGTCCGTCCCACAACATGTGGGGATTATGGGAACTACAATTCAAGATGAGATTTGGGTGGGGACGAGGCCAAACCATATCACCTTGGCCTTCCAAAGTGCTGGGATTAAAGGTGTGAGCCACTGTGTCCAGCCATAGAAACTTACGATAAGTCATGTTTCTTGTTTGAGAAATAGCTACCATGAACGCTATTATTATTAAAGCTATATATTATTAGAAAGCAGACATCTCACTGTATCTGCTGATTTTAAATGCATTGATCATCTGATACAAAGTACGGTAAGCTTGGAAACAAGTAATTTAACAGCGGTAGATGATGCAGGTCGTAGTGGGCCGCTTTATGCATGACTGTTGGATGGCAGGCTCCCTAGATTGGGCTGAGGAGACCCGAGGTCTCACCTCTGTCAGCGACTTGCTGTGTGCGCTTGGCCAGGTGACTCATGGCACCTGGACGGAGACAGTGGCAAGTGGTGTGGTGATCACAGGGACGTGGTATGTGATTGAGGGAGAGAGCCGGCTGGCATGACTGGAAGAGAAGACAGTTTCTTTCATACCGAGGAGTATGGACACTTACCAGGAGGCTTGCCTAAGATAGGAGAAGATCTTCCACCCTTCCCCAGGAGTGGGGAGTCTTTCATCTTTTTGGGGGGCATTTCTATCCTCCCAGCCCCTCCAGCTGTTCTGGAAGCCCCAGCTTTGTGCTTACAGCTACCATCGAGAATCCATCCCAAACTAGGAGAAGCAAAGACTGATCCCGGACCCTCTCCCCACTGTCGCCGGCTAGCCCACTCCAGCATTGCCCCTCCTGCAGGCCCGTGCATCGCACTACAGGAGATTATATGCACAGAAACAGGAGGCACATAGCCGATGTTGGAAGGGGTGCTGTGTTACTGAGGTGCAGTACACAAAAGCAGGAGGCACTCAGCAGGCGTTGGAAAGGGTGCTGTGTTATTTAGGTGCAGCACAGTACCGTGGGAAGGGCAGACACCAGGGTGAATCCTGGCTCTGATTCGGGCAGCTTGTTTCATCACCCTGAGCCTCAGTTTTTTCATCTGTAAATGAGGATGAGAATACCTCCCTCACAGGATTCTATGTGACATGATTAGAAAATGCCTAGCCAAAACAGAATAAAAAATTTAAAAATAAAAAAATGGAAAATACCTAGGCAGTAATAAGCACTCAAAAATATACATATATACACACACATTCTCATTTGCCTTCTTTAGGTCTTACTTTCCTTGTTTGTAGGATAAGGGACTTGGACAGGACAGTTCTGTTCTCTCCAGCTCTGAAATACTGGCTTCCCGGTATCATCTAACTTCAGGCAGAAAAGCCAGCTTTCTCAGTGTGTCGAAGATCACCATTTCACAGGCTATTTTGTCTACATTTAACTGCTCGTGTTTTTCTGGTTAACTCAGGTGACATCTGTTCCCGAGCTGTTCCTGACGGCCATGAAGCTCAGCCACGATGACAGAGGAGCCAGGTATTTACACCTGGCCAGAGAAGACACGAATAATCTGTTCAGGTACGTGGTGCATTGTAAGAACATGGTCTTGAATGTTTTATTTAAATCAAGGATGTCCAATCTTTCGGCTTCCCTGTGCCACATTAGAAGAACAACTGTCTTAAGCCACACACTAAATACACTAACACTAAGGACAGTTGACGAGCTAAAAAAAAATAAATAGAGGACCTCAATGTTTTAAGAAAGTGTAGGGATTGTGTTGGGATGCATTCCAAGCCATCCTGAGCATGCGGACTGCAGGCTGTGGGTTAGACAAGCTTGGTTTAAAGCACTGACTGTATGTTATGTGGTTTAAATATCATCTCACTAATATTTTTATTGACAGAGCATCTTGAAAAATAAGGAAAAGCTTACACGGACTTACAATCTCATCAAAATATAATTTTATATTCTGAATCAATGATTTACATTAAAGTTGGGAAACCCTGGGTTGGAGGATTGTGGTGTCAGAATGATTTCTAGTAGCCCAAGGTGATGATGCATCTGGGAACTGTGTCCACAGCACTAAGATGAACGTTTTGTATTCTAGTCATTCTCCTTCCCTAGCGTTCTGTTTCTCCCCGTCGCTGGCCTTCTGTTCCTTGTTCCTCCCCCTTCCTGGCGTGCCGTTCCTTCTTCCCTAGCGTGCAGTTCCGCACCACTCCCATGGACAGTACCGGTGTTCCTCACATTCTTGAGCATACCATCCTTTGTGGGTCTCGGAAATACCCATGCAGAGACCCTTTCTTCAAAATGTTGAGCCGGTCCCTCTCCACGTTCATGAACGCCTTCACAGGTAAGACCAGCATCCTGAACAGAAAACCGTGTTTGGGTTTGCCAGGCACACTCACTGGAATTCAGTTAGTTTCTGAGAAGGGATGAGAGGAGTGGGCAATTAATGTTCTAGAATACTTTTTACCTCTCTCTACCTGAAGGACATTAGAAATTTCATCCTTCAGGAAAGCCACATGGTAGCGAGATTATAAAAACTAGCGTTTGAATAAAACGTACATGAACTTTTCCCAGAAAGGTTCAAAACAATTTTCTCTTGGGGATATCGCTACAATGCCAGGCCTCCAGAGTTACCACTAACGTTGATGTTTGACTTTTAGTAAGACTGACGCTAATGGATAGGGTGACGATGAACAGTGCACTCTGTGAAGGAGTGACATCGAAGAGCAAGTTAAATCCATGCTGCTACAGAATGAGGTCATCTTTGTAGACATGTAAAAGTCTCTGGAGACACTTGAGAGAGTTTAGATGTTCGCTGAAGAAAGACCTGGTGCCCGTCCAGTGCAGATCCTGAGATGAGATGGGAAAGCTGGCACTCAGGGTGATGAGCTGGGACAGCTGCTGAGGTCGGGGGCCAGAGCATGGAGCCACTGCCCCATCTCAAGAATAGCTACAACTTGCTGTCCTAGGACAAAGGGGAAATGAGCCTTGAGATTCAATAATTTTAGTAGAAATCTGTTAAATTTTACAATTTCACTTTTCATTTTTAACCCAGCTAGTGATTATACTCTGTATGCATTTTCCACACAAAATCCCAAGGACTTTCAGGATCTCCTCTCAGTGTATTTGGATGCCACCTTTTTCCCAGGTTTAGGTGAGCTGGATTTCTGGTATGTCATAAGTGATTAACTAGTTGATACAGACTTTAGTGTTTAAGTCACTGTCAGCTTATAATTATTTGTCCTCAGGCAAGAAGGATGGCGGCTGGAACATGAGAATCCTAGCGACCCCCAGATGCCCCTTAATGGAGTCATCTTTAATGAGTCTTTAAAGGAGACATCTTTAATGAGATGAAGGGAGCGTTTGTAAGTTTTCTTTTTTATGTTGTGTTCAGTTTACCTTACCCATGTACCGTATCATGATATAGACACATCTGGAAGATGGTTGATTTTTCTTCATTATTCTCATTATAGGTGACATGTTCTTGGATTAGCTGGGGTCAGTGCTGTGAGCAGAAGCCAGGGGGTAGCAGGGCTACTGTTCTTCCCAGCAGGTCTCAGACCATGTCTGACGACCCCCGTGTATGATCTACAGTGAGAGAAAAGCTATTTTCACACCACTATCAACACATTGTCTTTTTCACTCATTCTTGCCCAAGTACATGGTGTACTTTCTAGAGGCTGCGTGGTGACGTGTGTGATACACAGCAAGCTGGATACAGAGCAGATGGGGGA
Source organism: Macaca mulatta (assembly GCF_049350105.2). Taxonomy (NCBI): domain Eukaryota; kingdom Metazoa; phylum Chordata; class Mammalia; order Primates; family Cercopithecidae; genus Macaca; species Macaca mulatta. Next base: position 105,024,868 of record NC_133411.1, on the reverse strand, counting down.
GTCCAGCTTCACCTCTGAGCCAGACACTACAGAGATTCGCAAAAAAGGCAACACAGCATCACTCTAAGTAGTCAGTGTTTTACTTTGTTATGACAAGTATTTTTCAAACATATTTATATTAACATGTAATGATGGCTTACCTTAATGCATAAGTATTTTTTAATGCTTTAATTTTTTAATCAACTTTAATTTAGAATATAGAAAAATTATATAAACACACACAGGTACCTACACAGGCAAAAAAAAAAGCCCACATAATCAAAAGCTATTTGGGTCCTCATTAAAACCCAACTGTGCCTAGTGTTCCATTACCGGAATCCTAAGCTTGTAGGAGTCATTTATATCCTACAGCTCAAGGTTATTGCCAAGGTCTGATTTTTACAAAAAAAATTGCAACCTCAGGCATAAATGGGTTAATTTTTCAGAGTGTAAAGGAGTCTTGAGACCATTTTGGATTAAGAGCTGCTGTCCTGCGTCTGTGTCTTCATGTCCCCTTGTGACTTTGACAACCTGCCTGTGCTGGTGTCCCTGAGGCTCATGGGTGGCCTGCTCTCTGATTTCCATAGCCCCCCTCAGCTGGTGAACTATTTCTTACCTTTTCATTCTCAATTTGGTGGTCTCTTCTTCCAAGGAGTCTTCTTGAAACTCAAGTTGGGGTGACAGCTTCTCACCACTTCCCTCGTGGCTGGTAGGCAGACCTGGTGATCCCTCCGATTTACAGCCCTCGGCTATGAGTTTGTTGCAACACACATCAAAAAGTCCATTGTTCTCAATCCTTGCGTCCTGTGCAAGGGTGATGGTGATTGAATACAGTGTTAAACAATGCCTGCAGGGTGTCTCTTTTTTTTAATTTTAATACCATTAGAACAGTTTTATTTGCAAAGTATTACAGGCATATGCAACAGAATGTGATCAATTGGCTATATTGTAAGTAATGTAGCGTGTGTGTATTATTCTATATGTATATATTCTTATTTATTTACTTCACATTTCAAGACAAACGATGAGAGGATATTCTCCCAGCACCTTCAGAACAGACTTCTTCCCCTCCACACGTACTCAGTGGTCTCTGGGGATGACCCACTCTGCATCCTGGAGCTTACATGGGAGCAGCTTAAGCAATTTCATGTCACTCACTATCACCCAAGCAATGCTAGGTAATATTTTGTTGGAAAAGTTTGATGGTGGATTGTGAAAAGTTGACTTGTTTGTGTTCTTACATTTTCATGACATGGCTTCTCTCACATTTAGCGATGCTTAAGAAATGTCTAAGTGTAGGTAAAATTCTTGGCCTAAGTTTGCCTATCTTACTTGGACATTGATTTTGGACATTTACAATGATAGTCTTCAGTGGGCTCAGCATGGTGGTTACAAACACGGTGTTTAGAGAACCCCAGAGAAGGGTCCTGGTCCCCAGCTTCTTGCCTCACTTCCAGCTTTGTTGCATGGAGAGTGGGGGTGCATGGATAGTGCCCACCCCGACCCAGGGTGTGTGAAGCTTCGAGTCTGTCCTTGGCACGGAGAAGTGCTCTTCCGATAGTGGATGCAGTCACAGAACCTTAATTACATCCTCACTTTCTGATACATCGCTTGTTTCTTATGTCACTAATATAAGGTCATTATCATAATAATATAGTAATATGTATTATATAAAATACTAATAATTTCCATATAAATGCTAATGTAAAAACATATTTGCAAGATTATTTTACGTAAAAAGAATTATGAAAACTTTCAAGCATACAGAAAATTAGACTAGGATAATGAGCCCCTAAACACTTATCACATAATAGATATCCTTTTCCTTGTGAAGTTTTTGGAAGTAAATTATAAACGTCATCATCTACCCCTAAATATTTGAATTTGTGACCCTAAAACATGAGGATTATTTCTTACATGAGCTAATGCCATTTTCAGTTTTAATAGAATAAAACATACTTTCTTAAAACTGCCTATTTCTTATTCCATATTCAAATTTTCTAGTTGGCCTCAAAGTGTTTGTGGCACAGGGTCCCACAGATCACAGCTGATCAGCCCGGGTCTCTCCTGGGCACCCTCTCAGACGGCAGCGGAGTGTGCAGGCCGGGTTTCCTCCGGGCGCTCTCACTTTCCAGGTGACCTGGCTGCTTCTGTGTGGTGTTGGGTGCCATGTTCCTGTGTTTCCTGAGAACTGGAACTTAGATCCAAAGACTTAGTTTGAGTCAGGCTGTGCCTTTTGAAGCAGAGTCCCTCGTGGGGAGTTCTGCATAGATGGCCACATTCTACCATCCTGTGAGGCCTGCTTGCCTCCACTGGGGGGTCTCACGCCAGCGGGGTGCATGCTGAGACTCGGCCACTGTCTTGTGAAGATCTGCTTTCTCCCTTCAGCCACGGAGCAGCTGGTGCACTTGAGTTTCTGGTGTCCTGTGATAATGAGTTTCTCATCAACCTATTAATGGTTTTCATATTCATTGAGGATTATTGTCTGAATCATTTATTAGAGTTTGTGAAGTTTTCAAATTCTGTAATTCTTCATTCGTTTGCTGGACTTCTTCAAAGAAGAGCTCCACATCAGCTGGGGCTGTCGGGTTATCTTGAAATATGGTTCTGTGGAAAAGGCAGGGGCGGCTGCTCTCCCTGGGAATTCCAGTTTGAGGAGGAGGGGTGGTGCAGGAACTACCTCTAATGATGACAGAAGAGGCTGTCTTTTGTTTTTTTTTTTTTTTTTTTTTTTTTAAAGACAGGGTCTGGTTCTGTCCCCCAGGCTGGAGTACAGTGGCATGGTCTTAGCTTACTGCAGCCTCAGCCTCCTGGGCCACCTCAGCCTCCTGAGTAGCTGGGACTACAGGTGTGCACCACCATGCCCAGCTAGTGCTTATATTTTTTTTGTAGAGACAGAGTCTCGCCGTGGTGCCCAGGCTGGTGTCGATCTCCTGAGTTCAAACAATTTGCCCACCTTGACCTCCCAAAGTGCTGAGATTACAGGCGTGACTCATTGCGCCCAACATGGAGAAGAGAGTTCTTTCTTTTCTTCTTTTCCCCCCCAGTCTTTTGTTTTGTTTTTTATTACCCCTGTGACCTCACAGAAATATTTCTGTATATGTACATATTTGAGACTATGCGATCAGATGGAATTTAGTTTTATTCCCACATTTGCCACAGCTGTTGGCCCATTTTGGTCTCACTCCTTTGGTTTCTATGCCCCCACTCCCACCTCCCTAAAGCATGCACAGCCAGGCCCTCCCTGCTCCAGAGGCTCAACTGTCTGTTTCCCAGGGAGCTCTGATTTCTGTGGCTAGTGGGGAAGGGCCTTTGGAGAGTAGCATCTGGAAACTAGGGGTGGTGACTGCTTCTGGATTCTGTCAACCCCGAGAGTGTAAAGTTTGTTTCTAAATTCTAGAATGAGAAATTTCTGAAGGTTCTTTAAGATACCAGTTCCCCAAACCTTAACCATAGCTCAGGCAACATAGTAAAGAAAAAGATAAATTCTATCATTGTAACCTTTTTCCTCTGGTTGAATAAATGTTATCTTTATTAACATGTATAACCTTGAACTTGTTGCCAAAAATTGAGTTTTGTGAAATTGTCAGTTGGATTACTCTATTACTGTACAAGGGTTATAAAGTATTTCAACAAATACCCCATTTGGTTTTTGTCACATCTCTAGATGAAGTTTAAAATGAAAGATCAATTTTTGTCTAGGTGTGGTAGCTCATGCTTGCAAATCCAAGCACTTTGGGACACCAATATGGGAGGATTGCTAGAGGCCAGGAGTTTGAGACTAGCATGGGTAACAGTGAGAACCCATCTCTAAAACTTAAAAATTAGCCCAGGGGGCATGGTAGCTCATGCCTTTAATTTCAACACTTTCGGAGGCCGAGGTGGGGAGATCATCTGAGGTTAGGAGTTCAAGACCAGCTTAACCAACATGGTGAAACTCTACCTCTACTAAAAATACAAAATTAGCTGGGCATGGTGGCAGGCACCTGCAGTCCCAGCTACTCAGGAGGCTGAGGCAGGAGAATGGAGTGAACCCGGGAGGAGGAGCTGGCAGTGAGTGGAGATTGCACCACCTGCCCTTCAGCCTGGGTGACAGAGCGAGACACTGTCTCAGAAAAAAAAAAAAAAAAAAAAAGGCTGGACATGATACACAAGGTGACCCCAGGAGACTCTTGTGCAGAGTAAAAATGAATCCCAGCACTAAACTCAGTCCCTGAAGTCCCTGTGGGATTCGCCCCACCTCCCACCCCTGGGTCCACCTGCACCCTCCCGGAAAGAACAGTGACATCACCCCACAGCAGGAGATCACCAGCGGTGGCCGCCGCACCCTAGGTAGCTGGGCCACCCCCAGGGTTTCACAGGTGGAGAGGGAGCCTGGGAACTTGCATTTCTAGCAATTTCCAGGTGACAGGACACCACACTTAAAAATACACAATACTAGGTCCTGAAAGGACTTCTATTCACTTGCACATTGGTGGGATGGAGCCCTACATTGCGAAGGGCTTTTCTTCACGTGTCATCCTTGAGCTCAGGGGCTGGCAGCACTTGGTGGGACCTAGTAGGGCGTCCCTTGCTGACTGCACACCCACAGCCAGAGCCCTCACCGGGATAATTCTCACAGGAAGCCCGCAGAGCTCCTGACACCTCGCTGGAGGGATGAGAAAGCTGAGGCTCTGAGGGGGATAAACTGATTACTGGAAGGTAACGACCTTAGTGAAGTGGTGAAGCTGCAGTGTAAACCCTAGTCTTATTTCATTTTAACTTTCAAGACTTCCTGATTTCCTCTATTACAATGCCTGTGCCTTAGAGTCACCAATGGGAACTTGAAGGAAAATAATGCCTGCTGAGGCCAGATGCTCACTTTATTGCCTGGGGGTGGAGCCTGTGTGGTTCTAAGCCCTCCTTCTGAAATTCTGAATGGTGAGGACTGCAAATCAGCTGCCTCCTGCTGGGCCCTGCAGGGTGAAACCTGAGGAAGCCCCAGGAACATTCAGTGAGGGGTTAGGTTGGAGGAGAACATGGTTGGATGAAAAGTAAGAAGGAAATGCACCAACATTTACTGGCAGGCTCTGTCACCCACAGGACAGGGAGGAAGACATGCACACTTGCAGTGCGGGCTTTCACAGCCTGGCAATGAGTGCTTTCAGCCTCACAGGTAAACGTCACCTGTTTCACCATCTCCTTAGGGCTCTCTAGAGCCCCAGCACACAGCTATTTGGGACAAAGGGCAGTTTCAGTGTCTTTCACTCCACACTCAAGCTACAGATTGTCCTTATAGCTCAGGTATCCTGGGGATAATCCATCTCGTTTCGTTTTGGCTTTGGGAGCCCAACCCAAGAACCGAATAACTTTCCTAAGGATTTCCAGGAGAAAACATCTTCCCACCAAAGAAGAACCTTACCATTTGGAAAAACACCTCTTCGTCATTTGCAAAAACCCCAGTTTTCAGGGAAGTGATAATCTTGTCATGAGAACCAAAGATAAAGTTGGAGATAACGAGGGAGTGGTTACATAGGAAATACGTGGTCATTACTCTGACCAATTATTAAATCACTTTCTTCACATGACACACTTTTTAACAGCTTCTTACTAAACCACAGTGAGGGTAAGAGAGTCACAAGACCGCTTCTTCCTTGAGTCAGAGTCATTCACGGCCCACACCAGGGTCTAGCAAGAATGACTGAGGTCACCCTTATTTCCTGGCTACTTGGAGGAGCTGGATATCCCAGTTTACAAATCTCAGTTTCCTGGGATTCGGCTCTGATAAAATCTAAACTGTATTTAAAAAAAAAAAAAAAAAAAAGGAAGGAATAGGCTGGCTGCGATGGTTCATGCCTGTAATCCCAGGGCTTTGGGAGGCCAAGGCAGGCAGATCACGAGGTCAGGAGATTGAGACCATCCTGGCTAAGAGGGTGAAACTCATCTCTACTAAAAATACAAAGAAAATTGAGCCGGGCGTGGTGGCATGCGCCTGTAGTCCCAGCTACTTGGGAGGCTTAGGCAAGAGAATCCCTTGAACCCAGGAGGCGGAGGTTACAGTGAGCCGAGATTCCACCACTGCACTCCAGCTTGGGTAACACAGCGAGATTCCGTCTAAAAAAAAAAAAAAAAAAAAAAAAAAAAACCGAATAGATGAAATCTAATGAAATAATCCAGTTCTATCCTTTTACCTCCTCCGTTGTCTGGAGTAATAAAGCTCCCTGCCTCGCCCTCTCTCACAGCACTGAACTGCTTTTCCTGAATTTTCCCACACTACTGATCACTCACTTGTTAATTTCGATGATACATTCTTTTTGAGAAATAAAGTCAGTTTGCTGACTGCTGCCACTGGTTTGTCAGAAAATGAACTTACACTGCGCTGATCTCACTCCTGCTGCCAAAGCTCCTTCTAGGGGTCTCTCCTTTGACAATGTAGGGATTATGTAGGCATGGGGAGGTGGGATACCAAGGGGGGATTCTGTCAACGTGCTCTTCCCCCCTCCCCACCCCCGCCGGGTCAAAGTTACCCAGCCGGGGGCCTCTCTGACTATCTGGACTGTGCAGACCACCGTGTCTTCCGGTAGGGTCAGGGGAAGGCTTGAGATAAATCTGTAGTGCCCTTCACTCAACCACCGGCTCACTGTCCACCTCAGGTGTCCCCAGCGCCACCGCTGCCAGGCGCTATGTGGATGTGTAAGTGACAAAATGGAAAGTCTCTGGTCCTGGCGGAGCTTGTTCCAATCAGGAGACACCCGAAAGCAAGAAACACAGTGAACAAATGCATGATGCCCAGTGGTGGATGGCCATAAGCACTAAGGAGAAAAATAACAAGTGGGGTGAGGGTGTTAAGAGGGTGGGGATGAGGAAGGGCTGCCATTGACAATCGGAGAGCCTGCAGACTTGCCTGAGAGTGACGTTTGGGGAAAGAAGGAAAGGGAAGAAGGGGAGGGAGGTTAGTTAAGTGGACATCTGGGAAAGAGCTCAGGCAGCAGAGGGTCTGGGGCAGGGGCGCGCTGGCAGCGTGCTGCATTCCAGGGTCCTCTGCGTGGCTGGGACGGTGTCGGCCCTCCCCTGCACATCCCTCAGGGCCTTCGCAGAAACACCCACATGGGGACCTTCTACATACAGGCAGGACACGCCACCCATCGCCGTGACCACACTGTCCCTCAGAGGAGTCGCTGGCCAAGTGCATCCCGTCCACATGGAGATGAACTTTAAGATTCTTTACACAATGGATTTCAAAGACTTAGTATGGAAAACGGTGTAAAATATTAATCAACACAATAACTGATTGTTATCAAAATAGTGGGCTGAATGCTGAATATAAAACAGTTTTGTTTTTTTTTTTACTTTTTTTCCTTTAGATAGGGTCTCACTCTGTTGCCCAGGCTGGAGTGAACCTGTGCAGTCACAGCTCACTGCAGCCTCCAACTCCTGGGCTCAGGCAATCCTCTCACCTCAATCTCCCACGGGGCTGGGACTGTAGGTGTGCAACGCCACATCCGACTAATTGTTTTGTATTTTTGGTAGCGACTGGGTCTCTCCATGTTGCCCAGGCTGGCCTCAAACTCCTGGGCTCAAGTGATCCACCTGCCTTGGGCTCCCAAAGTGCTGGGATTACAGGCATGAGTCATGGCACCCAGTGTCCCCCCGTCCCGGCCCGCCTTTCTTTAATGTGGCAACTAGATCATTTAAAATGGCATATATAACACAAGCCACCCACGCAGGCCCCAATCCTGGGAGATGCTCCCGTTGGAGAAATCTCCAAGAAGGGGATCTGCTTGGATTTGCAAACGGCCCCTCTGGCCCCAGGGGGATCTGCTGTGCAGAGCTGCTCTGGATTCGGCTCTTCAATACTGCCCTTGAGTGTACTGTGCATCTCTTGACTTTCGACCAGCACAAAGCTCCTTATTAAACGCTGACAATAATTCCTTCCATTCCAGGTGCCATAATGGATTCATTAATCTCCTGTTGATAGTTTTTTGCTGGTTTTCCCAGTTCCTGCTATTCTAAGCACTGCTGGGAAGACTCTCCTTTTACCCCCATCTGCCCGTGTCTGTCGCAGCTCACACGCTCTGCCTTCCGGCTGTAGTAGCTGAGTGCCCATTTACCCCACGCCCTGATACACTCAAGTCCCTGGGTCTCCTCGGCAGGGTATGTCTGTGGGCACAGGGCTGCCCTGCCACATGCCCCACCCCATAAGCTTCCATCTGTGGCCGCTCCTTGTGAGACCCTAAACTCACAACCTCCCCTCCTGTCCTCTCCTCTCTACAGAACCACCATTATCGGAGACAGTCAGTCTGCTTCCCAGTCAGTCTGCTTCCCTCCACCTGCTTCCCAGTTTCCTGAAGGCAAATCCAAAGTCCTCCTCTGGGTCACCCTCCTCTACCGACTCCTCTCTCACCATGGGGTCAGGTCAAAGGGCCCCAACTAGAGGCTCCCCTGGGCCCTTTCATAAGACAGGAGTTTTTCTTCTCAGGTCCAGCTACAGGCACATTGTACCCACGCCTCGATGCAGGAGTGAGAGCTCCAGGGGCATAAAGGGCTTGGTTCTTTTGCCTAAAGCCTGCCCTGACTCACCGAAAGCACTCCGTTAATGTGTGAAATGATTACAGAAACACAGAAATAAGGCTAGGTGTGGTGCCTCAAGCCTGTAATCCCAGCATTTTGGGAGGCCAAGGCGGGTGGATCACTTGAGGTCAGGAGTTCGAGACCAGCCTGACCAACATGGTGAAACCCCATCTCTACTAAAGATACACACACACACACACACACACACACACACACACACACAAAACCCAGGTGGGCATGGTGGCGCAAGTCTGTAATCCCAACTACTTTGGAGGCTGGGACAGAAACATCGCTTGAACCCGAGAGGCACAGGTTGCAGTGAGCCCAGATCAAGCCACTGCACTCCAGGCTGGGCAACAGAGGGAGACTCCATCTCAAAAAAAATCCCTCACACACAGAAACAAAATCTTAATTGTAGTAAGACACAGCTGAAAAGATATGAAGGAATGACTCCCCAAGTCTACTGCATGCCAACCTTTCAATCATTTTCCATTCAGAAAACTTCACATCAGATCATTTACATATGTACGTTAAGACAAGGGGTCCTATATTAATGAATCTTCTCCGTCAAAATCCTGGTCAAAGTCAGAAAACAATCCCACAGGACTCCTGGGAGCATCTCACGTTGGAGAAACCTGGAGAAGTGGAGAAGCTGATCTGCACGATTTGCAAACCACCCCTTTGGCCCCAGGGGGACCCGCAGCACCGGCGCCCTCCCCCTACCGGTGAGAGTCGGAGCCTCACTCAGACCCACACAGTCAGGATCTGTACCTCCGAAGGCTCCCCCAGGTGGCTCTGGGCACATGGAAGCTGGGAAGACAGCAAATGGGCCCTGGGGTTGGGGTCCCAGCACAGTCTAGCCTTTTCTCTTTTGCCTCCTGAAGACTTGCACTGTGGATGTGTGTTAGGGAAGAGGGGAGTGAAGAAAGAGACAGGGAGAGAAGACAGAGACCGAGTGATGCCTCCATTCTGCAGAGGAAAACACCGAGACCCTATCTCAGCACTCCAGACTGCAGGGCCAGGGCAGGACTTATAAGTCTCTGCCTCTCAGTGCTCTGGTCTGCCATGTGTCTGGCTGCCTCTTCCATCCTGACAAGCACAATGACTAATTCCAAACAAAGGACTGGGAATTGGGGGTGAAGATGGAGAGAACCGAGGAGTGGAGAGGGAAACGGCAGCCTCTGGCAGCTACTCTCTAATACTCTCTAATAAACACAAACACAACAGCAGAAAGGGCTTGTAGAAAAGAAACACAAAAAGCAACCCAACTACTGACACATGGCCCTCTGTTCCATATTCACCCGCACGTTCTTAGCAGAAAGGCAACTGTGAACGTGCAATCTGGTATCCTGACGTTTGCCCTGACCACGTTGTTACTGTATCTTCATCTTTCTAATTTTAATTGTTTCTGATGGCCCATCCGATTGGTAGAGCTTATTTAAAGAGCCCTGATTCTCCCTGATAAAAGGTTGGAGTCCTGTATCAAAAGCTTTTAGTTTTCTGTAACCAAGAGGGAAAGCTGCTTCTTTTGAAAGATGACAAAATGTCTAGTTTCGAAGGATCCTCCGAGAATGGCACACAAAGCGGTCTGCATTCATAGAAAATGATGCCATCACATAAATCTCCCACTGTGCCATGGGGTGACACCATCACTCATCGTCTGCCTCCCAGATCCAGTAATTTCTGCAAAATCAATTACTGCACTTTACACTGAAAAGATCCCATCAAAGAATGTGTGTGCACAGGATGGTGAGGGGCGCCGTAGCTGTGTGAGGCGAAACGGCACTGTTCTCAGTTTCCCCTTCCATCCGACTGGGCTCCGAAGCATTGCTTCAGAGATTTCCATTTTATCTTATAATTAAATAATATGAACTCTACTGGGGGAAGAAAAGCAGCCCATCACATTGGTACTAAGCCTTGATATCATTTTTGCCATCTTGACTCCTATCGCTATAAAAAGTCATTTTCCGTTGCCCTCACAAAACCACCCAAGGAATATTGCTTCAGACACCAAAGGTGCCCATGTGGGGATCAAGCCTGGTGTCCAATAAATATGTATGTCATTGACCTAATGCATGTCCAGTCAATTGAAACCTCACACTTCTGACTTCGGTTTTAAGGTACTAATCTTGAAGTCTTAACAGTGTATACATATTGACCTGAGGATGTTGGGTACTTTTGATTAGAGAGGGTTGAATTCCTCTAAAGGACTTCATGAATGAGGAAGACAGCTAGAAGCCCTGGTTTCCTGCTCCTCACTGGAGATTCCAGGCGGGAGGCAGGCAGCAAACATTTGTGTTCCTGTCAAGCGCCAGGCGTGGTGCTGGGCACGGGAAAGTCACAGCGAAGACACAGCTACACGCAGCACTGAACATCCCTGCTGCAGCCACAGGGCCTGGCCACACCACGGAGCTCTGTGAACTCAGGGAAGCTGGAACACCTCGGGCATCCCTTGCTCATGTGTAAAGTGGGGATAAGTCAGTGCCCAGCACCACTGAGGGCCTGCCACATAACAGAGAGTCACTAAACGCTAGCTATTCTCACTAGGATTGGAAAGGTTGATACTCAATTTATATGAACTTTCTATAAATACTGTATTGATGTTCCTGTCACCACAGGCAAAAAGGATGCTGCTTTCGCATCCAGCCCACCCTAAGGATGCACCTGGACTTCCCAGTACACTCAGCTCCACCAGGCATCAGGCCCTGCAGAAGCCACAACCTGTGACTAAGACAATGAGTCACTCTTGGTGTGTGGCACAGCGTGACGTGGCGGTGGGCACTTAGTCATGATCAGTCCGTGATCAAGAGCTGGGGAGCTTATTTTAGATTGAGTGAAAATCAATTTAAGTTTCCAGACATGTCTTGGGACAACAGAAGATACCCAAAGAAGCAGGGGGAAACAAAAAACAAAAAATCCCACAGCCTGAGACAGAAGATACCCAAAGAAGTAGGAAAAACAAAACAAAACAAAACAACAAAAAAAAAACCAAGCCTGAGAAATACTTTCTTCATTCAAGGCCTGGGGAGTCAGGAATACAGGAAAGAGATTTTCAATTTTACCTTATAATTAAATAATATGAACTCTACTGGGGGAAGGAAAGCAGCCCATCGCGTTGGTATTAAGCCTTAATATGATTTTTTGCCACCTTGACTCCTATCGCTATAAAAAGTTATTTTCCATTCCCCTCACAAAACCACCCAAAGAATATCTGTGTAATTTTGAGCAAGTTGGGTTTTGTTCACTTTTGAGCATTAACTAGATTAAGGAGCTTCGCCAAGAAAGTCCCATGAAAAGTATGGTGGAGGCCTGACATGATGGCTCATGTCTGTAATTCCAGCTCTTTGGGAGGCCAAGGCAGGAGGCTCACTAGAGGAGGCCAGGAGTTCAAGGCCAGTCTCAGCAGCATAGTGAGATCCTGTCTCTACAGAAATCATCATCATCATCATCATCATCATCATAACAATTAGCTGGTCATGATGGTGCATTCCTGTCTTCCTTGCTACTCAGAAGGCTGAGGCAGGAGGATCACTTGAGCCCAGGAGTTTGAGGCTGCAGTGAGCTATGATGGCACCACTACACTCCAGCCTGGGTGACAGAGCCAGACATAAGCACTCTTCATGGTCTAAGGGAGAGTACAATATTTGGAATTAGGATCTGTTTTGCTCCTACCACAATCACGTATGCCCCTCATGCCCTTACCTAAGTTATTTTTCTTTGTGAGTCTTTCTCCCCACTTCCAAAATGAGGGCATGCCTCTCTTGGGATCATGTATCTAGGCTTGGAGATAAGAATTGTAAAGCTCCTAGTATACAAAATATTTTCAACAAATGGTAGCTATGGTCATTTTAATATATGGAATTTTACCATAATTTCACATCTGACAGATAATTCCCCTGAAATTAATACTTGAATGTGAATATGTTCTCTGATCTCTAGCTACAGGCAAGTCTTCTATGTCAGGGAAAATCAAGTACTAATATAGAATCAGAATAAAATGGCAAAAAGAATGGGGGCACAACAGATAAATTCTCGAGGAATAACCTACTTACTGTAAGAATTTGTAAATCTGTGGCAGCTAAGACCAGGCCGTCTGAGCACATCTGGAGGTGAACTTCCTTAAAAGAAATGCGTCCAAATGCTCCAAAAGATTCAAGATCATATCTCGGAAGGGTAAAGCTCTTTAGAGTCTACAAAAAAATTGTGACTTCGGCTCTGCCAGGGAAAGAATGCCCAGGTGACCCGCCGTGGCGGGCTTCCCCAGGGACAGCCCAGGTGTGACCCATGTGGGCTCGAGGCCACCGTATTTGATGCCACCTGCAGAGCTGAGGGCAGCTGTCTCCCATTAAGCCAAGGCTGTACCAACCAAGCCACGTTCCCACATAATATTGGTTTCCAAAGTACCTTTTTCCCCAGAAGAGAAGAGGCGTGGACTTACTAACCTTCAATATGTGTAACTCCTCCCGGGTGGCAAAACCAGGATAACAGAGAACACCGCGATTCTGCCAATGTATCCTAATCTCACATGCCTGTACACAAACTCCCAAGCATTTTAGCAAGCTTTTGGACATGAAGCTCAAAAGAATGACCCATAAATATTTTCCAATACATACAGCATCTTAATGTGTTTTTCTTTCGTGTTTTTTTTTTTTTTTTTGTAGACACAGAGTCTCACTATGTTGTCCAGGCTGCTCTGGAACTCCTGGGCTCAAGCGATCCTCCTGCCTTGGCCTCCCAATGCACTGGAATGACAAGCATGAGCCACCGTGCAGGAACCACAGCACCTAAATTCCAAAATAACCTTGAACCCCTGACCTTCCACCCGCCCTGGTGACTTCCAGAGATCGGTTCCTCTTCCCGTGCCAAAGGTTTCTTGTCTTTCGCGGCCCGGGTAAAGTCACTCAAGATGTTCCCTCTGCTTCTGAAGGCCTTTGACTGAGAAGCCACTCTGGGTCCTATCCCGACCCCAGGCGGTTCCACTGGTACTTGCACATCTCCGGGCCGGTTTAAGTCACGCTGGCCAGACTATTTCCACTTCACTCTGGTAATTTCTCCAATCCCAGCGTCTGCTGCATCACCTTTTCTTTCTCTGAGAATCCAACCCTACAGGAGGAATGCTGAGGCTGGGGGGTCCTTTTACTAGAACGCTAACGCCAGAGCACTTCCCAGGGGCGCTGGGGGTCGGGCTGCAGGGCGGAGTCTGGCGCTGCCACTGGGGTCTCCCGCGGGGGGTGCTGGGCCTGGGGAGGCTACGCTGCGGGCTCGGGGAGTGCCTGGCAGACGGATGTCCCGGCCTGGGCGCAAGGAGACTACGGGCCCGGCATCACGTAGGCGCCCGCGGCGGGCCGGGCGGGGCCCACAGCGCCCCAACCTGCAGCACCCGCGCCCGCCCCGCGCGCTCAAGGGCGAAGGGAAGGTCACCGGGGCCGTGGGCTGGGGGCCCATCCCGGCTCCATCCTTGTTCAGTGCGCGGTCCCGAAACGGGAGGAAATCCGCCATCCGGGCCTTTCCACGCATCTGCTGCAGGAGGAACCGGGAAAATAAAAATCAAAACCCAGCTCCGGGCGCGTCGCGTCTCCAGCCCGCGCGATCGCTAAGGCTCCCAGGTAGCGTTCGCCTGGGAAGCGCGGATCTACCATCCAGCGGCTGCAAGGATCGGGACGCTCCACCGTCGGGGCACTGGCGCCCCCACGTGCACCCGGGGCCTGAGGCGCACAGTCTCCACCACCTCCGGCTCGTCATTGTTAAATGTCCTCCCGGCGCGCCCGCGTCGTGGGCCCAGACTCGGGCCCCTCCTGGAGAGCCGCTTCTACATTGCAGGGAAGGGGAAGCCCAGAGCCCGCGCCCCGGCTCCGCTGACGTCCCCGAGTCCCCGCTTCCTGGTCCTTCCCGTCCGCAGAGGCTGGCGGGGAGGGCCTGGGACCCATTTTAGTTTTCGGTATCGTCACTAGCCGAAAAGCAACTAGTGCAGGAAACCCTTTTTTTTTTTTTTTTTTTTTTTTTTTTAAATCCTTTTAGGAAACCCTTTTTTAAACTCTTCCAACGGAAAAGCGACATGCTGGGGGATGACGTGGGGCGGAGTTAGGGGGCGGGGGGCCACTTAGCAAGTGATCGCGCTGTACTCACGCTTCGGAGGGGAAGCCCGGCCCTGTCCTACAGCTCTGAGGGAGAACGTCCCCCAAGGGCGCTCCAGGCGACCCCCTCTGCCAGGCTCAATTTAAAACATAAACCGGAGGGGGTGGAAACCTCACTCTCTTCCGGACGGAGGTTCCTACCGCCGTGTCCCTTCCTCCTCCGCCCCACCCGGCAAGGACCCCGGGGCTGCCTTGCCGGCTCACGCCGCCCCGCAGGTACCCCTGCCGCTCCGGGTCACGGGCTTCTCTCCAGTTCTCCCCATCGCTTCCCCGCTCGTCTCCCCGGTTCTTCCCATCGCTTCCCCACCTTTCCCCGGGTCCTCCCATCGCTTCCCCCTCTTCTGCCCCGTCGCCCCATCCACTTCGCCCTGTTCTCCCTCCTCCGACCGTCACTCCCTCGCCGCCGGGAGGGGGGCGCGCACCTTGAGCATCCCCGCCGCTGGTCAGCACGCCGATGGCCTTGCGGGCCCCGAAGAGGTGCTCCAGGAACTTCCGCAAGGAGCCCTTGGGGGCCCGGGAGTCGTCCGCGTCCATGGCGAGAAGGCGGAGGGCAGCCCCTAGTCTGGCTGCGCCGCTGGCAATGGGAACCCTGCCGGCACGCGCCCGACTCGGAACCGCCGCCAGGCCGGCGCCCCTGAGCGGACCCAGGGCCAATGGGCGGTGACGGGATGGGCCCGAGCGCACGGGAGGGGCTGCGGGGCGGGGGCGGGGGGGGGCTAGGGGCGGGGTCACGGCTAGGGGCTGGGGCAGGGGCTGGCGAGGGGGCGGGTGTGGGCAGGAGGACCTACGCGGGGGTCGTCCTAGGTGGGGGCCGCGCTAGCGGTGGGGGAGGCCGCAGAGGCGGGGGTAGAGCCACAGGTGGGCGGGGTCCCTGCGGGCGGGGCCGCGTTGCTGGTGCGCGAGCCTCGCGGGTGGGTTGGAGGACTCTGGTTGGGGGCTTTAGAGATGCCCCGAGCACCACAAGTGGGGACGGGGGCAGTGTCCTGGGGAGGGGAGACCGCAGCGGGGCGGGGTCACATCGTTTACCGGGCGCGCCAGAGCGGGGCGGGATAGAAAGCGGGGAGCATCTCCCGGGGGGTCGAGGGAGACCCTGAGTGTGCGGGAACGCCGGGGCGTGTGGAAACCCCTCACTTGCGGGGAGCGCCGATGCGGGGCGGGGTGGAATTGGGGCGCGGAGACCCCACCTGGACGCGGAGGCTCGCGCCCGGCCGCGCGCACAGCTTTTTGTTGCCGGCAGGATTCCTCTTGGGGCTGTGCTGGGAGCCTCGGGGCGCGGCTTCCTCGACCGCCGCCCCCAAGTTTTCTCTGCAGCCTGAGGTCGGGAAGGACGGACGGAGAGTGGATCCCCAAGGTGGTGAGAAAAGCTGATCGCGGCAGGCTTAGCTTTGACCAAGTTGCGATTTCCGGGGCCTACGGAGGCTGTGACGCTCCT
Source organism: Macaca mulatta (assembly GCF_049350105.2). NCBI lineage: Eukaryota > Metazoa > Chordata > Mammalia > Primates > Cercopithecidae > Macaca > Macaca mulatta. The sequence goes on along the minus strand of NC_133411.1, from coordinate 105,008,773 downwards.
GGGTCCCCAGCCCGGCCCTTGGGGAGAAGAAGCCTTGGGGTAGAGGAGGGTATCGGGCGCGACCCTCAGAGACCCCTGGGCGCGCGAAAGTCAGAGTGGGGCAGGAGGAGGCGCAACAGGACTGGCCTGGAGGGGAGGCGGGACGACCCTTCCTCCCCACGGACAGGCGCGCTGCTGTACGCTGTGCCGACATCGGCCGGCTTCACTGGCCAACTCCACGTGCTGAAATACGCACACCCAATGGGATGTGCGGTTGCCTATCCACAGCTTAACAGCCTGGTGCCAGGTACCCTGAGATGGGAGAGGGGGCAGCCCCGACAAAAGCACGGGCTTATGGGGCCCCGGTTCCTTCAGTGCTCACCCCACGAAGAAGGGCTCCCAAACGGCCCCACTGGACGGCTTACTGGAGGATGGTCCTGCGCAGTGGGTGTTTGTTGAACAGATAAGAGACAACAAAAGAGACGAAGAAGAGGTTTGTTCTGTGAACCGGGGAAAGTGAAGCAGTCGCAAAAGAGAGTCTCACCAAAGGGCAATCCTGGGGAAAAGATGGAGAGGCATGGATTTTTCTTTCATGTGTGCCTCATCCTGGGGCTCATCCCGCTGAGCATCAAATATTCATTGCAAAAGAGGAAAAAGAAATATGCTGCAGACAATGCTGGATGGTCTGATCTCTCCATTGGCCGGAATTAACGGGGCAGTCCCTAACCCCTCGTGGTCCTCAGAATCACCTGGCCTATGCACACCCCCACTAAACCACTGAAGTCCAGTTTCTTCGAGCGCAGCCAGGGAATGTGTATTTTTAAACAAGCCATCTAGGTTACTCTGATGAATGCAAAGTCGAAGAGCGCTGCTCTCATGCACTGAGCCTGAGCTTTATTCTATTAATAAAAAAGAAGAGGAGAATCCTGGGTGTCTTAAGGTGGCAGTTGAGTGGCCTTTGCCTTTTGGCGGGTAGGAGAGCAGACCGGGGCTCTAAGCACCCGCACCCACCGCTGGGCTCAGGATCTGTGCTGGAGAATAGAAGGGCTAATTTAATTATTCATGCATTTTTAGAGCATATTACATGTGGAGAAGGTGGGGCACGCTGAATTGTATTTTAGCCAAATACCCCTTATCTCCTTATACACTAGATATTTGTATATTGAACATTAGGGGATGGGTCATTTGTCGTCAAATTGCCTGTCATACAGAAAACGAGAGATACAACCGAACAGTTCAACCATGACGAGTTAAATAAATGATGATAAAAATAGATGCTGCAATAATATTTAATTGCTGTTACCGCTACGAGGATAAGTGTCTACTGACATGGAAATATGTTCAGGACATACCAATAAGTGAAAAGGCAGTCCTAGACACAGTGCGAGCCTGTGCGTGTGTGTGTGTGTGTGTGTGTGTGTGTGTGTGTGTGTGAGTCTGCATACATATGTAAATGTTTCTGAGCATTTTATTTCCTTTCTTTTGCTTAGTACAGGTAATGCTATTTTTCTCTCCAATGAACAGGTATTGTTTAGGGAAAAGAAATAGTTAATTAAAAACAATAAAATTTAGAGTGTCAACACCCCCAAGGTTACGGATTATGTTGAAAAGTTTGTCTGTATGTAAGGGCTGGGGTCAGGGTGGTCACTGACAGTCCTCACACATCTGTTCTCATGAGTTTGGCCCATTGCTCAGTCAGTCAAGGAATTAGCATATATTAATATATGCCTGTAGCTAAGATGGAAGAGAATAGCTAGAGCTCTTTTTTTTTTTTTTTTTTTTTTTTTTTTTGCACGTCATGTATTTTAATGGTGCTACAACTAGAGGTATTTTTTTTTTAATCGTTAGCCTTAGCAATGAATCTTCTAATTCAAGAGGAAGATATTACATGCCGTGCTGACCGTACAGCTTCCACCCAGTAGGACCTGAGGTGTGTGTTTGTTCTTTATTGTCCTTTAACAGGTTAGTCTAAACTGTGGCCCACACCAGCACACAGTTAAACCACAGGTATGATTACTCCTTGGGCCAGGAGTGCAGGCTTCACTGGGCCCTCTACCCCAGGGGCTCTCCGCGGCTGCAGCAGGTGTCTGCCCAGGGCTGCCGTGTCTTCTGAAGGCTCAGGCTCATCAGCGGAGGAGATGCTTCCATGCTCGCTTCTGTGTTGCTGGCAGGATTCTGTTGCTTACAAACTTGGACTGAAGGCCCCAGTCTCTCCGTGGCATCAGCTTCAGGCCGCCCTCTGCCCTGGGCGGGTGACTGGCTTTGCCAGAACTAGCACCTATCAAGAGCCAGAGGGAGAGTTCCAGTGGACGGAACCTGCAGCCCCTCCCAATCCAATCTCAGGAGAGACCGCCACCTCTTTTGCCTGGTTCTATTCATTAGAAGTGAGCCACTGAGTCCAGCCCTCTTCGAGGGTCTGGCTGTGAACACTAGGGGCAGGGGCCAAGGGGAGCCACTTGGGAGGGGAGGTGCTGCCTGGGACCTGCCTAGGACAAAGTGAAAGAGAACATGCATAGGGACAGATGCCCTTCCCACTTCCCCTCTGTGGTGAGCGCAGGAGCTGCCGATGTGCCCTAAAGGAGTTGTGGCATCCCAGGAGGGAAGCATCCTCCCAGCCATGAGGGCGCCATGACCCAGTGCCCCAGCATGCGGGGCTGCACATTCCAGGGCTACCTGAGCTGCAACCTCTTCCCCTTCCCTGCCGTCTCTGCCTGTGCATGGAGTGGGCGTCTCAAATCTGCAGGGACCGAACTGAGCTCAGGCCTCTGCACCGCCGCACAACCCCCCACCACTCAGTCTTCCTCACCTCAGCTCCTGGTGACTCCATCCTCCCAGGGACTCAGGCTGAAACCTTGCAGTGCTCCTCCACCCCGGCATCTAAGTCCCTCAGGAAAGTCCCTCTTGGCTCTTCATTGCATCTGGAGCCACAGGGGCCAAGCCACCACCTCTGACCTGGACTGGCACAGGCTCCCTCCCCATGCCCTGCTCTGCCCCCACATCCACCCCACTTCCATGCCTCGGGTGTCCTCAGCTTCAAAGTCAGGGTGCACCTATCAGGATGTAATTCAGGCATATTCTCTGCTGGCTCGGAGTCACAGGCCCCACACATGGCCCACTGGCCTGTCCTTTGGTGCCATCAGATCCTGGTGCTGCCCAGAGGCCCATGCGGGTACCCAACAACCTCAGGCCCAGCCTGCTCTTTCTTGAGGCCACGCCCTCCTCTCCCTACCCATTCTGCCCACCTTCCTCAGGTCTGTCCTGAAAGGTCTCCTGCATGGTGAGGCCTCCCCCGATCACCCTCGCAGAAATTTTGGGCTCCATGCACACTCCTGTTCCCTCCCTGCTTCTCTTAAAACATCCTCCTCAGTGTCACACATGGGGCATTTCACCTATCTGCTGAGCTTCTCGACAGGTCCCCCTGCTGAACTCTGAATGCCGTGGATTCAGAGCTCTTTGACTATTCCCTGCTGCAGGCCCAGGGCAACAGCAGAGCCCAGGACAGAGTGAACCTGTCATGGGTGCTGCTGAATGAATGAATGAAGGAGTGAGTGAGTGAGTAAAGGAGTAAATGAGTGAGTAATAGACTGAATGGGTGAGTGAGTGAGTCAGTGAATGAGTGAGTGGATAAGTGAAGGAGTAAATGAGTTAGTGAGTGGGTAAATGAATGAATGAGAGAAGGTTAGTGAGTGAGTGAATTGCTGAGTGAGTGAATGAGTGAATGAATGAATGAGTGAGTGAGTGAATGGGTTAGTGAATGAGTGAGTGAATGAGTGAGTGAATGAGTGAGTGAATGAGTGAGTGAACGAGTGAATGGCTGAGTGAGTGAATAAGGGAGTGAATGAGTGAGTGAATGGGTGAGTGAATGAGTGAGTGAATGGCTTAGTGAATGAGTGAATGAGTAAGTGAGTGAGTGAGTGAATGGGTGAGTGAATGAGTGAGTGTGTGAGTGAGTGAATGTGTTAGTGAATGAGTGAGTGAATAGTAAATGAATGAGTGAGTGAGTAAAAGGGTGAGTGAATGAGTAAACGACTGAGTGAATGAGTGAGTGAGCGAGTGACGGAGTGAATGAGTAAGTGAGTGAATGAGTTAACGAGTGAGTGAATGAGTCAGTGAATGACTGAGTGGGTCTCTCAGAGGAGATGAGGACCGGAGCTGCCCTCTGACTGCTACAGTAGACAGGAGCTGAGGGAGGAGTCTGAAGGGTGGGATGTGCCCACTCGGTACATATACCCTGCTCGACACATCCCCAAAGAAACCTAATCTCACCAGAGTGGTCTCTTGAGAATTATTAGTAACAACCTTTTTTTCCAATATTTCACATATGCAGGATGATTTCTTACTTTCCTTTAAAATGCCAATCGTTTTTTGGACTTGGAATTCTCCACTGCTGGTCCACGCCACTGTATTCTCCCATAGGGGCATCCCCCGAGTTGGAGAAAGAGTCATTCCCAGGAATGGATAAAAGCCAGAAGGGCATCATCAGGTGGGGAAGCTTCTCCTATCATCCTCCCCTTCCTGCTTGGGTTACCCTGAGTGACTTTGTTTGGAGGTCTACAAAATGTGGACGCATCAAATTTGGATAAAAACCTAAGCAGTTTAAGAGGTTGCAGTGCTAGCAGGAAGGTCTTTGGCTCCCAGCACCCTCCTCCCCTCCAGTCTCTGCTGGACCCAGTACTCTGACTCCACCTTCGTCCTTGGGGGTTTCCTTCCTTCCTTCCCAGCCACTGAGCCGCCTTGGGCTAATCTGCAACCTCAGAGGCGCAGCCCTCCCCCTTTCCTCCTGCCTCTTCCTCCCTTCTCACTTTCCTTCTGCTTCTTTCGGGACTTTGGAAAGTCCAAGAATAAGCAAAACCGTAGACCAGAAAACGCTGCCTTCAGCCCATTCCCCTCCCACCAGCTTCCCTTCAGACTCCTTGATCTTTCAAAATTATTTTGCTTTGTATCTAGATGCTAAACTTTATATAGAAAACAGGTGGGGTTGGATTCTTGGCCGGGTACAGTGGCTCACACCTATAATCCCAGCGCTTTGGAGGCCAAGGCGGAAGGATTGCTTGAGATTACATGTTTGAGACTAGCCTGAGCAACACGGGGAGACCTCGTCTCTACAAAATTCAAAAAAAAGAAATTAGCCTGGAGCGATGGCACATCTGTAGTCCCAGCTACTTGGGAGGCTGAGGCAGGAGGATCACTTGAACTCAGGAGTTTGAGATTACAGCGAGATACGATTATATCACTGCACTCCATTTCGAGCAAGAGAGTGAGACACTATCTCTTAAAAAAATAAAAATAAAAAGGGCTGGAGTCCATATCCAAGCCCACCGCCAATTGCGACATGCGGATCTTTTATTTTTATCATCCGCCTCTCTTGTCTAAGTGCCAAATGACACTCACATCGTGTGTAACTCCTTCCACCTTTGTCTGGCTTCTCTTTCCTTATGTATTAAGAATCAGGTTGCATAGAGTTCTGAGAAAATAAAATAATAAATCAGCTGTGTGCCATGCTCATGTGTATAATCTCAGTGCTTTAGGAGGCTGACACAAGGACAGCTTGAGACCAGGAGTTTGAGACCGGCTTTGGCCACATAGCGAGATCCTGTCTCTACAAAAAATAAGAAAATAAAAATAAAACACTTGCAGGACATGGTGGCACACCTGTAGTCTCTATATACACTATACAACACATATAACACAAAAAATGTGCGTTAACCGACTCTCTGCGTGATCACTGAGGCTTCCACCCAAGAATAGGCTATTAGTAAATTCTTTTTAGTGTAGTCAAAAGTTATTGTACGAATTTCAACTGTGTGGCGAGTTGGTGCCCCTAATATCTGCATTGTTCATGGGTCAATTGTATTGCTTAAGAGGTGGCCATTGGAACACTCCTTAGGGGCTTTTTTTTTTTTTTTTTTTTTGAGATGGAGTCTCGCTCTGTCGCCCAGGTTGGAGTGCAGTGGCCGGATCTCAGCTCACTGCAAGCTCCGCCTCCCGGGTTTACGCCATTCTCCTGGCTCAGCCTCCCGAGTAGCTGCGACTACAGTCGCCCGCCACCTCACCCGGCTAGTTTTTTGAATTTTTTTAGTAGAGACGGGGTTTCACCGTGTTAGGCAGCATGGTCTCGATCTTTTGACCTCGTGATCTGGCCGTCTCGGCCTCCCAAAGTGCTGGGATTAGAGGCTTGAGCCACCACGCCCGGCCCAAGGGGCTATTTTTTTGTTAAAAATTTTTTGCCACAATGGGCGACTCATTTAAGGCCCTAGGATTCCTCACTTCTGAGCTCCTGCTGCCATAGACCAAGTGCTGATCATTTTTGGTGCTCAACATACTTGTGGCTTCCATCCATCACAGGTCTCACTCTGACCTTCCAGGAGCTGCTCCTTCCACTGCCTGTGATCCTGAGGGTCAGCACGTCCAGCCAGGCCAAGTAGCGAGATCAGTCCTCTCCTCTGCCCCAGTTCATGGATGGGCACAGGATGCGGGTGGTGGGGGTAGTCCACCCGGTTCCTGCTAATCCCACTGGATCATCAGGTGGGGAGAGTCAGCTTGCATAGTGAAACCAAAGAGAGCTGCGAGATGGAGAGTGGGAGTGAGATGCCAAGAAAGTGGGACACACACACACACACACACACACACACACACACACACACAAAGAAAAAAAGAAAAAGAAAGAAAGAAAGAAAGAAAGAAAGAAAGAAAGAAAGAAAGAAAGAAAGAAAGAAAGAAAGAAAGAAAGAAGGAAAGAAAGAAAGAAAGGAAGAGGGAGAGTGAGAGAGACAGAGAGAGAGACAGAAAAAGTCAGAGAAGCAGAGACACAGAGAGACATAGAAAGATGGAGAAAGAGATGAGGGGAAGAGAGAGACAGAGACACACACAGAGTCTTAAAAAGAGACAGAGAGAGACAGAGCAACCAGGAGAGAGACACAGAGAGGGAGAAACAGAGACAGACAAAGTCAGAGGCAGAGAGAGATGGAAAGAGAGATGGGGAGAGGGACAGAAAGAGAGAAGCAAAACACAACATTCCTTGAATTGCTTCTCCCTGAAGTCACCATTCTATTTCTGCACTTCCAGTTGCCACCAAGAATCTTTCTAAGTCACCTGTCCTCCTTCCTTCCCCATCTTCCTCATGCACTCTTACTGAAGCCTCCTGAAATCTGCCTTCCCAATGACAACTCCTCCTTGAAATGTCACCACTGACTTCCAAACAACCAGCAAATAAAAAAGATTTTTAAAACAATTACTTCCACCAGTTCCTCAGTTTCACTAAAAGTTATGGTGCTCTTTCTTAATACCTCTCTCGAAAATCTTTCTCTTTGTTTTTTATTTCTTTGCATGAATTAACATGAAAATAGAGCACAACATATTATAGTGAATATAGACTATAAATGATGTTTTGTGCATACCTTATTATCAGTGATAAACACTGTATAAGTAATTTATTTTTGCCATTGTTTTCTTACTATGGTTTGAAATTGTCCCCCAAATTTCAAGTGTTGGAAACTGAATCCCCCATGCAGTAGTGCTGAGGGGAGGGATCTTTAAGGAGTGATCAGGTCATGAGGGTTTCGCCCTGGTGAGTGGACTAATGTTGTTATTGGGGGAGTGGGTTCCTTATCACAAGAGTTGGTCTGTTACAAAAGTGAGTAACAATGTAGTCCAGCTCAAGACACTCTCCTGGAAAAGTTTTCAGAACACAGCCATTCCTGGGGAGCATCACAGCTTTTAGACTTCACAACAGGCACCAGAGAGCAGTCAGAAGACCATGGAATATTTTGCCTGAATTCCTTCCAGCATTGTGTTCCAGGAACCTTGAAACTCCCACCCCTGCACGCGGGTCTTAGGTTTCTCTTTCCAAACCCAAACAGACTTGTTTTTAAACAATCCCCAAGGAGACGATGTCTTACCATTACATATAATTGAATTGTAAATCTTCTAAATTCAGAAAGAAAAAGTATGGAAATAATTCAGAAGCCCTTGAGTTTTTAGCCAGAAGAATCTGCAGTGAGGGGGAGACTCTCTTTATCCTGCGAATTCCCAGCATGCTTCTTCCACACACGATCCTTGCTTGTGTCTCTCTCCAAGCCTGTCTGTAAATAACCCACTCATCCTTCCAAGCTCAACTAACACGCCATGTGAGAGAAACAGTTGGTTCAACATCCATTTCCTCCTCCGCTTCTGACCAAGGCTCTGCACTAAATGCTTCATTCCCCAGCTGTCTTTGTGCACCCACGTGGCCATGTGGGTCCATTCTGGCCTATGTGATATAAGTGGAATTGTTGAGCAGGACGTCCAAAAGGACTCCTTAAAAGGAGCCAAACTACTGAGTATGGGGTTGTTTTATTTTTTCTTTTTCCTGCTGCTTTGAATGCAGCGGTGATTGCAGGAACAAAGCTGCTATCTTGGGGCATGAGGTGATCTAGAAGATACAACCACCTTCAGTCAAAGTGCCTGAGGCAATGATAAGAGAAGCTGGGCTCTCTGATAAGATCACAGATCCAGTGCACAGGGGAGGATTGCCTGCCTTCAGATTCATTTCATGTGAAAAGACAGACCTTTATATGTGTGAGCCTCTGTTAGCTTGAATCTTCTGTTTTATGCAGCCAAACTTAACCCTAACTGCCATACACCGTCTACTTCTATTTTATGATGCTCTCTCTAATCTCTTAGGTAATTGTGGCCCCCCAGAAACCTATGGAGAGCTGAAGGGGTTTTAGGATCATGGAATTCACCCTCCTCCTTTGGTAAAAGAAGACAAAGGCCAGAGAGCTGTGTGATGGCTGAGGCATGCGATTGTAAACCAAAAGGTACCTGAGACCGATCTCAATCCATTTAAAAGTTAATTCTGCCAAGGTTAAGGACGTGCTTGGAAGGAAAAAACACAGGATCGTGAAACACTCTGTGGTCTATGCCTTCCTCCCAAGATGATTTTGAGGGCTTCAGTAGTTAAAGGGGAAGGGTGGGCTGAAGAGGAAGGGTGGGCTGGAGGGAAGGGTGGGCTGGAGGGGAAGGGTGGGCTGGAGAGGAAGGGTGGGCTGGAGGGGAAAGAGGGAATCTGTGGTGGTCCTCAGGTTGCAAGAGAAAGAGAGCAGATGGGGAATGATCAGTTATGTCTTCATCTCGCATGCGGTAAATCAGTCCTTTACATAAGATAAGGTGAACATAGACCAGCTTCCTGTGGAGATATGTAACCCTTTATCTGAGCTATCTGCTTAGGAACAAAAGGAAAGGCAGTTTCTTGCATGATTCAGCTTCAGTTTAATGTTTTTTTCCTTTTTGGCTGTAAATTGGGGTCCTGAGGCTTTATTTTTCCCTGCACACTATATTGTATGTGAAAATTGTTGTTCAGGACCTAAAGTTGTTTACTTACTCCAGCTACGTCCCTTAGCTCAATTTCCATTTAGAGTGGCTTCTGGAAGGCTGGAATTGAAATCCACCAGTGCCCATTTCAAGGTGTTCCCAACATCACCTAGGAAAAAGGAGCCCGGATATGCTTCCCTATGGATGCAGGTCAGTCATCATAATGCGCAGAAACAGCATGGACCTCAGCCTGGAGCCATTGTCCTGAAAGGGGATTCTTCCCAGCTTCGGCCTGCGACTGATCCCTGAGAAGCGACCGCTCCATCCCTGAACCCTTCCTGCTTGTGTCTCCTCACTTCCTAGTGATCACGGCATTCAGCCTCAGAATGCCGCAGGCCTATCCCACTGGAAGCTGCCGAGGTGCCTCCTGCCACACAGGACGCCCGGCACAGCAGCAGGATCAAGGGACCAGCAGGGAAGAAGCTGCAGTGATTTGGGGGAACAGCCTGAAAATCACCTGGAGCCTGGTGGCAGGTGGTCCCACCTCCTCCCCAATATTAGGGGAAGATGAGAAAATGACAATATGAGCAGCTCATGTCACCATTATTAGTAGAGTCTTTTTATTCTTTCCTTAATTTTTTGCCATGAAATTGAGCACTATAGGCCCATTTCCTTTTTTCTTTTTTTTTTTTTTTTTCTTTTTTTTCTTTTTTCTTTTTTTAGACAGAGTCTTGCTCTGCTGCCAGGCTGGAGTGCAGTGACACAATCTCGGCTCACTGCAAGCTCCGCATCCCAGGTTCACGCCATTCTCCTGCCTCAGCCTCCTGAATACCTGGGACTGCAGGCGCCCTTCACTATGCCTGGCTAATTTTTTGTATTTTTAGTAGAGACGGGGTTTCACTGTGTTAGCCAGGATGGTCTCGATCTCCTGACCCCGTGATCTGCCCGCCTCGGCCTCCCAAAGTGATGAGATTACTGGCGTGAGCCTCCCCACCAGGCCTATAGGCTCATTTTCTGCTTTTAATGCCACCAATACATGAAATTCCAGAGCTGCTTCAGTTAAAAAGTTTCATTTTCATTATTCTATTATTCATTACATTAATTCTATTATTTTATTCTCTTTGTTTTTTTTAGAGGAACTTCAGCATGAGAGGGGCTATCCCTGCTGCCTTGTGGCTGCAGAAGGAGAGAGAAGGACCTTCTCCAAAAAGGGGTTTCATGAAAGCCCTGAGGCGAGATACTCACTTCAGAAGGTTCAGGACAAGGACACTCACTTTGTTCTGTGCGGTGTGGAGACACGGGTGAGCGTTCCTCAGTGGCACCAACTGTTTCCCTCTTGTTCTCAGCTGCCAGTGCCCTGGGATATGTCATTTGGACAGAACACTTTTCCATGTCCTGCCATCCATTCCACGGAGGCAGGAGAAAGGGGTCTGGAGGCAGGAACATAAGGCCGATTCACCCTGACTTCGGAGAACTAATCAAATGGAAACTCTTGGGCTATGACAGGAAATATCCTCTCCATTTACACAGGGCGTACACTGAGTACATGACTTTGTAATTGTACTTCCTCCTCTTCATTTACATAGGGTGCACACCAAGTAACCAATGGAAACCTCTAGAGGGGATTTAAACCCCAGAAACTTCAGTAACGGGCTCCCTGTGCTCAGGCGTTCCCACCCTGTAGAGTGTGCTTTCATTTTCCGTCAATCTCTGGTTTGCTGCTTCATTCTTTCCTTGCTCCATTTTTGCATTGTGTCCAAGTCTTGGTTCAAGGCACCAAGAAGCTGGACACCTTTAACCAGTAACATTATCTTAATATCTTGTTTCAAAACTGAATTCAGTTTTTCATCTGTTCACCTAGCTTTTAGAAAATTACAGTGAAATACAACTTGGAACTTCCACAGCTTAATGCGAGGGTCACTGTGAGCTATACAACAGGTTTGATGTTTAAAAGTTTGTAACATTTTTTGTTGCTCTTTCATTTACAAACTACAGTAAATATTTTATTTCTTATGTTTAATTATGAAATATATGACACGTAAGAGTCTACAAAATTTGGGTGGGCACGGTGGTTCATGCCTGTAATCCCAGCACTTTCGGAGGCTGAGGCAGGTGGATCATTTGAGGTCAGGTGTTCAAGACCAGCCTGGCCAACATGGTGAAAACCGTCTCTACTAAAAAAATACAAAAAGTTGTCTGAGCATCATGGCAGGCACCTGTGATCCCAGCTACTCGGGAGGCTGAGGTGAGAGAGTTGTTTGAACCCAGGAGACAGAAGTTGCAGTGAGCCGAGATCATGCCATTACACTCTAGCCTGGGCTACATGAGCAAAACTCTGCCTCAAAAACAAACAAACAAACAAAATTGAATGTATAATCCGATAGATTAATAATTGCACTGATGTCATCATCCATTAGCATCGAGTGTCTTGAAAGGCTACAATATGCCCTTCCTTGATCACCTGGGTCTCCCTTCTTCACCCAGACATAGGACTGATGTGTTAATGTTTGTCTTGCTTTTCATAAGGTTTATCATTTCTGTGTATATTATTAAGCAATGTCATACATTATGGTTTGTGAACTGTATATGGAATAGCAGCGTATTTTTCAGTAATTTCCTTTGTTCACTGTAATTTTTCATTGTTGATACTTCTAACTGCAGTTCATTTTCACAGCTGTATCATATTCCACAATGTGACTGTGCCAGCTTTTTTCCTTGATAGAGGTATGTTCGGATGGCTTTCAGGTGTTTTCTATTTCTTCAATCACTGCCTAAATATTCTTGCCCCGTATGTGTCTCTTGAAGACATTGCAAGGGCATTTCTGGGGCAGACATGCCTGAGAAGGCAAGTGTGAGGCCACAGAGGGGCGTGTCTAGCTTTTTGTGAAATACAGTCTCTTAACAGGAGCAACAGCAGTGCATACTTTGCCAGCAGTTGATCTTTTCCACCTTTTGGATTTTTGTGGCTCTACTGAATGTGTTTCTTGAATTATTGGATGTATCCGCAGTACTTTGTTTACTTAAGTTTTGTAACTTTTTGCACGTGGACTTATCTTCCTTGGAATTTTATGTGGGGAGATATTTTGAGGACAGGGTTGCATTGTTTCAGCAAAGATGTTCACTCACATGGGGTAGAGGTGAAGTGAGCAGCCGCCTGGTGCCACGTCGATTTCACCCATGCTCTCAAGGTCTTCCAGCACAAACTCCTGGAGGACTGTTTCTCATCGGTTCCCAGGGTCAGTGGTTTTCCCTCCACCCAGCACCAATGCAGGGACAGCTGCTCTCCTTGCTGCTCCTGCTCTGAGGTGGGCTTTTATTTTAAGTCTAAGATGTCAGATTTCTGGCCTCATTTTGGAGAGACATACAGTTTTGTTTCTGATGCCACATCCTCTGTGCAACTGTCTAAAATGAAAAAAAAATTCCACTTTGGTTCCCGCCAATTCTTTATTGACTGCTGTGGATTCCATCCTTCAATGCGAGCTCAGTAATGCACTTACAAAGATGCATTTTTGTAGGTTTTACCCAACATCTCAGTTTTTGTTGGGAAAGCTATTTAGTGTCCCTTATGTTGAAAGTTGGAAGTGCCTGGCTGACACCATAGGTGAGAGAGCGGCTCTTATCCCTTTTCATCATCTTCCTGCTGGGTCCAGGCCTTCTTTTCCTCTGTGATTAAGCTGCCACAATGGGCCGGGTACGGTGGCTCATGCCTGTAATCTTAGCACTTTAGGAGGGCAAGGTGGGTGAATCATCCGAGGCCAGAGGTTCAGGACCAACCTTGCCAACATTGTGAAACTCCGTCTCTACTAAAAGTACAAAAAATTAGCCCAGCATGGTGGTGCATGCCTGTAATCTCAGCTATTCGGGAGGCTGAGGCAGGAGAATTTCTTGAACCAGGACCCGGCAGGTGGAGGTTGCAGTGAGCCGAGATCATGCCGCTGTACTCCAGTGCGGGCTACAGAGTGAGACTTCGTCTCAAAAAAAATAAATAAATTTTATATATACATATATATATATGTATATGTATATGTATATTTGAAGTATTATCCAATGAGAGCAGGTGTTCCGGAAGACCTTATCTAAATACAGAATCTGAATGGGGGTCCATGTCACACCTGCCATTTTTTCATCTTCGCAGCTGGGCTTTTCGCCTCTTCTCTGCTGGACTGTGCTGTTTCCCACAAGGTGTTCAGAGAGTCTGCCCTGAATCGTACAACCAGGAGATGAGAAGCCCAGAGTGACACCAGCAGGAGAACATAAAGATGCGGTGACAGTTATCCTCCTCCTGCAGAGTCCATAGCAGTGCACTCCTACCGCTGGTGCCCTAGCTAAGCCTGGGGGCCAGCATGCCCGATGATAGTCTGGGAGTGCTGCAGTCAGGGTCCCCACAATGGGCACCCAGCCTGTGCCCTTGCAGTCTGCATGAGCGTGGCCATTGTCACCTCAGAGCCCCTGGGTACAGATCAATGCATCCTACCAGAGCTGCATGTGAGGAAGGACCATGTGAGTCCCGGGAAAGAGCTGAGGCCCTGCAGGGGGAGGTGGCCATGACCGAGACCTGATGCCTGTCTGGAGAATTGTCTGTGGGTGTGAGTGGCACTGTGGGGTCAGTGCCCAGGTTCTGCTGCTCCCCCTTCTCAAAGATCAGGGCCTGAGCAGGGGCTGGGGTGTGTGTGGCACCCGGAACTGCAGGGCCACCACCCATGTGTGAGGCCGTCATGGGGACCTGAACACGGTGTCGTGTGCAGACCCCACCCATCCATTGGCCCCAATTCCTGGCCAGCTTCTACCAAGGTGAGAGGGTGGAATTTGGAAGGTGGGTGTAAGCTGAAGCCTGTCCCCCAGTGGCTGACATACAGTGGTGACACTCTGTGTGGGGGAAAGAAAGAGAGATCAGACTGTTATTGTGTCTGTGGAGAAAGACGAAGACATAAGAAAGTCCATTTTGATCTCTGTACTAGGAAAAATTCTTCTGCCTTGAGATGCTGTTAATCTGTAACCCCAGCCCCAACCCTGTGCTCACAGAGCATGTGCTGTATTGCCTCAAGTTTTAATGGATTTAGGGCTGTGCAGGATGTGTCTTAGTAAAAATGTTTGCACCTCCTGGGCTCCAGGCTGCCAGCTGCCTGCCCAGGGTCTGAATGTCCTATTGTGACCTGTTTCCTCACCTGGCCCAGAGGACAGATAGGGAAGGCTTGTTTTGAGGATTGGGCAGGGTAATCCCAGTCAGCCCTCATTAGCTTGCCTATCCTCCAGGTCTTTTTGATTTCTTTTTACTCTTCTTTGTTATGAAACTCTGGAGAACTGTCCTCCAGCATGTCTTCAGCTGGGGAGGTGGAAAGGCTGGACCATGCCCTTGGCTTCAGGACCCCTTCTGGGTGCCCTCTCCTTCTAGGGTTTTTAAAAGCATATACTTAGCAACATACCCTGTACCTTAGGGAGCTGCAGAGAATGTCCTGCGTGTCATAACCAGTTCCCTGACCCCAGGCCATCATCACACCCCAAAGCCCAAATAATATCAGGTGGCCAGCTTCAGATGAGAGTCTGAACTCAATGCTTGTTTTCTGGGGTCTACACAGCCCCGTAAGATGGGGCTACCTGCATTCTACCCCGTGGCTGCCCCAATCCATTAGGGACCTCAACTCCAGTGATTCCTAACTGGGAGTAAGGTTCCCCAGGCAAGGAATGCAGCCCTCCCCAGGATGCTGGCCTGGCCAAGTCCCAATGGACATCAGTCCTGGAGCAAGAGGTCCAAGGCAGGGAGTTTCACCCACCATTTCAGCAGGTGTGGTGATCTTCCTGGGTTCCTAGCCTTCAAGATGGAATTTTTACACTGTGCCACAGTGGGGGTAACAGAGGCACAGGGCCGGTGAGCAGTAAAGAAAGAAAACCTCTGTGACTAGGAAACGTGTTCCTTGCCCAGCACAGCCGCTCCAGGATAGCACCCTTTGGGATGTACCGCTGAGCTGTTCCTGGCACATGGCATGGCACTGGGGTGGAGGTCAGCAGCTTGTGGAGTTGGGGGAGGGGGTGCTGGCAGGAGCGGATAATTTTGGTCCCACCATGGGGAGGAAGGGGACATTGCCCCTTTCCCCACACCTTGGGCACAGCAGCAATTTTCTTCTCTGATGTGTGTGGGCACCAATGCCTATGTGGGTGTGGGTGCGTCCTCCCGTTTTGTTGATGAAGAACCTTCTTGCAGCCATCGGTGTGGGTATGGGCACCACACGTGCCTGGCAGCAGGGTGGTGTCTGCGGAGACTTGGCTACTATATGTCTCACTGCCACCTCCCCAGGGGAAGCAGACCCTGTGCCCTAGTGCCCCTCATACCCAGTCCCTCACATTCTTCACTTGGCATCTCCTTGCCAGATTCTCCCAACTCAGCCCCTGCCAGGTTTCTCCAGGCACTGTGGGCCCTGGGATGGGCTCAAAGGAGGCAGCAACTGTGCTGTCTGCCTCTACCTGAAGTCAGGGATCCCTGGCCGCTACTGGCCTCTGGTGAGCAGGGTAGGTGGGGAGGTCAGGGGTCAGCTTTTCCACTCCCTAGCCTGCACTGGTGAAGTCACCACGTGTAACTGGCCTGGAGGCTGCTCTGTGTCCTCCACAGTCCCTTGATGCATTATATTGAAGCCAATCCTTGTGTGAATGACTTGACCTGTTGTTACTGCCCAGATCAAACCAGAACCGAAAGACTCTTGCACTCGGGCCCAGAGCCTGGGGCTGAGGCCGCCATGACCACCCTGTTCTCTTCCTTCTGGGGTCCCTAGGAACTGAATGATCTCCACAGAACACAGTGGCCAGGATGGGAGGGCTGGAGGTCAACTCCCCCCCACCTCTACCACCACAACCAAGAGGCCCCATGGAGGTTGGCCCTGAGCTGTGGGTCCCTGTCGGATGCAGGTTCCCACGGATACTTCAGGGGGTGAGCATGGGTCCTCCTGGCTGACAGGAGTCTGGTGGGCACTGGGTGTGTGGGGCCTGTGTAGGTGGGTTGGACAGCACTGGGCCTAGCCAGGGAGCCGGGGACTGGTGTGGCCAAAGTGGGCAGCAATATGTTGCCAGAACAAAACTACAGTGCAACCAGCACAGCTGATAGGGAGAAGGAGGCCTGCCTAGCAGGACCATCCACCCCTGTCCTGGCCCCAAGCCCAGACTGCCTGCCTGTACTGGACATTGCGTGGTCCAGGAGGCCTGGGCATGAGGGTCAGGTGGTGTGTCCCTGGGTTCCAGACTTTGGTGGTCTCTTGGGAGCTGAGCATCCTCTGGACAGGAGGAGGACTCGCGGTCCACTGTTTGTATCGGCCCCTGGGGGTGTGCCCCCACCCCAGCTTCTGAGCCTACACAGGGACGTGGCCAGCGCTCCTCCCCTGCTCTGTGGCTCCAGCTCGAAAGAGCTCACTGGTGACTCTGACAGCTTTCTCCCCAAAGCTTGGGTCCTCGTCTGTGGGAATGGGGTGTCCCAGGCCCCCTGCAGGCAGGAACCCACCCCCAACTCCTTTGGTGGGCCCTCCTGGGCTTTCTTACCTACTGGCTTGTGAGACCCGGTTGACCAAACTTGGTGTCCTATTTTTATTTTGGCCTTTTTCTTAGTGTGTGTTTTCTTTAACTACTGCTGTGTAGATCTTCTATTGGAGTTTTAGGTAGAGAATCTTGCCCATCCAGAGGGCCTCCACCCCAGAGACCCTCCACTACGGCTCCCCCATCGGCTGGTCCTGCCTGTGCTCCGCTTGGTGTGAATGTTGAGTGTGATGGAACCACACGGCTGCTTGACCCTGCATCTCCTTACTTCTTGTTGCTGAGGCCAGTTCTGTTCTCTCTTTCAATAATGTTATCCTCTACCCCCGGCTATTAGGAATAACATCATAGAGGGGTGTACACTTTCTTCGAAGTTAGGAGTAATATCCTCTCCCCGCTGGATATCAGGAACAAGTCTATTAATTACCAATATTAATAAATATAATAAAATTAATAATCATCATCAATATTAATAATCATAATAAAGACAGTAAAAATTAATATTGGTTAAAAATGTTAACGATTAGTATTAATAATGAATTGTAATATCACTATTAATAATAAAATAATGATATCAGCAATTAATGTTGTTTAAGTCAATACTAAGAGATGTTGGTAATAAAAAAAGATTAATATTAAGAATTAATAATATTGTTAAATGACATTAATATTAATAATTGATTTTAAATGTGCATAATACTATATGTAAAATAATTATCCATAATTAATAAAGTATCCTATTAATTGTCATTAATAATTATTAAAATCGATCATTGATGTTTAATAATTAACCATATTATTACTCCTAATACCACAAGGGGTGTACACCTACCTGTGATGTCGTTCCTAATATCCAGGGACAGAGAGCATGATATTAGTTTTAATATCGTAGCTGGTGTACACTCCCGCTGTGACACTGATCCTGATATCTAGGGGGATAGAATATGACAAGACTCCCAACATAGCAACGAATGGACAGCCACCTGGTGATATTGCTCCTAATATTCACGGAAGAAGCGTATGATATCACTCCCCATATCGCAGGGAGGGTACAGCTCTTCTGTGATATGGATCCTAGTATCCGGAGGGGGAGAGGATGATAATAATTCCAGTATCGCAGGCTGTGTTCACCCGCCCTGTGATAGTGTTATTAATATCCTGGAAGGGAGAGGATGATATGACTCCCCATAGAGCAGGAAGCGTACACCCAGCCTGGGATATTGTTCCCAATATGCATGGAGGGGAGAGGCTGATATTACTCCCAATGTGGCAGGGGGTGTACATCCACCCTGTGATATTCTCCTTAATATCTCAAGGCCGAGAGGTTCATATTACTCCCAGTATGGCAGACACTGTACACTCCCGCGTGATACCCTTCCTGATATCAGGAAGAGGAGAAGTTGGTATTAATCCCCATATCGCAGGAGGTGAACACCCACTTGTGATATCTTTCCTAATTTGCAGGGGGAGAGAGGATCATTTCATTCCCAATATTGCAAAAGATGTACACGCTCACCGCGTGATATTGTCATTAATATTCCAAGGCACAGAAGATTATGTTACTCCAAAAATCGCAGAAAGTGTACACCCCCCAGTGATGTTGTTCCCATGATCCGGGAGGGAAGAGGATGATATTACTTTCAATGTCGCCGAGGGTGTACATGCCACCGGTGATACTTTTCCTAAATTCCACCTGGGAGAGGATGATACTACTCAGATATCTCAGGGGTTATAAACACTCCTTTGATATGGTTCCTAATATCCAGGCGGGAAGTGGATGATATTCCTCCCTACATTGGAGAGGGTGAACACCCGTCTATGATACTGCTCGTAATGTCTAGAGGGGGAGATGATATTACTCGCAAAATCTTAAACACGCTGTGTGTACATCGTGGATCCTAATACACAGGAATAGATATAACACCTCAAGTCGCGGGGAGTGTCTACCCTGACTGTCACATTGTTTCCTATACCTAGTAAGGAGAGGATGATTTGGCAACCAATATCCAGGAAGTTAACACGCCCCCTGTGATATGGTTCCTAATATCCACGTTGGCAGAGGATGATAATACTGTCAATATGAAAGTGGTTGTCCAACTCGCCTGAGATATTTTTTCTACTATCCAGAAGAAGAGAGAATGATAATACTCCCAATAGTGCTGGGTGTGTCTTCCGCCATGTGACATTGTTCTCAACAGCTAAAGTGAGAGAAGATAATAACATGCATTGTACTGCAGGGGGTGTAAACAAACAGTGACGTTGTCTCGCAGGGGGGTGAGCCACCCCCCGCGAGGTGGGGACCAATAGCCACCCCCTCTCCCCCCCTTGGCTATTGGGAGCCACCTCGCAGGGGGGTGAGCCACCCCCCGCGAGGTGGGGACCAATAGCCACCCCCTCTCCCCCCCTTGGCTATTGGGAGCCACCTCGCAGGGGGGTGAGCCACCCCCCGCGAGGTGGGGACCAATAGCCACCCCCTCTCCCCCCCTTGGCTATTGGGAGCCACCTCGCAGGGGGGTGAGCCACCCCCCGCGAGGTGGGGACCAATAGCCACCCCCTCTCCCCCCCTTGGCTATTGGGAGCCACCTCGCAGGGGGGTGAGCCACCCCCCGCGAGGTGGGGACCAATAGCCACCCCCTCTCCCCCCCTTGGCTATTGGGAGCCACCTCGCAGGGGGGTGAGCCACCCCCCGCGAGGTGGGGACCAATAGCCACCCCCTCTCCCCCCCTTGGCTATTGGGAGCCACCTCGCAGGGGGGTGAGCCACCCCCCGCGAGGTGGGGACCAATAGCCACCCCCTCTCCCCCCCTTGGCTATTGGGAGCCACCTCGCAGGGGGGTGAGCCACCCCCCGCGAGGTGGGGACCAATAGCCACCCCCTCTCCCCCCCTTGGCTATTGGGAGCCACCTCGCAGGGGGGTGAGCCACCCCCCGCGAGGTGGGGACCAATAGCCACCCCCTCTCCCCCCCTTGGCTATTGGGAGCCACCTCGCAGGGGGGTGAGCCACCCCCCGCGAGGTGGGGACCAATAGCCACCCCCTCTCCCCCCCTTGGCTATTGGGAGCCACCTCGCAGGGGGGTGAGCCACCCCCCGCGAGGTGGGGACCAATAGCCACCCCCTCTCCCCCCCTTGGCTATTGGGAGCCACCTCGCAGGGGGGTGAGCCACCCCCCGCGAGGTGGGGACCAATAGCCACCCCCTCTCCCCCCCTTGGCTATTGGGAGCCACCTCGCAGGGGGGTGAGCCACCCCCCGCGAGGTGGGGACCAATAGCCACCCCCTCTCCCCCCCTTGGCTATTGGGAGCCACCTCGCAGGGGGGTGAGCCACCCCCCGCGAGGTGGGGACCAATAGCCACCCCCTCTCCCCCCCTTGGCTATTGGGAGCCACCTCGCAGGGGGGTGAGCCACCCCCCGCGAGGTGGGGACCAATAGCCACCCCCTCTCCCCCCCTTGGCTATTGGGAGCCACCTCGCAGGGGGGTGAGCCACCCCCCGCGAGGTGGGGACCAATAGCCACCCCCTCTCCCCCCCTTGGCTATTGGGAGCCACCTCGCAGGGGGGTGAGCCACCCCCCGCGAGGTGGGGACCAATAGCCACCCCCTCTCCCCCCCTTGGCTATTGGGAGCCACCTCGCAGGGGGGTGAGCCACCCCCCGCGAGGTGGGGACCAATAGCCACCCCCTCTCCCCCCCTTGGCTATTGGGAGCCACCTCGCAGGGGGGTGAGCCACCCCCCGCGAGGTGGGGACCAATAGCCACCCCCTCTCCCCCCCTTGGCTATTGGGAGCCACCTCGCAGGGGGGTGAGCCACCCCCCGCGAGGTGGGGACCAATAGCCACCCCCTCTCCCCCCCTTGGCTATTGGGAGCCACCTCGCAGGGGGGTGAGCCACCCCCCGCGAGGTGGGGACCAATAGCCACCCCCTCTCCCCCCCTTGGCTATTGGGAGCCACCTCGCAGGGGGGTGAGCCACCCCCCGCGAGGTGGGGACCAATAGCCACCCCCTCTCCCCCCCTTGGCTATTGGGAGCCACCTCGCAGGGGGGTGAGCCACCCCCCGCGAGGTGGGGACCAATAGCCACCCCCTCTCCCCCCCTTGGCTATTGGGAGCCACCTCGCAGGGGGGTGAGCCACCCCCCGCGAGGTGGGGACCAATAGCCACCCCCTCTCCCCCCCTTGGCTATTGGGAGCCACCTCGCAGGGGGGTGAGCCACCCCCCGCGAGGTGGGGACCAATAGCCACCCCCTCTCCCCCCCTTGGCTATTGGGAGCCACCTCGCAGGGGGGTGAGCCACCCCCCGCGAGGTGGGGACCAATAGCCACCCCCTCTCCCCCCCTTGGCTATTGGGAGCCACCTCGCAGGGGGGTGAGCCACCCCCCGCGAGGTGGGGACCAATAGCCACCCCCTCTCCCCCCCTTGGCTATTGGGAGCCACCTCGCAGGGGGGTGAGCCACCCCCCGCGAGGTGGGGACCAATAGCCACCCCCTCTCCCCCCCTTGGCTATTGGGAGCCACCTCGCAGGGGGGTGAGCCACCCCCCGCGAGGTGGGGACCAATAGCCACCCCCTCTCCCCCCCTTGGCTATTGGGAGCCACCTCGCAGGGGGGTGAGCCACCCCCCGCGAGGTGGGGACCAATAGCCACCCCCTCTCCCCCCCTTGGCTATTGGGAGCCACCTCGCAGGGGGGTGAGCCACCCCCCGCGAGGTGGGGACCAATAGCCACCCCCTCTCCCCCCCTTGGCTATTGGGAGCCACCTCGCAGGGGGGTGAGCCACCCCCCGCGAGGTGGGGACCAATAGCCACCCCCTCTCCCCCCCTTGGCTATTGGGAGCCACCTCGCAGGGGGGTGAGCCACCCCCCGCGAGGTGGGGACCAATAGCCACCCCCTCTCCCCCCCTTGGCTATTGGGAGCCACCTCGCAGGGGGGTGAGCCACCCCCCGCGAGGTGGGGACCAATAGCCACCCCCTCTCCCCCCCTTGGCTATTGGGAGCCACCTCGCAGGGGGGTGAGCCACCCCCCGCGAGGTGGGGACCAATAGCCACCCCCTCTCCCCCCCTTGGCTATTGGGAGCCACCTCGCAGGGGGGTGAGCCACCCCCCGCGAGGTGGGGACCAATAGCCACCCCCTCTCCCCCCCTTGGCTATTGGGAGCCACCTCGCAGGGGGGTGAGCCACCCCCCGCGAGGTGGGGACCAATAGCCACCCCCTCTCCCCCCCTTGGCTATTGGGAGCCACCTCGCAGGGGGGTGAGCCACCCCCCGCGAGGTGGGGACCAATAGCCACCCCCTCTCCCCCCCTTGGCTATTGGGAGCCACCTCGCAGGGGGGTGAGCCACCCCCCGCGAGGTGGGGACCAATAGCCACCCCCTCTCCCCCCCTTGGCTATTGGGAGCCACCTCGCAGGGGGGTGAGCCACCCCCCGCGAGGTGGGGACCAATAGCCACCCCCTCTCCCCCCCTTGGCTATTGGGAGCCACCTCGCAGGGGGGTGAGCCACCCCCCGCGAGGTGGGGACCAATAGCCACCCCCTCTCCCCCCCTTGGCTATTGGGAGCCACCTCGCAGGGGGGTGAGCCACCCCCCGCGAGGTGGGGACCAATAGCCACCCCCTCTCCCCCCCTTGGCTATTGGGAGCCACCTCGCAGGGGGGTGAGCCACCCCCCGCGAGGTGGGGACCAATAGCCACCCCCTCTCCCCCCCTTGGCTATTGGGAGCCACCTCGCAGGGGGGTGAGCCACCCCCCGCGAGGTGGGGACCAATAGCCACCCCCTCTCCCCCCCTTGGCTATTGGGAGCCACCTCGCAGGGGGGTGAGCCACCCCCCGCGAGGTGGGGACCAATAGCCACCCCCTCTCCCCCCCTTGGCTATTGGGAGCCACCTCGCAGGGGGGTGAGCCACCCCCCGCGAGGTGGGGACCAATAGCCACCCCCTCTCCCCCCCTTGGCTATTGGGAGCCACCTCGCAGGGGGGTGAGCCACCCCCCGCGAGGTGGGGACCAATAGCCACCCCCTCTCCCCCCCTTGGCTATTGGGAGCCACCTCGCAGGGGGGTGAGCCACCCCCCGCGAGGTGGGGACCAATAGCCACCCCCTCTCCCCCCCTTGGCTATTGGGAGCCACCTCGCAGGGGGGTGAGCCACCCCCCGCGAGGTGGGGACCAATAGCCACCCCCTCTCCCCCCCTTGGCTATTGGGAGCCACCTCGCAGGGGGGTGAGCCACCCCCCGCGAGGTGGGGACCAATAGCCACCCCCTCTCCCCCCCTTGGCTATTGGGAGCCACCTCGCAGGGGGGTGAGCCACCCCCCGCGAGGTGGGGACCAATAGCCACCCCCTCTCCCCCCCTTGGCTATTGGGAGCCACCTCGCAGGGGGGTGAGCCACCCCCCGCGAGGTGGGGACCAATAGCCACCCCCTCTCCCCCCCTTGGCTATTGGGAGCCACCTCGCAGGGGGGTGAGCCACCCCCCGCGAGGTGGGGACCAATAGCCACCCCCTCTCCCCCCTTGGCTATTGGGAGCCACCTCGCAGGGGGGTGAGCCACCCCCCGCGAGGTGGGGACCAATAGCCACCCCCTCTCCCCCCCTTGGCTATTGGGAGCCACCTCGCAGGGGGGTGAGCCACCCCCCGCGAGGTGGGGACCAATAGCCACCCCCTCTCCCCCCCTTGGCTATTGGGAGCCACCTCGCAGGGGGGTGAGCCACCCCCCGCGAGGTGGGGACCAATAGCCACCCCCTCTCCCCCCTTGGCTATTGGGAGCCACCTCGCAGGGGGGTGAGCCACCCCCCGCGAGGTGGGGACCAATAGCCACCCCCTCTCCCCCCTTGGCTATTGGGAGCCACCTCGCAGGGGGGTGAGCCACCCCCCGCGAGGTGGGGACCAATAGCCACCCCCTCTCCCCCCCTTGGCTATTGGGAGCCACCTCGCAGGGGGGTGAGCCACCCCCCGCGAGGTGGGGACCAATAGCCACCCCCTCTCCCCCCCTTGGCTATTGGGAGCCACCTCGCAGGGGGGTGAGCCACCCCCCGCGAGGTGGGGACCAATAGCCACCCCCTCTCCCCCCCTTGGCTATTGGGAGCCACCTCGCAGGGGGGTGAGCCACCCCCCGCGAGGTGGGGACCAATAGCCACCCCCTCTCCCCCCCTTGGCTATTGGGAGCCACCTCGCAGGGGGGTGAGCCACCCCCCGCGAGGTGGGGACCAATAGCCACCCCCTCTCCCCCCCTTGGCTATTGGGAGCCACCTCGCAGGGGGGTGAGCCACCCCCCGCGAGGTGGGGACCAATAGCCACCCCCTCTCCCCCCCTTGGCTATTGGGAGCCACCTCGCAGGGGGGTGAGCCACCCCCCGCGAGGTGGGGACCAATAGCCACCCCCTCTCCCCCCTTGGCTATTGGGAGCCACCTCGCAGGGGGGTGAGCCACCCCCCGCGAGGTGGGGACCAATAGCCACCCCCTCTCCCCCCTTGGCTATTGGGAGCCACCTCGCAGGGGGGTGAGCCACCCCCCGCGAGGTGGGGACCAATAGCCACCCCCTCTCCCCCCCTTGGCTATTGGGAGCCACCTCGCAGGGGGGTGAGCCACCCCCCGCGAGGTGGGGACCAATAGCCACCCCCTCTCCCCCCCTTGGCTATTGGGAGCCACCTCGCAGGGGGGTGAGCCACCCCCCGCGAGGTGGGGACCAATAGCCACCCCCTCTCCCCCCCTTGGCTATTGGGAGCCACCTCGCAGGGGGGTGAGCCACCCCCCGCGAGGTGGGGACCAATAGCCACCCCCTCTCCCCCCCTTGGCTATTGGGAGCCACCTCGCAGGGGGGTGAGCCACCCCCCGCGAGGTGGGGACCAATAGCCACCCCCTCTCCCCCCCTTGGCTATTGGGAGCCACCTCGCAGGGGGGTGAGCCACCCCCCGCGAGGTGGGGACCAATAGCCACCCCCTCTCCCCCCCTTGGCTATTGGGAGCCACCTCGCAGGGGGGTGAGCCACCCCCCGCGAGGTGGGGACCAATAGCCACCCCCTCTCCCCCCCTTGGCTATTGGGAGCCACCTCGCAGGGGGGTGAGCCACCCCCCGCGAGGTGGGGACCAATAGCCACCCCCTCTCCCCCCCTTGGCTATTGGGAGCCACCTCGCAGGGGGGTGAGCCACCCCCCGCGAGGTGGGGACCAATAGCCACCCCCTCTCCCCCCCTTGGCTATTGGGAGCCACCTCGCAGGGGGGTGAGCCACCCCCCGCGAGGTGGGGACCAATAGCCACCCCCTCTCCCCCCCTTGGCTATTGGGAGCCACCTCGCAGGGGGGTGAGCCACCCCCCGCGAGGTGGGGACCAATAGCCACCCCCTCTCCCCCCCTTGGCTATTGGGAGCCACCTCGCAGGGGGGTGAGCCACCCCCCGCGAGGTGGGGACCAATAGCCACCCCCTCTCCCCCCTTGGCTATTGGGAGCCACCTCGCAGGGGGGTGAGCCACCCCCCGCGAGGTGGGGACCAATAGCCACCCCCTCTCCCCCCCTTGGCTATTGGGAGCCACCTCGCAGGGGGGTGAGCCACCCCCCGCGAGGTGGGGACCAATAGCCACCCCCTCTCCCCCCTTGGCTATTGGGAGCCACCTCGCAGGGGGGTGAGCCACCCCCCGCGAGGTGGGGACCAATAGCCACCCCCTCTCCCCCCCTTGGCTATTGGGAGCCACCTCGCAGGGGGGTGAGCCACCCCCCGCGAGGTGGGGACCAATAGCCACCCCCTCTCCCCCCCTTGGCTATTGGGAGCCACCTCGCAGGGGGGTGAGCCACCCCCCGCGAGGTGGGGACCAATAGCCACCCCCTCTCCCCCCCTTGGCTATTGGGAGCCACCTCGCAGGGGGGTGAGCCACCCCCCGCGAGGTGGGGACCAATAGCCACCCCCTCTCCCCCCCTTGGCTATTGGGAGCCACCTCGCAGGGGGGTGAGCCACCCCCCGCGAGGTGGGGACCAATAGCCACCCCCTCTCCCCCCCTTGGCTATTGGGAGCCACCTCGCAGGGGGGTGAGCCACCCCCCGCGAGGTGGGGACCAATAGCCACCCCCTCTCCCCCCCTTGGCTATTGGGAGCCACCTCGCAGGGGGGTGAGCCACCCCCCGCGAGGTGGGGACCAATAGCCACCCCCTCTCCCCCCCTTGGCTATTGGGAGCCACCTCGCAGGGGGGTGAGCCACCCCCCGCGAGGTGGGGACCAATAGCCACCCCCTCTCCCCCCCTTGGCTATTGGGAGCCACCTCGCAGGGGGGTGAGCCACCCCCCGCGAGGTGGGGACCAATAGCCACCCCCTCTCCCCCCCTTGGCTATTGGGAGCCACCTCGCAGGGGGGTGAGCCACCCCCCGCGAGGTGGGGACCAATAGCCACCCCCTCTCCCCCCCTTGGCTATTGGGAGCCACCTCGCAGGGGGGTGAGCCACCCCCCGCGAGGTGGGGACCAATAGCCACCCCCTCTCCCCCCTTGGCTATTGGGAGCCACCTCGCAGGGGGGTGAGCCACCCCCCGCGAGGTGGGGACCAATAGCCACCCCCTCTCCCCCCTTGGCTATTGGGAGCCACCTCGCAGGGGGGTGAGCCACCCCCCGCGAGGTGGGGACCAATAGCCACCCCCTCTCCCCCCCTTGGCTATTGGGAGCCACCTCGCAGGGGGGTGAGCCACCCCCCGCGAGGTGGGGACCAATAGCCACCCCCTCTCCCCCCCTTGGCTATTGGGAGCCACCTCGCAGGGGGGTGAGCCACCCCCCGCGAGGTGGGGACCAATAGCCACCCCCTCTCCCCCCCTTGGCTATTGGGAGCCACCTCGCAGGGGGGTGAGCCACCCCCCGCGAGGTGGGGACCAATAGCCACCCCCTCTCCCCCCCTTGGCTATTGGGAGCCACCTCGCAGGGGGGTGAGCCACCCCCCGCGAGGTGGGGACCAATAGCCACCCCCTCTCCCCCCCTTGGCTATTGGGAGCCACCTCGCAGGGGGGTGAGCCACCCCCCGCGAGGTGGGGACCAATAGCCACCCCCTCTCCCCCCCTTGGCTATTGGGAGCCACCTCGCAGGGGGGTGAGCCACCCCCCGCGAGGTGGGGACCAATAGCCACCCCCTCTCCCCCCCTTGGCTATTGGGAGCCACCTCGCAGGGGGGTGAGCCACCCCCCGCGAGGTGGGGACCAATAGCCACCCCCTCTCCCCCCCTTGGCTATTGGGAGCCACCTCGCAGGGGGGTGAGCCACCCCCCGCGAGGTGGGGACCAATAGCCACCCCCTCTCCCCCCCTTGGCTATTGGGAGCCACCTCGCAGGGGGGTGAGCCACCCCCCGCGAGGTGGGGACCAATAGCCACCCCCTCTCCCCCCCTTGGCTATTGGGAGCCACCTCGCAGGGGGGTGAGCCACCCCCCGCGAGGTGGGGACCAATAGCCACCCCCTCTCCCCCCCTTGGCTATTGGGAGCCACCTCGCAGGGGGGTGAGCCACCCCCCGCGAGGTGGGGACCAATAGCCACCCCCTCTCCCCCCCTTGGCTATTGGGAGCCACCTCGCAGGGGGGTGAGCCACCCCCCGCGAGGTGGGGACCAATAGCCACCCCCTCTCCCCCCCTTGGCTATTGGGAGCCACCTCGCAGGGGGGTGAGCCACCCCCCGCGAGGTGGGGACCAATAGCCACCCCCTCTCCCCCCCTTGGCTATTGGGAGCCACCTCGCAGGGGGGTGAGCCACCCCCCGCGAGGTGGGGACCAATAGCCACCCCCTCTCCCCCCCTTGGCTATTGGGAGCCACCTCGCAGGGGGGTGAGCCACCCCCCGCGAGGTGGGGACCAATAGCCACCCCCTCTCCCCCCCTTGGCTATTGGGAGCCACCTCGCAGGGGGGTGAGCCACCCCCCGCGAGGTGGGGACCAATAGCCACCCCCTCTCCCCCCCTTGGCTATTGGGAGCCACCTCGCAGGGGGGTGAGCCACCCCCCGCGAGGTGGGGACCAATAGCCACCCCCTCTCCCCCCCTTGGCTATTGGGAGCCACCTCGCAGGGGGGTGAGCCACCCCCCGCGAGGTGGGGACCAATAGCCACCCCCTCTCCCCCCCTTGGCTATTGGGAGCCACCTCGCAGGGGGGTGAGCCACCCCCCGCGAGGTGGGGACCAATAGCCACCCCCTCTCCCCCCCTTGGCTATTGGGAGCCACCTCGCAGGGGGGTGAGCCACCCCCCGCGAGGTGGGGACCAATAGCCACCCCCTCTCCCCCCCTTGGCTATTGGGAGCCACCTCGCAGGGGGGTGAGCCACCCCCCGCGAGGTGGGGACCAATAGCCACCCCCTCTCCCCCCCTTGGCTATTGGGAGCCACCTCGCAGGGGGGTGAGCCACCCCCCGCGAGGTGGGGACCAATAGCCACCCCCTCTCCCCCCCTTGGCTATTGGGAGCCACCTCGCAGGGGGGTGAGCCACCCCCCGCGAGGTGGGGACCAATAGCCACCCCCTCTCCCCCCCTTGGCTATTGGGAGCCACCTCGCAGGGGGGTGAGCCACCCCCCGCGAGGTGGGGACCAATAGCCACCCCCTCTCCCCCCCTTGGCTATTGGGAGCCACCTCGCAGGGGGGTGAGCCACCCCCCGCGAGGTGGGGACCAATAGCCACCCCCTCTCCCCCCCTTGGCTATTGGGAGCCACCTCGCAGGGGGGTGAGCCACCCCCCGCGAGGTGGGGACCAATAGCCACCCCCTCTCCCCCCCTTGGCTATTGGGAGCCACCTCGCAGGGGGGTGAGCCACCCCCCGCGAGGTGGGGACCAATAGCCACCCCCTCTCCCCCCCTTGGCTATTGGGAGCCACCTCGCAGGGGGGTGAGCCATGGTGGACTCACAGCCTGGTTCCTATATTTTGAGTAGTATCATCTGCCTCTCTGGAAATAATGTACTGTTTCACAGACGGGTGTACACCCTCAGTGTATTGCTCTAGGAGCAATAATATAATTAATTATTATGCATCAATGATCGATTTTAATAATTATCAGTAATACTATCAATTAATAATTTTCTATTAATTACTGATAAATGTTTGAAATAGATTATGATCTACTCCAAGAATTATTGTTTAATATTAATGTCATTTATCAATATTATTATTTCTTAATATTAATTATTAATTTTTTGCCAACATCCCTTAGTATTGATTTAAGTCACATTAGTTGTTGATATCATTATTTTATTATTAATTGTGTTAATATTATTAATTATTAATACTAATCGTTAACATTTTTCACCAGTGTTTATAGTATCCTAATTGTGATTTTAAATATCTGTGATTAATATTAATTTTTATATTTATTAATATTAATAATTAATAATCTTGTTTCTGATATCCTGCCAGGAGAGGATTATATTACTCCCAGTGTCGCAGAAATTGTAAACCCCTCTATGATGTTATTCCTAGTAGCCAGGGGGTAAAGCATGACATTATTGAAACTACCGCAGTGTGTGTACATGCCGTCGGTCAGCTTTTTCCTTCTATCCAGGGTGGGAGAGGTTTATATGACTCCCAATATCACCGTGGGCGTGGACCTCCACCGTGTTATTTTCCCTGACATCCAAATGTGGAGAGGGTGATGTTTCTTCCGATTTCGCTTGGGTTGTACACCACCCCTGTTATATGATTCCTACTATCCAGCTGGCGAGAGGATGATATCAGTCTCAATATTGCAGGAGGTGTACACTCCTTGGTGATATTGTTCCTAATATCCAGGGACGGAGAGGATGATATCACTCCCATTAAAGCAGGGGGTGTACACCTCTTCTGTGACATTGTTCCTAATAGCCAGCCAGGGAGAGGAAGATATTACCGCCAATATCGCAGGGGTGTACACCCCCTTATGATATTGTTCCTTATATCCTGGGAGAGAGACGATGATACTAGTGGCAATGTCGCAGGGGTTGTACACACCCACTGTGCTATTGTTCCGAATAACACGATATGACTCCCAATATCACAGGGGGGAGGTACATCCTCCTGTGATATTGTTTCTTATATTCAGGGGGAGAGGATGATATGACTCCCAATATCACAGGGGTTGTACACACCTCCTGCAATATTGTTCCTAATATCCCGAAGGGGAGAGCATAATATTACTCTCAATATCTCAGGGGGTGTACACCTCCTTTGTAATATTTTTCTTCATATCCATGATAGGAGAGGATGATAAGACTCCCAGTATGGCAAGAAGTGTACAGCCGGCTGTGATATAGTTCCTTACATCCAGGTAGGGAGAGGATGTTGTTACTGCCCATATCGTACAAAGTGTAAAACCCCTTCGATATTTTGCCTACAATCCTGAGGGGAGAGGATGATATTACTCCCAAAATCGAAGAAGGTGTACACCCCCCTGGGACACTGCACCCAATATTCACGTTGGGAGACGATGACAATATGCCCAATATCGCAGGGGATGTACACCCACCCTAGGATATTGTTCCTATATCGAGTGTGGGAGAAGACGCTATTACTCCCAATAACGGAGGGGCTGTGGCTGTACACCCCTCCTGTGATATTGTTCTTTATATCCTAGGGAAAAGAGGATGATATTACACCCAATACCGCAGGGGGTGTACACCCACTCAGTGATGTTGTTCTTAATGTACTCCACCTCCCACCACCAGGGATATCGTTCCTAATATCCAGGGGAAGAGAGGATAACATTATGCCCAATATTGCTGGGGAGTATACACAACCTCTGTGATGTTGTTCCTAGGATCCAAAGGTAGAGACGATGATATTACTGGCCATATCGCAGGGGGTGTACACCCTTCTGTGATATCGTTTTTGACATTCAGTTGGGGGAGAGGATCACATTAATCCCAATATCGCAGAAGGTGTACAGACTCCTGTGATGTGGTTCCTAATGTACAGGGGAAAGAGAAGAATATTATTCTCAATATCGCAGGGTGTGTAACCACCCTGTCCCCTGTATATTGTCCCTAATATGCAGAGGGGTGGAGGCTGACAGTACTCCCAATATCCCAGAAGGTGCACACACACCTGTGATATAGTTTCTAATATCCAGCGGGAAAGAGGCTGATTTTACTTTCGATATCACAGTGGGTGTACACCGCCCCCAACCCCGGGGTATCGTTCCTAATATCCAGGCGGGAAGAAGATGACATTGCTGACAATATCGAAGGGGGTGGACAACTCTTCTGTGATATGGTTCCTGATATCCAGGGGGTGAGTGGATGATGTGTACACCCCGCCTGTGATATGAATCCTAAAACCTAGAAGAAGAGAGAATGACATTGCTTCCAAAAACACACGGGGTGTACACACCCCGCTGTGATATTGTTCCTCATAACTTGTAGGGGAGAGCGTGATATTACTTCCAATATGACAGTGGCTTGACACCCAGTCTGTGATATTGGTTCTGCACACCAACTCTGTGCCCCTCTTTTCCATGCGTTCTCTCCTCACTGTTGGAACCTCGGGGGAGGCTTTATCTCTGGTTACAGATGAAGAGACGAGGGGTCTGAGAGGTTAAGCAAGTTTGTTACTGGAAAGGGGTCCCGATCCAGACTCCAAGAGAGGTTTCTTGGATCTCACAGAAGAAAGAATTCGGGGCGAGTCCATCAAGTGAAAGCAACTTTATGAGGAAAGAAAAGGAAGAAAAGAATGGCTACTCTGGCCGGGCGCAGCGGCTCACTCCTGTAATCCTAGAACTTTGGGATGCCGAGGCAGGTGGATCACCTGAGGTGAGAAGTTCGAGACCAGCCTGGTCCAACATGGCAAAACCCTGTCTCCACTAAAATACAAAACATTAACGGTGTGGTGGCAGGTGCCTGTAATCCCAGCTACTAGGAAGGCTGAGGCAGGAGAATCGTTTAACCCAGGAGGCGGAGGTTGTAGTGAGCCAAGATCATGCCATTGCATTCTAGTTCGGCCAACAGAGCAAGACTCCATCTCAAAAAAAAAAAAAAAAAGAAAAAAAAAGAATGGCTGCTCCACAGGCAGAGTGGCCCCAAAAGCTGCTGGTTGCCCATTTTCATGGTTATTTCTTGATCATACGCTAAACAAGGGTTGGACGATTCATGAGTGTTCCAGGAAAGGGGTGGGCAATTCCCAGAACTGAGAGTTTCTGCCTTCCCTTCTGAGACCGTGTAGGGTAACCTCCAGATGTTGCCATGGCATCTGTAAACTGTCGTGGCGCTGGTGGGAGTGTCTTGTAGCAGTTAAGGCATTATAATTAGCACATAATGAGCTGTGAGGGCAATCAGAGGTCACTCTCGTGGCCATCTTGGGTTTGGGGCTTTGACCGACTTCTTTACTGCAACCTGCTTTATCAGCAAGGTCTTTATGACCTGTATCTTGTGGGGACCTCCTATCTCATCCTGTGACGAAGAATGCCTAGCCTACTGGGAATGCGGCCCAGCAGGTCTCAGCCTCCTTTTACCCAGCCCCCATTCAAGATGGAGTCGCTCTGGTTCACGTGCCTCTGACAAGCTGGCCTGGGTTGAGTGTCCCCTAGTGTGTGGTTGTTGGAGCTGTTCCTAGGAGTAAGAGGGATTGTCAGTAGGAAACAGGCCTCGGTTAGCCCTGGGGCTGGCACTCTGCCCCAGTATGTCGGTCTCATTTTAGTGGTGACAAAACTGGGGCTCAGAGACATCAACTCCCTCACCCCGAACCCCCAGACTGTGCGTGGTGGGCTGGGGTTTGAATGTGGGGCTTGAAGACCCATCATCTCCTCTGGTCCCCCAGTCTCTGCTGCCCAGGAGAAACAGGATCCCAGGATCCAGGCCCCTCATGGCACCAGCCAGGGTGGGTGGAGATGAGGAGGCACAGTTCCAAAGACCCCCGGACTCTGAGGCAGGTCGGGGGCCGAGAGCAACCCGGACCTGCGGACCCCACCCCGAGAAGAATAGCTGCAGGCCCGGCCCAGCGGGCAGGAGGTCTGTGTCCTCAGTCAACTTGACGGCGCTTCCCGCTCCTCCAGCCAGGCCGTGCCGTCTTCACGTTTCCAGTCATGCGGCCTCCTCTCCAATTCCCAAGCCCAACCCACAGAGACAACGATCTGGGGTCAACGTGAGGTTTGTCAGCAGCTCTGACCCGCTGCTTCCCGCCAGCCCCGCGGCCCGTTCTGGAAAACTCTCTGCTGTCCCCTGGTGGGGAGGCTCGGGGCAGGGCTCTGGTTGCAAGCATGGGGTCCCAGAACCTCCTGGCTCTGTCACCTCTGCTGGGTGGCAAACCAACCCAGGACTGAACCAGTGACACCTGTGGCGCTCCCAGAACCTCCTGGCTCTGTCACCTCTGCTCGGTGGAACACCAACCCAGGACTGAAGCAGCAGATGGGTGCCTGATTCCTTATTATCAGAGCTCCGCCCACTGGCAAGTCCCTCTCCGGGCCTCAGTTTCCCCTTCCATTAAACAAGGGGCTTGGGGGATACAAAGGAGAGGTAACAGCTTAGTGAGGATGGGAGGTTTCTTCTGGGGAGATGAATACATTTATGAAACTTGATGGCGTGAGTGGTTGCACAGGACTGTGAATGCACAAATGCCACATTATTTGCGTTGAAATAGTTCATTGCATGCGATGTGAAAGTCACCTCATTTAAAGTGTTTAAAAGAGGGGCCTGGGAGAGTGCAGTGTATGTGAGAATCACGTGGGACACCCACAGTCTCTAACCTCGGTTTCCTTGCCGTAAACTGGCAGAGACCGTGTGAGCTGTGTTCCTTGGGCCAAGATTCCAAGAAGGAAAACCTGGGTTTCCAGGGACTGGGATGAGGGCCGGAGGCTGGAAGGGGAGGGGTATGTGGGGACGGCTGGGGGGCAGCCCAGATAAGGCTTTCAATACTGGGTAGCAGCGTCTACACAGGCGGAGATCCCCGCATCTCACTTCCCGCAGGGCTGACCAGTGGTCAGAGGTGGGACTGGCCAGGCCCGGCCCAACCAAGTCTGGGAGCAGAGGACACTGAGTGAGGGATCCCTGGGGCCACCCTCACTGGCCTGTGGCTCTCCTGACACCACAAGAGAGGTCCAGGAGCTGACCTTGGGTCCTAATGGGGGACATCTTCCTGGCTGCAGGCTGGCAGGGTGGTGTGGTGGTCAGTGTACTGGGCTCTGCGTCTCCGCCCCTACCTGCTGTGTGACGGTGGGCCAGACACCTAACCTCTCTGTGCCTCTATTTCTTCAATGGCGAACAGGGACACTAGCAGCCCCCACATCCAGGCACAGTGGCCTGAAGGTTAAAGGCAAGGGCGGCACGAGACCTACAGCAAGAGCTCTGAGCAGGGAGAGCAAGGAGCTGCCCAGAGTTCCACCACCATCTCCCCTCTGGCCGCCGAGGAAACCGAGGCTCATGATGACCTGGCCCAGGTCTGTTGGACTCACAGTTGTTCTCATCCCCAAGATCAGCGGGCTGCCACCAGGGAAGGAGATGGCCCCCAGACACAGCCCAGGAAGCACACAGGGAAGGATGCCCTGGGGACTTCGGTATGTTATTGCAAAAAAAAAACCATTTATTGCTATTTGAACCCTGCTTTCATGCCTCCATTTCCCAGAAAATGAGCCACGGGAGACACCAGGAGAGGGAGGAGACCATCCTCCTTGCACAAAACCCACTCCCTCGGATGCTGTCCTCAGCGAGGGTGGCTGGGGGCCAACCAGGGGGCCCACCCGCAGAGTGGCAGAGGAGGCAGGTTGACCCTGCGGATGTTGAGCTCTGTGGCGAAGGTCCTGGCCTTCTGGTAGAAGAGGAGCGACTTCTCACGGTCCAGGAGGAAGTTGTGGGAGATGGTGGCCGGCCGCGTGTAGATCTTCAGCTGTGCCTTCTTGTTGCCCAGGTCCACGGCGGCTGCCAGTGCCAGCTGGTAGTACCCGGCTGCATCAAACGGGTCCTGAAGGGGACAGGTCATGCTCAGCAAAAGGGGGACTCGGAGCCCGTCTTCCCAGAGGCCGTTCCTGTCTCCAGGTCATTCCACATGTCCAGCCAATGCTGGCTCACCCCATGATCCCTGAAGCCTGTGACACTGCTGTGGTCTCAGCTGCAGGAGGTGGGGATGACTCTGACACCCCTGGAAGCCTTCCTGACTGCCCCTACGCCCCACTCACCCCAAGTCTCCTGCCCCAGTGCCACCCTCTCTGCAGGCAGTGGCTGCTTTCCCCATGGGCTGAGGTCAGGGCAGATCCTGCCTGCTCTGAGAGTTCCATGCAGGGCCCGTGGCTCCAAGCCACAGCAGGGGCACAGCGTTGAGTGACCCAGGCTCCCCTCTGGCCCCTGTCCATGCTGACCATTTCCAGGCCCTCCACGGGACAGGCCAGGTACAAAACCATCTCACAGGTGTTCTCTCTGGCAATGTTCCCTGAAATATTGACGGAGTGTGACTCCCCAGACATCCACTCCCATTTTCAATGCATCTTTGGCTCAAACTCACCATCCCTGGGTTGGGATGCCGTCTCCCAGACCTCCTCCTTGACCCTCCCATCCCCCACCCGGCTTCTCCCCAGGCGCCTCCTCCACATGGGGTCACCCAAGGGACCTCTCTAAGACCCATGCCTAGCCTGTCCCTCTTTACCATCTCAAGATGACTCCCAGGGCCAAGGACAAAGTCCAAGATGCAGCAGTCCATTCCCCCACTGCCCCGCCCCACACACGGCGCAGGGGCGTGAGAAGGCCCCGAGTCACCGCCACTGCTCATCCAATGCCCCCCGGCCCAGCCGAACACTGGACTCTGTGCTGGGTACGTGGCTGAGCCTAATGTCCTTGCTCCCAGTCTGAGGGACCTGGGAGTGAACACTGACCACACAGGGTGGCCCGGGCTGTGGCAGAGGGAAGCCCAGGAGCCTGTGGGGGGCCCAGGAGGCCCCAGACTCAGCCAGGGGTGGAAGGCAAAGGCTTCCTGAAGGGGTGGGGGCATCCCAACTAAACAGGAAGGAGCCAGCCAATGCATATGTCTCTGCGTGTGCCTGTGCATGTGTCTGTGCATATTTGGGTGCCTGTGTGTCTGTGCGTGTTTGTGTGCCTGTGTGCATGCCTGTGTGTGTGTGCGTGTCTGTGTGTGCGCGCCTGTGTGTGCGTGTGCCTGTGCCCGTGTGCATTTGCGTGTGCATTTCCATGTGCCTGTAGTGTGTGCAGCAGCTAGTGAGTGGCAGGCTGAGCCAGGACACACCTAATCCTACCTATTCCAGGGCTCGCTCTCACGTGTAGACTAAAGGGGACCCCTTTTTAGAGGCAATCGGCAAAGATGCCCATTTACCCCTGCCTCTCTGCCAGCCTTCCAGGCCCCATGCAGCCCGGCTTTTTCTCCTACTCCTCTGGGCCCTGGGTCCAGAGCCTACTACACAAGGAGGAGGGTGTAGCCTTGGAAAGACAGCCGCCCTTGGGGAATTCCAAGGGGGCCTCCCTGTGGGAAGCTGGCCTGCGCTGACAGCATAGTCACGATGAGGCCCAGAGGGCTGTGCATGGGAAGGAAGACTGTGCATGGGAAGGAGGGCTGTGCATGGGAAGGAGGTGAAGGAGGCCTCTGCCCCTCAACCCCAACCGTGGACTTTGGCCTCTCAGGTACTACTTGGCCCTTTCCTTCCTCCTGGGCAGGCGGAGTGGGCGGCAGGCTTGACCAAAACAGAGAAAGGCCTCTTCTGGGAGGCCCGTCCACCTGGGTCCCAGGCGAGCCCCTGAGCGGTGAGCAGCGTCCCTCTAGGTCTGACACTTGGCACCTCCCTGTCTGGCTGGGACTTGGGAGGCCACAGGGACCACTTCTGACCACCAGGTGTCGTCAGCACTGGGCGGGGGCCTTCCGGGCAGCCCCAGGCCTGCGGTGGGGGATATGCGGCGGGGTCTTAGGGCTGCCCCAGCTCCTCATGTTGTTCTAAGGCCCCCAAGATCTCGGCCGCAGGACTGGAGTGCCCTGGCCCCTCAGCCCATAAGGAGCACTGACGCGGTGCCGGTGCGATGCTGAGGAGGGGCGGTGCCTGCTGGGCAGAGGGGTGGAGACACCCCAGGTCTGAGTCTGACAGTCCCAGCTCTCCACCCCTGCAGGGCTGGGGGCAGAGGGAGCACAGCACCTCCCCTCGAGACAGACCCGACCCAGCAAGGCCTCAGCCTGGCTGGCTGGGGCCCCGCCCCACCGCACCTGCCCTGAGCTGGGGTTTCCCTGTCTGTGAACCCAATGGTAAGACACTGGTCCCACCCCACCCTTCCTGGGTGATGTGAAAATTCAAGGTGTCTTGGAACTCCAGGAAGGAGTTGCCCAGTGCAGGCTGGCACCCTGGGCAGGCTTCCTAGACGAGGCGCCAGGATTTGGGTTGGATCTTGCAACGTTGATTCAATGTGAGGATGATGCCGTCCTCCGAAATGTCCTTCTCCCGACCCTGTTTTCTTTGTTAAATGCAACTTGACACTTGACTGTCAAGAATCAGCTTTGGTGTCATCTCCTCCAGGAGGGCCCCCCGACTGCAATCCTCCTTCTTTATCCAGAGGACACCATTGCCTACTCATGTGTCAGCCTCCCTGGCTGAGACTGAGTTCTTGAGGGTGGGGCCTGGCCAGCTTGGGAGCTAGGTTGTATCTGCTGACCTTGCCGGCTCCTCCAGCCACTTGCAGAGCTCCATGGAGGCCACTGGGCCATTCCTAAGGAAGGCTGGAACCCAGGCCTCTGGGGTCTGGGTGGAGATCCCACTCCAAGGGGGCCGGGAACACCCCAAGCCCTGCCCCTCCCCACCCACCTTCAGGTCGTAGAAGATGATGTCACCGAGCACCTGGTACACATTCACGTAGTGGAGGGTCTCCTCGTCGAACTCCAGCGGCGAGTTGCAGAGCTATAGGGCCTTGAGGTAGAAGTGCTCTGCCAGCTTGCCATGACCCAGCTGATGGTGCAGGGCGGCCAGCCGGTGGTAGGCCATGCGCTCATTCAGCTGGTCCCCTGGGGTGGAGGCCAAAGGGGCAGGTGTGAGGATGTGGCTCCCTGGGGCAGGGAGGGCACAGGCCCCTCTGGAGCAGGTATGCAGACCCCAGGCAGTACACCTGGCTTGCCTGCAGGCACCTGCGGTCACCTGGGCAGCTCTGGCCGGTCCCTTCTGGGTTCCCAGACTCACTTTCCCATCTGCAAAGCAGAATTAATAAGGCCTGCCCCTGTCTACTGTGAGGCTTTGGCAAAGTCGGACTTGGATGGCCCAGCTCTGTGCCTACACATAGCCACCTGCCTATGCTCACTGGTTTTAACCAGGGGAGCCCAAAAGCCATGCAGTCCAGGTGCTCCCAGGCACCCCGGCTCCAGGCAACCCACAGACATAACATCCGACTCCTCCTGGGTGTGTCACAATCGGAGCCCCCTACTTTGGGGAGTCAGCTGCACACCTACTGTGTACTGGGCCACAGGGCACAAGGCGCTGGGGCATGCGGCCTGCCTAGGGTTCCCTGTCTCTGGAGGGGGACAGACGACCCTGGCACAGCACCAGGGGATGCCCGGCCTTAAGGGGCAGACTGTTGGAAGGGGAATTGGGATTTTATCAGCCAGAGAGCTGGGTGGTTGATGAGGGTGGGAAGGGTACAAGAGAAAGGGAATATGCCACTCAGCCTGGCACATACAGGGACCAACGAGATGCCTGGCATGTCTGGAAGGCAGAGGGCACACTGGGCGGCCCTTGTGGTCAGCAGCGGGAACAGGCAGAGGAAACAGAGCTCAGTCAGGCAGGGAGCTCTGCACTGCGTGAGACCTCGGGCTGTGCCGCACAGCTGGACGGGGAAGCCAGTTGGGCAGATCTGCCTGCCTGGACAGGAGACCAGGAAAATCCAGCAGCTGTTTCAGCTCCTGCCCTGCAGTCCTGGAGGCTGGGCTCTGGCAAAGTGTGGGTCCTGGCAGGGTAGGGCTCAGGGGACTTACCCAGAGTGATGCTGAGTGCTAGGGCCACGTAGGCAAACTCCAAGCACTCCTGGGGATTTTCCAGTGTGGCCAGCAGTGCCACCAGCTTGTTGCACAGCTGTAGCTGCAGCTCCGCCTTGCGGTTGCCTGTAGTCATTGCCAGGGCCAGGACCCGGTCCTACCACACAGGCAGGTGGGGTCAGGTTTCCCGTAGCACCCACCTTGCCCAGCGCCCTCCTCAGAGCTCAAACATGTGCTTGGAGCTTCCCACACCCCAGCTACACCTGCACCTCCACACAGCTCTGTGCTCTGGGATAACACACAGTTCAGACACCCAAGTTGGGGGCTGAAGAGTCACCTGAGGCCCATCCAGCTACACCCGGCAGCCTCAGACCCGTATTTCCCACCTGGCCACCGGGGGTCTGACTCGGGGGAGCCAGCACTCCTCTCTGCTCTAAAAACACCACATTTATCTGTGCCCAGGGCTGAGCCACACCGTGAGCTCAGAGGAAGGGAGAAGCCGTCCCACTTCGGGGTGCATGCAGACCCGGGCCTCCCACTGACATGCTGTGTGTCCTCTGACATGTCCCTGTGCCTCTCTGAGCCTCAGTTTCCTCATCTGAAAGATGGGGACAGAACTTCCCGCTCATGGTTGCTTGAGATCATCAGGTACAAGGGTAGAGCCATTGTCACATCCAGGCCCCGAGCGTTTGTCCCGGGCAGGGGCACGGTCAATATCATGCCCGGTGAGACCACTTGGAAACTAGCATGTGCATGGGTGGCCCTGCCTCCAGGTGGGAGGCCTCTGCCCTGCCACACCTGTGCCTCAGCCCTCCAGGTGCCCCCCTGAGGCCCACCCACATCAGCCCACAGGCCAGCTCACCCAGTAGAAGGACACAGCTTTCTCCTGCTCCCAGGCCCCACTGAAGAAGATGTCTCCAGCTGCCTCAAACAGCTCCGGCCCCAGGTTGGGGTCACCTGTGTACAGGACCACATTCTGTGCCACCTGAAAGGAGACAGAAGTTCCCTCAAGACCCACACCTGGTGAGGTGGCCATGCCCACCTTTTCCAGCCTCCTTCCTCTCACACACTACAGGTACACCTGAGCATTTTTCAGACCCTGTGCATTAGGGCTGCCCCCACCACTGGCATGAGGACAATGAACTGATGCACCTGAGTGCCAGGAGATGACTGAGCAGCTGCAGCCCAGGAGCCCGACACCTGTGAATCCTACCACCAGGGCTAGCCCTAGCCCACTCCCCCTGCACTCAAACCAGTCTCCGTGGCCCCCAGATTGCTGGGAGCCCATCCCCTGGCTCCTTTCTGCGTTGCCACATCCCTGCCACATCAAGAGTGTTTGTGGGTGGGCCTGGTCCCCTCTTGGCCATGAGCTCTTGATCCCTCTCCTCAGCTCAAGGAGGTATACAGCAGGTGCTCAGTAATGAAAGCTTCACCAGGCTCGTGGGCTTCACAATTTGTTCCGGATCACACTGTGTTTGGGAAAGCCTCTGAAAACAGCCACTATGATAGATTCATTTTGTAAGGAGATGTGCCACGTGTTGCTTGGAGCAAGTTCTTCTGTGTGTTAACTGAGTGGTCACATTATTTGAGCATGTGCTGTATTTGAGCAGGTGCTGGGCACTGTGAGGGGCTGCGCCTCTGCCCTCAGGGAGAAGATGCTGGCCACTGGGGGAGGATATGAGGGAACCAGTTGGAGGGAGGAAAAAGGCACACAACAGGTGCTCAGCAGTGGCTTAGGAATGAGTGGATGGATGGATGAATGGATGAGGAGATGTAGACACATGGATGGATGGATGAGTGTGTGGATAGATTAATGCTGGGATGGATGGATGGACGGATGGATGGATGGATGGATGAATGGATGGATGGATGGATGGATGGATGGATGGATGGATGGATGGATGGATGGATGGACGGACGGATGGACGGACGGGTGGGTGGATGGATGGGTGGATGGATGGATGGATGGATGGATGGCTGGCTGGCTGGCTGGGTGGAATGATGTGTGTATGTCTGTATGTATGTATGGGTGGGTAGATAATGTATGGATGGGTGGAGGGTAGATGATGTATGTGCATATGGATGGATAGATGGTAGATGAATGTATGGATAAACAAATTGACAGATAGATGAATGGAGGGATGGATTAATAGGTAGATTGGTGGGTGGATGGATGAATGATGGATGGATGGACGAACAGTGAATGGATGGATGGGAGAAAGGATGGATGGAAGGATGGATGGATGGATGAATGGATGGGTGAATGGATGATGGATGGATGGAAGGATGAACAGGAGGATGGATGGATGATGGAAGCATGGATGGATGATGGAAGCATGGATGGATGATGGATGGATGGATGAATGGATAAAAGGATATGTGGATGGATGATGGATGGATGGAAGGATAAACTGGTGATTGGATGGATGATGGAAGGATGAACGGACAGATGGATGGAACAACAGGTGAATGGATGGATAGACGGGTGAATGGATGGATAAAAGGATGGGTGAATGATGGATGGGTGAATGATGGATGGATGAATGGACAGATGGATGAATGGACAGATGGATGGATGAATGGACAGATGGATGGATGATGGATGGATGGATGGATGGATGGATGGATGGATGATGGATGGATGGATGAACAAATGAATGGATGGATGATGGAAGGATGGATGGATGAATGGATAAATGGATAGATGGATGAATGATGGATGGATGGATGAACAGGAGGTGAGTGGATGGTCGATGGAAGGATGGATGGATGACAGATGGATATATGGATGAATGGATAAATGGATGAATGGATGAATGATGGATGGATGAATGGTGGATGGATGAATGATAGATGGATGGAAGGATGAACAGGTGGATGGATGGAAGGATGGAAGGATGAACAGGTGAATGGATGGTTGATGGAAGGATGAATGGACGGATGGATGGATGAACAGGTGAATGGATGGATAGACGGGTAAATGGATGTATGATAAAAGGATGGATGATAAAAGGATGGATGGATGAATGGACAGATGGATGGATGAATGGACAGATGGATGGATGATGGATGGATGGATGGATGGATGGATGATGGATGGATGGATGAACAGATGAATGGATGGATGATGGAAGGATGGATGGATGAATGGATAAATGGATAGATGGATGAATGATGGATGGATGGATGAACAGGAGGTGAGTGGATGGTTGATGGAAGGATGAATGGATGACAGATGGATATATGGATGAATGGATAAATGGATGAATGGATAAATGGATGAATGGATGAATGATGGATGGATGAATGGTAGATGGATGGAAGGATGAACAGGTGGGTGGATGGAAGGATGAACAGGTGAATGGATGGTTGATGGAAGGATGAATGGACGGATGGATGGATGAACAGGTGAATGGATGGATAGACGGGTGAATGGATGGATGATAAATGGATGTATGATAAAAGGATGGATGATAAAAGGATGGATAGATGAATGGACAGATGGATGGATGATGGCTGGATGGATGATGGATGGATGGATAAATGGATGGATGGATGGATGATGGATAGATGGAAGGATGAACAGATGAATGGATGGATGATGGAAGGATAGATGATGGAAAGATGGGTGGATGATGGAAGGATGGATGGATGGATGAATGGATAAATGGATGGATGGAAGGATGAACAGGAGGTGAGTGGATGGATGATGGAAGGATAGATGGATGATAGATGGATGGATGAATAAATGGATGAATGGATAAAATGGATGGATGGATGGATGAATGATGGATGGATGGAAGGACGAACAGGTGAATGGATGGATGATGGAAGGATGGATGGATGAATGGACGAACAGGTGGATGGATGGTGGCTGAATGAATGGATGATAAAAGAATGGATGAATGATGGATGGATGAATGGATGGATGGATGGACGATACATGGATGAATGGAAGGATGAACAGGTGAATGGAAGGATGAACAGGTGAATGGATGTATGATAGAAGGATGGATGGATGGATGGATGGAAGGATGAGCAGGCGAGTGGATGAATGATGGAAGGATGGATGGATGATGGATGGATGGAAGAATGAACAGGTGAATGGATGATGGAAGGATGGAAGAATGGACAGAGAGATGGATGAACAGCTCAATGGATGGATGGATGATAAAAGGATGGATGATGAATGAATGGATGGATGGATGGACAGCTGAATGAAAGCATCATGGATGGATGGAAGATGGTTGGATGGATAATGGAAAGATGGATGGAAGGATGGATGGAAGGATGGACGAACAGGTGAATGGATGGACGAAGAGGTGAACAGAAGCATGATGGATGGACGGATGGATAGAAGGATGAACAGTTGGATGGATGATGGAAAGATAGATGGAAGGATGGATGGATGGACGAACAGGTGAATGGATGGATGGACAGGTGAATGGATGGATGATAAAAGGATGGATGGATGATAGATGGATGGATGGACGGAGGGATGGATGGATGGACGGAGGGATGGATGATGGATGGATGGATGGATGCGTGGAAAGACAAACAGGTGAATGGATGGATGATGGAAGGATGGAAGGATGGATGGATGGATGATAGATGGATAGATGGAAGGACCCACAGGTATATGGGAAGATGATGGAAGAATGGATGGATGATGGATGGATGGATGGAAGGATGAGCAGGTAAACAGATAGATGATGGAAGGATGA
Organism: Macaca mulatta; assembly: GCF_049350105.2. NCBI lineage: Eukaryota > Metazoa > Chordata > Mammalia > Primates > Cercopithecidae > Macaca > Macaca mulatta. Next base: position 104,965,467 of record NC_133411.1, on the reverse strand, counting down.
ATGGATGGGTGGATGGACAGGTGAATGGATGGATAGATGGGTGAATAGATGGATGAGAAAAGGATGGATGAATGATGGATGGATGGATGGACAGATGGATGGATGGACAGATGAATGGATGGGTGGATGGACAGAGAGTGAACAGCACAGGGGTCCTCCTGCATCCCTTGCCACTCACCTGGATGTACAGGTCCACCAGCTCGCTCTGCTGCAGGCTGTAGTAGATCTTCCCTGCTTGCAGGCAGGCACGCGCCTCCTTCTCTTTCTTCTGAAGATCAATGAAAATCCCCAGACTTCATTTAGTGTATTCCAGAGTGGATTTGTAGGCCCTGGAATCAGACACAGGTGTCAGAACAAGGGCTTTCATCCTCCTGGAACCAGTCTGCCTCCTCCTGTGGGTCTGGTGACAGATGAATCTGGAATGTGCGGACTGGGAACGGCCCTCTTGTGTGTGCAGTGTTCTGCCCTTCCCAGGCTACTGGGAGGGCCAGGGTGAACACACACAGCATGGAAAAGATGAAGGATATCCTTCTGAGGGAATTGAGCATCATGCTGCCCTGTGGCAGGAGGAGTGTGCTAGTCCATCTCCCCTGCCTTCCAGACATGGCCTGTGTCTTCTCCAGACGCACCAGGAGCCGTTAGTGTTCAGAGGCTATCTGGGCCGATGGTTCTCAAGGTGTGCAGGTATCACAGTCACCCGGAGGCCTGTCCCTATAGCTTGCTGGCCCTGCCCACAGAGCTTCCGGCTCCACAGGCCTGGGGCAGGCCCTAGAACTCCCACTTGCCACAGGCTCCTAGGTGACATGGATCCTGCTCTGCTGGTCCAGGGACTACACTTTGAGAAGCATGGCTCTAGCACACTGGCCCATTTTCCTTCTGTGAACCTGAGGCCAAGACTGGAGCCAGTCTCCCAGGTCCCCATGGAATCTGGCTCCTTCCCTGCTCTCTCAGTAAGTCTGACACTCGACGGGGTGTGACTGCAGCAATGTCACTGGGCCCTGTGGGTGGAGTGGCCAGGGCCATGGTTACCCCACCAGGTCAGGATGCTTGGGGGAAGCCGAGTAGGCCACATATGGGATGTGAGACCTTGAAACCCTGCCCCAGGGAAGCAGGTGACACAACTGGCTCTGTCTTCTGTGGGAGAGAAGCCACAGGTGGCTGCTGTGGTCACATTTAAGGGGACAGATGAAGGCCAGGAGTAAAGATTCGGGGCAGTCAGAGGTCAGATGACAAAAGCCACCATAGTAGGAAGAACAGCCCGAGTGCACGTACTGCCTCTGCTGGGGTGGAGATGACCTTTGACCCAACAAGGGAGGCTCAAGCTGGGACTCACGGGCCAGCAGCAGCCCTGGAACGACCCCAGGCCCACCAGCTCAAAGCATCTGATGCCAAGGAACCAAATGATCAAAAGGAGAGGGGCTGCTGGGGTCCTGGGCCAGATTTCTTGTGCCCCCCTCCCTGCCCTGCCCGTCCCCACCTCCACCACTGCAAAGCCAGCCCTTACCGCTCGGTACCCAGGGACAGGTAGAGCTGACTGATGGTCTCCAGGAGCTGCCCCTCCAGCACCTTGTCGGCCACCTTGCGGGCCAGGGAGAGCTGGAGCTCATGGTAGATGACACACTGGGCCTCACTGGGCATGACAGTGCCGTAGAAGTAGCACAGCCGCTGGAAGGACCGCAGCTGGCCTGGGCAGAAGACAAAATGGAAGACGTTAGTCTCCCAGCATTGAAGCGAGGCTGGCTGGGCTCGGAGGACCCTGCGCCATGCTTGCCTCTTTCACACCTCTGTGAGCCTGGGCCCCATAGGTGGGGAGACTGAGCACAGACAGGCCATGCACCCATTTCAGGACAGATTCCGAACACACAGTTACATGGGCACACCTTGGTGCAGATGCTCATGGTAGAGGCCGGCCTTCTTTACAACTCCCAGGGCTGAGGTCCTGGCCAGGCTCGGCCCCTGCACCAGGCCATCTATTTCTGCTTCACAAAGCCTCTCTGGCCAGGACCAGGGCCGCCTTCAGCCTGAGCTGATGAGGCCAGGGGCACAAGTAGCCCCTGTCGCAGATGGAACCCTGAGAGAGCAAAGCCAAGCATCATGTCTGCCACATACGGCATCATGTTGGGGGAACGGGGTTCAAAGCTGGGCCCTGGCGTTCCCACACATGCTTCTCTCATGCAACCAGGCTCCCAAGCCACAGGCTCACTGACCTCTCCCAAAGCCAGGGCGCTGGGGACAGTGGAAAGCTTCTGATTTTCTAGTGCCAGAAACATTCCGGAGATTAACACAGGAAACCAGGTACGCCAAATGGACAGCTGTTACACACACCACCCAACAACAGCTGAATACACAGTCCTCTCGAGCACCCATGGGACATTCCCCATGACAGACCATGTGCCAGGCCACAAAATGAGCCTCAGTGAATGGAGAAGGTCTGAGACCAAAGCAGAGGTGTTCTTCAGCTGTACTGGCATGAAACTGGAAATCAACAGTGAAGGAAATGTGAGAAATTCAAAAATATGTGGAAATTACACACTCCTAAACAACCAGTGAGTCAAAGAGACCATCAGGGAAACTGAAAACTAATTTGAGAAGAATGCAAACAAATGCACAGCCCGGGCCAGCGCGGTGGCTCACGCCTGTCATCCCAGCACTGTGGGAGGCCGAGGCGGGAGGATCGCTTGAGTCCAGGAGTTTGAGAACAGCCTGGGAAACATGGTGAAATCCCGTCTCTATAAAAAAATAAAATATAAAAATTAGCCGGGTAGGGTGGTGCATGTCTGTAATCCCAGCTACTCGGGAGGCTGAGGCATGAGAATGGCTTGAACCTGGGTAGAAGCTGCAGTGAGCCAAGATTACACCACTGCACCCCACCCTGGGCAATAGAGCAAAACTCTGTCTTTAAAAAAAAAAAAAAAAAAAAAAAGCACAGTGTATCAAAAATTCCAACATGCAGCTAAGGCAGTGCTGAAAGGGAAATTTATAACTGTAAATGTCTACATTCAAAGACGAAGAAAAATCTCAAATCAAAAACCTAACCTTCCACCTTGAGAAACTAGAAAAAGAATGAACTAAACCCAAAGCAAATAAAAGGAAGAAAATAATAAATATGAGAGTGGAAATGGGAAGTAAAAATACAGAGAATGGAAAAACAAAAGAGATAATCAACAGAACCAAAAGTGGGTTTTTTGAAAATAATAACAAAATTGACAAATCTTTCACCAGACTGACCAAGAAAAGAAAGAGGGACACAAATGACCGAAATCAGAGACTGAGCACCATGGCTCACGCCTGTCATCCCAGCGCTTTGTGAGGCCGAGGTGGAAGGATCGCTGAGGCCAGCATTCAAGACTAGCCTGGGGGAACATGATGAGACCCCATCTCTAATAAAAAGAAATAAATAAAAAATTAAAAACCCAAGTTTCTAAAATGAGAAATGAAAGAGGAAACATTATTGCCAACCTGACAGAAATAAAAGGATTCCATGAAAACACTACGAACAACTCTACACCAACAAATCAGACCATCTAGACACAACAGCCAAACTCCTAAAATGACACAAACTACCAAAAGTGACTCAAAAATGACCCCAAGTAAGCATGTGGGGTATCAGCGCCGCCCTCGGTCTCCTTGACCATTCAGGGCAGGGTAGGGAGATAGGGAGGCATGATCCCCGTTCCCTGGCCTGCATTTCCAAGTCTGAATCCCCCAGCACCCTGGGGAGGGCCTCGTAGGAGGAGGTGCCACAGGCTATTGTGCCAGGAGCCACGGGAGGCTGCAGTGGGGGTTGGGGCGCTGGATTCCTGGAGGGTCTCCTTCCAGTCAGAGAATGCCCCTGGGGAAGAAGCCTGGGTCTGAACCCCCCACCCCTCCTTGGGCAGATATGTGGGACCGGGGCCCCTTCACATGGTCCTTCCCAAAATCTCATCCCTCCTAGGGCCAGGAGTGGGTGCCAGGCCTGTGCTGGGAAATGGGCAGATTTGGCCACAGCCCCTGGGGCTCTGGTCCAGGCCACAGGAGGCAGCTCTGAGTGCTCTCACTATGCCATGACAAAGCACTGCAAGGCAGAGGGGACCCACAACAGTATCCCTTGTCTCGGCCATTTCCCTGGACTCAACTTCCTCATCTATCCTCTGCGGCCTAGATTTCGGACAGCCCTGCCCACCTACTGTCCATTCACTGCTCAGTCTGCAGTGACTGTTGGATAGCACTCCATGGCTCCCCAGTGCTCTTGGGGAAAAGGCCAAGCCACAGCCTGAGGCCCCAGGCCCTGCTTAGCTCTCCAGAAGAGCTTCTCACCATCCAGCACCCAACCCACGCACTCCTAACTCTGCACCTCCCTGCATAAGCCCTGCTCACTCACCCCCGCTCACACCCCACTTATCCCCGCTCACACTTCCGCTCACTCACCCCAATCACACCTCCGCTCACTCACCCCCACTCAGTCATCCCCGCTCACACTCCCACTCACTCACCCCATCACACCTCCGCTCACTCACCCCCACTCACTCATCTCCACTCACACTCCCGCTCACTCATCCCCACTCACTCACCACCGCACCCCACTCATCCCGGCTCACACTCCTGATCACTCACTCCCATCACACCTCTGCTCACTCACCCCCACTCATCCCCGCTCACTGACCATCACACCTCCGCTCACTCACCACCACTCACTCATCCCCGCTCACTCACCCCCACTCAATCACCCCCACTCACTCACCGCCCCTCACACCCCCTTTGTCCCCGCTCACTCACCCCCACTCGCTCACCCCTGCTCACACCCCACTCATCCCCGCTCACACTCCCACTCACCCCCATCACACCTCCACTCACTCACCCCCACTCACTCATCCCCGCTCACTCACCCCCACTAGCTTATCCCTGGTCCTTCACACAGGCTACACCACCAGCCCCTCCACCACCACCTATTACTTGACTAAATCCTCTCAACCCTCTGGTCCCAGACTAAGAGGCTTCCCTAACCCGGGGCCAAGTGCTGCCCCGCCATCACGCCACTCACCCTTTTGTGGCTTCTCTGGCCTAAAACTCACATTCCCACGCTCAGTCCCTGCCACCCGAGGACCCCACAAGCCCCATTTATGGGTGGGGCCTGGCACACACTGCACAACGAGCTGCTTTTGCATGAACTGCTCTGCGGCTTCGGGCAATCACCCGCCCCGTGTCCTTTGTGAAGTGGGATGACAGGTGCGCAGCCTGCCAACACACCAAGCAGATAAGACGGGCACAAGAACCGGCGTTCAGGGCCTGGCTCATGGAGGGGCCCCAAGTCCCAGCTCAGCAGAGCCTGTCTTGATCCCAGGGTTATGGCTAGGGATTCCCAGCACGCAGGACTTTCCGTGCTCAAGGCAGCATGGTCCCTGGGCAAACTGGGAAGAGCTGGCTGCCCCAGTAGGGCAGAGGGCCTGGCCTTGCATGGGAACCGCCTGTCTCCAGGGCGCTTGCCAACATCTGCTGCTGGCCATGACTCAGCACTTTCGATGGTGGAAAAACCACCACTTGTTTCTGAATCACAAACCCCAGGTGTGCCCTGATGCGAGTGGCCCCGGAAGGTGAACAGGAGGAACCGGGGCACTCACTCTCCACATGGCCCATCTCCACAGCGACTGGAAGGGCCCACTCATAGTAGCCCTTGCCCTGCTGGGCCGGACCCTGGTGGGTGCAGAGGTGGCCCAGCTGCAGGAGCACGTGGGTGAAGTCCCGGCCACACTCCCTGCAGGGCAGCCTTGAGAACAGCCGCACGGCCTCCAGGAGGTGGTGCTGGGCCAGCCTGCTGGCACCCGCGTGCAGGCACAGGGTCCCGAAGTTGGCCAGCACCACTGCCTGGTTCCTCCGCTGGCCCAGGTCCTGAGCCGCCCGCAGGGTGCGGTAGTAGCCCTAGGCTGCCTGTCTCATCCGGCCCAGCAGGGCAAGGGCTACTATGCCTTCAGAGCCACGTCTCTCTCTTGTCATCTAACCCATTTAAACTCTCCTTTCAAACTATATGCCAGACCTAACCACTTCTCACCTTTCTCATCATTTCCAACCAGGTCCAGCCCTCATCACAGCGCTCTGGGTTACTGCAAAAGCCTCCCAATCGCCAGGCACAGTGGCTCATGCTTGTAATCCCAGTACTTTGGTAGGCCAAGGCAGGTGGATCATCAGAGGTCAGGAGTTCAAGACCAGCCTGGCCAACATGGTGAAACCCCTCTACTAAAAATACAAAAAATTAGCCAAGCATGGTGGTGGGTGCCTGTAATCCCAGCTATTCGGGAGGCTGAAGCAGGAGAATCACTTGAACACACAAGGCAGAGGTTACAGTGAGCCGAGATCGTGCCATTGCACTCCAGCCTGGGTGACAAGAGCGAAACTCCATCTCAGAAGGTTTTAAAAAAAAAAAAAAAGCCTCCCAACCTACCTCTCTCCTTCCACCTTTCACCCTACCCTGCATTCTACCTTCCACTCTCAAACATTTCAGAAAAAAAAAAAAAGTTATATCCACAGAGAGAGAAAGAGAAAGTACAAATGGGGTGAAATGTTTGGGGAATCTGAGGGAAGAGTATATGGGAATTCTCTGTACTATTTTTGCAACTTTTCCATAAGTCTGGATTATTTTGAATTCAAGAGTTAAACAAAGAAAAAACAAAAACCAAAACAAAAACAAAACACTATCTCCATTTGTGAATCCATCCTGTCTTTCCCCTGGCAACTGAAGGATGCTCTCAACTAAGCACATCTATTTTTTCATGAACACTAAAAGAATCCTTGCCTAGTTTTGACTTTCTGTGCTTGGCAGTAGAATTTCATATATGTGTGTGTGTACATATATGTGTGTGGTGTGTGTGTATATACAGAAAGGGAGAAATATATATGTGTGTATATATATAAATATATTGTAAATTTATAATGGTAATGTGTATATATATAAATATATGTGTGTGTTTAGATATATATAATACATACCCCATAGGCTGTCCTTAACCAGTTCTAAACTTAGTCAGAAAAACACATACCTAAGCAGAGAATTTCAAAATAATAAGATGAATATTTTGATAGAGGGATGTGTTGCTATGGAACATGCTGCTAAGACACAAAACCTCCTAGATGGGGCAAAGAATGAACGAAGTTTTGCACCTATAGGCACCCCCTCTGATATCCCCTCAAACGTTTATATTTATATGCATTTGCTTCCCCCAGGACCCCCGTTTCATAAGGGTTAGTCCTAGAGCCTAGCAAGTTCCTACTACAGCTGGCACACATATGCCATTCAAGAAACAGTGGCTGAGTGAATGACGAGTTAAGAACCATTTGTCAGCCAGTGCTCAGTAATACAAAATGCACTGGTATGCAAACTATATTTTTGTTGAAAGCAAGGGCAGGATCACAAATTATCTTTCCAGAGAAACCAAACCTCAAAAGCTTCTTTACCCTACTAAAGCACGTTATAAGAAGCTCCCCTTACATAAAAGAAAACCTCCTCATTCGTTATCAATGGCATGGAAACCTAATAAGCCTTCACCTCTGATGACATCTCTTCCATCCCCAGGGCTAGAAGAAGGAGGTTCTGGAAACCCTGGTAGTTGTGAAGGTGGCTCCCAGCTCTGACAGTCTTGAACCCTGCGGGTGCGGAGGTCACACAGCAGAAGAACAACAGAGGGAAGCATCATCAGGCTTTGAATATGTTTGAACCAGAGATGGCAAATAGGCTGCAGCCAACTGAAAACACCAGAGATTCATGGTGGCCACCTGAGGGGTTGTGCTCTTAAAAAACAAAAATAAAAATTAAAAATTAAAAAATTAAAAAAGGAAGGGGTCAAGAATCCATCAGGTCTGACTGAGATGTGTATCAGTGACTAACACCTCATATGGCAAAAGTACTCCGGTGCGCTTTGGGTACTCACAGCTTCAGCAGTATTCAAAGGCGTGTGCTTCCCTAAGACTAAGCCACGGGAATACCCCCAGCAACAATGCCAGGAGAAACGTCTAACATGGATTTGGCTAGAAATACAGTTGTCTTTAACAAATTAACACTGAATAAATCCTGACTTATTAGAGCCTGCGAGAATGACATTCTCAATAACAGTTATCACTACAATCTCCAAACATCTGCAATCCTGCAAGGAGGAACTGTGACAGCGCAGGCCACGTGTCCAGACGGCTTCCCAGACTGCCTGTCACAGAATAAAAGAAATGAAACCCCCCCTAAGAATGTCTTCACTCACATTTAGCCAGTTGTTCCTTTGTGTGCATCTCTTTGCTAAAATGGCCATTCTTCCCCACAGCCTGAAGTCATACACTAAAATAAATGAGACTCACATGAAGCCAGAAACGTGCAGATGCCAAGGAAACCAACACAAACGAAATGGGCTGGAGAGTGTGGCCAGGAGGATGGTACTTCCCAGGAAGCAATTACTTCATCTCTGCCCATGAAGCAGGCAGCTGTCACTGTCCCCCAGGCCCACGCCAGCCACTCGAAGTAGGTTCTAACCAAACTACCTCCAACAATCAACATAAATACACCACACAATTGGCTTCTGAAAGGACACCTTGCAACCAACAAGAAACTGCTAGCACAGCTTTGAAAAACTGTGCAACTAAAATCCTTGGAAAGGGATCAACACTGCCACATTTTGACTCAAATACTGTTTCGTGGTAGCACTGCAATAATTCACTGAAACAAAAGAATGAATGAGGAACATTATATAAATGAATATAAAAGAATGAATGAAGAATGAACATTATATAAATGAATGTTTATATAGGAATCAGAGGAAGCATGACTAATCATTTAAAGAAATAGGTCAAGAAACTGCTAGGTTCAGATGCTACCGTGAGACACTGTCAGGGCCTTAGGCAAATTCACTTCTCTTGGTCCTGTTTCTAGGTTCATCAAAAATCAGCTTCGGATTAGGGAATCTGTTGCTTTCCAATGCCTTCCTTCTGCGATTCCAGCCCAGATTTTAGGACTGCTCTCCCACTTGGTATATGAAAGCACTTTCTATGTACAATAGCAAGAGTACATTTCTGTGTTGAATGCGGTTTGGGACCTACTCTATGAGGCAGAATATCATCATGTAATTTTAAGCATGACAACAAGGCACACTCTAGATAAGGATAACACATAAGGCATGGCCATACACCTGTGTGTGCCTGGCAGGGAGATGGGGAAGTCTCATTTAATGAAGCCGGGGTGCCTGTTGCACCTTAACATCCTCAGTCCACATCAAGTTCACAACGTCCTTCTGACATCAAACCACAGGTATCACATACTTTTCCATACTTTCCACCCAAGATTAAAATATGCAGAGCACACCGTGATAAAGACGCCTCCATCCCCAGCATGTGGGCTCACATTCTGTAGAATTACATACTTTCAGGGCAAAATGGTGACCAGGTTGTAGTGGCAAGCAAGACTGGGCTCCGTGGGGACAGCAGGCCCTGCAGCAGCCACCACTCCAGTTGCCACAGTCTGATGCAGCTGCAGAGAAGCTGTGGCTGAGGCCATTCACTTTGTGAGAGAACCGCACAGGAGGGAAAAGGTAGGGAAGGTAGGGAAGAGGGCAATGTCAGGCTTCTGAGCCCAAGCCAAGCCATCGCATCCCCTGTGACTTGCACATATATGCCCAGATGGCCTGAAGTAACTGAAGAATCACAAAAGAAGTGCAAATGCCCTGTCCGGCCTTAACTGATGACATTCCACCACAAAAGAAGTGAAAATGGCCGGTTCTTGCCTTAAGTGATGATATTATCTTGTGAAATTCCTTTTCCTGGCTCATCCTGGCTCAAAAAGCTCCCACACTGAGCACCTTGTGACCCCCACTCCTGCCCACCAGAGAACAACCCCCCTTTGACTGTAATTTTCCTTTACCTACCCAAATCCTATAAAATGGCCCCACCCTTATCTCCCTCCACTGACTCTCTTTTAGGACTCAGCCCGCCTGCACCCAGGTGATTAAAAAGCTTTATTGCTCACACAAAGCCTGTTTGGTGGTCTCTTCACACGGACGTACATGACAGGCAGGTGCAGAGCCAGGGAAGGATCTGTGATGAGACCAGAAAGGAATGCGCCTCCCTGTACACACACTCGGAGTTTATGACAATGTGGGTAGGGGGCTGAACTGGATGCCTGAGAACATTCCTCCAAGTTCCTTTGCTGATTTTCTAAATATTGGTGTAAACTCTGAACTCAGAAAATTTTTTTAAATCACTTCAATCAACATCTTTGTCTGGTGCTCAGCATCATCATGTCTACATGATTATCTAGAAAACCAACTTCAGTTCTAAGGCTCACGTCCTCCTACAGTGTCCCAGGGATTTTACAAGGGAATGCACCTCTCATTCGCATCAAGAACACACACAACTACCATTAAATAAATGCTTAATTTGCTTACACAATTTTTTAAACACCCAGATTTGAAATACAATAGAGAAGACAACTTTTTGATAGCTCTGCTTGCCAACTGGAGAAAATAACCTGCCATGATTTCTAACCAGTCAACCACCTGTCTTCCCTGGCTGCAGTAGGAGCAATCTTTCTGAGCTCAGGATTAAAAAGAACCTAGCTGGTTAAGGGACAGATAATCATCAGTTCTCAGCAGGCCTCCTGGGTCCCAAATCCCCATGTGATACGTGGAAGTAAAAAGCTATCAATGACCAAGCATCTGGACGCTTATCCCACCTTGCCATCTGCTTCTCCTGCCATGCAAATATAAAATTAATAAGCCTGCTATTAGAGAACAGAGTTGGTGCTGCATCTGTCTTCCTAAAATTACGGATAATTACCAGCCCACAATGGCTTCTAATCAGATTTGAGTGGTCCCTTAGACAGGAAGCTAAAGTGCCTCAGCCCTAAACTGAGAAGAAAACAGAAACTGGAATGTTCTAGGTTTGATTTTTTTCGCCCTTGTTCTAAAGTTGCTGTCCCCAAATCTCCTTCTACTGTCTTGTTTATAAAATGTATGAGAAACAGGGAAATTTAAAGACACTATAGAAATGGCCACTTTTTCTAGGTACAAACTTCGTCAACATGATTTTCAGCTGCTGGGCTTTTTCTCCACAAACTGTGAGCCTGGAGTACATTTTTCTCCCTCGTGGTTACACATTCAGAGTCAGGGAAAGTGGCTTTAGCAGTAAAGAGGGGAGTGCAGTGAGAAGTGACCGGGCACTGAGAAGGGCAGACAGGGACTCTACCTCGGTGGCCTGCAGCATTCCTGGGCCTCGGCCTTTACTTTTCTATCTGTACAAGGGATCTAAAGGCCCGTGATTCTAGGCCACGACAGCTCTTCATACACACATACGCAAATATCACACGCCTATGTGAAAAGCTGTGACACTTGGCTGATTTCCTGAAGAAGTTATCTTGTATCATTTCTACTCAAGTACTCCACCTCCTTCCAGACAAGTATCTGAGGATGATGGGCGATCCCACAGCAATGTGTGTAACCTCTCCTGCTTATGATCCCTGTTCACATAGCATTTTCCAAAAGCATTTGGTGTGAAGTGCCAGAAGAAAGAAGAAGAAGGTTCTTTTAGCCCATTCATTCATTCAACAAATATTGACTGACTAACTACGTGCCAGGCACTGGTGATATAACAAGGAACATACATATTTTTGTAGGTAGAGACAGACAACCAAAAAGTATGTTAAAGAGTGATCAATGCTGTAGAGGAAAATACACCAGGAAACAGGAAAGAAGAATACCCCTAGCCACCCTACACTGGGGTGATGCTAGCGTTACAAAATGGAAACAGCGGCCGGGCACGGTGGCTCACACCTGTAATCTCAGCTCTTTGGGAGACTGAGGCAGGCAGATCATCTGAGTTCAGGAGTTCAAGATCAGCCTGACCAATACGGCGAAACTCTGTCTCTACTAAAAACATAAAAATTAGCTGGACGTGGTGGCACACACCTGTAATCCCAGTTACTCAGGAAGATGAGGCACAAGAATCACTTGAACCTGGGAGGCAGAGGTTGGAGTGAGCCGAGGTCGTGCCACTGCACTCCAGCCTGGGTGACAGAGCAAGACTCTGTCTCAAAAAAAGTAAAAATAAAAATAAAATGTAAACAGAGAATAAGATACCAAAAGAAAGAACGTGAACGATTAATTGTAACAAAAGCCTTTGTAAGCTGATACTTTCCTTCCTGGATCCTTTTACCTTACAAATGGAAAAAAACGGTGGGTAGGGGTAGCATCAAAATTATGGTGATGTTTTAAGATGGCTTTGGGTTTCAGATATCTGACAGCCATACTCATGTACTTCAAGGAGAAAGCTCTAGCTCTGTAAGCCATCTGGGCAATGGTTTAATGTCTTTTTTTTTTTTTTTTTTTTTTTTTCCCAGAGGATTTTTAAAGTACAGGAAAACGTGTGTGTTTATTTGGCTGCTCTGTGCCCGCACACGTGCAAACTGTGCTAACAGGTTTTTCCATGTTTTGCTGAATTTGCCAGCTTGCCATAAACAGGCTTCCATGTCTTAATTGTCTATAAATAGCACGAACACACAAAAATGCAAATCAAGACAAGCTGTCCCTTCAACTGCTGCTGCCATGATGACAGCGAGCGACAATTGGCCAAATCAATACATGGAGACTGAAGCTGTCCGGCAGAGAGCACAGGGCCGACTGCTTTTCCCATAGCATTTAAAGAAACAAGCGGAAACAGCTCTCCACACAGGACAGACACGTCCTTTGTTCTTTGAATAAATGCTGCCAATGCCCAAAATACTTTCTCCATCACACTATCTATATGGAATTCAAGTTCCTTCCAATACCATGAGTAACACCAGTGATAGACTATGTTTAGCCATAATGACCCATTAGCATTCTTTTTCCTCTAAAATGTTGAAATAATAACATTGAGTGTGCACTCACGAGGTGCCAGGCTCTGAGTTTGATCTCGTTTAGTTCTCATTGAAATCCGGTAAGATCAGTACCATATTCTCTCATTTTTCATAGATGAGGAAACTGAGTCATAGAAAGGCTAAGTAAGTTGTCCATGGTCACAGGTTATTTAGGAACTTTTCTCCAAACTTTCAAAAGTTAACTACTGCCACTATTACTAATGGGTTTCTGTTTGTTTGTTTTTCTTTTTTTTTTTTTTGAGACAGGGTCTTGCTCTGACCAGACTGGAGTGCAGTGGCGTAATGATGTTTCACTGCAGCCTCGACTTCCCGGGCTCAAGTGATTCTCGCACCTCAGCCTCTCCAGTAGCTGGGATTACAGGCATGAGCCACCACACCTGGCTAATTTTTTAATTTTTATTTTTTGTAGGGATGGGGTTTCACCATGTTGCCCAGACTGGTTCCGAACTCTGGGCTCAAGAGATCCTCCCAGGTCGGCCTCCCAAAGTGCTGGGATTACAGGTGTAAACCACTGTGCACAGCCCTACAAATGCGACTTGTACAAAGTCAGAGCAGTGAGCAGGAAGAGAACAGAGACTTCAGTGAGTCTCCTGGCTGTTGCAACACCATATCCCTCCTCCATACCGTAATGTGTCTACACCCACCAAGCTCCTAGATGTTGAAGGCAGGCCAGCTCAGAGCCGAAACAGCAGTAAAGAAAGAGAAGATGCAGACATGCGTCTTGATTTCAGTTCGAGCGTGCGTCTCTCCCCTGCAGCTGCACAGGCAGAAACCAGGGGCCTGAGTCTGAGGCAGTGTGTTTGGTTCCTGGCAGGTAATCTTTTGGGAGACCATCCCATACAATTAGTGTTACACTTCTCAAAAAGGAAGTGAGACTTTTATAGAAAAATCGATTCCATTTGGGAGAAAGGTCTAATAAAACTACAAAAGGATAATACAACAACAAATTAAATTCATCTGTCCAAACTGAAATCCCAAAGCCCTCTGGGCACACAGCTGCTTTTCTGAGCTGAAATTCAGCTCCAGCTAAGAAACAGGTCAACTTTTCTAAAAAGATTCTTTTTCACAAGCCTTCAATAAAAATTCCTTTCCCTCACTTGTCATTTTCCAGATTTAATGGCTCCGTTGGCCTTCCTCTTATTTAGGCCATGAGCACTGACTGCATGTCTGCTATGGCTGGGACTCCAAGGGAGGCACCCTAGGGAACACAGATGACGGCAGCACAGCGACACCCTCAAGGAGCACACACGGGGAAGGCAAGATGATACCATGGCAGCCTTCAAACAGAAAAGAACTTGGCCTCCATACCCCGTCTCACTTCTAGAAAACAACGATGCTGAGTCAGTAACATTTACCGAACAGCCTGCAGTGTGAAGGCAGGCACGAGGGGGCTCCATGCGGGGAAGAGCACCTTCAGAAGGGGGCATGCAAGCAACGTGCAGGCAGGAGACACTCCCACTCACAAGGGCCAGCCTGGGGGCCTGCAGAAATGCCCATGCATCTGGGAGGAGGGAGAGAGGACAAGATACTTAAATGCTCCAAAATGAATAGAAGCATCCCAAGAACCTCCCCCAAAATGGGGCAGGGATTTACGAAAGACCAAACCGAGCATGCGCAGTTACCTGAGCATAGCGCCACCAGAGCGAGCTATCAAGGAAGAAACAGGGTCACTAGAAGCCTGAGCCTCTACTCCCAGCTCTGCAACTCATTCACCCTATGACCTTGGTGAAGGCTCTTAGCTTCTGTGAGCCACAAGAGAATCACGGGAAAACAGAAGATATGAAAACTGCTCTGCCTTTTTCACAGAACTGCTGAGGGAATAAAATCAGATAATGGATTTTTAAATTCTCTGTGAATTACGAAGCAAAATACAAACGTATGAAATCATTCTTACCATTAATAACAGCACTGTAAAATTAAGAGCAGAGTTAAGACAACAGCATTTTCCACCCCCCGACTCCCGAGAGAAATAGTGAGTCCAGCTGATGTATTTGGGCAACCCCAGTATCTAGGCTTTGAGAGCCTCAAACAGCTCAGGAACTCTGACAGTATCACTCCAGCCCAGTGCTCATTAAGTTCTCCAAGACAGCCACTGACATAAAATACTACAGCTTTTTCAGCTGGGCTTGAAGCCCTCCTCCAAGCTCACAGCACAGCTAAACAATGAAGAAGAGGTTTTCTGCTACTAGGCTCAAAAGCTGGCTTTTGTAGATTCCCATAGAAAGAACATTCAAGGCCAGGCGTGGTGGCTCATGCCTGTAATCCCAGCAATTTGGGAAGCCGAGGCAGGAGGATCACCTGAGGTCAGAAGATCAAGAACAGCCTGGCCAATATGGCGAAGCCCCGTCTGTACTAAAAATACAAAAATTAGCCGGGCATGCTGGCGGGCACCTGTAATCCCAGCTACTCGGGAGGCTGAGGCAGGAAAATCGCTTGAACTCAGGAGGCCGAGGTTGCAGTGAGCTGAGATCACGCCACTGCACTCCAGCCTGAGGGACAAGAGCGAAACTCCATCTCTAAGAAAAAAAAAATAAAGAAAGAGCATTCTTTTTTGCTGATGTTTAATTTCCTGTGCTTAATACAGAGAAATCATACAACACTGAAATCCTGAAAAACATATCATAAAAAGCATTTAGTGACTGAAAAGACATTCAATATAACCTGTAACAGTGAGTTCCCCTCCTCTTTCCAGCGAGCTCCACTAATGCTGTGACCCTTAACAATGCTTTCACTAACACAGAGAAAATTTAATAGGACCGCTTACCCCTCTCAGCTGACAGCTAAACCAGTGCTTCTCCCTGGGCTCACTAAAGATTGCCTTTACCTAAAACCAGGCTGCAATGACCCTGTAGATGTTGACTAACAATTTCAAAATTCCCATATTCTTTGTCCACTCCTAAGGAAGGTGAACTGAAGCCAGGTGTCTCCAAGTCAGAACTAACAGAGGCCTTAAACATCAATGGCCCATCCCCTTCTTTGACAACCAGGGGATCTAAAGCTGAGATTATGGAAGAAAACAGCCTGCTTAGGAACAAAGCGGAAACCAAAGCCTAGTCACTTAACCTCTGGTCCAGAAATCCTGTGACAATCCAGCACCCATATAGGATGAGTCTCCCTAACCAGAAACTCCGAAATCCCCAACTTTTTGAGTGCCGACGTGACGCTCAAAGAAATGTTCATTGGAGCAGCTCAGATTCTGGATTTTTGAATTCAGGATGCTCAACCAGCAAGTGCAATACAAATATTCAAAAATCCAAAAATGCAAAAAAATCTGAGACACTTCTGATTCCAAGCAGTTTGGATGAGGGATATTCAACCTGCATTTTTTTTTTTCCTCTAATGAAGGAAATTAAAAATGAGGACCGAGCAAAGTCATTCAACCCATACTAAAGTCATTCAATAGTTTAATTAGTACCCATTTAAAGTTAAGTGCTACCCGCAGATATTTAAAAGGATGAACACATACATGCCTATAATCCCAGAACTTTGGAAGGCCGAGATGGGAGGATCACCTGATGTCAGGAGTTCAAGACCAGCACGGCTAGCATGGTGAAACTCCATCTCTACTAAAAATGCAAAAATTAACCAGGCATGGTGGTGCACACCTGTTATCCCAGCTACTCGGGGGGCTGAAGCACGAGAATCGCTTGAACCTGGGGGGAGCACGTTGCAGTGAGCCAAGATCACACCACTGTACTCCAGCTTGGATGACAAAGCAAGACTCTGTCCAAAAAAAAAAAAAGAAAAAAGAAAATTAATTTAAATTGTGTTTTCACATGCAGCCCATGTTCCCATAACACAAGCCCTGCTCTGTGCTCCAAGGGCACACAGGGTGCCCCTTTATCTTAATACTCACCATATTCCATGGCAGCCATTGGCACATGTCTGTCCATCACACTAGACTTCCTGTGCATGAGGCAGGGATCATATATTATTACCTTTCTGTCCCCAATGTCTGGCCTAGAAGACACTCAGTAAATGATTACTGAACTAAGTCAGTTACTAAGACATGTTAAACTTGTATTAACAAAAATGTCTGGCCTAGAAGACACTCAGTAAATGATTACTGAACTGAGTCAGTTACTGAGACATGTTAAACTTGTATTAACAAAAATGTCTGGCCTAGAAGACACTCAGTAAATGATTACTGAACTAAGTCAGTTACTAAGACATGTTAAACTTGTATTAACAAAATTAATTCAATAAGTTTGCCAATGCAGCGTTCATACCACACAGCTTAAATCTCAACCTGCGGATTTATCTTGTGTTCTGCTAGATTATCACCTATTAACATTCAGGAGGCACCTAGTATGTGCTAGGCATTACTAATTGCTGGGGACCTAGCAGTGACAAAACAACATTCCTTGTTCGAAGAGGAGTTCTAATAGAAAGAGGAATAGAAGGAACAGGCTAGATTGATGAGAGAGCTAAGAAAAGGACAGGCTGCCATGGGAAGCACCTGGTCTTGTCTGGATGGTACATAGTTAACGAAGTCTGAGTGCTTCATATGGCATAAGATCATCTCCTCCAAAGAAGCGAATGAAGCTTTGATTCCCCAGTACCGGAAGTCACCATAAAGATGCACACAGCCACATGCTTAGTGTAGGAAGTGAAACCAACCAACCAAACAAAGCTCCAACTTCCAGAGGCAACAGTCCAATTATGAAATCCTCTGGCTACGTTCAATTGAAATTCAAGGTATTCAAGAGGCTAATATTTAAGTGATAAATTAACCCAACCACTTAAAACTAAACTAGTCTTTGGTTCAAGGCGTAAGGGTATATACTACCTTTACAAATTTATTAGCTCTTAATATTTACATTTAAATATGATGATGATGGTGTAATAATAACTTTACTGAGTAGTTACTATGTGTTAGGCACCAAACTAAGCACTTTACACACACATTTGCACAATCCTGTGAGATGATAATGACTCCTTGTCATCCCATTTCATAGCTGAAAGTCAGGTTTATATAAGCTTAAAAACTTGCCCCAGATGACACAGCTAGTTAGCAAGACGCAGGCAGCCTGACTCCATAGGCCTTGTTTAAAGAAGGAATATTTATAAACTGTCCAGCACAGCAGTGGTACAAACAAGAGTTCAATAAATGCCTAAAGAGTACTTCATACCCAAAATTGTTTCCCGCCAATCAAACTACACTTACTCTGGTTCTGCATAACCAACTGTCAAATCATTGTTCCATGAAGAAAAGGTGGAACGGGTAGAGATCAGAATAGAGTGAATAACTGGTAAATATACTTCATGGCAGGTAGTAACAGGAGGTGGCATTTAGGCTATTTCCACATTTGTTTGCATAACACTTTTTTTCACAGTTCTAAAGCACAAGAACCATTCTAAGCTGGTGAAAGCATAAGGCATGTCTATGATCCAGGACTCCAATTCACTGTGGATCAGTGGATCTCAACCTTTATGGTATATCAGTTTTTAACAGCACTATAGCTGTCCAGGCTCCATTCCTGCAGATTCTATTTCAACTGGTCTGGAGTAAGCACGCATGCTTTTTTCACAGCCCCCCAGATGCAGCTAGGTTTGCAAACCACTATCCAAGATGTTCTCACACTTCCGCTCAGTTCAACACACACTCACTGAGATTCTAAGCACTACGAATCGGGCTAAGTTAACAAGTCAGGCTCGACTCCCTAATAATATTGGCAAAGAAACCAATATCAGAGATTTATTCCAGTCCAAACCAAATAAATTGCCGGGTGAAAAAAATGCCCAGGCAAAGTTTGCCACACAAAACAACTTCCTGTATCTTCCCGGTCCGTAGCCTAGAGACTGACTCTGAGCCATGAGAATTCAGAATCAGGGGAAAATGCCAGTCTGAGGCATCTGCCACACTCCTAACACACCCCCAAAAGTGCCCAGCTACATTTCACATCCACTGTCCTAACAGGGGTCGAAATAGGGAAGAGCAGTGCAATACAGAAAACAGAGCCTGTTGGGTGCCAAAAGGCTGAGGAATTCCAGTCCTAGCCCTGCTACCAATCGGTCTGGTCACTTCTCTCTGGTCCTGGTGTGGCCAACAGTTACGCGAGAGGGTGAGGCATAAAACCACAGATGTCAGGCAAGCTCCAGCATCCAAAATACATAGAAATTAAAAAGCATTAAGGTGATATCAAGGAATATATGCCATCAACCAGAAAAGTAACTGAAGTATTCCTTTTCCCATTCATAAGAAATCAAATGTGGAAGCAGAAAACTGAGCAATCAGCCTACCAAGTTGACTGGGGCAACAGAATACACTCACGGATTCTGTTCAAAACAGCGGGGGTGACAGGCCAAAAGGAGAATGGCAGAGCGTCCCTCTCTCCTCTGTCCACCCATGCCACCAGCACGTGAGTGCGTCCACACGCAGCGCCCAGTCTCCTGTTGCACTGACGCCAGCGTCCACTCATCGCAAGCCTACTAAGTGCCACATCTGCTATGATGCTCCCTCATCTCATCACCATAGACATCCCTGCTGGAGGTGAGTATGTGACAGACGAAAATCACGGAGGCCTAGGGAGGTTGAGACCTGCATTCCCACTGCGGTGAGGGCGTGCTTGAGAGGGACCCCACGGCTGGGCTCTCCATGCTGCTCTCCTCAGTAACCACTCCCAGAGCAGAGCAGCGAGGGGGAATTTTCTTCCTCTCACTATTTTCAGCCCCTTGGCTGACCCAGCATTCCCCAGAAAGCTATCGAGTCCTGACAGCTCTGAGGCCACAAAGCCATAAACGCAGGGGACACACAGCCCATCTGTCTCTAACGGGTCTTTTACTTGTCATGCTGGTCATTTCTAAGAGCAGATGGGTTAAGAAAGACGTGGCAGGTTACCACGAAATGACCCCTCCACTCCTCCCTGGGGGAAGGCTGACTAGCGAGCAGTCAGGCCGGCTTTCTCCCCCCCACTCCCTGCATTCCTGTCCCTAAGGAACCACAGACAATTCCACCAAATATAGGCAGGAGACAGCCACCTCCTTCCTACAGCTGGAGGGGGGAAGGGTCCTCTCGGGCCTTTCTAACTGCATGAAAACCAAACTGTGAGCCGTACTGACCCGGGCCTCACTCATGTTGCAGGCATGTACAACACAGGTGCCCAGTGGTATCATCAGGCAGAAATATGAATGTGCTTTCCATCGTTTTCATACAGTGATTCCAGAACCGCTATTCACACAGCTCCACTTCTCACACATATAACGGGCTTCATGGATTACACAGCATTTTCACCAAGCCCCTCATCCGCTCCTCCCAGCAGCCTTGTGTGATCCCTTCAGTAAGCTTCCTCATCTCCATTTCTTAAGAAATGGAGTTTCTGAGGTTATGAAACCAAAACTTTCCCAAGAACATCCAGCTGGTGTTAGAACCAGGATATGAGGGCTTCTGATTCTACAACCAGTATTTGTGCCAATATTCCACATGGGCCCCTCCAGGGATTTCTGCCTGATCTTAAAATGCAGACAGCAAATCCGTCTCTCTAGAGTTCTGGGGTTCCCTATAGACAAGAAGTAAAACTTCTAACAGAAAGCTTATACTTATTTGGAAGGCTACGTGGGATATTCCTTTAAGTTAGTTTGTTCATGTTTTGGAAAGATTGTTCCAATGACAATGCGGGGCATCAAGTGTAGAAAGGATTCCATGATGAGGCAGAGAAACAATTCAGTGGCTCTTACAATAGTTCAAATGAGGCATGAGGCGCAACCAGAAAGGACAGAGGGAAAATGCATTGGAAAGAAATGCAAAATGAAGTCCACTCAGACCCAGGATGGAAAAAAGGGGATTAAGCATGATAGTGGTTTGTAGTTTGAAAGACTGATGAACAACGATGTCATTAACTACTGCAGAGTGGTATCTGGGGCCTGGGTGCACCAGTTTGTTTAACCATTCACCTGCTGAGCAGTTTCCAGGCTGTTTCCAGTTTCTAGCCTTTATAAATAATGCTGCTATGAACAGATACATAAAGGCTTTTGTGTGAACATAAGTCTTCGTTTCTCTGGGATAACTGCCCATGAATGTGACTGCTGCATCCTATGGCAATTGCACATTTAGTTTTTTCAGAAACTGTCAGCTGTTTTCCAGAATGGCTGTACCATCTTCCATTCCCACCAGCCAAGTGTGAGTGATCCCATTTCCTTGCATCCTCACCAGCATTGGTCTTGTTACTACCTTTTATTTTAGGCATTCTGATAGGTGTATAGTGATGTGGCTTTAGTGTGCATTTTTCTGATGGCTCATGATGTTGAACATCTTTTCCTGTGCTTATATGTTATCTGAAATGCCTCTTCAGGTCTTTTATTCATTTTCAAAGTAGATGATTTGGTTTCACTGCTGAATTTTGATAGTTCTTTATATATTATAGATATGAGTCCTTTATCAGACATCTGGTTTGCAAATAGTTTCTCCCAGTCTCTAGCTCCTCTTTTCATCTTTATTTTGCACTGTACATTTTAGTCCATGATCCATTTTGAGTTAATTTTTGTACGAGGTATAAGGTTTAGATCAGAGTTCAGGTTTTTTTCCTATGAATAATCAGGTAGCCATTAACATTTTTTAAGAGACAAGGTCTCACTCTGTCACCCAGGCTGGAATGCAATGACAAGAACAGAGCTCACTGCAGCTTTGACTCCTGGGCTCAAGTTATCCTCCTGCCTCAGCCTCCTGGAGTAGCTGGGACCACAGGCAGGTACCACCACGACCAGTTAATTTTTTTAGTTCTTGTAGAGACAGGGTCTTGAGCCATGTTCCCAGGCTGGTGTGGAACTCCTAGGCTAAAGTCATCATCCCACTTATATGCGGCCAGGCAGTGGCACATGACTGTAATCACAACACTTTGGGAGAATGAAGCAGGAGAATCACTTGAACCCAGGAATTCCAGACCAGCCTGAGCAACAGAGGGAGGCCCTGTCTCTGCAAAAAATTTTAAACATTAGCTGGGCATGGTGTTGTACACCTGTGGTCCCAGCTACTTGAGAAGCTGAGGTGGGAGGATCTCTCGAGCCTATGAGGCTGAGGCTGTAGTGAGCCATGATTGCACCACTACATTCCAGCCTGGGAGAAAGTGGAACACAAAAAAAAAAAAAAAAAAAGAAAAGAAAGAAACAAACAAACAAAACATGCTAGAGCATCACCCATATGAGACAGGTATTGTCTTTTTGAAAATTTAATTACAGTTATATAATAGACATGTAAAATGTCCACTTTGAAAGCTTGAAAAATATATAACTCTAAGTATTCTTACCTTAAAATTCTGATTCCTACCTAAGATATCACATACTGTTTACATAAGTATCACAATGCCTGGACAACAACTAAAAATGTGTACGAGGGAGAAAAATGAGCATGTATGCCTATTAATTAAGGTATATTTCCCCCTCATTACACAAAAAGTCATCACGGCAAACCCCTGTGACTGTATCTAAAGCAAGCCTACAGTTTTACTTCTCTGTATAATAAAATGCAAGGCTAAAATTCAAATACTAAACATTTCCTGAAGCCAAGGGTAGTTTACTTAAAATAAATGCCCCGGGTCTATATCAAAAATATGAAAAAGCTAGCTACTTAGCCATTGCAATCTAAGTTCAGCTTTTTCTTTTTAAATTGACACATAATTGTGCACTCTACATATGTATGGAGTACACATAGTGATGTTATATTACATGTAATTTATGTGATCAGCGTAATTAGCATATCCACCATCTCAAACATTTATCATTTCTTTGTGTTGGTAACGTTCAATACCCTTCCTCCAATTATCTGGAACTATATATTCTTTTTTTTTGTGTGTGAGACAAAGTCTTGCTCTGTTGCCCAGGCTGGAGTGCAGTGGTGTGATCTCAGCTTACTGCAACATCTGCTTCCCAGGTTCAAGCTATTCTCCTGCCTCGGCCTCCCTGGTAGCTGGGGTTACAGGAACCCACCACTATGCCCGGCTAATTTTTGTATTTTTAGTAGAGATGGGGTTTCACCACATTGGCCAGGCTGCTCTCAAACTCCTGACTTCAGGTGATCCACCCACCTCAGCCTCCCAAAGTGCTAGGATTACATACATGAGCCATGGTGCCCAGCCTGAAACTATATATTCTTGTTAACTATAGTCGTCCTATGTTATAAAACACTAGAACTTACTCCTATCCAGCTATAATTTTGCATCCTTTAACAAATTTCTCCCTATCTCCCTCTTCCCCCACCCTTCCAACGCTCTAGGATCCTCTGTCTACTTTCAACTTCCATGAGATCCACTCCTTTTGCCTTCCACATAAGAGAATATATGCTGTGTAACTTTCTGTCCCTGGCTTATTTCACATAATATCTTCCAGTTCCATCCACATTGTTGAGAATAACAGGACTTCATCCTGTGTTATGGCTGACTAGTACTCCACTGTGTATAAAGACCACATTTTCTCTATCCATCATCTGCTGTTGGACACCGAGGCTGATTCCATACCTTGGCTATGGTGAACAGTGCTGCAGGAAACACAGAGGTGTGGATGCCCCTCCAACACTGATTTCCTTTTCTTTGGGTATCTACACTGTAGTGGGACTGCTGGATCACACTGTAATTTCATTTGCAGTTTTCTGAGGGACTTCCATACTGTTTGCCATAGTGGGTGCCCTAGCTTACTCTTACTCTTTTTCATTTTTCTCTTTGAGACAGAGTCTCACTGTTGCCCAAGCTGGAGTATAGTGGTGCAATCTCGGCTCGCTCACTGTAGCATCCGCTTCCCGGGTTCCAGTGGTTCTCATGCCTCGGCCTCCTGAGTAGCGGGCATTACAGGCGCCTGCCACTGCACCTGGCAAATTTTTGTATTTTTTAGTAGAGATGCGGTTTCACCACGTTGGCCAGGCTGGTCTTGAACTCCTGGCCTCAAGTGATCCGCCCACCTCAGTCGCCCAACAGTGCTGGGATTACAGGTGTGATCCACCATGCCCAGATAATTTTTGTGTTTTTAGTAGAGACGGGGTTTCACCATGTTGGCCAAGCTGGTTTCAAACTCCTGACATCAGGTGATCTGCCCATCTCGGCCTCCCAAAGTGCTGGGATGTCCGCGTGCACCCCGCGCCCAGCCAGCTGCTCTAGTTTACACCCCCCTACACCCTGTAAGAGCTCCCTTGTCTCCATATCCTTGCCAGCACTTGTTATTTTTTGTCTTTTTGATAATACCCATCCTAATCGGTGAGATGATACCTCACTGCGGTTTTGATTTGCATTTCTCTGATTGTAAGTGATACTGAACATTTTTTTCACATATTTTTTGGCCATTTGTATGTCTTCTTTCAAGAAATGTCTGTTCGGTTGGGTGTGGTGACACAAACCTGTAAGCCCAGCACTCAGAACGCTAAGGCAGGAGGACAGCTTGAGCCTAGACCAGCCTAGGCAGCAGAGCAAAACCCTAGCTCAAAAAGAAAAAAAAAAAAAAAAAAAAAAAAGAAATATCTGTGTCTGTTCAGCTTTTTGACCTCCAAAAATTAAGAGCCCATTTTGGAATCGGACGACCTGCCTGATTCAGAGACAATCTGTGTTTGGTTCTACTCTGCTACTTCCTATGTGACTTTGGGAAGTTCCCTTAGCCACTTTGAGCTCAACTTCCTCAACATTAACCAGGAATAAGTACCACCTGCCTCTGCTGGTTAACGCTGAGGACTGAAAGGAGAACCTCAACGCCACTTGACGATGCTGCCTGGCGGAAGCCCCTCAATGCGGGACTGGTAGGATCATCTGAAGCTAAGTACAACTTTCCTTTCCACTGTCCTAGGCTCACTCTGCATGCGATTAGAAAGGAATAGCGAATAAAGGAAACCAAAATAATTGCTTAATTTTTAATAAGAAATTTTTAAAAAGTGGGGGTGGTGGCAAAATAGGAGGGAGAGGAGGGGAAGGAAAAAGCAGCCAGTCCCAAATTCTAGTCCAGGGCTCATCCCCGGCCTCCTCACTCAGGCAATCACCAGTCCCCACCTCCTGGGGAGGGGTACTTTCTCCGCTGGATTCACCTACAGGGAAGGCACTGCCACAGGTGTTCAGAAACCAGGAGCACCTTGAAATGGGCAATGTGCTTTGGGTAGGAGACCTACAATTTACCCAAAGAAACCACGGCACAAAAGTGACCCACATAGGAGGGACCAATGGCTGTAAATACTTGGTGGCAAAAACTGATGTCATACCGTCTGTAAAGGAGACACACACCCAAATAAAATTTGCCAAAATAGCATGAAAAAAATTCAGCAGACATCCAGTGCCATTCTGTTACTGAAATATGTATATCCCAAAGCCAGGGACCTCTCTGGAACACTGTCTTTATTTCCACGTTTCATGGAAGATGTTTGAGTGCACTCACGTGTGTCTCAACAAACCTCCAGTCCCTGCTCTAAACCCTGTGACTCCTCAGCAAAACCCAAAAACAAGTATCAGTTTTCCTTCCAAATGGGAAATTTCCTGACCTAGCGAAACCAGCATCAAATCCACTTATTATGAGATAGCTGATTACAGGCAAAGCCCTCTAGTCCAGGATGACTCCCCTCCTGCAGGAGCGGGAAGGATGGGCATAGCACTGGCCTTCCAGACCACATCTCCAGGCAGTTTGAAACCATGGCTGCTCAGGTGAGCCATGATAAAAATCAAAACCAAGTATCTCTGAAAAGTGTACATGTCAAGACCCAGACCTCGGACCAGACTCAGCAGAAATGGATGTTGCAAGGTTTGTTCAGAGACCTCCTCTCCATACCCCCTCTCCCCGGGACCTCCCTCCTTGCACTAGCGGTCCAGGGCCAATGGACCGCTCCCTTACCTCTAGCCCAGTGCATTTTCAGGACCAGCTCCCAGACTGTACCAGACCCTGAAATGTATTCGCTGAATGCACTATTTCTTGAAATGATCATAAATCACCTGATTATAGCAACAATTGTTTTAAAAGTGTTCTCTCTCTCTCAGGAATCATGCCATGAGTTTGAGCAAGCAGCTTTGCTTCTCTCTACTGCAATTCTATCATTTGCAAAATGTTAACAATTACTGTGTTCACCCATAGCATTGTTGTAAAAAGCCTTAAGACCCACTTCATGTAGCCTGCCCGGAGCACAGACCCTGTCACATGGTAAATGCCCACTGAAGGTGAGTTATCTGTAGCTATTATTACCTGCCCCTCCAGCGAACAAAAGGAGTCGATCAGGTCTCATCGTATCACCATGAAAGGATGTCCATGTAGACTGTGCAGTGGGAGTAGGGGAACTCAATGTTTATCAGGTACTATTTTGTTTTTTACAAAGTGTACATATATATTTGTAGGTACACTGGAAAAGATCTGGAAGGAAATACACCCAGTGTTAATAGTGACTACCCCAAAGACACATTCATCCAAACACACAACAGAAAAACACTCACTATCTTTCTGTCTTCCATATCATTTGAACTATTTTCAATAAGCATCTATGGCTTTTGTAAAGTTTTTGAAAGCAATTTATTGCATTTTTTTCTGGAGAAACAAGCAGGAGCACGAAAAAGGTGGAAACAGAAGGTAAAATGGAATGGGACTCAATGGAATTGAGTCCCAGCCAGGCTCAGCAGGCACACGAACCACACACCTCTCACTACAACTCAACACCAGCTCTCTCTTCTCTTGGTCCAATGGCCCAAGACTTAGAGATAAAATGTTTATTGTGATCACATCAATCACACCAAGGAACTTGGAACCACCCTTTCAAACTCCTCTCGTTGTGTGTACCTGCCCAGGGCTGTTAGCTTTCCTCCTGTGTCTTTGGCTGGCCTGTAATCCCCTAGCAGTGGAAATGCATCCTGACACTTAGCCATCATCCCCACAACACTCAGCACCGCATAGAGACCAGGGCAGTGATGCCCACTCGGACTGCGATTCACTTATAAAGCAAAGGACCAGGGGCCAGATGCGACTTGTCTTTGGTAACTCACCAGCTGTTGCTTGAACCAGAACAAAGCCAGGTCTCCTGATGCCCAGAAAAGAGCTAGTGCCTGTACCGCTAGAAAAGTGGTGAAAATGTTTTGCTTGCTGTGAAAAGACGCACTACTGGAGAAGATGGGTGCAACTTCTCATGGAGCCACTCAGCCCAGATCACCAGGAAACAGGGCTGCCGGATGACACACTAAGCCCAGATCACCAGGAAACAGGACTGCCATATGAGACACTAAGCCCATCCACTGGAAAGGAAATCTGGCTGGGCAGTAGAAGGAAATTCACACAGGTTACCCCAGCCCAACGGCAGGAACAACATGAAGAAAGCAAAAAATAACTGACTGGAAAGCCATAGCCTGGCTAGCAAATTCAAAACAGAGCCACAATCCTAGCAGCACATATCACTGCAACACAGAGCTTCAGTCAGTGTGCTCACACTTTAAGTAGAAAGGTAAAAATGTCCATGTTTTTGGAACAAAGGGCTATTTTTATGTGTGTGTGTGATGTCAGAACAAACTGTTGGCAAGGAAATAGAAATAGGCGCCCTTACACATTGACAGTGAGATAACAGTATGGCCCTAACAGAAGGGAATCGAGCAACACCCATCAACATTTAAAATGTGCAGAACCCTGAATCCCACAATTCCATTTCTAGCAATGCATCCTATGAACATATTGATGCAAATATGGAAGAATTACGTACAACTCAGCATTGATTAATCCAAACGGTTGGGAATAACCTAAATATTTACCAGTGGGGAACTGATGGAGAACACTGTTTATCTTATGCCAACATCTGTGTTTTAAAAAGAAGATACATAGGCTGGGTGCAGTCGCTCACACATGTAATCCCAGCACCTTGAGAGGCTGAGGCAGGTGGATCAAGAAGCCAAGATATCCAGACCATCCTGGCCAACACGGTGAAACCCCGTCTCTACTAAAAATACAAAAATAATCTGGGCATAGTGGCGCGCGCCTGTAGTCCCAGCCACTCAGGAGGTTGAGGCAGGAGAATCGCTTGAACCCAGGAGGTGGAGGTTGCAGTGAGCTGAGATCACGCCAGCCTGGTGACAGAGCAAGACTCCATCTTGGAAAAACAAACAAGCAAACAAACAAACAAAACTGGCAACAGTGGTCACAGAGCAGTGATGGGAGTAGGACTGCCTTTCACTCTCCAGGACCTTTTGAATGTCGCTCATATTACATACTCAAAATATATGACTACAGTAAATATTTTCAGAGTAACTATGAAAAACTGGGGAAATAATAATATCTAACACACAGGACTGCTGCATAATTAAAGGATGAAAAACATTAATCACTATCAGAGTTCAAAGGAAGAAAGATTAATTCTAGCTTGGATGTCAGAGCGGGGATCATGTAAAGGAAGTGAGTATTTCAAGTCTTGAAGGATGGAGAAGATTTAAAGAGGCAGAAGTGTGGAGATGATGTCCCAGATGGAGATAAGAACATAGGCGAAGACGATGTCCCAGACGGAAATAAGAACACAGGTGAAGACGATGTCCCAGATGGAGATAAGTACATAGGCAAAGACGATGTCCCAGACGGAAATAAGAACACAGGTGAAGACGATGTCCCAGATGGAGATAAGAACATAGGCAAAGAAGATGAAGAGATGAGAAGGTATAAATTCTAAATGCAGCTCTCAGGCTGGGCTTCAGAACAGCGCTTAGGCAACAAGTTGGAATGCAAGGCTGATGGCGGGAATGGAAACACTGAAACCCAACTTGCATATCACGCCCAGATCATGAGCCTTGAATGCCAAGCCAGGGAACCCGTCCTTGATCTTAACAACAAAAAATCACTGGGCTGGGCGTGTGGCTCACGCCTGTAATCCAGTGCTTTGAGAGGCTGAGGTGAGAGGACTGCTTGAGGCCAGGAGTTTGAAACCACTCTGGACAACACAGCAAGACTCTGACCTTACAAAAAATTTAAAAATTAGCTAGGCAGTGCTGGGATTACAGGTGTGAGCCACCACACCCGGCCTGGTTTCTCTACTTCTAAGGGCACTAATCCTGTCAGACCAGGGCCCACGCTCATGACCTCATCTAACCCTAATCACCTCTCAAAGGTCCTATCCCCTAATACCATCACACTGGCAGTTAGGGTTCCAGTACAAGAATCTGGAGGGGACATTAACATTCAGTTTATAACAATGTCTTTTCAATCCTGTTGAAAAAAACAACCAAATGAGTAGGCAAAGAAGTACCTTATATGTAAACAAGTCAGAACTTTTCATATTTCTGCGAACACATTAAGGTCAATTTAAAATGTCTGATAACAAGAGTCAGAAGCAGAGATAAATGAAAGTTAGTTACTCTGCATTTTAGGCCCAC
Source organism: Macaca mulatta (assembly GCF_049350105.2). Taxonomy (NCBI): domain Eukaryota; kingdom Metazoa; phylum Chordata; class Mammalia; order Primates; family Cercopithecidae; genus Macaca; species Macaca mulatta. The sequence continues at coordinate 104,936,334 of NC_133411.1, read as the reverse complement.
CTTGAGTTGTCTTCCAATGACATTGTGGCACAAAGAACACTGCTTTCTATTCCTGGTTTTGCCACCAAAGAAGCTGGAACATTTCCCTGTATTTCTGTTTATCTTGAAAATCACTGGGCTGACCTAGCAGACCTCCAAGGTCCCTTCCATTCACAAATTCCACAAATAACTTCCTACCAACAGAGGCTACACAAATAAACTACACTGACGAAGGGGAAAGCTAACACTAGCAAACAATGAGATGCACACAAGACAAGACGTATAGAGAAGTGGATCAACCACAAACTGGTGGACGATGAGCCGGCGGGGGATAAAAACACATTCCCTAACGATGGACAGACAGGAAATGGCGCTGAGGTAGTATTGTTGAAGATTTCCTATTTTACAACTTCAAGATAAATGGCCCAATTGTTTATATTCATTCTGATTAAATGTGAACGTGAAAACTTCCTCCAGGGGACACAGACATCTAAAAAGTTCCCAATGTATCCAATTTGTCATTTGATATTTTTACTGACAAGAAAAATGAGGGACTGAATATACAAACAGAACATGCCTGATCATATGTATAAAGACAGAACTCAGACCACAACCTGTAGCTGCCCACCCAGGAAACCAATCCCCTATCTACAGTAAACAGCTAGGAGGCCAGCCAGGCTAGCACATGAGACAGGAAGCCAGACTGCTCTCTCTCCACAACCCAGAAACTAAACCACGATTCTGTCCGTGGCCAGGACTTGACTCAAAACTGACAGCCACCCTAATTTTGGCCCCTATTTCCATTTAGGATAATTCAAAGAAAGCCAAATACACCCCTAACGAATCACATAGGACACCCCACTTCTGCACAGCCGCCTCCAGCCCCCACAACAGCCTCCACTGAGAGCCATTCTTTTCCATCCTGAAGCTTCCCCACTCCTCATCTGCCACTCACTTGCATGTCAGTCTCTGCCACACGCAAGTGATGGTGCCGACTCCCTTGCCACAGCAGCTCTGAGAAAGTCATCTCTGCCTGTCTCATGTGGGCGGCCTTCCTTTATTTCCCCCAAAGAATAAGTCTTAAATGAGGGGCTTCTCTCTATATGGCCCAGCTACACAATTCAGAAGCCCAGCATGGCAATTCCAAGCCTGGAAAGACCATACACCCCTCAGGTCTTCTTTCCACAAAACACAACTTCCTTGAGTTCTTCAGTCACTCCCCACTAACCGGGGAAGGAACCATGTGTTATGGAAAGATCAAGGGCTTTGAAGTCAAACTTCTGAGTTCATCAAGTACTTCATCTTTCCACTTAAATTACATGGCCCTGCCCAGGCGTGGTGGCTCACACCTGTAATCCCAGCACTTTGGGAGGCCGAGTTGGGCGGATCACCCAAGGTTGGGAGTTCAAGACCAGCCTAACCAACATGGAAAAACCCCGTCCCTACTAAAAATATGAAATCAGCCTGGTGTGGTGGCTCATGCCTGTCATCCCAGCTACTCGGGAGGCTGAGGCAGGAGAATCACTTGAACTTGGGAAGCAGAGGTTGTGGTGAGCCAAGATCACGCCATTGCACTCCAGCCTAGACAAGAAGAGCAAAACTCTGTCTCAAAAAAAAAAAAAAAAAAAAAAAAAAAAAACAAATGACGTGACCTTGAACAATTTTCTTAACTTCTCTAAGCTTCTATCTTCATCTTCAATAAAATAATTTTACCTCTAAGATTGCATTAAATGGAATCCCACATGTAAAACAGCTGACAAATATTAGGGGCCCAACAGCTGTGTGCTCCTACTGCCGCCCCACTTTACCCCAAGGGAGAAGTGCAAGATGTCCAGAAAAAGCCTGTTGATCCCTACACCTCAGCATCCTGTGTTCACACAAGGCGCAGTGGCATCCAGACTTACCTGGGTCACCCAAAGACAAGCCATGTTTTGATTTGTCAACTTAGGTACACATGGCTTCTAACGTTCACCATATATGATCCATAATTTAGAAGAGATTTTCCTACACTACCCCGCGGTTCTATTTTAGCAGACTTAGATGTGCCATAATAGCTCACTCTCTTAAGCCCTCTTCAGTATCAAAAACAAAACTTTAATCTGTAACACAGTTATCAGCCGTGAAAGTGGAAAAGGTACCTATGAGTCAAAATGACCCTCTGCCCCGCTCCACCCCACCCTACAAAAAGCTGTTCAGGAGTATTTGGGCTGCTTATGAGAATGCTGTCTGTATTCCCAGGAACAGACAAACGCCTACCCTGGTTAGAAGCTGCACTGCTCAGCCTCCAGGGTAGAAAGCTCCCCACACCCTCTACCCAAGGAGAAGAGAAGCAAATGGGGTGGCCAGGCTCCAGGACGTGGACTGTTTAGTGTGGTTTCTGCAGTCCAGGTCACCGCCATGGGTGAAGCTTTTCCTTCCTTCTTTTCCAACCAAGTGGCCAAGGTCCTACGGCTGCTGTAGGGCCTCTTCCCCAGGATGAGACAGCCCAGCCATTCCCCTTCCCTCTTTTTTTTTTTTTTTTTTTTTTTTTTTTTGAGATGGAGTCTCACTCTGTCACCCAATCTGCACTGCAGTGGTGCAATCTTAGCTCACTGCCACCTCTGCCTCCCGGGTTCAAACAATTCTGCCTCAGCCTCCCTGGTAGCTGGAGTTACAGGCGCCCAGCACCACGCCCAGTTAATTTTTATATTTTTAGTACAGATGGAGTTTCAACTTGTTGGCCAGGCTGCTCTCGAACTCCCGACCTCAGGTGATCCACCTGCCTCGGCCTCCCAAAGTGCTGGGATTACAGGCATGAGCCACCGCATCTGGCCGAGTCAGCCCAGCCATCTTGACTTTTTGTTCTGGCAAAATTACTCTCTTCCACGTCTGCCTTCCAAGTAGCTAAATCAGAGATCTGGCCTTGGGGCAGGCTTGAAGAACCCCTGTTTTTTGGTCCTCAAGAGCTCCTACCAGGGTCTGGGACAATTCCAAGACTTGTGTTCTTAAAGAGGAAAGAAACCTCACATACACGGCTCTCGCAGAGCTCAGGCAGAGCTCAGGCAAGGCTTGGGAGGTGGCCCTAAGGTTTGGGTGTGCCATCTATGATCACAGCTAAGAGATCTGAAGGCAGCTGTCTGGGTTCCAACCTCAATTCCAACAGCACTGGCTGTGTGATGTTAGACAACGTCCCCAGCCTCTCTGTGGTTCAGTTTCCTCACTGTAAAAGGGACACAACAATAGAGCTTCTCTAAAAATTAAGTGAATTGGTGCATATAAGGTATTCAGAACAATGCTTGGCACATGGGGGAGTTCAATAGACACGTAATGAACAGAGTAACTTAGCAATTAGTAAATATACTCATCCAGGACAGGCGCGGTGGCTCACGCCTGTAATTCCAAAACTTTGGGAGGCTGAGGCGAGAGGATCACTTGAGCCCAGGAGTTTGAGACTAGCATGGGCAACACAGCAATATTCCATCTCTAAAAATGTGTTTCTGTAACATATATGTATATATAGACTCATATATTCACAGTGTATTTATAATACACAAAATAGCGGAATACAGACTTAACTATTCACAATGGTTACTTCTAGAGAAGGGGAAATGCAAATTTCAGCTTTTTATGCTACACATATATTCTTGTATCATCTGAAATATTTAAGCAAATTGTATGTATAAATTTGCCCCAAAACACATAGCAGAACAATGTAGTTTTGACTCAAAAATCTTCAAATCATGATGGAATTGTCCTGTGAAAGTAAAGTTATAGAGATGAAAAGTCTCCCTCCAGCCTAAATGCTCTTTCATATGACCTATATTACACACACCAATGCAGACGCCCCAATCCTTTCCCCACGGTCATAAGAATTTTTCAGTGAACTGTATTCCCCTTTACAAACTAGATGATAGTTAGAGTTACCAGGCAAGAACGTGGATCCAGTTCTGCTTTTTCAAAGCCCAATGTTCCTCACATAATAGCAATGCATTCTTCAACCGGTCAACTGCCCCCAACACCTGAGCTCTCTGTTGTACACAACTCAGCGAGGCCTGGGAGAAAGCAGGTGCAAATTTCACTTACTCAGTAACAACACATCCCACCTGATTCCTCTGCTGGGCTAGTTCTCAAGTCATCTTTTTCTAAGCTTTCATTCGGCTCTACCACATGTACCTAGGCTGGGTAAAATACTTTACCAGGTTTTTTTTTTTTTGAGATGGAGTTTCACTCTCTAGCCCAGGCTGGAGTGCAGTGACACCATCTCGGCTCACTGTAACCTCCACCTCCCGGGTTCAAACGATTCTCCTGCTTCAGCCTCTCAAGTAGCTGGGACTACAGGCACACCCAGGACTACCACCACACCCAGCTAATTTTTGTATTTTTAGCAAAGATGGGGTTTCGCCATATTGGCCAGGCTGGTCTCAAACTCCTGACCTCATGATCCGTCCGCCTTGGCCTCCCAAAGTGCTGGGAATACAGGCGTAAGTCACCGCACCTGGCCTACTTTACCAGTTTTATTCCTGAATTAAACCTGTTATTACTATCAATAACGTCAATCAGTGCCATTTCATTCACCGTATGACACACACACACAAAGCACTCCATACTCGCTCCACCTATCTGCTTTTCTGCAATGGCCACAGTGTTCCCCATCTTACATGAGAGGCACACACAAAGACAATGACTTCTCCAAGGTTTTGTAATTCACAATCAGTGGCAGAACCAACATGACCAACCACGTCTGGCCGAGGCCTGTGTTTCAGCCACACCATCTGGTTGCTGCCCCAAGGCTCAATGGGCAAGTAACAGATCACTCCGATTGCAGAGGCTTCAGAAATGCCTTCCACCATGGTACAATGGACGGTTCGCTCTCAGAAGGGGAGGCAGGGGTGGAATCAGCACACAGTTCTGCTAGGTTTCTCATGCAGGGCACAGACTATGTGTATTTTGTGCCTTGCTTTGCAGTTGAAATGTCTCCTGCCCCCTGTACAACAGCTTTCTTTGTCCTCTCCACATAAAAGTACAACTGAGGTCCTCAGGGGAAGGCAGTGATCACTGCCCTGTGCCACACCTGACTGATGTCCAAACAAGTGGACACACAGGCTCTTCTCTTATGGCCCAGGCTGCCCCCATCTGCTAAGCATCAACAACTACACATAGGATTTGCAGAACATGAATGACATGGAGGTGACTGCTTTATCTCTGTTGAAAACTTACTGCACTCTCTTAAAAAAGGGAATTCAGGAAAAACTGAACATTTGAGGCTGGCTGGCTGTAATCTTCAGCTGCTGAGAAAGCCTCAGCTGCTCGGTTCCACTGTGGAAATCCAACTCCTCCCTCAAAGTCCAACTCAAGTACACCTCCTCTGCGGTGACTGCCCCTTCCTCCCTTTCACAAGCATGTGTTCTCTCTGCAGTCCCAGAGCATTCTATCCCCACCTCTGGAGCCACACTGTCCCAGCCTACAGCCAGCTCAGCGCACAGCTGCCTCTCCCTTTGTGTACCTGCAGGCCCCACCTGGGCTGGAAGGCTGCCTCCTTCTCCTCCGCACAGAGGCGGCACTCAGGAACTACTGAATGAGGGAGGGAGTGGATGAGCAAGATCAGCCAAGGGCTACAGGGAGTGACCTGCAGCTCCCAGCAGGAACAGCCCCTGCCCTGCCAATCCGGAGGTGCTGGCTCTGTTCTCAGCAGGGCCGCTAAAAGCTCCCTTATAACAGCTCTAGGCCACAACGGTCAACTTGGTGTCAGGCCCTAGAGACACCGAAACTCCTAACAAATAAAGAGGCCGCGTATGCAGCATGCTCGTTAAAAGCACAGGCTTCGGAGTCAGAGCTTGAATTCCGCTTATTATGTGACCTTGAGCAAGTTACTCAATGCATCAGTCTCATTTTGTCACCGGCAAAATGAGGACATTATCTGCCACACAGTGTTGCTGAAAAAGTAAGAGAGGTGACAGACGCAAAGTGCTTGGCACTTACTTACTCTTATTGGTTTATTACAAAGAAGAGAACACGGGAACGGCCAAATGCAAGAGAGGCACAGGGCACACCACGGGGCAGAGAGGTCGAGGCTCCCATGCCTGGAAGTGCCACCTCCCCAGCACCAAATGAGTTCACCAAACCAGAAGCTCCCCAAACCCAGTATTTAGAGGGTTTTATGGAGTTTTAATAACATCAACATGATTAAGTCACTGGCTACCCGTGACTAGCTCAATCTCCAGCCTGTCTCATCTCCCCTCCCAGAGGTAGGTGTGGGGCTGACATGTCCAACTCTATAATCATGACTCATCTTTCTGGCAACCAGCCCTGATCCTGAACCTGTCTAGGGGCCGAAGCCCCCTGTCATCTCATTATCATACAAAAGACACTCCTATCGCCCCAGAGATTCCCAAAGTCTTAGAAGCTCTTGTGTCAGGTATTGAAACCTAAGACCAAATATTATAACCAATGATGTTCCTATCACTCAGGAAATTACAAGGGTTTTAGAAGCTGTGGGCCAAAAACCAGGAAGAATACTAAATATATACACTATTATACTATGTATCCCACTATCACAATAATTTTTTTTGAGACAGAGTCTACCTCTGTTGCCCAGGTTGGAGTGCAGTGGTGCAATCTCAGCTTATGGTGCGATCTCAGCTCACTGCAACCTCCACCTCTCAGGTTCAAGCAATTCTTGTGCCTTATCCTCCTGAGTAGCTGGAACTACAGGTGTGCAACACTACAACTGACTAATTTTTGTATTTTTTAGTAGAGACGGGGTTTCACTGTGTTGGCCAGGCTGGCCTTCAACTCCTGGCCTCAAGTGATCTGCCCACCTCGGCCTCCCAAAAATCTGGGATAAGTCAAGAGCCACCGTGCCTGGCCTCACTAGCACAATAATTATACTGAGAGGATGGGGGAGAAAAACGTGGGCAACAGGAGGAGCGGGGAAGGTAAGCAGCCTGAATCCTTGTCTTCCATAGTAGGACACCTCCCTGTCTTTCACACAATCTAGAAGAACGAGCTAAAACATAAACACAGTAACCTCCAAGGAGCAGGGATCAGAGTGGAGAAGGGTAAGGTGGGGGATTGCTGGGTTTTGTCCTAAGCCTTGTTAATTTCTGACTCTTAGAACTGTAGGCCTGTACAACTTTGCTAAAAATGAGTATTTACCTGTAATCCCAGCACTTTGGGAAGCCAACGTGGGCGGATCACGAGGTCAGGAGATCGAGACCATCCTGGCTAACACGGTGAAACCCCGTCTCTACTAAAAATACAAAATACTAGCCAGGCGTGCTGGCAGGCGCCTGTAGTCCCAGCTACTCAGGAGGTTGAGGCAGGAGAATGGTGTGAACCCAGGAGGCGGAGCTTGCAGTGAGCTGAGACTATGCCACTGCACTCCAGCCTGGGCGACAGAGCGAGACTCCATCTCAAAAAAAAAAAAAAAAAGAGTATTTAGTTTTTAAACAAAATCTGATATTTGACCAACAACAATAGTATATTAAGTGATATGGTTTTTTGTTTTTGTTTGAGAGAGGGTCTTGCTCTGTTGCCTGGGCTGGAGTGCGGTGGTATAATTCTAACTTACTACAGCCTCAAATTATTGGGATCAGGTGATCAACCTCTCGAGCAGCTAGAACCACAGGTGTGCACCACCATGCCCAGCATTCTTTCTCTCTTTTTTTTTTTTTTTTGGTAGAGGTGGAGGTCTTGCTATGTTGCTGGTCTTAAATTGCTGACCTCAGTGGATCCTACTGCCTCAGCCTCCCTAAGTTCTGGGATTACAGGTGTGAGCCACCACACCAGGCCAAAGTGGTGTATTCTAAAATTTTTTGGAATCCAACCACTTTGAAAAAGTATGGAGAGCTATAAATCATCTCCCCATAAACACACATGGATGCAGATACACAAAATTGTTGCACAGGATTTTGGGGACTTCATAAAGTCCTGAAAGCCAGGTTAAAAACCTTAGGACTATACATTCTGGTTTCTTTTTTTTTCTTTTTTTTTTTTTTTGAGACAGTCTTGCTTTGTCATTCAGGCTGGAGTGCAGTGGCATGATCTCCGCTCACTGCAAGGTCTGCCTCCCAGGTTCACGCCATTCTCCTGCCTCAGCCTCCCGAGGACCTGGGACTACAGGCGCCCGCCACCATGCCCGGCTAATTTTTTGTATTTTTAGTAGAGGCAGGGTTTCACCATAGCCAGGATGGTCTCAATCTCCTGACCTCGTGATCCACCCTCCTCGGTCTCCCAAAGTCTGGGATTACAGGCGTGAACCACCGCGCCCGGCCCTAGATTCTGGTTTATTAAAGGAAATGCATTTCAAGTCAGAGTTTGTCATTTATTGCACAGGAAAATAAAAACTTAGTTAAGAAAATCAAAAACACCCACATGATAAAATGAGGTCCTACTTGGTTTTAAACTACTTGGTGACCACCATCAGTTGTTTGCTTGACCACAGGATGCACCTAATTCCTAACTATGAATAAAGGTACAAACATTGTTTATTGGGCTTTTGGCTTCAGCCTTGAAACAATCAGATTCTCTCAAACTCAGGAATGTGAATCGCTGTTGGGTTGATGCAGCTGTTTCCATTCTAGAAATGGACCTGGAATCATGTACTTTTCGCCCATGAAGAGTCCTTTGTGCAAAACTTGAAAAGGGAAGGTCCCAAATTCCCCATATGGTATTTCTTCCAGTAGAGGAATTACTCTAATGACTTCTTAGCAAAACTTACATGATCAGGGCAGGCCATCAAAATACTCCAGAAAACAAAGTTTAGCTCCATTTCTGATGGACCTGTCTCCACTGCTATCAGTCTCACCAACAGCCTCACATCAAGTCAGAGGAACGGTTTTTTCATTTAAGAAGGATCTTCATGGCTGGGTGTGGTCGCTCACGCCTGTAATCCCAGCACTTTGGGAGGCCAAGTTGGGTGGATCACGAGGTCAGGATTTTGTGACCAGCCTGGCCAACATACTGAAACCCCGTCTGTACTAAAAATACAAAAATTAGCCAGGCTTGGTGGCACGTGCCTGTGGTCCCAGCTACTTAGGAGGCTGAGGCAGGAGAACTGCTTGAACCTGGGAGGTGGAAGTTGTGGTGAGCCAAGACTGCACCACTGCACTTCAGCCCGGGCAAGAGAATGAGACTCCGTCTCAAAAGAAAAAAAAAAAAAAAAAGGACCTTCATGTTCCTGCCAATTTGCAAAAAAATTAAATAAATAAATAAATAAATAATTGATATCTGTTAACCAGAGGTGACAAAAAGCACCTCCCAGGCTGCTGTAGTAAGTGGATCCGTAACTGTGGTGGGAGATTCCAACCCCCGAGACCTGTGACTATGTCGTGCAGCAAAAGGGCTTGGCCACAGGCCTTAGGAAGAGTATCCTGGGCTATCCAGGGAGGTCCAATCTAATCCCATGAGCCTCTAAGAGCATAGAACTGGCCAGGCGCGGTGGCTCACACCCGTAATCTCCACACTTTGGAAGGCTAAGGCAGGCAGATCACGAGATCAAGAGATGGAGACCATCCTGGCTAAAATGGTGAAACCCATCTCTACTAAAAATACAAAAATTAGTTGGGTGTCATCGCGGGCAACTGTAGTCCCAGCTACTCAGGAGGCTGAAGCAGGGGAATCACTTGAACCCAGGAGGTAGAGGTTGCAGTGAGCTGAGTTCATGCTACTGCACTCCAGCCTGGGCAACAGTGCGAGATTCCATCTCAAAAAAATATTTTAAAATAGGGAATAGAACTTTCTCCGAGTGCAAGAAGAGAAATGCACAAAGGGGAACGGGAGAGCCTGACCAGGTCCCTGGCCTACCTAGTCCTGAGCTGATGGGACCACGTACAAAGACCAGATAGAGGCCTCAGGAGCTGAGGGCAGCTCCCAACAGATGGAGAGCAAGGGAACAGACACCTCAGTCCTGCAACCACAAGGAACTATATTTGGCCAAAAGCACTTGGAAACAATTCTCCAGTGAGGAATGCAGCCCAGCCCACATGGTGATTTTTGCCCAGTCACATCCACGTCAGTCTTCTGCCCCATAGAACTGTGAGATGATACAATTTCAATTGTTTTAAGCCACTAAATTTGTGGAAATGTGGTAAAGCAGCAACAGAAATGAATACAGTGATTCACGTGGAAACCCCTAGAAGAGTTCCTGGCACAGTGTTGACACCTGACAAGCGTTTCCTGATTTCCTTACATCGCAAGGCAGGGCTGGCCACACTCCATCCAAAACAATAAATGATAGACTTGTTCTGACAAACCAGATTCAGTGAATTATAAATGGCCCAGAACACCTACAAATTTTAGGTTTCAGGTAAGTGATTGCCTTTCTTTTCACTTAGAAGCCTCCCAATGCTCATCTTACTGATAAACTCTAAGTACCAGGCAGGAGACTAAACACCAGACAAACCCAGCCCCAGATGCCCCAAGGGAGCCCATCCCAGCACTCACTCTCCGCTGCACTGAAATGATGTCCAGGTCAGTTTATCCCACTAGACCAAGAACTCCAGCTCTCCACGTGTGAGTCACCAGTGCTGCCTCTGCATCTCTGCTTCTAGGATGGTGCTTCTGCACTTCACAGGAAATCTGTATCAATGTTTGTCAACACTATATATGACAGTGTCACTTAATATCTGCACAGAAAACATAAATTCTTTGAGGACCAGGGCTGGGTTTATTAGCCTTTGTAATCCCACTGCCACTGTCTGAGACATCAGAGGCACTCGGTAGAAGTTGGTGAAGAGAAAGAAAAGGCAGAGGAGAGACAGGAAAGCAGGACCAACACCGCAGACACAGATTCTGAGGTGGCCGGAGGAGAGGCAGGGCAGAGAAACTTCCTGGATGCTGGAATGGGGTTCACTGTGATATCTGCTGCTGGATTTCAAATGTCAAAGGTGACGCTTTGCTGACCTGGACCTCTGACTGCCCTTTAGCTTTCCCAACCTCAACACAGGGCACTTAGAAACTGCAATGTCAAGAAATTATGCTTCATTAAAGCATGGGAATGTTATTTACATGGACGTTCATTACTGAATTTTTTACATGGGAATGTAAATAATTGAAGAGATTGTTAAAGATTAAATCATGCACATTCAATAACTTTGTAAAATATTAATGATAACTGAAACACAAATTTTGATGTTCCCCAAAAATGCTAAAATATAAAAAAATACTGGCCAATTAAAGATAGAAAACAATCCTAATGCAGCTCCCCAACAGACACATTAAAACTTCTCTATACATTAAATATTTCGGATTTCAAAGGAAAACCCAGATTCATTCCATTCTTAATATGGCGTTAAAAAAAAAAAAAAAATCTTAGGTAATACAATATTTCATTTAAAATTTACAAAATTCCATTACATTCATTATTTCATTTGATCCTCAAAACAATCTCCTGAGTTAGGCAGAACAGGTATTATTAACAACTAACTCCATTTTACAGGTAAGGGAACTGAAGTTCAGCAAGTACTTGGGCTTAACAAAAGCTTTAATAGGGCCACATATCAAAACCAAATCCTCTGCTCAAAAGAACTAGAATAAGTTATCTTTTACATATTATTCATACTTATATCCTGTCAATATCCAAAAATGTTTTCAGGTAGCCTGCAATAATAGACACCTATCCAATAAAAACATTAAAACGAAAAACAGGGGGAAAAAAAACAGCAGGTGACATGGGAGACAGACGAAGGTAGATAGCAAAGACTGAGACTTATAATCTAAGAAAACTTCATCTCTGACCTTCCAGTTCCAGGGAGATAACGCTAAAGGAAACAAGATGGTTTATAGACTCATAAACTGACAAAAGAGAGGTTGCATCAGTTCTTAACTCTGAAACACTCCTAGCAGCCACAGCAAATCTCTAGGACAACATACCAATGGCATCAAAGCAAGAGTATACTTCGGGATAGAGTGAATTAAGTTCCCTGTTTGGGACCCAGGCCAGGGCTAGAGAAAAGAACTCTGAAATGTAGAGCTCAAAAATACATCCTCTGTCGGCCAGGCGCAGTGGCTCACACCTGTAATCCCCAGCACTCTGGAAGGCCGAGGCGGGCAGATCACGAAGTCAGGAGATGGAGACCATCCTGCCTAGCACAGTGAAATCCTGTTTCTACTAAAAATACAAAAAATTAGCCGGGCATGGTGGCAGGCGCCTATAGTCCCAGCTGCTTGGGAGGCTGAGGTAGGAGAATGGAGTGAAGCCAGGAGGCGGAGCTTGCAGTGGGCCAAGATCCTGCCACTGCACTCCAGCATGGGCAACAGAGCAAAACTCCGTCACCAAAAAAAAAAAAAAAAAAAAAAAAAAAAAAAAAAAAAAAAAAAAACATATATATATATATATATACCCTCTGTCTTCTCCATACCCATGTGTCCCCTTCTGTGAGAGACTTCCTTACACCATTGCGGGGAAGAGAATTTTTCTCTGCTATATTTGCTTGAAAGAATTAAAGGTGTAGGGCAAAAATTCTTGGAAATTATGTAGTTTACGATCCTCAAAAGTGAGAAAAATGAAGCCCAGAAGAGAAGGCCTTCCAGGAAAATTCCAGAGCCAGAGGTAGACCCAGTACATTGTTTTTGTTTTTGTTTTGAGAGGAAGTCTCACTCTATGGCCCAGGCTGGAGTGCAGTGCAGCCATTTCACTCACTGCCACCTCCGCCTCCTGGGTTCAAGCTATTCTCCTGCCTCAGCCTCCTGAGGAGCTGCGATTACAGGCGCCCACCACCACACCCAACTAATTTTTGTATTTTTAGTAGAGACAGGGTTTCACCATGTTGGCCAGGTTGGTCTCCAACTCCTGACCTCAAGTGATCCGCCTGCCTAGACCTCCCAAAGTCCTCGGATTACAGGCGTGAGCCACCGTACCAGGCAGACCTGTTAAGTTTTAATCAAGTACTCTGAACTATGCAACAAACGCTAGGAAGTAATAGAAAAAAATTAATCTAAAAACCCTCTGGAGAGTCAAAGAATTGCAGATTTAAAATAGCACGAATACTTGGATTCACGGTATTGAAAAAGGACCTCGCATTTACCCACGCGCGCGGGTCCACGCAGCCACCTATATAGGTGACAAAACACTCAGGAAGCCCTCATGCGGGGCCGGGAAAGAGCCCCCACGCAGAGTCACGGACTCCCTCGTCCGAAGGTCCGCGCAGTCCCCTCGGTGAGTCTAGGGAAGCAGTCTCGCTGCGAGGGAGGGCGAGGAGGGCGGCGGAGTCTCCCTCTCGCGGTGGCCCGGACCCCGCCCCACGAGTGGGCCCTCGCAGGGCCCCCTCTGCTGCACGCGGGGACCAGCCACGCTGCGGGGAACCGGGCAGAAGCCAGCGCCTGGGTCCATGCAGTCCCCTCCGCGGCAGACGCGGGGAGCCGGGAAGCAGTAGGGACCGGCCCTCACCCGCAGGGCGACCAGGACACCCCGCGGGCCCACGAGGTACCGCAGCAGGCGCTAAGCCCCCGGTGCCGCCCAAGGCCGAGACAAAGCCCTGGAGCAAGGACCCCGGATCCCAACCTCAGACCCTGCGGAGCCCAGCTCGGAGCCGCCAGGCGCGGGGCAGAGACCCACGCCCGGTCCGGAGACCCCGTCGCCCGTCGCGCCCTCTCACCTCAGGCTGCCGCCTCGCAGCGCTCGCTCCTCGCCGCGGCGCCTGGGCCGACTGGAGCGCAGCTGAGCAGCCGACAGAGCCGCGGCAGCCTCAACAATGGAGCCCCGGGGCGGGGCCGCCGCCGCCGCTTCAGCCCGTGTTCCCCGCTCAGGATCCGGCTCGGATCAAGGAGCTGCAGCTGGCGCGGGGTTGCGGCCGGGAAACACACCGCGCAGGTGCACACGGCCCAGCCCGCCGCCCGCAGCCCCGCCCCCAGCGGAGCCGGGCGCCCAGGGCCCGCCCGCCGGGCAATGGGGAGCGAGCTGCGCGGAGAGGGCGGGGCCTGGGGGAACAAAGGCAGGTTGGGCGGGGCGGCGCTGGGACTGGGCGTGCGGTGTCCCGCGGGAGGACCGGACCCAAGAGCTGGCCGGATCCTGGCCTCCTAGAAGACCCAGCTCAACGTCCACCTGCAGTCTGCCCTACAGGACGCGCTCATCTCAAGCCCAGAACTCAGGCTTTTAGGGCAGAGAGCGAGAGACAGGCTTGCTTTACAAAAAAGGAAACTGAGGTTCAAGGAATAGGATTGCCTGCTGCCCGAAGTCACGTAGTCCCATTCACTCGTTCACCTTGTCATTCAGCAAACATTTGGAAGCACGTATGGTGGGCGTTAGGAGTGAAGTAGGGCCAGGCGCGGTGGCTCGCTCCTGTAATCCCAGCAGTTTGTGGGACGGAGGCAGGTGGATCACTTGAGGCCAGGAGTTCGAAACCAGCCTGGCCAACAAGATGAAACCCCATCTCTGCTAAAAATAAAAAAACTTAGCCGATCGTGGTGACGCGTCCCTATGGTCCCAGTTACTGGGAAGACTGAGGCAGGAGAATCGTTTGAGCCCGGGAGGTGGAGGTTGCAGTGAGCTGAGATGGTGCCACTGCATGCGCTCCAGCCTGGGCGACAGAATGAGACTCTGTCTCCAAAAAAAAAAAAAAAAAAAAAAAAAATTAATAGAGGGGAAGTAAAAACGAACTTAGGCCTTCCCTGAAGGAGCTCGGCCAAGGAGTACCTGAAATGTCTCTGCATCTCTTTAAGGTCTGATAAAGGAACCAGGAGCAAGCGCTAATCACTTCCCTTTCCTACCTCAGAACTTTCATGTGTTTGCTGTTCCCCGCCTGAAATGCCAAGTACCAATGGTATTTATTTATTTATTTATAGAAATGAGGTCTCCCTATGTTGCCCAGGCTGGTCTCAAACTCCTGGCCTCAAGCTATCCTCTCGTCTCAGCCTCCCAAAGTATTGGGATTGCAGGCATGAACCACTGTCCCAGCCCTGATCGTCTTTAAAACGTCTTTCCTCATCTTATTTGAGTTTCCTGCTCCATGTGACCCCACACCCTTGGTTTCCCTGTACTTCCATAGCTGCTCCTCGGTGGGTCCTGGGGACCCACCCCCTTCTCTGCCCAACTTGTATATGTCTGGACTCAGGCCAAATGCCCTTCCATTTGCAGTGGGCACTGCCACAAGAAATCTCATGCCTTTCCAGGCTTCACAAACCATCCACATGCTCTGCTGCCTGCCAGAGACATCCATCCCAGTCAGATGCCCAGCCCTGACCTTTCCCAAAGGCCCAGCTGGACACAGGGAAACATCTCAAATTTTCCGCGGGCCAAACAGAGTGCTTTATTAGTGCCCTAACCTGCTCATCCACATTCTTGTGATTCTCAGTGAACAGCCCCTCCATCCACCCAGCTGCTCAGGTGAAAATCTCAAATCCTCCTCCAGTCCTTCCTCCTGGAACCTCTCATGCAGCCCTCTGCCTTCCTAGGACACTGAGCACGCCTCACTCCCAGTGCCAGCTGGGGTGCTGTCTGAGTGGCTGCCACCCACTTGGCATGAAGTGTGACCTCTCGCCCGGTGTGGTGGCTTATGCCTGTAGTCACAGCACTTTGGGAGGCTGATGTGGGCAGATCGCTTGAGGCCAGGAGACTGGGACCAGCCGGGCCAATATGGTGAAACTAAAATACAACAATTAGCCAGGCATGGTAATGTATGCCTATCATCCC
Source organism: Macaca mulatta (assembly GCF_049350105.2). Classification (NCBI taxonomy): domain Eukaryota; kingdom Metazoa; phylum Chordata; class Mammalia; order Primates; family Cercopithecidae; genus Macaca; species Macaca mulatta. The sequence continues at coordinate 104,920,748 of NC_133411.1, read as the reverse complement.
AGCTACCCTACCCAGGAGGCTGAGGCAGGAAAATTGCTTGAACCTGGGAGGCAGAGGTTGCAGTGAGCCAAGGTCACACCACAGCACTCCAGCCTGGGCAACAGAGCGGGACTCTGTCACAAATTTTAAAAAAGAAGAAGGAGGAGAAGAAGAAGAAGGAGAAGAAGTGTGACCTCTCTAAGGCAAGGCAGTGTCCCACTCTGATTCACTTCCATGTGTAAAACAGGACCTGCGCCCTGAAGGCACTCACTCAGGAAGGCTGCTGGGATGGGTGGATGCACAGTTAAGGTCTTCATGGTGGCTGGGGCTGACCCCATCCCCATCGCTCTTCGCACACACACCTGCACACTCATCACTCCCACGCTCACACCCACCACTGAAAGCCTGGCCCCTAATCTGATTTGCCTAACAAGGTCCCTGGATGAACAACACATGCTTCCCTACCTCTCCCCTGCTAGGGCCCCACCGTGTTCTGGGATGTACTCAGGGATCAGGAGAACAAAACCTCAGGGAGTGAAAGGACATTCCAGGGTGCAGGCCTCTGCATCCCCCTCCATGCCCTCACCCCTGCCTGACACACCCTCACCCCTGTACCTGGCCAGCTCCTACCAACCCTTAAAGTCTCACCAAGTTCAGTGGTGGCAGCCACACCCTAAAGTGACTGACCCCCCCAATGACCTATGCCGTTGCATAGTCTTCCTGACCTTGGGTACGAGCAAAACCGGTGACTGGCTTCTAACCCATAGAGCCTGGCAAAAGCAATGGGATGTCATTGTCACAGTGCATCACCTTCGCACACTAGAGAGAAAGGTTCCGCCTGCAGGCGCTACAGGAGGGAGATGCTGTGCTGAGAAAGGACCTTCGGAGGGGCCCTGTAGGCAAGGAAGCAAAAAACTGGGTCCTTGCCAAGCGGGTCCGAGGAAATGAATTATGCCAGTAACCTCGGCGGACCTGGAAATGGATTCTGCCCTGGTGGAGCCTCAGATGAGGATGCAGCCCAGCTGCTTAGCGTGAGATCCCAAGCACAGGACCCGCTAAAATGAGCTCAACTCCTAGCTTGCCAAAATTGGCTTAAAGGTGTGTGTTGTTTTAAGCTTCTAAGTGTTTAGTTATTGCCTATGAAAGTGGTAAAATATGAGACAATAACTTAGGTCCCCTCCCCATCACACACATTCTTCTTTCTGGCATTCATCACAATTATACTTATTGATTTAAAATCTCCCTTTTGACTGGGTGCAGTGGCTCAGGATTTCCAGACCAGCCTGGCCAACATGGTGAATCCCCATCTCTACTAAAAATACAAAAATTAGCTAGATGTGGTGGTGCAATCCTGTAATCCCAGCTACTCAGAAGGCTGAGGCAGGAGAATTGCTTGAATCCAGGAGGCAGAGGTTGCAGTGAGCCGAGATTACACCATTGCACTACAGCCTGAGTGACAAGAACAAAACTGTCTCAAAAAAAAAAAAGAATTGTCTCTTGCCACTAGCATGAAGGTCCCATGAGAAGAAAAATGGAAACTCTTGCTGATAACAGTGCCCCAAATGCCCAGCACGGTGTAGCTCTAGGGCAGTTAGTCGATGGTGGACGCTGCTGGTTGGAGGGCCCTGCTGGCCCTCCCAACTGCCTTCTCTCTGGTCACATTCCATTAGAGAGAACAGAATAGTTTCTTGCCTTTCCAGAGTCCCTCTTAGTGGGGATTGGCCAAGTGACATTGTCCTGCCCCGGGAGACATAAGTGGAAGTTGGCCGAAAGGTTTCTAGCCTTGGTGTGCTGGGACAATTTGAACCAGGACATGACAGCTGACCGTCCATTGTTCGGGAATTCTGCAAGTTGGTTGTTCAACACATTCGGTACTTCAAAATATTAAATAATATAAACTTGCAAATTAAAAAATGCATTAGACCAGATGCAGTGGCCCACGTCTAACACATGGGAAGCCTGAAGCAGGGAGATCACTTGAGCCCAGGAGTTCAAGACCAGCTTAGGCAAAAAAGGAAGACCCTGTCTCTACAAAAAATTTTAAAATTAGCTAGGCATGGTGGTGTGTGCATGCAATCCTAGCCACTCAGGAGGCTGAGGTGGGAGGATCGCTTGAGCCATCTGTTCAAGGCTCCAATGAGCTATGATAGTGTCACTGCACTCCAGCCTGGGTGACAGAGCCAGACCCTGTCTCAGAAATAAATATATTTCATATATTAATAAATTTATAATAAATGTATATATATACACATTTATGTATTATAATTATATATTTTGACATAAATATCTATTTCTTGTTTTATTTATTTATTTATTTTGAGATGGAGTTTAACCCTTGTCACCCAGGCTGGAGTGCAATGACACAATCTGGGCTCACCGCAACCTCCACCTCTTGGGTTCAAGTGATTTTCCTGCTTCAATCTCCTGAGTAGCTGGGATTACAGGCACGCACCACCACGCCTGGCTAATTTTTGTATCTATAGTAGAGATGGGATTTCTCCAAGTTGGTCAGTCTAGTCTCGAACTCCTGACCTCAGGTGATCTGCCACCTCAGCCTCCCAAATTGCTGGGATTACAGGTGTAAGCCACTGTGCACAGCCTATATGATATATTTATATATTATAATTATGTATATTAATTTTATATAATATATACAAATATAAATATGAAAACTTTCCTTGCCTTCTCTTGTTTCTATCTACAGTCAGTCCCATGACTTCAAATACTATCTACATGTAATAATTTTAAATGTATATTTTATATATATTTATAATTTTGTTGTTGTTGTTGTTGTTGTTGAGACGGAGTCTCGCCCTGTCGCCAGGCTGGAGTGCAATGGCACAGTCTCAGTTCACTACAACCTCTGACTCCCAAGTTCAAGCGATTCTCCTGCTTCAGCCTCCCAAGTAGCTGGGCTTATAAGCGCCCACCACCACGTCCAGCTAATTTTTGTATTTTTAGTAGAGACACGGTTTTGCCATGTTGGTTAGGTTGGTTTCGAACTCCTGATCTTAACTGATCGCCCACCTCAGCCACCTAAAGCTCTGGGAATACAGGCGTGAGCCACCGTGGCCAAACTATTTTTCTGTTTCCAAACATTTTACATGAGAGGAAAGCAGAGAATAAATCATCTAACACTCTACTGTAAAAAAAATCTTTGTGCCTCTCTTCTTTTCATCTTTCCTAAGTGTACATATTACCAAAATGTCTTTAGGTTGAGGTCCCCCCGTGAAAACTCTACAGGGTGTTGTGTCCTCAGCCACCCTCCTGTCTTTTCCTAGTCCTGGCATTTTAGAACTGTCTGGGGATGACCCAGGATACGCATTGTGGCCATGTCTATTGGAGGGTCTAGTGAGTATCAGCCCCGGGATCATCTCATCCCCAAGGACAGCCTGAGGTAGGGGGTAGTGTCTCTCAGGAGAGCAGCTGGATGCTCTTGGCCTTAGAGGAATCTCCTGGTATAGTTTCATCTAAAATGGTGACCCCTTAGGGTTATTAAAATTTTAGGACATTAAAATGAATGGACAATACAACGTAATGTCATTAAAGCTAGGTCATTAAAGCTGTTCCTCCAGCCGGAGCTTTTATTCCTCGGAGACACATTGACGGTCTGCCAATGGAATACTGATATTGAGAGGAAAAGGCAGAAATGATTTCAGCTCTCTAGATTGTCTCAGACTTGTGAAGAGAGAAAAACTGTCCCAAAGAACAAGGAAAACCCACCCCAGAGAGGATGTGCAAGAACCTGAATATGAAGATGCTTTTAAGGCACACAGGAGGACAAAGAGCAGTGCCAGTGCCTCCTAGGTGGTGACTGAGTGCTTTACTGAACAGGATGGGTGTCCCGAGGGATAGAATGGAATGCCGTGACACTTAGAAAGGTCTGTGTTGGGGTCAGCACTGCCTCTCCCTGAGTTTGTTATCTTGAAAAGGCTTGTCCGCTTATTTGAGTTTCAGTTTTTCATTGACTGTAAGATACATTTTGTCAGTACAGCTTGAAAGATAAAAATACTATTTCCAAAGAGGCAAGCTAAAATGATGCATTTTATTTGCTAAAAATTCATATTTATTTCTTCCTCAGAGTGAGTGTAGTAGGTTTTAAAGGTCTGTTCTTTTTAAGGGTAATTTCAAACGGAATTGTAGGACTTAGCTTTGTCAGTGCTACTGGTGAAATAAAAGTGTGATAGATAAATTGATGATTTACAAAGATTCACCAAAATGTCAGTTCCCCTCTTGTAGCATGGTGAAGAATTTATGAAAGTGGACACATCTGCATCCTTTATCTGGATATCTGGGGTTTTCGTTTGTTTGTTTGTTTTTTCGGAGACACTGTCTTGCTCTGTAGCCCGGCTGGAGTGCAGTGGCGCCATCTCTGCTTACTGCAACCTCTGCCTCCCGGGTTCAAGTGATTCTCCTGTGTCAGCCTCAGAGTTACTGGGATTATAGGCCCACCACCACACCCAGCTAATTTTTGTATTTTTAGTAAACACGGGGTTTTAGGCCTGGCACGGTGGCTCATTCCTGTAATCCCAGCACTTTGGGAGGCCAAGGTGGGTGGATCACAAGGTCAGGAGTTCCAGAGCTGCCTGGCCAACACGGTGAAAAACTGTCTCTACCACAAATACAAAAAAATTAGCTGAGCCTGGTGGCAGGCACCTGTAATCCCAGCTACTCGGGAGGCTGAGGCAAGAGAATTGCTTGAACCAGGGAGGTGAAGTTTGCAGTGAGCCAAGATCTTGCCACTGCACCCCAGCCCAAACGACAATGGAAGACTTCATCTCAAAAAACAAACACCAGCAAAAAGGCGGGGTTTTGCCATGTTGGCCAGGCTGGTCTCAACCTCCGGACCTCAGGTGATCACCCGTCTCAGCCTCCCAAGGTGCTGGGATTACAGGCCTGAGCCACCACGCCTGGCCCACTCTATTTTCTTTTTAGTCCCTAAATTTTAACATGTTTGAGTTTGTCTGTTCCTTTATCACTGTTTTCTTACACAAAAGAAATTCTGCCTAATCCTTCGTAAAAAAAAAAATCTTCCTGTGACTTCTGAAAGTGTTCTGGTTTTGTCTTTCATATTTGAATATATAATAAGTTGATTATGGTTCATGGAATAGAGAAGAATGCAATGCATTTTCCCAAGTAGATGCCAGCCTGGTTTGCCTCATATTTTAAAGTGCATGTGATTTCTTTTTCTATTCTACAGTGCCTAGTCTATCATTCATCAACTTTCCATATTAATGCTGGGTCATTAAGACTTTTCTTCCCCTTGGTCTGCTTGCTCATCTCTCTGCTAATACTGTGCTGTCCTGAGTATTTTCATTTGAAAATCTTAGAAGTATGTCAGACAAGCTATCACTCTTTTTTTAAGTGACAAAAAAGCATTAGATATTTGTCATTTTTACTACGTATGAAAAAGTAGTTTTTCTTGCCTAAAACAACCTGATTTGGGAATTTATGTGATTTCATAGGAATAGCATCTGGAAGTGGTGACATTAATGTCATTTTAAAAACCATGTGTCATATTTCCTCTTATTCCTTTCTGCCTTGACATTGTGCAATAGAAATTTTAAAAATTGTTGTATTAATGTTGTTAAATACCAATTATTGGTTTTATTTATTACTCAATTAAATTTAATAAGCATACTCTGTCTTGGTGTAATCACATGGAATGGGCTCAACTCCCCAGTTAACAAGTGACAGCACATGTAAAATATTGTCTACCAGGGAAACTCATTGAACACTTAGTGTTCAGACTGTGTTTTGGTGTCTGGTTCCCTAAGCACCACTGCAGTGACACAAAATAATAGACCTTCAGCAGAAAAAGTTTTGGCAAATATATTGCATAAGCCATTTAGATGCAGTGGGTCATTCTTATTACTTGGGTTGGTGGAATCCCTTTCAAAATGTAAGTTACTAATACAAAGATGGAACTTTGCCAGCAGGTGTTTTTAAGAATCAGTAGTCTCAGGACTGATAATATTAACTCCCTTATGCACATCAGGTAGGACTTTATTATGACAGATACTAGAAATGTACAAAGTGAAGTTAAAAGGTAACTCCTAGCAGCACATCTTACTCCCTGGATTCTCTAATGAGATGGGTGTTTCTACTTTGCTGTTACCTTTTTGAATAGTTCAATTCCAGCATTAATACTGCTGTGTGGGAGGGAGTATGTGTGAACAGAGTAAGAGTTGTGACAATCACGTCATAGAAGAAATGCTTGAAAATTTTAGAATCATGTAAAGAGCTTATGGATTGAGTATAAATTCCCAGTGCTGTCAGTCTCACCCGTCCTTCTATCCACATGTGTGGAATGTTCTAGGACTCCATGGCTTTTGAGGATGTGGCTGTAAACTTTACCCAGGAGGAATGGGCTTTCTTAAATTCTTCTCAGAAGAATCTCTAGAGAGAAGTGATGCAGGAAACCTGCAGGAACCTGGCTTCTGTAGGTAAGAATGACAACACATTTCACTTAATTACAGAAGTATTTCCCTATCATCAGTGCTATTTGTGATTTGGAATGTGGCAAGGGAATGATTTGGTGAAGAAATCAGGCATGGGCACTGTGTACAATGAACATAAATCTAGTAACGTTTCTATAGTTTTTAATAATTCGTGATAATTTTGTGGGTCTGCATTTTAGGAAACTAATGGAAAGACCAGAATATTGAAGATCACTTTGAAAAACCTGGGAAAGATATAAGATAACTTGCACTGAGAAGAGGAAATAAAGTCCTTTGAAGGAATCTTAGCAAGTCATATGAACTTAAAAACAAGTAATCAAAACAAATAAGAGTCACTTGAAATTTATTTTGTTTTAGAAAAATTTCACCCAAATGTAACGTACTTCAGTGTAGCAGTCAGTGTTTGGAAAACAGTTTACTTGAAAATAGCACTACAAAATTGTGTATATGAATGTTACTAATTTCGTCATAGTCACGTAGGTGGTAGCTGTGTTTTCAGTGGTAACCCATTTACTTTCAAATAATTCAATCATGGCCAAAAAAAATAATAATAATTCATTTTCCTTGGTATTGGTAGCAGTGTAAGTCCAAGACCTATTAATAAGTAGAAAGTTATTAAACCAACCAATAATAATGTGCTTGTCATTTTTTTTTTTACAGAAATCATGTGTTACAGAGACTGTGTGAAAGCAAAAAAGGTAGACAGTATGGACAAGTTGTCAGCCAAATTCCAAATCTTGATCTGAATGAGAACGTTTCTACTGGATTAAAACAACGTGAATGCAGTGTTTGTGGAAAAGTCTTTATATATCATTCCCTCCTTAATAGGCACATCCTAGCTCACTCAGGATACAAACCATATGGAGAGAAGCAATATAAATGTGAACAATGTGGGAAATTCTTCGTTTCTGTTCCAGGTGTTAGAAGACACATGATAATGCACAGTGGAAATCCAGTTATAAATGTACGATATGTGAGAAAGCGTTTTATTTTCTCAATTCATTTGAAAGACATCAGAGAACTCACACAGGAGACAAACCCTGTAAATGTAAAGAATGTGGTGAAGCGTTCACTGTTTCCAGTTGTTGTGTAATACATGAACGAACTCACACTGGAGAGAAATCCTAGGAATGTAAGGAATGTGGGAAAACATTCAGATTTTCTTGTTATTTTAAGACGCGTGAAAGGACTCACACTGGAGAAAGACCCTATAAAGGTACCAAATGTGATAAAGCCTTTGGCTGTTCCACTTCCCTTCGTTGTCATGGAAGCATTCATACTGGAGAGAAACCCTATGAATGTAAACATTGTGGCAAAGTCTTTAGTCCTTTGAGTTCCCTTTGTAACCATACTGGAGAGAAACCCTATGAATGTAAACAATGTGACCAAGCCTTCAGTCGTCTCAGTTCCCTTCACCTCCACGAAAGAATTCATACTGGAGAAAAACCCTATGAATGTAAGAGATGCGGTAAAGGCTACACTCGTTCCAGTCACCTTACTCACCATGAAAGAAGTCATGATATAGAGGCTGGGTGTAGTGACTCAGCCTATAATCCCAGCACTTTGGGAGGCAAAAGTGTGTGTATTGCTTGAGCCCAGGAGTTCATAACTAGCCCGGATTAAAACAATGTGAAACAACCTGGGCAACATGGTGAAACCCTGTCTCTAGAAAAATAAAATAATGCCGGGCACGTTGGCTTACGCCAGCTACTCGGGAGGCTGAGGCAGGAGAAGGGTGTGAACCTGGGAGGCGGAGCTTGCAGTGAGCTGAGATAGCCCCACTGCATGCCAGCCTGGGCGACAGAGCGAGACTCCATCTCAAAAAAAAAAAAAAAAAAGAAAGAAAATAATTAACTGGGCATGGTGGCACATTTCAGTTGTCTTAGTTCTTTTTCAAGGACATAAAAAGCCACGGGGGATTGGGGGAAAGCCCTGTGCATGCGGATCACAAAGTCAGGAGATCGAGACCATCCTGGCCAACATGGTGAAACTTCGTCTCTACTAAAAATACAAAAATTAGCTGGGTGTGGTAGCATATGGTTGTAATCCTAGCTACTCAGGAGACTGAGGCAGGAGAATCGCTTGAACCCAGGACGTGGAAGTTGCAGTGAGCCGAGATTGTGCCACTACACTCCAGCCTGGTGACAGAGTGAGACTCCCTCTCAAAATTAAAGAAAATAAACAAACAAATAAATAAAGCCCCTTGAATGTAAGAAATGTGGTAAAACATTTACTCTTTCCCATTCCCTCATAAACATGAAAAGGCTCACACTGCATAGAAACCATAAGAATGTTAGGAAATGTGGTCAAGCCTTCAGATTTTCCTGTTTTTGAAGATTTGGGAGGACTCAGAGTGGAGAAAAGCCTTTTGAATCTAAATTTGTAGTAAGGCCTTCAGTTGTGTTAGTTCCATTTGAAGACATCAGCTCATTCCTGAGAAAAACCCTATGAATGTCCAGAATGTGGGAATGTTTCATTGCTCTCATACCCACTCAAGGACATATGAAAATGCACACTGTAGCTCCCTGGACCTTGTAAATACAAGAACGTACACAGGATTAAAACTCTAATAGTTTAGAAACTGCAAAAATATTTTCAGTTTTAACATTTATTTGAAAAGTCATGTTAAAATTCCCACAGGAAAGAAGTTCTGTAAGTGAAGCTTTTCTAATTTGAAAAGCCTGATGCCAATTAATTATGGTGCAGTGCTTGAAAAAAATGTATGAAATGTTACACAAGTTACAAGTATATTGTTTTTATCAGTGGCTCATTCTTAAAGAGTCTTGAGTATGCATTTCACCTTGTTTTGCAGGGAAACCTTGAGGTGAGAGTTCTGTAAATGCTCTTTAAGCAGTAGTACTTGAGTTTCATAGATAATGATACTAAGTTTGTTGGTAGAATTTTTGTCTATTCATTTGATAATGTGCTGGATTCATGGTTGAATTTTAATGTTTTTCTAAAATGTAGGTAAGTTTAATTTTTTTTATTTCATTATTATTATTTTTTTTTTGAGATGGAATCTCACTCTGTTGCCCAGGCTGGAGTGCAGTGGTGCAATCTCGGCTCACTGCAACCTCCGCCTCCTGGGTTTAAGTGATTCTCCTGCCTGAGCCTCCCGTGTAGCTGGGACTACAGGTGCCCACCACTACGTCCAGCTAATTCTTTGTATTTTTAGTAGAGACAGGTTTCGCCATGTTGGCTAGGCTGGTCTTGAACTCCTGGCCTCATGATTTGCCCACCTCAGCCTCCCAACGTGCTGGGATTACAGACATGAGCCACTGCACGCGGTCAGTAAGTTTCATTTGTATGTATTGTCCTGTGATTAACTGACCAGTGAATAATGATTGTGAATTGTTGGGATTGTCTTACCAGCCTCATTTGGCAAATTTTGATTATCCCTTGTTCATTATACACATTCCACCTTTCTTTATTAAAGGAAAAACTACTCTTGATATAAAGATGTTTATTTTTTGCTAATAATGAGTTGGTATTAATTCCTAAGTACATAAATTTTACCATAGAGTATCATCTCGTGAGTTCTTTGCATTTGTTGCCTTTATTCTTTATTATTTCTGTCTATTATTTGGATCATTCACTTTGAATGAAAGAGAGAGGACTGTGATAGGACAATATGTTGTAACTAATCTGAGGGAGGAAGCATTCAATCTCTCAGTCACGTATGATAGCGTTGGGCTTTTCATCGATGCCTTTCTTATTGTAGTAGATAGTATTGCACCATTATGATATGACAGCTTATATATTGTATTTTAGAGTATTACAGTCTTACCACTCAGTGTCACATGATTCAGTTCCCTACCAGCCAATAGACAAACCAATCACATACTCCTGTAGGAATAAAGGAACATCCTGGGCCGGGTGCAGTGGATCACGCCTGTAATCCCAGCACTTAGGGTGGCCGAGGCCGGTGAATCATGAGGTCGGGAGATCGAGACCATCCTGGCTAACACCGTGAAACCCCATCTCTACTAAAAATACAAAAAATTAGCCACGCGTGGTGGTGGGTGCCAGTAGTCCCAGCTTCTAGAGAGGCTGAGGCAGGAGAATGGTGTGAACCCGGGAGATGGAGCCTGCAGTGAGCCAAAATCACACCACTGCACTCCAGGAAGGGTGACAGAGCGAGATTCTGTCTCAAAAAAAAAAAAAAAAAAAAAAAAAAAAAGGAACATCCTCACCTTTTTAATGCTATACCACTCTCTGCTCCTAAATTAATCCCTGTTTGGGCCTGTGGGAGCTTACACCATCCTCCTATATGTAATTAATAACTGATGTCTGGCTTATCTGTTTAGTAATAGATGTTATGTGTTTCACGGTGCCAGTAAACGTAGGGTGCTCATTCCTTCCTTACCAGTGGGCTGCATGAGACGCTATTGAAACAATTGGCAACACAAGTGGAATGGACCAACCCTCATGAAGGACACCTGCTCAACTTGACCTACCTGCTGTCGGCTGACGGTTCCGTAACACATTAGCAGCCGCCTGAGTCAGAACCGTGAGCTGATGATGGGCCTTCCCTTTGGTCTACACAACGTTTTGTGGTCTTCAGGTGTTGTCATCTTCTCCCACACTAAACTGCTCTCATCTCCTACACATGAATATTTACTTGCACCCCCGCATGACATTTGGCCTGTGCTTAGCAGGCAGTTTTGAGGCCCTGGCTTATTAATGCACAAAAGGGCAGCACATAAGCCGACACTTAAGTCCTAATTAGCAAGGATCAGGCTGTATCTCTGTAGTCCCTGCATCTACTCTGGTCACCATCTCTGTATGCTCAGGGCAGCCATGTGAACATTATTAATTATTGTACACTCCAAGACAATAGTTATTATGTAGGCAGAAGTAGTGGCCTTGTCTGTTTCTTGTGCTGCTGCTCCCCTTGCCACTGTCCCCTACACCCTCCTGATGAGGTGTACATCTATGGTGCCTCATGGTTCAGTCACGGATGAGTAAAGAAAATGGGAAGAAAGAGTTGTTCTAATAATCACCATTCTGACGGATGTGAGAAGTATCTCATTGTAGTTTTTATTTGCATTTCTCTAGTGGTTAGACTCAGATAAATCCAAGATTCCATGGATTCTTTTCGATTTGACAACGGCTTCTCCGAAAAATAAGTATGTTCAAGACATTAGGAGTTATGTGTGAAGTCACAGCACAGTAGTTGTCACTGTTATCTCCGGAGGTTTATCTGTTATCTCTCTAAAACTCCATTTTTTTTCTGAGGTTTCCCAGAAAAGGCCTGGAAGAGAGCCTTCCTCTGCGGGTCTTGTTGCCTACAGAAGAGAAAAAGTTCAGGCCATGCACCCAGTTTTCCCCAGGAGACAGGAAGAATCCAGTCTCTGGCCCAGTCCTGTTCTCTGTTTTGTGGTAAATAAACGGAACTCTTGTGCCCTTTCCACCTCTGCACCTTCCCTCATGTGCCAATCTTCCCATCCTCCCAGTGGCCTTCTAGGCTTCCCAAGTAAGGACCAGCATTTGGATTCCGTCGCTATTCCCCCTGTCATGGGGAACCTGCACGAAGCTTCACCACCTGACATCGTCCTCCCCCAGCTTAATATCAGGAACAAGTCTGTTGTTTATTATTATTATTAAATATAATATAAATTAATAGTAATCATCGATAATAATAGTCACAATAAAGATAATAAAAATTAATACTGGTTAAAAATGTTAACGATTAGTATTAATAATAGCAATATCACTATTAGTAATTAAATAATCATATCAGCAATTAATGTTACTTAAGTCAATACTAAGTGATGTTGGTAATAAAATAATGATTAATATTATGACTAGCATTGCTAAATGACATGAATATTAATAATTAATTTTAAGCATGCATAAAAATATATTTAAAATAATTATCCATAATTAATAATGGTATCCTATTAAATATTAGTGTCATCGATAATTGTTAAAATCAGTCATTGATGTGTAATAATTAATCATATTATTATTCCTAATTCTGCAGTGTGTGTACAGCTACCTGTGATGTCGTTCCTAATATCCAGGGAGGGAGAGGATGGTTTTAGTTTTCATATCACAAAAAGTGTACACTCATCCTGTGACACAGATCCTAATATCCAGTGTAGTAGAGTATGACATGTCTCCCAATATAGCAATTAATAGGTAGCTACCCAGTGATATAGTTTCTAAAATTCACGGAAGGTGCATATGATATTAATCCCAATATCACAGGGAGGGTAGAGCTCTTCTGTGTTATGATTCCTAATATCCAGAGGGGGAGAGGATGATAATAATTCCAGTGTCACAGGCTGTGTTCACCGGCCCTGTGACATTGTTATTAATGTCTTGGAAGGGAGAGGATATTACTCCCAACATGGCAGGGGGTGTACATCCACCCTGGGATATTCTTCTTTATATTCCAAGGCCGAGAGGTTGATATTACTCCTAGTATCACAGACACTGTACACCCCCATGTTTTTAATCCCTGTGATATTGGGAGTAGTATCATCTTCTCCCGGGTGGAAATTAGGAACAGTATCTCCGGGGGCGTGTACACCCCCTGTGATATTGAATGTAATATCATCCTCTTCCCTCCTGGATCATGGGAACAACATCACTGGGGGGTGTACACTTTCTGTGATATTGGAAGTAACATCATCTTCTGTGCCTTGGATTATTAAGGACAATATCATGGAGGGACATGTGTACATCTTCTACAATATTGGGAATAATATTATCCTCTCTCCCCCTGCATATTAGGAAAGATATCACAGAGTGGGTGTTCACCTCCTGCGATATGGTGATGAATGCCATCTTCTCCCCTTCCAGATATCAGGAAGAGTATCACATGGGGGTGTACAGTGTCTGCGATACTGGGAGTAATATCAATCTCTCGGCCTTGGAATATTAAGAAGAATATCACAGGGTGGATGTACACCCCCTGCCATATTGGAAGTAATATCAGCCTCTCCTCTCCATGGATATTAGAAACAATATCCCAGGCTGTGTGTACGCCTCCTGCCCTATGGGGAGTCATATCATCCTCTCCCTTCCAGGATATTAATAACAATATCACAGGGCGGGTGAACACAGCCTGTGATACTGGAATTATTATCATCCTCTCCCCCTCTGGATACTAGGAAACATATCACAGAAGAGCTGTACCCTCCCTGCGATATTGGGAGTAATATCATATGCTTCTTCTGTGAATATTAAGAGCAATATCACCGGGTGGCTTTCCATTCATTGCTATGTTGTGAGTCATGTCATACTCTACCACCTAGATATTAGCATCAGTGGCACAGGGTGAGTGCACACCTACTGCGATATTAAAACTAAAATCATGCTCTCCGTCCCTGGATATTAGGAACAACATCCCAGGTAGGTGTACAGCCCCTGCGGTATTAGGAGTAATAATATGATTAATTACTAAACATCTATGTCGATTTCAATAATTATCAATGGTACTATTAATTAATAGGATACCATTATTAATTATGGATACTCATTTTAAATATATGATTATGCACACTTGAAAATAATTAGTAATATTAATGTCATTTAACAATATTATTAGTTCTTAATATTAATTATTTTATTACCAACATTGCTTAGTATTGATTTAAGTAACATTAATTGCTAATATCATTATTTTATTGTTAATAATGATATTATGATTAATTGTTATACTAATCGTTAACATTTTTTACCAGTATTAATTTATACTATCTTTATTGTGATTATTAATATCAATGATTGCTATTAATTTTTACTATATGTATTAATATTAATAATTAATAGACTTATTCCTGATATCCAGCTGAGAGAGAATGATATTACTCCCAATATCGAAGAAAGTGAACACCCCTCTATGATGTTATTCCTAATAGCCAAGGGGTAGAGGATGACATTATTGAAACTATCACAGTGGGTGTCCATCCCTTCGGTCATCTTGTTCCTTATATCCTGAGTGGGAGAGGATGATATGACTCCCAATATCGCAAGAAGTGTACAACCGCCTGTAATATAGTTCCTAACATCTAGGTGGGGAGAGGATGATATTGCTGCCCATATCGCACGAGTTGTAAAACCCCTTCAATATTTTGCCTATGATCCTGAGGGGAGAGGATGATATTACTCCCAATATCGAAGAATGCGTACACCCCCCTGTGACACTATGCCCAATATCCAAGTTGGGAGACAATGACATTATGCCCAATATCCCAGGGGATGTACACCCACCTTGGGATTTTGTTCCTTATATCGAGAGGGGGAGAAGATGCTATTACTCCCAATAATGCAGGCGCTGGGGCTGTACACCCCTCCTGTGTTATTGTTCTTAATATCCTAGGGAAGAGAGGATGATGCTACACCCAATATCGCAGGGGGTGTACACCCACCCAGTGATGTTGTTCTTAATATGCTCCACCTCCCACCACCAGGGATATCGTTCCTAATATCCAGGGGAAGAGACGATAACATTATGCCCAATATCGCAGGGGAGTGTACACACCCTCTGTGATGTTGTTCCTAGTATCCAAAGGTAGATACGATGATGTTACTGGCCATATCGCAGGGGGTGTACACCCTTTTGTGATATTGTTTTTGACATTCAGTGAGGGACAGGATAACATTAATCCCAATATTGCACAAGGCATACAGACCTGTGATGTGGTTCCTAATGTACAGGGGAAAGAGAAGAATATTGCTCTCAATATTGCAGGGGGTGTAACCACCCTGCCTCCCGTATATTGTTCCTAATATGCAGCGAGGTGGAGGCTGAGAGTACTACCAATATCCCAGAAGGTGCACACACACCTGTGATATAGTTCCTAATATCTAGCGGGAAAGAGGCTGATTTTACTTTCGATATCGCAGTGGGTGTACACCGCCCGCAACCCCGGGGTATCATTCCTAATACCCAGGCGGGAAGAAGATGATATGGCTGACAATTTCGAAGGTGGTGGACACCTCTTCTCTGATATGGTTCCTGATATCCAGAGGGTGAGTGGATGATATTACTCCCAATAAAGTAGGAACCGTACAGCCACCCTGGGATTTTGTCCTTAATAACCACAGGGGAGAGGTGATATTACTACCAATATTGCAAGGAGCGTACATCCTCCTGTGATATGGTTTCTCATATCCATGAAAGGAGAAGATGGTATTAGTACCAATATTGAAGGGATGGACAGCCCCCATGTGATATTGTTCTAAAGATACAGGTTGAAAGAGGATGAGATTCCATCCAATATAACAAGGGATGTACACCCCACCTGTGATATGAATCATAAAACCTAGAAGAAGAGAATGAAATTGCTTCCAAAAACACACGGGTTGTACACCCACCCTGTGATATTGTTCCTGTCATCTAAAGGAAGAGATGATGATACTACTCCCAGTACCGGAGAAGGTACACACACCCCTGTGATATTGTTCCTCATAACTTGTGGGGGAGAGCATGATATTACTTCCAGTATGACAGTGGCTTGACACCCAGTCTGTGATATTGCTCCTAATTTCCAGTAGGTAAAGTATGATGTTCCTGCCAAGAGAGTAGTGGGTGTACAGCCACCCTGTGATATTCCTTCGAATATTCAGGGAAACACAGGATGACATTATCCCAAATCTCCCAGAAAGTGTACACCCATTGTGTGATATGGTTGCTAATATCCGGAGGTGCAGAGGATGGTATTCGTTCTCCTGTCGCAGGCTGTTTACACACAACCTGTGAAATTGTTCCTAATATCCTGAACAAAAGAGACTGCTAATAATGGACACATATTGCAGGGGGGAGTAATTGGCTATTACGATCCACATCGCAGGGGGTGAGGCACTCCCCATGATATGGGGAGTAATAGCAACCCCCTCTCCCCCCTGGCTATTACGATCCACATCGCAGGGCGGTTCAGGACACCAGCCCTGCCCCAACCTTGACCGAGACAGTGGGTGTCCTGGGACCACCTCAGGGTGGGTGGCAGCTCAGCTTGAAGATGTCCCTGCTGCCAAAGACCAACTGTTCCTGCTAGATTGAATCTGGCCACAGGGTCTCTGTTGGTGAGACAGATGACCATGAGGCAGATACCCTGAAATCTAGCACGACAGAGCTCAACGTCCCCATGAGAGACACCATAGCACGCAGACTTTGCAGACATACTAGCGAAGGCCACAGCAGGCCCTGAGTGAGGAACAAGCTGACCAAGATCCTGGGGTTCTGCCATGCAGCCCTTAAACCAGGGACTGGAAACCGTTTCCCTAAAGAGCCAGGAGTCAGTATTTTCAGCTTTGCCAACTGATCTTTGTCTCAAGATGCAACTCTGCCAATGGCTACCCCAGCGCAACCTTCTGCAGGTGGCCTGTGAAGAGATGGGCATGACTGCACCCCCATAAAACTCTACTTATGGATGGAAACTTCTCAGTGTCATGAAGTGTTATTTTTTTATTTGTTCAACCATTTGGAAATGTAAAATCCATTCTTGATTCATGAGCCACAAGAGTAGGCGGGGACAGGCCGCCCCTTGAAAACCTCTGGAATGAGCTTAGAGAAGGAAATGACAGGCTGGGCCAGCGCAGCCTCCTCACAGCAGATTCGCTGCAGGAGGGTCCTTCGTAGCAACCACTTCTCATTCTTCATCTTGGCTTCAAGCGCAGTTCAGGTGGAGAAAGAGAGAGCAGAACCGGCCTCAGCAACAAGAAGGAAGGAGATGCAGGGTCAAGCAGCCGTGTGGATCCATCACACTTAACATTCACACCAAGCGGAGCACAGGCAGGACCAGCCCGGGGGGTGGGGGCACGAAGTGGAGGCTCTCTGGGGTGGGGGGCCTCTCGGTGGGCAAGATTCTCTACCAAAAACTCAAATAGAAGATCTACACAGCAGTAGTTACAGAAAACACACACTAAGAAAAATGCCAAAATAAAAATAGGACACAAAGTTTGGCCAACCGGGTCTCACAAGCCAGTAGGTAAGAAAGCCCAGGAGGGCCCACCAGAGGAGCTGGGGGTGGGTTCCTGCCTGCAGGGGGCCTTGGACACCCCATTCCCACAGATGAGGACCCAAGCTTTGGGAAGGAAGCTGTCAGAGTCACCCAGTGAGCTGTTCAGAGCTGGAGCCACAGAGCAGGTGAGGAGCCCTGGCCACGTCCCCGTGTGCACTGAGAAGCTGGGGTGGGGTCATACCCCCAGCGGCCAATGCAAACAGTGGACCGCGGGCCCTCCTTCTGCCTAGAGGATGCTTAGCTCCCAAGGGACCACCAAGGCCTGGAACCCAGGGACGTACGACCTGACCATCATGCCCAGGCCTCCTGGACCAGGCAATGTCCAGTACAGGCAGGCAGTCTGGACTTGGGGCCAGGACAGGGGTGGATGGTCCTGCTAGGCAGACCTCCTTCTCCCTACCAGCTGGGCTGGTTGCACTGTAGTTTTGGTTCTGGCAACATATTTTTGCCCACTTTGGCCACACCAGTCCCCAGCTCCCTGGCTAGGCCCAGTGCTGTCCAACCTACCTACACAGGCCCCACATACCCAGTGCCCACTAGGCTCTGTCAGCCAGGAGGACCCATGCTCATCCCCTGAAGTTTCCGTGGGAGCCTGCATCCCACAGGGACCCACAGCTCAGGGCCAACCTCCATGGGGTCTTGGTCGT
The DNA here is from genome assembly GCF_049350105.2 of Macaca mulatta. Lineage (NCBI taxonomy): Eukaryota > Metazoa > Chordata > Mammalia > Primates > Cercopithecidae > Macaca > Macaca mulatta. The sequence continues at coordinate 104,902,685 of NC_133411.1, read as the reverse complement.
GGTGGCAGTTGTGGGGGGTAGTTGAGCTCCAGCCCTCCCATCCTGGCCACTGTATTTTGTGGTGACCGTTCAGTCCTGGGAGCTTCCTGGGGACCCCAGAAGGAAGAGAACAGGGTGGTCATGGTAGCCTCAGCCCCAGGCTCTGGGCCCAAGTGCAACAGAAGGTAGAGAACAGGGTGGTCATGGCAGCCTCAGCCCCAGGCTCTGGGCCAGAAGTTGATAACGACCAATTGAGAGCAACCACTGAATTCGATCCTCTTACAGATACACGAGAAGTTGGTGAAGAACTGAATGTCGACCATTCTATGGTCAACCAGCATTTGAAGCCAATTGGAAAGCTGAAAAATCTTGATAAGTGGGTGCCTCATGAGCTGACCAAATATTTTAAAAAGCATCCTTTTGAAGTGTCATCTTCTCTTATTCTATGAAACAACATTGAACCATTTCTTGATCAGATTGTGACATGCCACGAAAAGTGGATTTCATACTATAGCCAGCTCACTGGTTGGACAGAGAAGAAGCTCCAAACCACTTCCCAAAGTCAAACTTGTACCAAAAAAGGTCACGATCACTGTTTGGTGCTCAGCTGCCGGTCTTCTGATCCACTACAGTTTTTGAATCCTGGTGAAATCATTACATCTGAGAAGTATGCCAAGTTAATCGATGAGACGCATGGAAAACTGCAGCACTGGGAACCGGCACTGGTCATCATGAAGGGCCCAGTTCTCCACAGTGCATGACTACATGTCCTACAACCAGGGCTTTAAAAGTTGAATAAACTGGGCTATGAAGTTTTGTCTCATCTGCCATATTCATCTGACCTCTCACCAACCAACTACCACTTAAGCATCTTCACAACTTTTTGCAGAGAAAACACTTACACAACCAGCAGAATGCAGAAAATGCTTTCCAAGAATTCATCGAACCCTGAAAGCATGGAATAAACAGGTTTATTTCTCATTGGCAAAAATGTGTTCAATGTAATGGTTTCCTTTTGTTTTTTAAGACTGAGTCTCACTCTGTCGCCCAGGCCAGAGTGCAAAGGTACAATCTCGACTCACTGCAACCTCTGCCTCCTGGGTTCAAGAGATTCTCCTGCCTCAGCCTCTTGAGTAGCTGGGATTACTGGCACATGATACCACACGCGGCTACTTTTTGTATTTTTAGTAGAGATGGGATCTCACCATGTTGGTCAGGCTGGTCTCAAACTCCCGACCTCCTGATTCACCCACCTCAGCCTTCCAAAGTGCTGAGATTACAAGTGTGAGCCACTGTGCCCAGTCCATTGTAATGGGTTCTATTTTGATTAATAAAGATGTGTTGCAGTCTAATTATAAAAAATTAAAATTCACAGTCCAAAACCACAATTACTTTGGCACCAACCTAATAATAGAAGAATTAAAAGAGGCCTTTATGTTAGAGAGCCCATGGATGATAAAATAATAAAGAATATTACAATCTCCATAACCCATAAACTTGGTAACTTAGACCAACTGGATGAATTAAAAGACACAATCTATTAATACTAAAACAGAGGAGAAATAGGTAATCTAAATACAATGATATCTATTTTAAAAATGAAATCAATACCTAATAACCTTAGAGAAAACCTGTATATTCCAAAAATCTGACATTCTGTCATGTTGTTCTAACTGGTGGGATTCAGGGATTTCCATTTTGATAAGAACATAGGTGAGTCGCACACACTTACTTTTAGTGCTCATTGGTCTGGAAACCTATGTCCACTATAGGATACTGCAGAGCGATGCGTTTTGGAGAATGTAGGCAAGATAATATTATTTTCAGATTTAAAGGAAGACAACTTGTTTTATGTACAGTAATTCCTCATAATATCACAGGGGATACCATATTTAAACTTTGGGGTATCCCTAGATACAATTCTTATTTGAGCCACATGTGAATTTCAGACACGGAGGCTGCCGAACTTTGGTGGCTTTCAACAGATGTGGAAGGTAATTCACAACCTACTTTGTGAAGGCATAAAATTCAATGAGCCCTCATTTAGCATTTTATTTTAAATATTATTTTTGTAAACTTTGCATTTCCAATTAGGTGAAATTTTAAACCTGTTTCAGTTCTTATCCACTTTTTTTTTTTTCCCCCTGAGACGGAGTCTTGCCCTGTCACCCAGGCTGGAGTGCAGTGGCATGGTCTTGACTCACTTCAACCTTTGCCTCCCAGGTTCAAGCAATTCTCCTGCATCAGCCTCCCAAGTGGCTGGGATTACAGGTGCCCACTACCATGCCCGGCTAATTTTTGTAGTTTTAGTAGAGATGTGGCTTCCCCATGTTGGTCAGGCTGGTCTTGAACCCCTGACATTGTGATCTGGCCACCTCAGCCTCCCAGAGTGCTCGGATTATAGGCCTGAGCCACCGTGCCTGACCTCTCCACTCTTTTTAGGCAGAGGGGAGTAAGGGTTGCTTTAAGTTAGGAGGGACTCCTGTGTACCCAACCCATTTGTGTAAATTTCTTCCTTCAGAGTTCTTCAAATCAGCATCACCATTGTTAAAGGTAGTATAAATTCAATAAAGATAGTATAAATTAATACTGGTAAAAAATGTTAACGATTAGTATAACAATTAATCATAATATCATTATTAACAATAAAATAATGATATTAGCAATTAATGTTACTTAAATCAATACTAAGCAATGTTGGTAATAAAATAATTAATATTAAGAACTAATAATATTGTTAAATGACATTAATATTACTAATTATTTTCAAGTGTGCATAATCATATATTTAAAATGAGTATCCATAATTAATAATGGTATCCTATTAATTAATAGTACCATTGATAATTATTGAAATCGACATAGATGTTTAGTAATTAATCATATTATTACTCCTAATACCGCAGGGGCTGTACACCTACCTGGGATGTTGTTCCTAATATCCAGGGACGGAGAGCATGATTTTAGTTTTAATATCGCAGTAGGTGTGCACTCACCCTGTGCCACTGATGCTAATATCTAGGTGGTAGAGTATGACATGACTCACAACATAGCAATGAATGGAAAGCCACCCGGTGATATTGCTCTTAATATTCACAGAAGAAGCATATGATATTACTCCCAATATCGCAGGGAGGGTACAGCTCTTCTGTGATATGTTTCCTAGTATCCAGAGGGGGAGAGGATGATAATAATTCCAGTATCACAGGCTGTGTTCACCCGCCCTGTGATATTGTTATTAATATCCTGGAAGGGAGAGGATGATATGACTCCCCATAGGGCAGGAGGCGTACACACAGCCTGGGATATTGTTTCTAATATCCATGGAGAGGAGAGGCTGATATTACTTCCAATATGGCAGGGGGTGTACATCCACCCTGTGATATTCTTCTTAATATTCCAAGGCCGAGAGATTGATATTACTCCCAGTATCGCAGACACTGTACACCCCCATGTGATACTCTTCCTGATATCTGGAAGGGGAGAAGATGGCATTCATCACCATATCGCAGGAGGTGAACACCCACTCTGTGATATCTTTCCTAATATGCAGGGGGAGAGAGGATAATATTATTCCCAATATTGTAGAAGATGTACACATGTCCCTCCATGATATTGTCCTTAATAATCCAAGGCACAGAAGATGATGTTACTTCCAATATCACAGAAAGTGTACACCCCCCAGTGATGTTGTTCCCATGATCCAGGAGGGAAGAGGATGATATTACATTCAATATCACAGGGGGTGTACACGCCCCCGGAGATACTGTTCCTAATTTCCACCCGGGAGAAGATGATACTACTCCCAATATCACAGGGATTAAAAACATGGGGGTGTACAGTGTCTGTGATACTAGGAGTAATATCAACCTCTCGGCCTTGGAATATAAAGAAGAATATCCCAGGGTGGATGTACACCCCCTGCCATGTTGGGAGTAATATCCTCTCCCTTCCAAGACATTAATAACAATGTCACAGGGCCGGTGAACACAGCCTGTGACACTGGAATTATTATCATCCTCTCCCCCTCTGGATATTAGGAATCATAACACAGAAGAGCTCTACCCTCCCTGTGATATTGGGATTAATATCATATGCACCTTCCGTGAATTTTAGAAACTATATCACTGGGTAGCTACCTATTAATTGCTATATTGGGAGACATGTCATACTCTACTACACTGGATATTAGGATCTGTGTCACAGGATGAGTGTACACTTTTTGTGATATGAAAACTAAAACCATCCTCTCCCTCCCTGGATATTAGGAACGACATCACAGGTAGCTGTACACACACTGCAGAATTAGGAATAATAATATGATTAATTATTACACATCAATGACTGATTTTAACAATTATCGATGACACTAATATTTAATAGGATACCATTATTAATTATGGATAATTATTTTAAATATATTTTTATGCATGCTTAAAATTAATTATTAATATTCATGTCATTTAGCAATGCTAGTCATAATATTAATCATTATTTTATTACCAACATCACTTAGTATTGACTTAAGTAACATTAATTGCTGATATGATTATTTAATTACTAATAGTGATATTGCTATTATTAATACTAATCGTTAACATTTTTAACCAGTATTAATTTTTATTATCTTTATTGTGACTATTATTATCGATGATTACTATTAATTTATATTATATTTAATAATAATAATAAACAACAGACTTGTTCCTGATATTAAGCTGGGGGAGGACGATGTCAGGTGGTGAAGCTTCGTGCAGGTTCCCCATGACAGGGGGAATAGCGACGGAATCCAAATGCTGGTCCTTACTTGGGAAGCCTAGAAGGCCACTGGGAGGATGGGAAGATTGGCACATGAGGGAAGGTGCAGAGGTGGAAAGGGCACAAGAGTTCCGTTTATTTACCACAAAACAGAGAACAGGACTGGGCCAGAGACTGGATTCTTCCTGTCTCCTGGGGAAAACTGGGTGCATGGCCTGAACTTTTTCTCTTCTGTAGGCAACAAGACCCGCAGAGGAAGGCTCTCTTCCAGGCCTTTTCTGGGAAACCTCAGAAAAAAAATGGAGTTTTAGAGAGATAACAGATAAACCTCCGGAGATAACAGTGACAACTACTGTGCTGTGACTTCACACATAACTCCTAATGTCTTGAACATACTTATTTTTCGGAGAAGCCGTTGTCAAATCGAAAAGAATCCATGGAATCTTGGATTTATCTGAGTCTAACCACTAGAGAAATGCAAATAAAAACTACAATGAGATACTTCTCACATCCGTCAGAATGGTGATTATTAGAACAACTCTTTCTTCCCATTTTCTTTACTCATCCGTGACTGAACCATGAGGCACCATAGATGTACACCTCATCAGGAGGGTGTAGGGGACAGTGGCAAGGGGAGCAGCAGCACAAGAAACAGACAAGGCCACTACTTCTGCCTACATAATAACTATTGTCTTGGAGTGTACAATAATTAATAATGTTCACATGGCTGCCCTGAGCATACAGAGATGGTGACCAGAGTAGATGCAGGGACTACAGAGATACAGCCTGATCCTTGCTAATTAGGACTTAAGTGTCGGCTTATGTGCTGCCCTTTTGTGCATTAATAAGCCAGGGCCTCAAAACTGCCTGCTAAGCACAGGCCAAATGTCATGCGGGGGTGCAAGTAAATATTCATGTGTAGGAGATGAGAGCAGTTTAGTGTGGGAGAAGATGACAACACCTGAAGACCACAAAACGTTGTGTAGACCAAAGGGAAGGCCCATCATCAGCTCACGGTTCTGACTCAGGCGGCTGCTAATGTGTTACGGAACCGTCAGCCGACAGCAGGTAGGTCAAGTTGAGCAGGTGTCCTTCATGAGGGTTGGTCCATTCCACTTGTGTTGCCAATTGTTTCAATAGCGTCTCATGCAGCCCACTGGTAAGGAAGGAATGAGCACCCTACGTTTACTGGCACCGTGAAACACATAACATCTATTACTAAACAGATAAGCCAGACATCAGTTATTAATTACATATAGGAGGATGGTGTAAGCTCCCACAGGCCCAAACAGGGATTAATTTAGGAGCAGAGAGTGGTATAGCATTAAAAAGGTGAGGATGTTCCTTTTTTTTTTTTTTTTTTTTTTTTTTTTGAGACAGAATCTCGCTCTGTCACCCTTCCTGGAGTGCAGTGGTGTGATTTTGGCTCACTGCAGGCTCCATCTCCCGGGTTCACACCATTCTCCTGCCTCAGCCTCTCTAGAAGCTGGGACTACTGGCACCCACCACCACGCGTGGCTAATTTTTTGTATTTTTAGTAGAGATGGGGTTTCACGGTGTTAGCCAGGATGGTCTCGATCTCCCGACCTCATGATTCACCGGCCTCGGCCACCCTAAGTGCTGGGATTACAGGCGTGATCCACTGCACCCGGCCCAGGATGTTCCTTTATTCCTACAGGAGTATGTGATTGGTTTGTCTATTGGCTGGTAGGGAACTGAATCATGTGACACTGAGTGGTAAGACTGTAATACTCTAAAATACAATATATAAGCTGTCATATCATAATGGTGCAATACTATCTACTACAATAAGAAAGGCATCGATGAAAAGCCCAACGCTATCATACGTGACTGAGAGATTGAATGCTTCCTCCCTCAGATTAGTTACAACATATTGTCCTATCACAGTCCTCTCTCTTTCATTCAAAGTGAATGATCCAAATAATAGACAGAAATAATAAAGAATAAAGGCAACAAATGCAAAGAACTCACGAGATGATACTCTATGGTAAAATTTATGTACTTAGGAATTAATACCAACTCATTATTAGCAAAAAATAAACATCTTTATATCAAGAGTAGTTTTTCCTTTAATAAAGAAAGGTGGAATGTGTATAATGAACAAGGGATAATCAAAATTTGCCAAATGAGGCTGGTAAGACAATCCCAACAATTCACAATCATTATTCACTGGTCAGTTAATCACAGGACAATACATACAAATGAAACTTACTGACCGCGTGCAGTGGCTCATGTCTGTAATCCCAGCACGTTGGGAGGCTGAGGTGGGCAAATCATGAGGCCAGGAGTTCAAGACCAGCCTAGCCAACATGGCGAAACCTGTCTCTACTAAAAATACAAAGAATTAGCTGGACGTAGTGGTGGGCACCTGTAGTCCCAGCTACACGGGAGGCTCAGGCAGGAGAATCACTTAAACCCAGGAGGCGGAGGTTGCAGTGAGCCGAGATTGCACCACTGCACTCCAGCCTGGGCAACAGAGTGAGATTCCATCTCAAAAAAAAAATAATAATAATGAAATAAAAAAAATTAAACTTACCTACATTTTAGAAAAACATTAAAATTCAACCATGAATCCAGCACATTATCAAATGAATAGACAAAAATTCTACCAACATAGTATCATTATCTATGAAACTCAAGTACTACTGCTTAAAGAGCATTTACAGAACTCTCACCTCAAGGTTTCCCTGCAAAACAAGGTGAAATGCATACTCAAGACTCTTTAAGAATGAGCCACTGATAAAAACAATATACTTGTAACTTGTGTAACATTTCATACATTTTTTTCAAGCACTGCACCATAATTAATTGGCATCAGGCTTTTCAAATTAGAAAAGCTTCACTTACAGAACTTCTTTCCTGTGGGAATTTTAACATGACTTTTCAAATAAATGTTAAAACTGAAAATATTTTTGCAGTTTCTAAACTATTAGAGTTTTAATCCTGTGTACGTTCTTGTATTTACAAGGTCCAGGGAGCTACAGTGTGCATTTTCATATGTCCTTGAGTGGGTATGAGAGCAATGAAACATTCCCACATTCTGGACATTCATAGGGTTTTTCTCAGGAATGAGCTGATGTCTTCAAATGGAACTAACACAACTGAAGGCCTTACTACAAATTTAGATTCAAAAGGCTTTTCTCCACTCTGAGTCCTCCCAAATCTTCAAAAACAGGAAAATCTGAAGGCTTGACCACATTTCCTAACATTCTTATGGTTTCTATGCAGTGTGAGCCTTTTCATGTTTATGAGGGAATGGGAAAGAGTAAATGTTTTACCACATTTCTTACATTCAAGGGGCTTTATTTATTTGTTTGTTTATTTTCTTTAATTTTGAGAGGGAGTCTCACTCTGTCACCAGGCTGGAGTGTAGTGGCACAATCTCGGCTCACTGCAACTTCCACGTCCTGGGTTCAAGCGATTCTCCTGCCTCAGTCTCCTGAGTAGCTAGGATTACAACCATATGCTACCACACCCAGCTAATTTTTGTATTTTTAGTAGAGACGAAGTTTCACCATGTTGGCCAGGATGGTCTCGATCTCCTGACTTTGTGATCCGCATGCACAGGGCTTTCCCCCAATCCCCCGTGGCTTTTTATGTCCTTGAAAAAGAACTAAGACAACTGAAATGTGCCACCATGCCCAGTTAATTATTTTCTTTCTTTTTTTTTTTTTTTTTGAGATGGAGTCTCGCTCTGTCGCCCAGGCTGGCATGCAGTGGGGCTATCTCAGCTCACTGCAAGCTCCGCCTCCCAGGTTCACACCCTTCTCCTGCCTCAGCCTCCCGAGTAGCTGGCGTAAGCCAACGTGCCCGGCATTATTTTATTTTTCTAGAGACAGGGTTTCACCATGTTGCCCAGGTTGTTTCACATTGTTTTAATCCGGGCTAGTTATGAACTCCTGGGCTCAAGCAATACACACACTTTTGCCTCCCAAAGTGCTGGGATTATAGGCTGAGTCACTACACCCAGCCTCTATATCATGACTTCTTTCATGGTGAGTAAGGTGACTGGAACGAGTGTAGCCTTTACCGCATCTCTTACATTCATAGGGTTTTTCTCCAGTATGAATTCTTTCGTGGAGGTGAAGGGAACTGAGACGACTGAAGGCTTGGTCACATTGTTTACATTCATAGGGTTTCTCTCCAGTATGGTTACAAAGGGAACTCAAAGGACTAAAGACTTTGCCACAATGTTTACATTCATAGGGTTTCTCTCCAGTATGAATGCTTCCATGACAACGAAGGGAAGTGGAACAGCCAAAGGCTTTATCACATTTGGTACCTTTATAGGGTCTTTCTCCAGTGTGAGTCCTTTCACGCGTCTTAAAATAACAAGAAAATCTGAATGTTTTCCCACATTCCTTACATTCCTAGGATTTCTCTCCAGTGTGAGTTCGTTCATGTATTACACAACAACTGGAAACAGTGAACGCTTCACCACATTCTTTACATTTACAGGGTTTGTCTCCTGTGTGAGTTCTCTGATGTCTTTCAAATGAATTGAGAAAATAAAACGCTTTCTCACATATCGTACATTTATAACTGGATTTCCACTGTGCATTATCATGTGTCTTCTAACACCTGGAACAGAAACGAAGAATTTCCCACATTGTTCACATTTATATTGCTTCTCTCCATATGGTTTGTATCCTGAGTGAGCTAGGATGTGCCTATTAAGGAGGGAATGATATATAAAGACTTTTCCACAAACACTGCATTCACGTTGTTTTAATCCAGTAGAAACGTTCTCATTCAGATCAAGATTTGGAATTTGGCTGACAACTTGTCCATACTGTCTACCTTTTTTGCTTTCACACAGTCTCTGTAACACATGATTTCTGTAAAAAAAAAAATGACAAGCACATTATTATTGGTTGGTTTAATAACTTTCTACTTATTAATAGGTCTTGGACTTACACTGCTACCAATACCAAGGAAAATGAATTATTATTATTTTTTTTGGCCATGATTGAATTATTTGAAAGTAAATGGGTTACCACTGAAAACACAGCTACCACCTACGTGACTATGACGAAATTAGTAACATTCATATACACAATTTTGTAGTGCTATTTTCAAGTAAACTGTTTTCCAAACACTGACTGCTACACTGAAGTACGTTACATTTGGGTGAAATTTTTCTAAAACAAAATAAATTTCAAGTGACTCTTATTTGTTTTGATTACTTGTTTTTAAGTTCATATGACTTGCTAAGATTCCTTCAAAGGACTTTATTTCCTCTTCTCAGTGCAAGTTATCTTATATCTTTCCCAGGTTTTTCAAAGTGATCTTCAATATTCTGGTCTTTCCATTAGTTTCCTAAAATGCAGACCCACAAAATTATCACGAATTATTAAAAACTATAGAAACGTTACTAGATTTATGTTCATTGTACACAGTGCCCATGCCTGATTTCTTCACCAAATCATTCCCTTGCCACATTCCAAATCACAAATAGCACTGATGATAGGGAAATACTTCTGTAATTAAGTGAAATGTGTTGTCATTCTTACCTACAGAAGCCAGGTTCCTGCAGGTTTCCTGCATCACTTCTCTCTAGAGATTCTTCTGAGAAGAATTTAAGAAAGCCCATTCCTCCTGGGTAAAGTTTACAGCCACATCCTCAAAAGCCATGGAGTCCTAGAACATTCCACACATGTGGATAGAAGGACGGGTGAGACTGACAGCACTGGGAATTTATACTCAATCCATAAGCTCTTTACATGATTCTAAAATTTTCAAGCATTTCTTCTATGACGTGATTGTCACAACTCTTACTCTGTTCACACATACTCCCTCCCACACAGCAGTATTAATGCTGGAATTGAACTATTCAAAAAGGTAACAGCAAAGTAGAAACACCCATCTCATTAGAGAATCCAGGGAGTAAGATGTGCTGCTAGGAGTTACCTTTTAACTTCACTTTGTACATTTCTAGTATCTGTCATAATAAAGTCCTACCTGATGTGCATAAGGGAGTTAATATTATCAGTCCTGAGACTACTGATTCTTAAAAACACCTGCTGGCAAAGTTCCATCTTTGTATTAGTAACTTACATTTTGAAAGGGATTCCACCAACCCAAGTAATAAGAATGACCCACTGCATCTAAATGGCTTATGCAATATATTTGCCAAAACTTTTTCTGCTGAAGGTCTATTATTTTGTGTCACTGCAGTGGTGCTTAGGGAACCAGACACCAAAACACAGTCTGAACACTAAGTGTTCAATGAGTTTCCCTGGTAGACAATATTTTACATGTGCTGTCACTTGTTAACTGGGGAGTTGAGCCCATTCCATGTGATTACACCAAGACAGAGTATGCTTATTAAATTTAATTGAGTAATAAATAAAACCAATAATTGGTATTTAACAACATTAATACAACAATTTTTAAAATTTCTATTGCACAATGTCAAGGCAGAAAGGAATAAGAGGAAATATGACACATGGTTTTTAAAATGACATTAATGTCACCACTTCCAGATGCTATTCCTATGAAATCACATAAATTCCCAAATCAGGTTGTTTTAGGCAAGAAAAACTACTTTTTCATACGTAGTAAAAATGACAAATATCTAATGCTTTTTTGTCACTTAAAAAAAGAGTGATAGCTTGTCTGACATACTTCTAAGATTTTCAAATGAAAATACTCAGGACAGCACAGTATTAGCAGAGAGATGAGCAAGCAGACCAAGGGGAAGAAAAGTCTTAATGACCCAGCATTAATATGGAAAGTTGATGAATGATAGACTAGGCACTGTAGAATAGAAAAAGAAATCACATGCACTTTAAAATATGAGGCAAACCAGGCTGGCATCTACTTGGGAAAATGCATTGCATTCTTCTCTATTCCATGAACCATAATCAACTTATTATATATTCAAATATGAAAGACAAAACCAGAACACTTTCAGAAGTCACAGGAAGATTTTTTTTTTTTACGAAGGATTAGGCAGAATTTCTTTTGTGTAAGAAAACAGTGATAAAGGAACAGACAAACTCAAACATGTTAAAATTTAGGGACTAAAAAGAAAATAGAGTGGGCCAGGCGTGGTGGCTCAGGCCTGTAATCCCAGCACCTTGGGAGGCTGAGACGGGTGATCACCTGAGGTCCGGAGGTTGAGACCAGCCTGGCCAACATGGCAAAACCCCGCCTTTTTGCTGGTGTTTGTTTTTTGAGATGAAGTCTTCCATTGTCGTTTGGACTGGGGTGCAGTGGCAAGATCTTGGCTCACTGCAAACTTCACCTCCCTGGTTCAAGCAATTCTCTTGCCTCAGCCTCCCGAGTAGCTGGGATTACAGGTGCCTGCCACCAGGCTCAGCTAATTTTTTTGTATTTGTGGTAGAGACAGTTTTTCACCGTGTTGGCCAGGCAGCTCTGGAACTCCTGACCTTGTGATCCACCCACCTTGGCCTCCCAAAGTGCTGGGATTACAGGAATGAGCCACCGTGCCAGGCCTAAAACCCCGTGTTTACTAAAAATACAAAAATTAGCTGGGTGTGGTGGTGGGCCTATAATCCCAGTAACTCTGAGGCTGACACAGGAGAATCACTTGAACCCGGGAGGCAGAGGTTGCAGTAAGCAGAGATGGCGCCACTGCACTCCAGCCGGGCTACAGAGCAAGACAGTGTCTCCGAAAAAACAAACAAACAAACGAAAACCCCAGATATCCAGATAAAGGATGCAGATGTGTCCACTTTCATAAATTCTTCACCATGCTACAAGAGGGGAACTGACATTTTGGTGAATCTTTGTAAATCATCAATTTATCTATCACACTTTTATTTCACCAGTAGCACTGACAAAGCTAAGTCCTACAATTCCGTTTGAAATTACCCTTAAAAAGAACAGACCTTTAAAACCTACTACACTCACTCTGAGGAAGAAATAAATATGAATTTTTAGCAAATAAAATGCATCATTTTAGCTTGCCTCTTTGGAAATAGTATTTTTATCTTTCAAGCTGTACTGACAAAATGTATCTTACAGTCAATGAAAAACTGAAACTCAAATAAGCGGACAAGCCTTTTCAAGATAACAAACTCAGGGAGAGGCAGTGCTGACCCCAACACAGACCTTTCTAAGTGTCACGGCATTCCATTCTATCCCTCGGGACACCCATCCTGTTCAGTAAAGCACTCAGTCACCACCTAGGAGGCACTGGCACTGCTCTTTGTCCTCCTGTGTGCCTTAAAAGCATCTTCATATTCAGGTTCTTGCACATCCTCTCTGGGGTGGGTTTTCCTTGTTCTTTGGGACAGTTTTTCTCTCTTCACAAGTCTGAGACAATCTAGAGAGCTGAAATCATTTCTGCCTTTTCCTCTCAATATCAGTATTCCATTGGCAGACCGTCAATGTGTCTCCGAGGAATAAAAGCTCCGGCTGGAGGAACAGCTTTAATGACCTAGCTTTAATGACATTACGTTGTATTGTCCATTCATTTTAATGTCCTAAAATTTTAATAACCCTAAGGGGTCACCATTTTAGATGAAACTATACCAGGAGATTCCTCTAAGGCCAAGAGCATCCAGCTGCTCTCCTGAGAGACACTACCCCCTACCTCAGGCTGTCCTTGGGGATGAGATGATCCCGGGGCTGATACTCACTAGACCCTCCAATAGACATGGCCACAATGCGTATCCTGGGTCATCCCCAGACAGTTCTAAAATGCCAGGACTAGGAAAAGACAGGAGGGTGGCTGAGGACACAACACCCTGTAGAGTTTTCACGGGGGGACCTCAACCTAAAGACATTTTGGTAATATGTACACTTAGGAAAGATGAAAAGAAGAGAGGCACAAAGATTTTTTTTACAGTAGAGTGTTAGATGATTTATTCTCTGCTTTCCTCTCATGTAAAATGTTTGGAAACAGAAAAATAGTTTGGCCACGGTGGCTCACGCCTGTATTCCCAGAGCTTTAGGTGGCTGAGGTGGGCGATCAGTTAAGATCAGGAGTTCGAAACCAACCTAACCAACATGGCAAAACCGTGTCTCTACTAAAAATACAAAAATTAGCTGGACGTGGTGGTGGGCGCTTATAAGCCCAGCTACTTGGGAGGCTGAAGCAGGAGAATCGCTTGAACTTGGGAGTCAGAGGTTGTAGTGAACTGAGACTGTGCCATTGCACTCCAGCCTGGCGACAGGGCGAGACTCCGTCTCAACAACAACAACAACAACAACAAAATTATAAATATATATAAAATATACATTTAAAATTATTACATGTAGATAGTATTTGAAGTCATGGGACTGACTGTAGATAGAAACAAGAGAAGGCAAGGAAAGTTTTCATATTTATATTTGTATATATTATATAAAATTAATATACATAATTATAATATATAAATATATCATATAGGCTGTGCACAGTGGCTTACACCTGTAATCCCAGCAATTTGGGAGGCTGAGGTGGCAGATCACCTGAGGTCAGGAGTTCGAGACTAGACTGACCAACTTGGAGAAATCCCATCTCTACTATAGATACAAAAATTAGCCAGGCGTGGTGGTGCGTGCCTGTAATCCCAGCTACTCAGGAGATTGAAGCAGGAAAATCACTTGAACCCAAGAGGTGGAGGTTGCGGTGAGCCCAGATTGTGTCATTGCACTCCAGCCTGGGTGACAAGGGTTAAACTCCATCTCAAAATAAATAAATAAATAAAACAAGAAATAGATATTTATGTCAAAATATATAATTATAATACATAAATGTGTATATATATACATTTATTATAAATTTATTAATATATGAAATATATTTATTTCTGAGACAGGGTCTGGCTCTGTCACCCAGGCTGGAGTGCAGTGACACTATCATAGCTCATTGGAGCCTTGAACAGATGGCTCAAGCGATCCTCCCACCTCAGCCTCCTGAGTGGCTAGGATTGCATGCACACACCACCATGCCTAGCTAATTTTAAAATTTTTTGTAGAGACAGGGTCTTCCTTTTTTGCCTAAGCTGGTCTTGAACTCCTGGGCTCAAGTGATCTCCCTGCTTCAGGCTTCCCATGTGTTAGACGTGGGCCACTGCATCTGGTCTAATGCATTTTTTAATTTGCAAGTTTATATTATTTAATATTTTGAAGTACCGAATGTGTTGAACAACCAACTTGCAGAATTCCCGAACAATGGACGGTCAGCTGTCATGTCCTGGTTCAAATTGTCCCAGCACACCAAGGCTAGAAACCTTTCGGCCAACTTCCACTTATGTCTCCCGGGGCAGGACAATGTCACTTGGCCAATCCCCACTAAGAGGGACTCTGGAAAGGCAAGAAACTATTCTGTTCTCTCTAATGGAATGTGACCAGAGAGAAGGCAGTTGGGAGGGCCAGCAGGGCCCTCCAACCAGCAGCGTCCACCATCGACTAACTGCCCTAGAGCTACACCGTGCTGGGCATTTGGGGCACTGTTATCAGCAAGAGTTTCCATTTTTCTTCTCATGGGACCTTCATGCTAGTGGCAAGAGACAATTCTTTTTTTTTTTTGAGACAGTTTTGTTCTTGTCACTCAGGCTGTAGTGCAATGGTGTAATCTCGGCTCACTGCAACCTCTGCCTCCTGGATTCAAGCAATTCTCCTGCCTCAGCCTTCTGAGTAGCTGGGATTACAGGATTGCACCACCACATCTAGCTAATTTTTGTATTTTTAGTAGAGATGGGGATTCACCATGTTGGCCAGGCTGGTCTGGAAATCCTGAGCCACTGCACCCAGTCAAAAGGGAGATTTTAAATCAATAAGTATAATTGTGATGAATGCCAGAAAGAAGAATGTGTGTGATGGGGAGGGGACCTAAGTTATTGTCTCATATTTTACCACTTTCATAGGCAATAACTAAACACTTAGAAGCTTAAAACAACACACACCTTTAAGCCAATTTTGGCAAGCTAGGAGTTGAGCTCATTTTAGCGGGTCCTGTGCTTGGGATCTCACGCTAAGCAGCTGGGCTGCATCCTCATCTGAGGCTCCACCAGGGCAGAATCCATTTCCAGGTCCGCCGAGGTTACTGGCATAATTCATTTCCTCGGACCCGCTTGGCAAGGACCCAGTTTTTTGCTTCCTTGCCTACAGGGCCCCTCCGAAGGTCCTTTCTCAGCACAGCATCTCCCTCCTGTAGCGCCTGCAGGCGGAACCTTTCTCTCTAGTGTGCGAAGGTGATGCACTGTGACAATGACATCCCATTGCTTTTGCCAGGCTCTATGGGTTAGAAGCCAGTCACCGGTTTTGCTCGTACCCAAGGTCAGGAAGACTATGCAACGGCATAGGTCATTGGGGGGGTCAGTCACTTTAGGGTGTGGCTGCCACCACTGAACTTGGTGAGACTTTAAGGGTTGGTAGGAGCTGGCCAGGTACAGGGGTGAGGGTGTGTCAGGCAGGGGTGAGGGCATGGAGGGGGATGCAGAGGCCTGCACCCTGGAATGTCCTTTCACTCCCTGAGGTTTTGTTCTCCTGATCCCTGAGTACATCCCAGAACACGGTGGGGCCCTAGCAGGGGAGAGGTAGGGAAGCATGTGTTGTTCATCCAGGGACCTTGTTAGGCAAATCAGATTAGGGGCCAGGCTTTCAGTGGTGGGTGTGAGCGTGGGAGTGATGAGTGTGCAGGTGTGTGTGCGAAGAGCGATGGGGATGGGGTCAGCCCCAGCCACCATGAAGACCTTAACTGTGCATCCACCCATCCCAGCAGCCTTCCTGAGTGAGTGCCTTCAGGGCGCAGGTCCTGTTTTACACATGGAAGTGAATCAGAGTGGGACACTGCCTTGCCTTAGAGAGGTCACACTTCTTCTCCTTCTTCTTCTCCTCCTTCTTCTTTTTTAAAATTTGTGACAGAGTCCCGCTCTGTTGCCCAGGCTGGAGTGCTGTGGTGTGACCTTGGCTCACTGCAACCTCTGCCTCCCAGGTTCAAGCAATTTTCCTGCCTCAGCCTCCTGGGTAGGGTAGCTGGGATGATAGGCATACATTACCATGCCTGGCTAATTGTTGTATTTTAGTTTCACCATATTGGCCCGGCTGGTCCCAGTCTCCTGGCCTCAAGCGATCTGCCCACATCAGCCTCCCAAAGTGCTGTGACTACAGGCATAAGCCACCACACCGGGCGAGAGGTCACACTTCATGCCAAGTGGGTGGCAGCCACTCAGACAGCACCCCAGCTGGCACTGGGAGTGAGGCGTGCTCAGTGTCCTAGGAAGGCAGAGGGCTGCATGAGAGGTTCCAGGAGGAAGGACTGGAGGAGGATTTGAGATTTTCACCTGAGCAGCTGGGTGGATGGAGGGGCTGTTCACTGAGAATCACAAGAATGTGGATGAGCAGGTTAGGGCACTAATAAAGCACTCTGTTTGGCCCGCGGAAAATTTGAGATGTTTCCCTGTGTCCAGCTGGGCCTTTGGGAAAGGTCAGGGCTGGGCATCTGACTGGGATGGATGTCTCTGGCAGGCAGCAGAGCATGTGGATGGTTTGTGAAGCCTGGAAAGGCATGAGATTTCTTGTGGCAGTGCCCACTGCAAATGGAAGGGCATTTGGCCTGAGTCCAGACATATACAAGTTGGGCAGAGAAGGGGGTGGGTCCCCAGGACCCACCGAGGAGCAGCTATGGAAGTACAGGGAAACCAAGGGTGTGGGGTCACATGGAGCAGGAAACTCAAATAAGATGAGGAAAGACGTTTTAAAGACGATCAGGGCTGGGACAGTGGTTCATGCCTGCAATCCCAATACTTTGGGAGGCTGAGACGAGAGGATAGCTTGAGGCCAGGAGTTTGAGACCAGCCTGGGCAACATAGGGAGACCTCATTTCTATAAATAAATAAATAAATAAATACCATTGGTACTTGGCATTTCAGGCGGGGAACAGCAAACACATGAAAGTTCTGAGGTAGGAAAGGGAAGTGATTAGCGCTTGCTCCTGGTTCCTTTATCAGACCTTAAAGAGATGCAGAGACATTTCAGGTACTCCTTGGCCGAGCTCCTTCAGGGAAGGCCTAAGTTCGTTTTTACTTCCCCTCTATTAATTTTTTTTTTTTTTTTTTTTTTGGAGACAGAGTCTCATTCTGTCGCCCAGGCTGGAGCGCATGCAGTGGCACCATCTCAGCTCACTGCAACCTCCTCCTCCCGGGCTCAAACGATTCTCCTGCCTCAGTCTTCCCAGTAACTGGGACCATAGGGACGCGTCACCACGATCGGCTAAGTTTTTTTATTTTTAGCAGAGATGGGGTTTCATCTTGTTGGCCAGGCTGGTTTCGAACTCCTGGCCTCAAGTGATCCACCTGCCTCCGTCCCACAAACTGCTGGGATTACAGGAGCGAGCCACCGCGCCTGGCCCTACTTCACTCCTAACGCCCACCATACGTGCTTCCAAATGTTTGCTGAATGACAAGGTGAACGAGTGAATGGGACTACGTGACTTCGGGCAGCAGGCAATCCTATTCCTTGAACCTCAGTTTCCTTTTTTGTAAAGCAAGCCTGTCTCTCGCTCTCTGCCCTAAAAGCCTGAGTTCTGGGCTTGAGATGAGCGCGTCCTGTAGGGCAGACTGCAGGTGGACGTTGAGCTGGGTCTTCTAGGAGGCCAGGATCCGGCCAGCTCTTGGGTCCGGTCCTCCCGCGGGACACCGCACGCCCAGTCCCAGCGCCGCCCCGCCCAACCTGCCTTTGTTCCCCCAGGCCCCGCCCTCTCCGCGCAGCTCGCTCCCCATTGCCCGGCGGGCGGGCCCTGGGCGCCCGGCTCCGCTGGGGGCGGGGCTGCGGGCGGCGGGCTGGGCCGTGTGCACCTGCGCGGTGTGTTTCCCGGCCGCAACCCCGCGCCAGCTGCAGCTCCTTGATCCGAGCCGGATCCTGAGCGGGGAACACGGGCTGAAGCGGCGGCGGCGGCCCCGCCCCGGGGCTCCATTGTTGAGGCTGCCGCGGCTCTGTCGGCTGCTCAGCTGCGCTCCAGTCGGCCCAGGCGCCGCGGCGAGGAGCGAGCGCTGCGGGGCGGCAGCCTGAGGTGAGAGGGCGCGACGGGCGACGGGGTCTCCGGACCGGGCGTGGGTCTCTGCCCCGCGCCTGGCGGCTCCGAGCTGGGCTCCGCAGGGTCTGAGGTTGGGATCCGGGGTCCTTGCTCCAGGGCTTTGTCTCGGCCTTGGGCGGCACCGGGGGCTTAGCGCCTGCTGCGGTACCTCGTGGGCCCGCGGGGTGTCCTGGTCGCCCTGCGGGTGAGGGCCGGTCCCTACTGCTCCCCGGCTCCCCGCGTCTGCCGCGGAGGGGACTGCATGGACCCAGGCGCTGGCTTCTGCCCGGTTCCCCGCAGCGTGGCTGGTCCCCGCGTGCAGCAGAGGGGGCCCTGCGAGGGCCCACTCGTGGGGCGGGGTCCGGGCCACCGCGAGAGGGAGACTCCGCCGCCCTCCTCGCCCTCCCTCGCAGCGAGACTGCTTCCCTAGACTCACCGAGGGGACTGCGCGGACCTTCGGACGAGGGAGTCCGTGACTCTGCGTGGGGGCTCTTTCCCGGCCCCGCATGAGGGCTTCCTGAGTGTTTTGTCACCTATATAGGTGGCTGCGTGGACCCGCGCGCGTGGGTAAATGCGAGGTCCTTTTTCAATACCGTGAATCCAAGTATTCGTGCTATTTTAAATCTGCAATTCTTTGACTCTCCAGAGGGTTTTTAGATTAATTTTTTTTCTATTACTTCCTAGCGTTTGTTGCATAGTTCAGAGTACTTGATTAAAACTTAACAGGTCTGCCTGGTACGGTGGCTCACGCCTGTAATCCGAGGACTTTGGGAGGTCTAGGCAGGCGGATCACTTGAGGTCAGGAGTTGGAGACCAACCTGGCCAACATGGTGAAACCCTGTCTCTACTAAAAATACAAAAATTAGTTGGGTGTGGTGGTGGGCGCCTGTAATCGCAGCTCCTCAGGAGGCTGAGGCAGGAGAATAGCTTGAACCCAGGAGGCGGAGGTGGCAGTGAGTGAAATGGCTGCACTGCACTCCAGCCTGGGCCATAGAGTGAGACTTCCTCTCAAAACAAAAACAAAAACAATGTACTGGGTCTACCTCTGGCTCTGGAATTTTCCTGGAAGGCCTTCTCTTCTGGGCTTCATTTTTCTCACTTTTGAGGATCGTAAACTACATAATTTCCAAGAATTTTTGCCCTACACCTTTAATTCTTTCAAGCAAATATAGCAGAGAAAAATTCTCTTCCCCGCAATGGTGTAAGGAAGTCTCTCACAGAAGGGGACACATGGGTATGGAGAAGACAGAGGGTATATATATATATGTTTTTTTTGTTGTTGTTGTTTTTTTTTTTTTTTTTGGTGACGGAGTTTTGCTCTGTTGCCCATGCTGGAGTGCAGTGGCAGGATCTTGGCCCACTGCAAGCTCCGCCTCCTGGCTTCACTCCATTCTCCTACCTCAGCCTCCCAAGCAGCTGGGACTATAGGCGCCTGCCACCATGCCCGGCTAATTTTTTGTATTTTTAGTAGAAACAGGATTTCACTGTGCTAGGCAGGATGGTCTCCATCTCCTGACTTCGTGATCTGCCCGCCTCGGCCTTCCAGAGTGCTGGGGATTACAGGTGTGAGCCACTGCGCCTGGCCGACAGAGGATGTATTTTTGAGCTCTACATTTCAGAGTTCTTTTCTCTAGCCCTGGCCTGGGTCCCAAACAGGGAACTTAATTCACTCTATCCCGAAGTATACTCTTGCTTTGATGCCATTGGTATGTTGTCCTAGAGATTTGCTGTGGCTGCTAGGAGTGTTTCAGAGTTAAGAACTGATGCAACCTCTCTTTTGTCAGTTTATGAGTCTATAAACCATCTTGTTTCCTTTAGCGTTATCTCCCTGGAACTGGAAGGTCAGAGATGAAGTTTTCTTAGATTATAAGTCTCAGTCTTTGCTATCTACCTTCGTCTGTCTCCCATGTCACCTGCTGTTTTTTTTCCCCCTGTTTTTCGTTTTAATGTTTTTATTGGATAGGTGTCTATTATTGCAGGCTACCTGAAAACATTTTTGGATATTGACAGGATATAAGTATGAATAATATGTAAAAGATAACTTATTCTAGTTCTTTTGAGCAGAGGATTTGGTTTTGATATGTGGCCCTATTAAAGCTTTTGTTAAGCCCAAGTACTTGCTGAACTTCAGTTCCCTTACCTGTAAAATGGAGTTAGTTGTTAATAATACCTGTTCTGCCTAACTCAGGAGATTGTTTTGAGGATCAAATGAAATAATGAATGTAATGGAATTTTGTAAATTTTAAATGAAATATTGTATTACCTAAGATTTTTTTTTTTTTTTTAACGCCATATTAAGAATGGAATGAATCTGGGTTTTCCTTTGAAATCCGAAATATTTAATGTATAGAGAAGTTTTAATGTGTCTGTTGGGGAGCTGCATTAGGATTGTTTTCTATCTTTAATTGGCCAGTATTTTTTTATATTTTAGCATTTTTGGGGAACATCAAAATTTGTGTTTCAGTTATCATTAATATTTTACAAAGTTATTGAATGTGCATGATTTAATCTTTAACAATCTCTTCAATTATTTACATTCCCATGTAAAAAATTCAGTAATGAACGTCCATGTAAATAACATTCCCATGCTTTAATGAAGCATAATTTCTTGACATTGCAGTTTCTAAGTGCCCTGTGTTGAGGTTGGGAAAGCTAAAGGGCAGTCAGAGGTCCAGGTCAGCAAAGCGTCACCTTTGACATTTGAAATCCAGCAGCAGATATCACAGTGAACCCCATTCCAGCATCCAGGAAGTTTCTCTGCCCTGCCTCTCCTCCGGCCACCTCAGAATCTGTGTCTGCGGTGTTGGTCCTGCTTTCCTGTCTCTCCTCTGCCTTTTCTTTCTCTTCACCAACTTCTACCGAGTGCCTCTGATGTCTCAGACAGTGGCAGTGGGATTACAAAGGCTAATAAACCCAGCCCTGGTCCTCAAAGAATTTATGTTTTCTGTGCAGATATTAAGTGACACTGTCATATATAGTGTTGACAAACATTGATACAGATTTCCTGTGAAGTGCAGAAGCACCATCCTAGAAGCAGAGATGCAGAGGCAGCACTGGTGACTCACACGTGGAGAGCTGGAGTTCTTGGTCTAGTGGGATAAACTGACCTGGACATCATTTCAGTGCAGCGGAGAGTGAGTGCTGGGATGGGCTCCCTTGGGGCATCTGGGGCTGGGTTTGTCTGGTGTTTAGTCTCCTGCCTGGTACTTAGAGTTTATCAGTAAGATGAGCATTGGGAGGCTTCTAAGTGAAAAGAAAGGCAATCACTTACCTGAAACCTAAAATTTGTAGGTGTTCTGGGCCATTTATAATTCACTGAATCTGGTTTGTCAGAACAAGTCTATCATTTATTGTTTTGGATGGAGTGTGGCCAGCCCTGCCTTGCGATGTAAGGAAATCAGGAAACGCTTGTCAGGTGTCAACACTGTGCCAGGAACTCTTCTAGGGGTTTCCACGTGAATCACTGTATTCATTTCTGTTGCTGCTTTACCACATTTCCACAAATTTAGTGGCTTAAAACAATTGAAATTGTATCATCTCACAGTTCTATGGGGCAGAAGACTGACGTGGATGTGACTGGGCAAAAATCACCATGTGGGCTGGGCTGCATTCCTCACTGGAGAATTGTTTCCAAGTGCTTTTGGCCAAATATAGTTCCTTGTGGTTGCAGGACTGAGGTGTCTGTTCCCTTGCTCTCCATCTGTTGGGAGCTGCCCTCAGCTCCTGAGGCCTCTATCTGGTCTTTGTACGTGGTCCCATCAGCTCAGGACTAGGTAGGCCAGGGACCTGGTCAGGCTCTCCCGTTCCCCTTTGTGCATTTCTCTTCTTGCACTCGGAGAAAGTTCTATTCCCTATTTTAAAATATTTTTTTGAGATGGAATCTCGCACTGTTGCCCAGGCTGGAGTGCAGTAGCATGAACTCAGCTCACTGCAACCTCTACCTCCTGGGTTCAAGTGATTCCCCTGCTTCAGCCTCCTGAGTAGCTGGGACTACAGTTGCCCGCGATGACACCCAACTAATTTTTGTATTTTTAGTAGAGATGGGTTTCACCATTTTAGCCAGGATGGTCTCCATCTCTTGATCTCGTGATCTGCCTGCCTTAGCCTTCCAAAGTGTGGAGATTACGGGTGTGAGCCACCGCGCCTGGCCAGTTCTATGCTCTTAGAGGCTCATGGGATTAGATTGGACCTCCCTGGATAGCCCAGGATACTCTTCCTAAGGCCTGTGGCCAAGCCCTTTTGCTGCACGACATAGTCACAGGTCTCGGGGGTTGGAATCTCCCACCACAGTTACGGATCCACTTACTACAGCAGCCTGGGAGGTGCTTTTTGTCACCTCTGGTTAACAGATATCAATTATTTATTTATTTATTTATTTAATTTTTTTGCAAATTGGCAGGAACATGAAGGTCCTTTTTTTTTTTTTTTTTCTTTTGAGACGGAGTCTCATTCTCTTGCCCGGGCTGAAGTGCAGTGGTGCAGTCTTGGCTCACCACAACTTCCACCTCCCAGGTTCAAGCAGTTCTCCTGCCTCAGCCTCCTAAGTAGCTGGGACCACAGGCACGTGCCACCAAGCCTGGCTAATTTTTGTATTTTTAGTACAGACGGGGTTTCAGTATGTTGGCCAGGCTGGTCACAAAATCCTGACCTCGTGATCCACCCAACTTGGCCTCCCAAAGTGCTGGGATTACAGGCGTGAGCGACCACACCCAGCCATGAAGATCCTTCTTAAATGAAAAAACCGTTCCTCTGACTTGATGTGAGGCTGTTGGTGAGACTGATAGCAGTGGAGACAGGTCCATCAGAAATGGAGCTAAACTTTGTTTTCTGGAGTATTTTGATGGCCTGCCCTGATCATGTAAGTTTTGCTAAGAAGTCATTAGAGTAATTCCTCTACTGGAAGAAATACCATATGGGGAATTTGGGACCTTCCCTTTTCAAGTTTTGCACAAAGGACTCTTCATGGGCGAAAAGTACATGATTCCAGGTCCATTTCTAGAATGGAAACAGCTGCATCAACCCAACAGCGATTCACATTCCTGAGTTTGAGAGAATCTGATTGTTTCAAGGCTGAAGCCAAAAGCCCAATAAACAATGTTTGTACCTTTATTCATAGTTAGGAATTAGGTGCATCCTGTGGTCAAGCAAACAACTGATGGTGGTCACCAAGTAGTTTAAAACCAAGTAGGACCTCATTTTATCATGTGGGTGTTTTTGATTTTCTTAACTAAGTTTTTATTTTCCTGTGCAATAAATGACAAACTCTGACTTGAAATGCATTTCCTTTAATAAACCAGAATCTAGGGCCGGGCGCGGTGGTTCACGCCTGTAATCCCAGACTTTGGGAGACCGAGGAGGGTGGATCACGAGGTCAGGAGATTGAGACCATCCTGGCTATGGTGAAACCCTGCCTCTACTAAAAATACAAAAAATTAGCCGGGCATGGTGGCGGGCGCCTGTAGTCCCAGGTCCTCGGGAGGCTGAGGCAGGAGAATGGCGTGAACCTGGGAGGCAGACCTTGCAGTGAGCGGAGATCACGCCACTGCACTCCAGCCTGAATGACAAAGCAAGACTGTCTCAAAAAAAAAAAAAAAGAAAAAAAAAGAAACCAGAATGTATAGTCCTAAGGTTTTTAACCTGGCTTTCAGGACTTTATGAAGTCCCCAAAATCCTGTGCAACAATTTTGTGTATCTGCATCCATGTGTGTTTATGGGGAGATGATTTATAGCTCTCCATACTTTTTCAAAGTGGTTGGATTCCAAAAAATTTTAGAATACACCACTTTGGCCTGGTGTGGTGGCTCACACCTGTAATCCCAGAACTTAGGGAGGCTGAGGCAGTAGGATCCACTGAGGTCAGCAATTTAAGACCAGCAACATAGCAAGACCTCCACCTCTACCAAAAAAAAAAAAAAAGAGAGAAAGAATGCTGGGCATGGTGGTGCACACCTGTGGTTCTAGCTGCTCGAGAGGTTGATCACCTGATCCCAATAATTTGAGGCTGTAGTAAGTTAGAATTATACCACCGCACTCCAGCCCAGGCAACAGAGCAAGACCCTCTCTCAAACAAAAACAAAAAACCATATCACTTAATATACTATTGTTGTTGGTCAAATATCAGATTTTGTTTAAAAACTAAATACTCTTTTTTTTTTTTTTGAGATGGAGTCTCGCTCTGTCGCCCAGGCTGGAGTGCAGTGGCATAGTCTCAGCTCACTGCAAGCTCCGCCTCCTGGGTTCACACCATTCTCCTGCCTCAACCTCCTGAGTAGCTGGGACTACAGGCGCCTGCCAGCACGCCTGGCTAGTATTTTGTATTTTTAGTAGAGACGGGGTTTCACCGTGTTAGCCAGGATGGTCTCGATCTCCTGACCTCGTGATCCGCCCACGTTGGCTTCCCAAAGTGCTGGGATTACAGGTAAATACTCATTTTTAGCAAAGTTGTACAGGCCTACAGTTCTAAGAGTCAGAAATTAACAAGGCTTAGGACAAAACCCAGCAATCCCCCACCTTACCCTTCTCCACTCTGATCCCTGCTCCTTGGAGGTTACTGTGTTTATGTTTTAGCTCGTTCTTCTAGATTGTGTGAAAGACAGGGAGGTGTCCTACTATGGAAGACAAGGATTCAGGCTGCTTACCTTCCCCGCTCCTCCTGTTGCCCACGTTTTTCTCCCCCATCCTCTCAGTATAATTATTGTGCTAGTGAGGCCAGGCACGGTGGCTCGTGACTTATCCCAGATTTTTGGGAGGCCGAGGTGGGCAGATCACTTGAGGCCAGGAGTTGAAGGCCAGCCTGGCCAACACAGTGAAACCCCGTCTCTACTAAAAAATACAAAAATTAGTCAGTTGTAGTGTTGCACACCTGTAGTTCCAGCTACTCAGGAGGATAAGGCACAAGAATTGCTTGAACCTGAGAGGTGGAGGTTGCAGTGAGCTGAGATCGCACCATAAGCTGAGATTGCACCACTGCACTCCAACCTGGGCAACAGAGGTAGACTCTGTCTCAAAAAAAATTATTGTGATAGTGGGATACATAGTATAATAGTGTATATATTTAGTATTCTTCCTGGTTTTTGGCCCACAGCTTCTAAAACCCTTGTAATTTCCTGAGTGATAGGAACATCATTGGTTATAATATTTGGTCTTAGGTTTCAATACCTGACACAAGAGCTTCTAAGACTTTGGGAATCTCTGGGGCGATAGGAGTGTCTTTTGTATGATAATGAGATGACAGGGGGCTTCGGCCCCTAGACAGGTTCAGGATCAGGGCTGGTTGCCAGAAAGATGAGTCATGATTATAGAGTTGGACATGTCAGCCCCACACCTACCTCTGGGAGGGGAGATGAGACAGGCTGGAGATTGAGCTAGTCACGGGTAGCCAGTGACTTAATCATGTTGATGTTATTAAAACTCCATAAAACCCTCTAAATACTGGGTTTGGGGAGCTTCTGGTTTGGTGAACTCATTTGGTGCTGGGGAGGTGGCACTTCCAGGCATGGGAGCCTCGACCTCTCTGCCCCGTGGTGTGCCCTGTGCCTCTCTTGCATTTGGCCGTTCCCGTGTTCTCTTCTTTGTAATAAACCAATAAGAGTAAGTAAGTGCCAAGCACTTTGCGTCTGTCACCTCTCTTACTTTTTCAGCAACACTGTGTGGCAGATAATGTCCTCATTTTGCCGGTGACAAAATGAGACTGATGCATTGAGTAACTTGCTCAAGGTCACATAATAAGCGGAATTCAAGCTCTGACTCCGAAGCCTGTGCTTTTAACGAGCATGCTGCATACGCGGCCTCTTTATTTGTTAGGAGTTTCGGTGTCTCTAGGGCCTGACACCAAGTTGACCGTTGTGGCCTAGAGCTGTTATAAGGGAGCTTTTAGCGGCCCTGCTGAGAACAGAGCCAGCACCTCCGGATTGGCAGGGCAGGGGCTGTTCCTGCTGGGAGCTGCAGGTCACTCCCTGTAGCCCTTGGCTGATCTTGCTCATCCACTCCCTCCCTCATTCAGTAGTTCCTGAGTGCCGCCTCTGTGCGGAGGAGAAGGAGGCAGCCTTCCAGCCCAGGTGGGGCCTGCAGGTACACAAAGGGAGAGGCAGCTGTGCGCTGAGCTGGCTGTAGGCTGGGACAGTGTGGCTCCAGAGGTGGGGATAGAATGCTCTGGGACTGCAGAGAGAACACATGCTTGTGAAAGGGAGGAAGGGGCAGTCACCGCAGAGGAGGTGTACTTGAGTTGGACTTTGAGGGAGGAGTTGGATTTCCACAGTGGAACCGAGCAGCTGAGGCTTTCTCAGCAGCTGAAGATTACAGCCAGCCAGCCTCAAATGTTCAGTTTTTCCTGAATTCCCTTTTTTAAGAGAGTGCAGTAAGTTTTCAACAGAGATAAAGCAGTCACCTCCATGTCATTCATGTTCTGCAAATCCTATGTGTAGTTGTTGATGCTTAGCAGATGGGGGCAGCCTGGGCCATAAGAGAAGAGCCTGTGTGTCCACTTGTTTGGACATCAGTCAGGTGTGGCACAGGGCAGTGATCACTGCCTTCCCCTGAGGACCTCAGTTGTACTTTTATGTGGAGAGGACAAAGAAAGCTGTTGTACAGGGGGCAGGAGACATTTCAACTGCAAAGCAAGGCACAAAATACACATAGTCTGTGCCCTGCATGAGAAACCTAGCAGAACTGTGTGCTGATTCCACCCCTGCCTCCCCTTCTGAGAGCGAACCGTCCATTGTACCATGGTGGAAGGCATTTCTGAAGCCTCTGCAATCGGAGTGATCTGTTACTTGCCCATTGAGCCTTGGGGCAGCAACCAGATGGTGTGGCTGAAACACAGGCCTCGGCCAGACGTGGTTGGTCATGTTGGTTCTGCCACTGATTGTGAATTACAAAACCTTGGAGAAGTCATTGTCTTTGTGTGTGCCTCTCATGTAAGATGGGGAACACTGTGGCCATTGCAGAAAAGCAGATAGGTGGAGCGAGTATGGAGTGCTTTGTGTGTGTGTGTCATACGGTGAATGAAATGGCACTGATTGACGTTATTGATAGTAATAACAGGTTTAATTCAGGAATAAAACTGGTAAAGTAGGCCAGGTGCGGTGACTTACGCCTGTATTCCCAGCACTTTGGGAGGCCAAGGCGGACGGATCATGAGGTCAGGAGTTTGAGACCAGCCTGGCCAATATGGTGAAACCCCATCTTTGCTAAAAATACAAAAATTAGCTGGGTGTGGTGGTAGTCCTGGGTGTGCCTGTAGTCCCAGCTACTTGAGAGGCTGAAGCAGGAGAATCGTTTGAACCCGGGAGGTGGAGGTTACAGTGAGCCGAGATGGTGTCACTGCACTCCAGCCTGGGCTAGAGAGTGAAACTCCATCTCAAAAAAAAAAAAACCTGGTAAAGTATTTTACCCAGCCTAGGTACATGTGGTAGAGCCGAATGAAAGCTTAGAAAAAGATGACTTGAGAACTAGCCCAGCAGAGGAATCAGGTGGGATGTGTTGTTACTGAGTAAGTGAAATTTGCACCTGCTTTCTCCCAGGCCTCGCTGAGTTGTGTACAACAGAGAGCTCAGGTGTTGGGGGCAGTTGACCGGTTGAAGAATGCATTGCTATTATGTGAGGAACATTGGGCTTTGAAAAAGCAGAACTGGATCCACGTTCTTGCCTGGTAACTCTAACTATCATCTAGTTTGTAAAGGGGAATACAGTTCACTGAAAAATTCTTATGACCGTGGGGAAAGGATTGGGGCGTCTGCATTGGTGTGTGTAATATAGGTCATATGAAAGAGCATTTAGGCTGGAGGGAGACTTTTCATCTCTATAACTTTACTTTCACAGGACAATTCCATCATGATTTGAAGATTTTTGAGTCAAAACTACATTGTTCTGCTATGTGTTTTGGGGCAAATTTATACATACAATTTGCTTAAATATTTCAGATGATACAAGAATATATGTGTAGCATAAAAAGCTGAAATTTGCATTTCCCCTTCTCTAGAAGTAACCATTGTGAATAGTTAAGTCTGTATTCCGCTATTTTGTGTATTATAAATACACTGTGAATATATGAGTCTATATATACATATATGTTACAGAAACACATTTTTAGAGATGGAATATTGCTGTGTTGCCCATGCTAGTCTCAAACTCCTGGGCTCAAGTGATCCTCTCGCCTCAGCCTCCCAAAGTTTTGGAATTACAGGCGTGAGCCACCGCGCCTGTCCTGGATGAGTATATTTACTAATTGCTAAGTTACTCTGTTCATTACGTGTCTATTGAACTCCCCCATGTGCCAAGCATTGTTCTGAATACCTTATATGCACCAATTCACTTAATTTTTAGAGAAGCTCTATTGTTGTGTCCCTTTTACAGTGAGGAAACTGAACCACAGAGAGGCTGGGGACGTTGTCTAACATCACACAGCCAGTGCTGTTGGAATTGAGGTTGGAACCCAGACAGCTGCCTTCAGATCTCTTAGCTGTGATCATAGATGGCACACCCAAACCTTAGGGCCACCTCCCAAGCCTTGCCTGAGCTCTGCCTGAGCTCTGCGAGAGCCGTGTATGTGAGGTTTCTTTCCTCTTTAAGAACACAAGTCTTGGAATTGTCCCAGACCCTGGTAGGAGCTCTTGAGGACCAAAAAACAGGGGTTCTTCAAGCCTGCCCCAAGGCCAGATCTCTGATTTAGCTACTTGGAAGGCAGACGTGGAAGAGAGTAATTTTGCCAGAACAAAAAGTCAAGATGGCTGGGCTGACTCGGCCAGATGCGGTGGCTCATGCCTGTAATCCCAGCACTTTGGGAGGCCGAGGCAGGTGGATCACCTGAGGTCGGGAGTTCGAGAGCAGCCTGGCCAACAAGTTGAAACTCCATCTGTACTAAAAATATAAAAATTAACTGGGCGTGGTGCTGGGCGCCTGTAACTCCAGCTACCAGGGAGGCTGAGGCAGAATTGTTTGAACCCGGGAGGCAGAGGTGGCAGTGAGCTAAGATTGCACCACTGCAGTGCAGATTGGGTGACAGAGTGAGACTCCATCTCAAAAAAAAAAAAAAAAAAAAAAAAAAAGAGGGAAGGGGAATGGCTGGGCTGTCTCATCCTGGGGAAGAGGCCCTACAGCAGCCGTAGGACCTTGGCCACTTGGTTGGAAAAGAAGGAAGGAAAAGCTTCACCCATGGCGGTGACCTGGACTGCAGAAACCACACTAAACAGTCCACGTCCTGGAGCCTGGCCACCCCATTTGCTTCTCTTCTCCTTGGGTAGAGGGTGTGGGGAGCTTTCTACCCTGGAGGCTGAGCAGTGCAGCTTCTAACCAGGGTAGGCGTTTGTCTGTTCCTGGGAATACAGACAGCATTCTCATAAGCAGCCCAAATACTCCTGAACAGCTTTTTGTAGGGTGGGGTGGAGCGGGGCAGAGGGTCATTTTGACTCATAGGTACCTTTTCCACTTTCACGGCTGATAACTGTGTTACAGATTAAAGTTTTGTTTTTGATACTGAAGAGGGCTTAAGAGAGTGAGCTATTATGGCACATCTAAGTCTGCTAAAATAGAACCGCGGGGTAGTGTAGGAAAATCTCTTCTAAATTATGGATCATATATGGTGAACGTTAGAAGCCATGTGTACCTAAGTTGACAAATCAAAACATGGCTTGTCTTTGGGTGACCCAGGTAAGTCTGGATGCCACTGCGCCTTGTGTGAACACAGGATGCTGAGGTGTAGGGATCAACAGGCTTTTTCTGGACATCTTGCACTTCTCCCTTGGGGTAAAGTGGGGCGGCAGTAGGAGCACACAGCTGTTGGGCCCCTAATATTTGTCAGCTGTTTTACATGTGGGATTCCATTTAATGCAATCTTAGAGGTAAAATTATTTTATTGAAGATGAAGATAGAAGCTTAGAGAAGTTAAGAAAATTGTTCAAGGTCACGTCATTTGTTTTTTTTTTTTTTTTTTTTTTTTTTTGAGACAGAGTTTTGCTCTTCTTGTCTAGGCTGGAGTGCAATGGCGTGATCTTGGCTCACCACAACCTCTGCTTCCCAAGTTCAAGTGATTCTCCTGCCTCAGCCTCCCGAGTAGCTGGGATGACAGGCATGAGCCACCACACCAGGCTGATTTCATATTTTTAGTAGGGACGGGGTTTTTCCATGTTGGTTAGGCTGGTCTTGAACTCCCAACCTTGGGTGATCCGCCCAACTCGGCCTCCCAAAGTGCTGGGATTACAGGTGTGAGCCACCACGCCTGGGCAGGGCCATGTAATTTAAGTGGAAAGATGAAGTACTTGATGAACTCAGAAGTTTGACTTCAAAGCCCTTGATCTTTCCATAACACATGGTTCCTTCCCCGGTTAGTGGGGAGTGACTGAAGAACTCAAGGAAGTTGTGTTTTGTGGAAAGAAGACCTGAGGGGTGTATGGTCTTTCCAGGCTTGGAATTGCCATGCTGGGCTTCTGAATTGTGTAGCTGGGCCATATAGAGAGAAGCCCCTCATTTAAGACTTATTCTTTGGGGGAAATAAAGGAAGGCCGCCCACATGAGACAGGCAGAGATGACTTTCTCAGAGCTGCTGTGGCAAGGGAGTCGGCACCATCACTTGCGTGTGGCAGAGACTGACATGCAAGTGAGTGGCAGATGAGGAGTGGGGAAGCTTCAGGATGGAAAAGAATGGCTCTCAGTGGAGGCTGTTGTGGGGGCTGGAGGCGGCTGTGCAGAAGTGGGGTGTCCTATGTGATTCGTTAGGGGTGTATTTGGCTTTCTTTGAATTATCCTAAATGGAAATAGGGGCCAAAATTAGGGTGGCTGTCAGTTTTGAGTCAAGTCCTGGCCACGGACAGAATCGTGGTTTAGTTTCTGGGTTGTGGAGAGAGAGCAGTCTGGCTTCCTGTCTCATGTGCTAGCCTGGCTGGCCTCCTAGCTGTTTACTGTAGATAGGGGATTGGTTTCCTGGGTGGGCAGCTACAGGTTGTGGTCTGAGTTCTGTCTTTATACATATGATCAGGCATGTTCTGTTTGTATATTCAGTCCCTCATTTTTCTTGTCAGTAAAAATATCAAATGACAAATTGGATACATTGGGAACTTTTTAGATGTCTGTGTCCCCTGGAGGAAGTTTTCACGTTCACATTTAATCAGAATGAATATAAACAATTGGGCCATTTATCTTGAAGTTGTAAAATAGGAAATCTTCAACAATACTACCTCAGCGCCATTTCCTGTCTGTCCATCGTTAGGGAATGTGTTTTTATCCCCCGCCGGCTCATCGTCCACCAGTTTGTGGTTGATCCACTTCTCTATACGTCTTGTCTTGTGTGCATCTCATTGTTTGCTAGTGTTAGCTTTCCCCTTCGTCAGTGTAGTTTATTTGTGTAGCCTCTGTTGGTAGGAAGTTATTTGTGGAATTTGTGAATGGAAGGGACCTTGGAGGTCTGCTAGGTCAGCCCAGTGATTTTCAAGATAAACAGAAATACAGGGAAATGTTCCAGCTTCTTTGGTGGCAAAACCAGGAATAGAAAGCAGTGTTCTTTGTGCCACAATGTCATTGGAAGACAACTCAAGGTGGGCCTAAAATGCAGAGTAACTAACTTTCATTTATCTCTGCTTCTGACTCTTGTTATCAGACATTTTAAATTGACCTTAATGTGTTCGCAGAAATATGAAAAGTTCTGACTTGTTTACATATAAGGTACTTCTTTGCCTACTCATTTGGTTGTTTTTTTCAACAGGATTGAAAAGACATTGTTATAAACTGAATGTTAATGTCCCCTCCAGATTCTTGTACTGGAACCCTAACTGCCAGTGTGATGGTATTAGGGGATAGGACCTTTGAGAGGTGATTAGGGTTAGATGAGGTCATGAGCGTGGGCCCTGGTCTGACAGGATTAGTGCCCTTAGAAGTAGAGAAACCAGGCCGGGTGTGGTGGCTCACACCTGTAATCCCAGCACTGCCTAGCTAATTTTTAAATTTTTTGTAAGGTCAGAGTCTTGCTGTGTTGTCCAGAGTGGTTTCAAACTCCTGGCCTCAAGCAGTCCTCTCACCTCAGCCTCTCAAAGCACTGGATTACAGGCGTGAGCCACACGCCCAGCCCAGTGATTTTTTGTTGTTAAGATCAAGGACGGGTTCCCTGGCTTGGCATTCAAGGCTCATGATCTGGGCGTGATATGCAAGTTGGGTTTCAGTGTTTCCATTCCCGCCATCAGCCTTGCATTCCAACTTGTTGCCTAAGCGCTGTTCTGAAGCCCAGCCTGAGAGCTGCATTTAGA
The DNA here is from genome assembly GCF_049350105.2 of Macaca mulatta. NCBI lineage: Eukaryota > Metazoa > Chordata > Mammalia > Primates > Cercopithecidae > Macaca > Macaca mulatta. Next base: position 104,869,724 of record NC_133411.1, on the reverse strand, counting down.
ATTTATACCTTCTCATCTCTTCATCTTCTTTGCCTATGTTCTTATCTCCATCTGGGACATCGTCTTCACCTGTGTTCTTATTTCCGTCTGGGACATCGTCTTTGCCTATGTACTTATCTCCATCTGGGACATCGTCTTCACCTGTGTTCTTATTTCCGTCTGGGACATCGTCTTCGCCTATGTTCTTATCTCCATCTGGGACATCATCTCCACACTTCTGCCTCTTTAAATCTTCTCCATCCTTCAAGACTTGAAATACTCACTTCCTTTACATGATCCCCGCTCTGACATCCAAGCTAGAATTAATCTTTCTTCCTTTGAACTCTGATAGTGATTAATGTTTTTCATCCTTTAATTATGCAGCAGTCCTGTGTGTTAGATATTATTATTTCCCCAGTTTTTCATAGTTACTCTGAAAATATTTACTGTAGTCATATATTTTGAGTATGTAATATGAGCGACATTCAAAAGGTCCTGGAGAGTGAAAGGCAGTCCTACTCCCATCACTGCTCTGTGACCACTGTTGCCAGTTTTGTTTGTTTGTTTGCTTGTTTGTTTTTCCAAGATGGAGTCTTGCTCTGTCACCAGGCTGGCGTGATCTCAGCTCACTGCAACCTCCACCTCCTGGGTTCAAGCGATTCTCCTGCCTCAACCTCCTGAGTGGCTGGGACTACAGGCGCGCGCCACTATGCCCAGATTATTTTTGTATTTTTAGTAGAGACGGGGTTTCACCGTGTTGGCCAGGATGGTCTGGATATCTTGGCTTCTTGATCCACCTGCCTCAGCCTCTCAAGGTGCTGGGATTACATGTGTGAGCGACTGCACCCAGCCTATGTATCTTCTTTTTAAAACACAGATGTTGGCATAAGATAAACAGTGTTCTCCATCAGTTCCCCACTGGTAAATATTTAGGTTATTCCCAACCGTTTGGATTAATCAATGCTGAGTTGTACGTAATTCTTCCATATTTGCATCAATATGTTCATAGGATGCATTGCTAGAAATGGAATTGTGGGATTCAGGGTTCTGCACATTTTAAATGTTGATGGGTGTTGCTCGATTCCCTTCTGTTAGGGCCATACTGTTATCTCACTGTCAATGTGTAAGGGCGCCTATTTCTATTTCCTTGCCAACAGTTTGTTCTGACATCACACACACACATAAAAATAGCCCTTTGTTCCAAAAACATGGACATTTTTACCTTTCTACTTAAAGTGTGAGCACACTGACTGAAGCTCTGTGTTGCAGTGATATGTGCTGCTAGGATTGTGGCTCTGTTTTGAATTTGCTAGCCAGGCTATGGCTTTCCAGTCAGTTATTTTTTGCTTTCTTCATGTTGTTCCTGCCGTTGGGCTGGGGTAACCTGTGTGAATTTCCTTCTACTGCCCAGCCAGATTTCCTTTCCAGTGGATGGGCTTAGTGTCTCATATGGCAGTCCTGTTTCCTGGTGATCTGGGCTTAGTGTGTCATCCGGCAGCCCTGTTTCCTGGTGATCTGGGCTGAGTGGCTCCATGAGAAGTTGCACCCATCTTCTCCAGTAGTGCGTCTTTTCACAGCAAGCAAAACATTTTCACCACTTTTCTAGCGGTACAGGCACTAGCTCTTTTCTGGGCATCAGGAGACCTGGCTTTGTTCTGGTTCAAGCAACAGCTGGTGAGTTACCAAAGACAAGTCGCATCTGGCCCCTGGTCCTTTGCTTTATAAGTGAATCGCAGTCCGAGTGGGCATCACTGCCCTGGTCTCTATGCGGTGCTGAGTGTTGTGGGGATGATGGCTAAGTGTCAGGATGCATTTCCACTGCTAGGGGATTACAGGCCAGCCAAAGACACAGGAGGAAAGCTAACAGCCCTGGGCAGGTACACACAACGAGAGGAGTTTGAAAGGGTGGTTCCAAGTTCCTTGGTGTGATTGATGTGATCACAATAAACATTTTATCTCTAAGTCTTGGGCCATTGGACCAAGAGAAGAGAGAGCTGGTGTTGAGTTGTAGTGAGAGGTGTGTGGTTCGTGTGCCTGCTGAGCCTGGCTGGGACTCAATTCCATTGAGTCCCATTCCATTTTACCTTCTGTTTCCACCTTTTTCGTGCTCCTGCTTGTTTCTCCAGAAAAAAATGCAATAAATTGCTTTCAAAAACTTTACAAAAGCCATAGATGCTTATTGAAAATAGTTCAAATGATATGGAAGACAGAAAGATAGTGAGTGTTTTTCTGTTGTGTGTTTGGATGAATGTGTCTTTGGGGTAGTCACTATTAACACTGGGTGTATTTCCTTCCAGATCTTTTCCAGTGTACCTACAAATATATATGTACACTTTGTAAAAAACAAAATAGTACCTGATAAACATTGAGTTCCCCTACTCCCACTGCACAGTCTACATGGACATCCTTTCATGGTGATACGATGAGACCTGATCGACTCCTTTTGTTCGCTGGAGGGGCAGGTAATAATAGCTACAGATAACTCACCTTCAGTGGGCATTTACCATGTGACAGGGTCTGTGCTCCGGGCAGGCTACATGAAGTGGGTCTTAAGGCTTTTTACAACAATGCTATGGGTGAACACAGTAATTGTTAACATTTTGCAAATGATAGAATTGCAGTAGAGAGAAGCAAAGCTGCTTGCTCAAACTCATGGCATGATTCCTGAGAGAGAGAGAACACTTTTAAAACAATTGTTGCTATAATCAGGTGATTTATGATCATTTCAAGAAATAGTGCATTCAGCGAATACATTTCAGGGTCTGGTACAGTCTGGGAGCTGGTCCTGAAAATGCACTGGGCTAGAGGTAAGGGAGCGGTCCATTGGCCCTGGACCGCTAGTGCAAGGAGGGAGGTCCCGGGGAGAGGGGGTATGGAGAGGAGGTCTCTGAACAAACCTTGCAACATCCATTTCTGCTGAGTCTGGTCCGAGGTCTGGGTCTTGACATGTACACTTTTCAGAGATACTTGGTTTTGATTTTTATCATGGCTCACCTGAGCAGCCATGGTTTCAAACTGCCTGGAGATGTGGTCTGGAAGGCCAGTGCTATGCCCATCCTTCCCGCTCCTGCAGGAGGGGAGTCATCCTGGACTAGAGGGCTTTGCCTGTAATCAGCTATCTCATAATAAGTGGATTTGATGCTGGTTTCGCTAGGTCAGGAAATTTCCCATTTGGAAGGAAAACTGATACTTGTTTTTGGGTTTTGCTGAGGAGTCACAGGGTTTAGAGCAGGGACTGGAGGTTTGTTGAGACACACGTGAGTGCACTCAAACATCTTCCATGAAACGTGGAAATAAAGACAGTGTTCCAGAGAGGTCCCTGGCTTTGGGATATACATATTTCAGTAACAGAATGGCACTGGATGTCTGCTGAATTTTTTTCATGCTATTTTGGCAAATTTTATTTGGGTGTGTGTCTCCTTTACAGACGGTATGACATCAGTTTTTGCCACCAAGTATTTACAGCCATTGGTCCCTCCTATGTGGGTCACTTTTGTGCCGTGGTTTCTTTGGGTAAATTGTAGGTCTCCTACCCAAAGCACATTGCCCATTTCAAGGTGCTCCTGGTTTCTGAACACCTGTGGCAGTGCCTTCCCTGTAGGTGAATCCAGCGGAGAAAGTACCCCTCCCCAGGAGGTGGGGACTGGTGATTGCCTGAGTGAGGAGGCCGGGGATGAGCCCTGGACTAGAATTTGGGACTGGCTGCTTTTTCCTTCCCCTCCTCTCCCTCCTATTTTGCCACCACCCCCACTTTTTAAAAATTTCTTATTAAAAATTAAGCAATTATTTTGGTTTCCTTTATTCGCTATTCCTTTCTAATCGCATGCAGAGTGAGCCTAGGACAGTGGAAAGGAAAGTTGTACTTAGCTTCAGATGATCCTACCAGTCCCGCATTGAGGGGCTTCCGCCAGGCAGCATCGTCAAGTGGCGTTGAGGTTCTCCTTTCAGTCCTCAGCGTTAACCAGCAGAGGCAGGTGGTACTTATTCCTGGTTAATGTTGAGGAAGTTGAGCTCAAAGTGGCTAAGGGAACTTCCCAAAGTCACATAGGAAGTAGCAGAGTAGAACCAAACACAGATTGTCTCTGAATCAGGCAGGTCGTCCGATTCCAAAATGGGCTCTTAATTTTTGGAGGTCAAAAAGCTGAACAGACACAGATATTTCTTTTTTTTTTTTTTTTTTTTTTTTCTTTTTGAGCTAGGGTTTTGCTCTGCTGCCTAGGCTGGTCTAGGCTCAAGCTGTCCTCCTGCCTTAGCGTTCTGAGTGCTGGGCTTACAGGTTTGTGTCACCACACCCAACCGAACAGACATTTCTTGAAAGAAGACATACAAATGGCCAAAAAATATGTGAAAAAAATGTTCAGTATCACTTACAATCAGAGAAATGCAAATCAAAACCGCAGTGAGGTATCATCTCACCGATTAGGATGGGTATTATCAAAAAGACAAAAAATAACAAGTGCTGGCAAGGATATGGAGACAAGGGAGCTCTTACAGGGTGTAGGGGGGTGTAAACTAGAGCAGCTGGCTGGGCGCGGGGTGCACGCGGACATCCCAGCACTTTGGGAGGCCGAGATGGGCAGATCACCTGATGTCAGGAGTTTGAAACCAGCTTGGCCAACATGGTGAAACCCCGTCTCTACTAAAAACACAAAAATTATCTGGGCATGGTGGATCACACCTGTAATCCCAGCACTGTTGGGCGACTGAGGTGGGCGGATCACTTGAGGCCAGGAGTTCAAGACCAGCCTGGCCAACGTGGTGAAACCGCATCTCTACTAAAAAATACAAAAATTTGCCAGGTGCAGTGGCAGGCGCCTGTAATGCCCGCTACTCAGGAGGCCGAGGCATGAGAACCACTGGAACCCGGGAAGCGGATGCTACAGTGAGCGAGCCGAGATTGCACCACTATACTCCAGCTTGGGCAACAGTGAGACTCTGTCTCAAAGAGAAAAATGAAAAAGAGTAAGAGTAAGCTAGGGCACCCACTATGGCAAACAGTATGGAAGTCCCTCAGAAAACTGCAAATGAAATTACAGTGTGATCCAGCAGTCCCACTACAGTGTAGATACCCAAAGAAAAGGAAATCAGTGTTGGAGGGGCATCCACACCTCTGTGTTTCCTGCAGCACTGTTCACCATAGCCAAGGTATGGAATCAGCCTCGGTGTCCAACAGCAGATGATGGATAGAGAAAATGTGGTCTTTATACACAGTGGAGTACTAGTCAGCCATAACACAGGATGAAGTCCTGTTATTCTCAACAATGTGGATGGAACTGGAAGATATTATGTGAAATAAGCCAGGGACAGAAAGTTACACAGCATATATTCTCTTATGTGGAAGGCAAAAGGAGTGGATCTCATGGAAGTTGAAAGTAGACAGAGGATCCTAGAGCGTTGGAAGGGTGGGGGAAGAGGGAGATAGGGAGAAATTTGTTAAAGGATGCAAAATTATAGCTGGATAGGAGTAAGTTCTAGTGTTTTATAACATAGGACGACTATAGTTAACAAGAATATATAGTTTCAGGCTGGGCACCATGGCTCATGTATGTAATCCTAGCACTTTGGGAGGCTGAGGTGGGTGGATCACCTGAAGTCAGGAGTTTGAGAGCAGCCTGGCCAATGTGGTGAAACCCCATCTCTACTAAAAATACAAAAATTAGCCGGGCATAGTGGTGGGTTCCTGTAACCCCAGCTACCAGGGAGGCCGAGGCAGGAGAATAGCTTGAACCTGGGAAGCAGATGTTGCAGTAAGCTGAGATCACACCACTGCACTCCAGCCTGGGCAACAGAGCAAGACTTTGTCTCACACACAAAAAAAAAGAATATATAGTTCCAGATAATTGGAGGAAGGGTATTGAACGTTACCAACACAAAGAAATGATAAATGTTTGAGATGGTGGATATGCTAATTACGCTGATCACATAAATTACATGTAATATAACATCACTATGTGTACTCCATACATATGTAGAGTGCACAATTATGTGTCAATTTAAAAAGAAAAAGCTGAACTTAGATTGCAATGGCTAAGTAGCTAGCTTTTTCATATTTTTGATATAGACCCGGGGCATTTATTTTAAGTAAACTACCCTTGGCTTCAGGAAATGTTTAGTATTTGAATTTTAGCCTTGCATTTTATTATACAGAGAAGTAAAACTGTAGGCTTGCTTTAGATACAGTCACGGGGTTTGCCGTGATGACTTTTTGTGTAATGAGGGGGAAATATACCTTAATTAATAGGCATACATGCTCATTTTTCTCCCTCGTACACATTTTTAGTTGTTGTCCAGGCATTGTGATACTTATGTAAACAGTATGTGATATCTTAGGTAGGAATCAGAATTTTAAGGTAAGAATACTTAGAGTTATATATTTTTCAAGCTTTCAAAGTGGACATTTTACATGTCTATTATATAACTGTAATTAAATTTTCAAAAAGACAATACCTGTCTCATATGGGTGATGCTCTAGCATGTTTTGTTTGTTTGTTTCTTTCTTTTCTTTTCTTTTTTTTTTTTTTTTTGTGTTCCACTTTCTCCCAGGCTGGAATGTAGTGGTGCAATCATGGCTCACTACAGCCTCAGCCTCATAGGCTCGAGAGATCCTCCCACCTCAGCCTCTCAAGTAGCTGGGACCACAGGTGTACAACACCATGCCCAGCTAATGTTTAAAATTTTTTGCAGAGACAGGGCCTCCCTCTGTTGCTCAGGCTGGTCTGGAATTCCTGGGTTCAAGTGATTCTCCTGCTTCATTCTCCCAAAGTGTTGTGATTACAGTCATGTGCCACTGCCTGGCCGCATATAAGTGGGATGATGACTTTAGCCTAGGAGTTCCACACCAGCCTGGGAACATGGCTCAAGACCCTGTCTCTACAAGAACTAAAAAAATTAACTGGTCGTGGTGGTACCTGCCTGTGGTCCCAGCTACTCCAGGAGGCTGAGGCAGGAGGATAACTTGAGCCCAGGAGTCAAAGCTGCAGTGAGCTCTGTTCTTGTCATTGCATTCCAGCCTGGGTGACAGAGTGAGACCTTGTCTCTTAAAAAATGTTAATGGCTACCTGATTATTCATAGGAAAAAAACCTGAACTGTGATCTAAACCTTATACCTCGTACAAAAATTAACTCAAAATGGATCATGGACTAAAATGTACAGTGCAAAATAAAGATGAAAAGAGGAGCTAGAGACTGGGAGAAACTATTTGCAAACCAGATGTCTGATAAAGGACTCATATCTATAATATATAAAGAACTATCAAAATTCAGCAGTGAAACCAAATCATCTACTTTGAAAATGAATAAAAGACCTGAAGAGGCATTTCAGATAACATATAAGCACAGGAAAAGATGTTCAACATCATGAGCCATCAGAAAAATGCACACTAAAGCCACATCACTATACACCTATCAGAATGCCTAAAATAAAAGGTAGTAACAAGACCAATGCTGGTGAGGATGCAAGGAAATGGGATCACTCACACTTGGCTGGTGGGAATGGAAGATGGTACAGCCATTCTGGAAAACAGCTGACAGTTTCTGAAAAAACTAAATGTGCAATTGCCATAGGATGCAGCAGTCACATTCATGGGCAGTTATCCCAGAGAAACGAAGACTTATGTTCACACAAAAGCCTTTATGTATCTGTTCATAGCAGCATTATTTATAAAGGCTAGAAACTGGAAACAGCCTGGAAACTGCTCAGCAGGTGAATGGTTAAACAAACTGGTGCACCCAGGCCCCAGATACCACTCTGCAGTAGTTAATGACATCGTTGTTCATCAGTCTTTCAAACTACAAACCACTATCATGCTTAATCCCCTTTTTTCCATCCTGGGTCTGAGTGGACTTCATTTTGCATTTCTTTCCAATGCATTTTCCCTCTGTCCTTTCTGGTTGCGCCTCATGCCTCATTTGAACTATTGTAAGAGCCACTGAATTGTTTCTCTGCCTCATCATGGAATCCTTTCTACACTTGATGCCCCGCATTGTCATTGGAACAATCTTTCCAAAACATGAACAAACTAACTTAAAGGAATATCCCACGTAGCCTTCCAAATAAGTATAAGCTTTCTGTTAGAAGTTTTACTTCTTGTCTATAGGGAACCCCAGAACTCTAGAGAGACGGATTTGCTGTCTGCATTTTAAGATCAGGCAGAAATCCCTGGAGGGGCCCATGTGGAATATTGGCACAAATACTGGTTGTAGAATCAGAAGCCCTCATATCCTGGTTCTAACACCAGCTGGATGTTCTTGGGAAAGTTTTGGTTTCATAACCTCAGAAACTCCATTTCTTAAGAAATGGAGATGAGGAAGCTTACTGAAGGGATCACACAAGGCTGCTGGGAGGAGCGGATGAGGGGCTTGGTGAAAATGCTGTGTAATCCATGAAGCCCGTTATATGTGTGAGAAGTGGAGCTGTGTGAATAGCGGTTCTGGAATCACTGTATGAAAACGATGGAAAGCACATTCATATTTCTGCCTGATGATACCACTGGGCACCTGTGTTGTACATGCCTGCAACATGAGTGAGGCCCGGGTCAGTACGGCTCACAGTTTGGTTTTCATGCAGTTAGAAAGGCCCGAGAGGACCCTTCCCCCCTCCAGCTGTAGGAAGGAGGTGGCTGTCTCCTGCCTATATTTGGTGGAATTGTCTGTGGTTCCTTAGGGACAGGAATGCAGGGAGTGGGGGGGAGAAAGCCGGCCTGACTGCTCGCTAGTCAGCCTTCCCCCAGGGAGGAGTGGAGGGGTCATTTCGTGGTAACCTGCCACGTCTTTCTTAACCCATCTGCTCTTAGAAATGACCAGCATGACAAGTAAAAGACCCGTTAGAGACAGATGGGCTGTGTGTCCCCTGCGTTTATGGCTTTGTGGCCTCAGAGCTGTCAGGACTCGATAGCTTTCTGGGGAATGCTGGGTCAGCCAAGGGGCTGAAAATAGTGAGAGGAAGAAAATTCCCCCTCGCTGCTCTGCTCTGGGAGTGGTTACTGAGGAGAGCAGCATGGAGAGCCCAGCCGTGGGGTCCCTCTCAAGCACGCCCTCACCGCAGTGGGAATGCAGGTCTCAACCTCCCTAGGCCTCCGTGATTTTCGTCTGTCACATACTCACCTCCAGCAGGGATGTCTATGGTGATGAGATGAGGGAGCATCATAGCAGATGTGGCACTTAGTAGGCTTGCGATGAGTGGACGCTGGCGTCAGTGCAACAGGAGACTGGGCGCTGCGTGTGGACGCACTCACGTGCTGGTGGCATGGGTGGACAGAGGAGAGAGGGACGCTCTGCCATTCTCCTTTTGGCCTGTCACCCCCGCTGTTTTGAACAGAATCCGTGAGTGTATTCTGTTGCCCCAGTCAACTTGGTAGGCTGATTGCTCAGTTTTCTGCTTCCACATTTGATTTCTTATGAATGGGAAAAGGAATACTTCAGTTACTTTTCTGGTTGATGGCATATATTCCTTGATATCACCTTAATGCTTTTTAATTTCTATGTATTTTGGATGCTGGAGCTTGCCTGACATCTGTGGTTTTATGCCTCACCCTCTCGCGTAACTGTTGGCCACACCAGGACCAGAGAGAAGTGACCAGACCGATTGGTAGCAGGGCTAGGACTGGAATTCCTCAGCCTTTTGGCACCCAGCAGGCTCTGTTTTCTGTATTGCACTGCTCTTCCCTATTTCGACCCCTGTTAGGACAGTGGATGTGAAATGTAGCTGGGCACTTTTGGGGGTGTGTTAGGAGTGTGGCAGATGCCTCAGACTGGCATTTTCCCCTGATTCTGAATTCTCATGGCTCAGAGTCAGTCTCTAGGCTACGGACCGGGAAGATACAGGAAGTTGTTTTGTGTGGCAAACTTTGCCTGGGCATTTTTTTCACCCGGCAATTTATTTGGTTTGGACTGGAATAAATCTCTGATATTGGTTTCTTTGCCAATATTATTAGGGAGTCGAGCCTGACTTGTTAACTTAGCCCGATTCGTAGTGCTTAGAATCTCAGTGAGTGTGTGTTGAACTGAGCGGAAGTGTGAGAACATCTTGGATAGTGGTTTGCAAACCTAGCTGCATCTGGGGGGCTGTGAAAAAAGCATGCGTGCTTACTCCAGACCAGTTGAAATAGAATCTGCAGGAATGGAGCCTGGACAGCTATAGTGCTGTTAAAAACTGATATACCATAAAGGTTGAGATCCACTGATCCACAGTGAATTGGAGTCCTGGATCATAGACATGCCTTATGCTTTCACCAGCTTAGAATGGTTCTTGTGCTTTAGAACTGTGAAAAAAAGTGTTATGCAAACAAATGTGGAAATAGCCTAAATGCCACCTCCTGTTACTACCTGCCATGAAGTATATTTACCAGTTATTCACTCTATTCTGATCTCTACCCGTTCCACCTTTTCTTCATGGAACAATGATTTGACAGTTGGTTATGCAGAACCAGAGTAAGTGTAGTTTGATTGGCGGGAAACAATTTTGGGTATGAAGTACTCTTTAGGCATTTATTGAACTCTTGTTTGTACCACTGCTGTGCTGGACAGTTTATAAATATTCCTTCTTTAAACAAGGCCTATGGAGTCAGGCTGCCTGCGTCTTGCTAACTAGCTGTGTCATCTGGGGCAAGTTTTTAAGCTTATATAAACCTGACTTTCAGCTATGAAATGGGATGACAAGGAGTCATTATCATCTCACAGGATTGTGCAAATGTGTGTGTAAAGTGCTTAGTTTGGTGCCTAACACATAGTAACTACTCAGTAAAGTTATTATTACACCATCATCATCATATTTAAATGTAAATATTAAGAGCTAATAAATTTGTAAAGGTAGTATATACCCTTACGCCTTGAACCAAAGACTAGTTTAGTTTTAAGTGGTTGGGTTAATTTATCACTTAAATATTAGCCTCTTGAATACCTTGAATTTCAATTGAACGTAGCCAGAGGATTTCATAATTGGACTGTTGCCTCTGGAAGTTGGAGCTTTGTTTGGTTGGTTGGTTTCACTTCCTACACTAAGCATGTGGCTGTGTGCATCTTTATGGTGACTTCCGGTACTGGGGAATCAAAGCTTCATTCGCTTCTTTGGAGGAGATGATCTTATGCCATATGAAGCACTCAGACTTCGTTAACTATGTACCATCCAGACAAGACCAGGTGCTTCCCATGGCAGCCTGTCCTTTTCTTAGCTCTCTCATCAATCTAGCCTGTTCCTTCTATTCCTCTTTCTATTAGAACTCCTCTTCGAACAAGGAATGTTGTTTTGTCACTGCTAGGTCCCCAGCAATTAGTAATGCCTAGCACATACTAGGTGCCTCCTGAATGTTAATAGGTGATAATCTAGCAGAACACAAGATAAATCCGCAGGTTGAGATTTAAGCTGTGTGGTATGAACGCTGCATTGGCAAACTTATTGAATTAATTTTGTTAATACAAGTTTAACATGTCTTAGTAACTGACTTAGTTCAGTAATCATTTACTGAGTGTCTTCTAGGCCAGACATTTTTGTTAATACAAGTTTAACATGTCTCAGTAACTGACTCAGTTCAGTAATCATTTACTGAGTGTCTTCTAGGCCAGACATTTTTGTTAATACAAGTTTAACATGTCTTAGTAACTGACTTAGTTCAGTAATCATTTACTGAGTGTCTTCTAGGCCAGACATTGGGGACAGAAAGGTAATAATATATGATCCCTGCCTCATGCACAGGAAGTCTAGTGTGATGGACAGACATGTGCCAATGGCTGCCATGGAATATGGTGAGTATTAAGATAAAGGGGCACCCTGTGTGCCCTTGGAGCACAGAGCAGGGCTTGTGTTATGGGAACATGGGCTGCATGTGAAAACACAATTTAAATTAATTTTCTTTTTTCTTTTTTTTTTTTTGGACAGAGTCTTGCTTTGTCATCCAAGCTGGAGTACAGTGGTGTGATCTTGGCTCACTGCAACGTGCTCCCCCCAGGTTCAAGCGATTCTCGTGCTTCAGCCCCCCGAGTAGCTGGGATAACAGGTGTGCACCACCATGCCTGGTTAATTTTTGCATTTTTAGTAGAGATGGAGTTTCACCATGCTAGCCGTGCTGGTCTTGAACTCCTGACATCAGGTGATCCTCCCATCTCGGCCTTCCAAAGTTCTGGGATTATAGGCATGTATGTGTTCATCCTTTTAAATATCTGCGGGTAGCACTTAACTTTAAATGGGTACTAATTAAACTATTGAATGACTTTAGTATGGGTTGAATGACTTTGCTCGGTCCTCATTTTTAATTTCCTTCATTAGAGGAAAAAAAAAAATGCAGGTTGAATATCCCTCATCCAAACTGCTTGGAATCAGAAGTGTCTCAGATTTTTTTGCATTTTTGGATTTTTGAATATTTGTATTGCACTTGCTGGTTGAGCATCCTGAATTCAAAAATCCAGAATCTGAGCTGCTCCAATGAACATTTCTTTGAGCGTCACGTCGGCACTCAAAAAGTTGTGGATTTCGGAGTTTCTGGTTAGGGAGACTCATCCTATATGGGTGCTGGATTGTCACAGGATTTCTGGACCAGAGGTTAAGTGACTAGGCTTTGGTTTCCGCTTTGTTCCTAAGCAGGCTGTTTTCTTCCATAATCTCAGCTTTAGATCCCCTGGTTGTCAAAGAAGGGTATGGGCCATTGATGTTTAAGGCCTCTGTTAGTTCTGACTTGGAGACACCTGGCTTCAGTTCACCTTCCTTAGGAGTGGACAAAGAATATGGGAATTTTGAAATTGTTAGTCAACATCTACAGGGTCATTGCAGCCTGGTTTTAGGTAAAGGCAATCTTTAGTGAGCCCAGGGAGAAGCACTGGTTTAGCTGTCAGCTGAGAGGGGTAAGCGGTCCTATTAAATTTTCTCTGTGTTAGTGAAAGCATTGTTAAGGGTCACAGCATTAGTGGAGCTCGCTGGAAAGAGGAGGGGAACTCACTGTTACAGGTTATATTGAATGTCTTTTCAGTCACTAAATGCTTTTTATGATATGTTTTTCAGGATTTCAGTGTTGTATGATTTCTCTGTATTAAGCACAGGAAATTAAACATCAGCAAAAAAGAATGCTCTTTCTTTATTTTTTTTTTTTCTTAGAGATGGAGTTTCGCTCTTGTCCCTCAGGCTGGAGTGCAGTGGCGTGATCTCAGCTCACTGCAACCTCGGCCTCCTGAGTTCAAGCGATTTTCCTGCCTCAGCCTCCCGAGTAGCTGGGATTACAGGTGCCCGCCAGCATGCCCGGCTAATTTTTGTATTTTTAGTACAGACGGGGCTTCGCCATATTGGCCAGGCTGTTCTTGATCTTCTGACCTCAGGTGATCCTCCTGCCTCGGCTTCCCAAATTGCTGGGATTACAGGCATGAGCCACCACGCCTGGCCTTGAATGTTCTTTCTATGGGAATCTACAAAAGCCAGCTTTTGAGCCTAGTAGCAGAAAACCTCTTCTTCATTGTTTAGCTGTGCTGTGAGCTTGGAGGAGGGCTTCAAGCCCAGCTGAAAAAGCTGTAGTATTTTATGTCAGTGGCTGTCTTGGAGAACTTAATGAGCACTGGGCTGGAGTGATACTGTCAGAGTTCCTGAGCTGTTTGAGGCTCTCAAAGCCTAGATACTGGGGTTGCCCAAATACATCAGCTGGACTCACTATTTCTCTCGGGAGTCGGGGGGTGGAAAATGCTGTTGTCTTAACTCTGCTCTTAATTTTACAGTGCTGTTATTAATGGTAAGAATGATTTCATACGTTTGTATTTTGCTTCGTAATTCACAGAGAATTTAAAAATCCATTATCTGATTTTATTCCCTCAGCAGTTCTGTGAAAAAGGCAGAGCAGTTTTCATATCTTCTGTTTTCCCGTGATTCTCTTGTGGCTCACAGAAGCTAAGAGCCTTCACCAAGGTCATAGGGTGAATGAGTTGCAGAGCTGGGAGTAGAGGCTCAGGCTTCTAGTGACCCTGTTTCTTCCTTGATAGCTCGCTCTGGTGGCGCTATGCTCAGGTAACTGCGCATGCTCGGTTTGGTCTTTCGTAAATCCCTGCCCCATTTTGGGGGAGGTTCTTGGGATGCTTCTATTCATTTTGGAGCATTTAAGTATCTTGTCCTCTCTCCCTCCTCCCAGATGCATGGGCATTTCTGCAGGCCCCCAGGCTGGCCCTTGTGAGTGGGAGTGTCTCCTGCCTGCACGTTGCTTGCATGCCCCCTTCTGAAGGTGCTCTTCCCCGCATGGAGCCCCCTCGTGCCTGCCTTCACACTGCAGGCTGTTCGGTAAATGTTACTGACTCAGCATCGTTGTTTTCTAGAAATGAGACGGGGTATGGAGGCCAAGTTCTTTTCTGTTTGAAGGCTGCCATGGTATCATCTTGCCTTCCCCGTGTGTGCTCCTTGAGGGTGTCGCTGTGCTGCCGTCATCTGTGTTCCCTAGGGTGCCTCCCTTGGAGTCCCAGCCATAGCAGACATGCAGTCAGTGCTCATGGCCTAAATAAGAGGAAGGCCAACGGAGCCATTAAATCTGGAAAATGACAAGTGAGGGAAAGGAATTTTTATTGAAGGCTTGTGAAAAAGAATCTTTTTAGAAAAGTTGACCTGTTTCTTAGCTGGAGCTGAATTTCAGCTCAGAAAAGCAGCTGTGTGCCCAGAGGGCTTTGGGATTTCAGTTTGGACAGATGAATTTAATTTGTTGTTGTATTATCCTTTTGTGGTTTTATTAGACCTTTCTCCCAAATGGAATCGATTTTTCTATAAAAGTCTCACTTCCTTTTTGAGAAGTGTAACACTAATTGTATGGGATGGTCTCCCAAAAGATTACCTGCCAGGAACCAAACACACTGCCTCAGACTCAGGCCCCTGGTTTCTGCCTGTGCAGCTGCAGGGGAGAGACGCACGCTGGAACTGAAATCAAGACGCATGTCTGCATCTTCTCTTTCTTTACTGCTGTTTCGGCTCTGAGCTGGCCTGCCTTCAACATCTAGGAGCTTGGTGGGTGTAGACACATTACGGTATGGAGGAGGGATATGGTGTTGCAACAGCCAGGAGACTCACTGAAGTCTCTGTTCTCTTCCTGCTCACTGCTCTGACTTTGTACAAGTCGCATTTGTAGGGCTGTGCACAGTGGTTTACACCTGTAATCCCAGCACTTTGGGAGGCCGACCTGGGAGGATCTCTTGAGCCCAGAGTTCGGAACCAGTCTGGGCAACATGGTGAAACCCCATCCCTACAAAAAATAAAAATTAAAAAATTAGCCAGGTGTGGTGGCTCATGCCTGTAATCCCAGCTACTGGAGAGGCTGAGGTGCGAGAATCACTTGAGCCCGGGAAGTCGAGGCTGCAGTGAAACATCATTACGCCACTGCACTCCAGTCTGGTCAGAGCAAGACCCTGTCTCAAAAAAAAAAAAAAGAAAAACAAACAAACAGAAACCCATTAGTAATAGTGGCAGTAGTTAACTTTTGAAAGTTTGGAGAAAAGTTCCTAAATAACCTGTGACCATGGACAACTTACTTAGCCTTTCTATGACTCAGTTTCCTCATCTATGAAAAATGAGAGAATATGGTACTGATCTTACCGGATTTCAATGAGAACTAAACGAGATCAAACTCAGAGCCTGGCACCTCGTGAGTGCACACTCAATGTTATTATTTCAACATTTTAGAGGAAAAAGAATGCTAATGGGTCATTATGGCTAAACATAGTCTATCACTGGTGTTACTCATGGTATTGGAAGGAACTTGAATTCCATATAGATAGTGTGATGGAGAAAGTATTTTGGGCATTGGCAGCATTTATTCAAAGAACAAAGGACGTGTCTGTCCTGTGTGGAGAGCTGTTTCCGCTTGTTTCTTTAAATGCTATGGGAAAAGCAGTCGGCCCTGTGCTCTCTGCCGGACAGCTTCAGTCTCCATGTATTGATTTGGCCAATTGTCGCTCGCTGTCATCATGGCAGCAGCAGTTGAAGGGACAGTTTGTCTTGATTTGCATTTTTGTGTGTTCGTGCTATTTATAGACAATTAAGACATGGAAGCCTGTTTATGGCAAGCTGGCAAATTCAGCAAAACATGGAAAAACCTGTTAGCACAGTTTGCACGTGTGCGGGCACAGAGCAGCCAAATAAACACACACGTTTTCCTGTACTTTAAAAATCCTCTGGGAAAAAAAAAAAAAAAAAAAAAAAAGACATTAAACCATTGCCCAGATGGCTTACAGAGCTAGAGCTTTCTCCTTGAAGTACATGAGTATGGCTGTCAGATATCTGAAACCCAAAGCCATCTTAAAACATCACCATAATTTTGATGCTACCCCTACCCACCGTTTTTTTCCATTTGTAAGGTAAAAGGATCCAGGAAGGAAAGTATCAGCTTACAAAGGCTTTTGTTACAATTAATCGTTCACGTTCTTTCTTTTGGTATCTTATTCTCTGTTTACATTTTATTTTTATTTTTACTTTTTTTGAGACAGAGTCTTGCTCTGTCACCCAGGCTGGAGTGCAGTGGCACGACCTCGGCTCACTCCAACCTCTGCCTCCCAGGTTCAAGTGATTCTTGTGCCTCATCTTCCTGAGTAACTGGGATTACAGGTGTGTGCCACCACGTCCAGCTAATTTTTATGTTTTTAGTAGAGACAGAGTTTCGCCGTATTGGTCAGGCTGATCTTGAACTCCTGAACTCAGATGATCTGCCTGCCTCAGTCTCCCAAAGAGCTGAGATTACAGGTGTGAGCCACCGTGCCCGGCCGCTGTTTCCATTTTGTAACGCTAGCATCACCCCAGTGTAGGGTGGCTAGGGGTATTCTTCTTTCCTGTTTCCTGGTGTATTTTCCTCTACAGCATTGATCACTCTTTAACATACTTTTTGGTTGTCTGTCTCTACCTACAAAAATATGTATGTTCCTTGTTATATCACCAGTGCCTGGCACGTAGTTAGTCAGTCAATATTTGTTGAATGAATGAATGGGCTAAAAGAACCTTCTTCTTCTTTCTTCTGGCACTTCACACCAAATGCTTTTGGAAAATGCTATGTGAACAGGGATCATAAGCAGGAGAGGTTACACACATTGCTGTGGGATCGCCCATCATCCTCAGATACTTGTCTGGAAGGAGGTGGAGTACTTGAGTAGAAATGATACAAGATAACTTCTTCAGGAAATCAGCCAAGTGTCACAGCTTTTCACATAGGCGTGTGATATTTGCGTATGTGTGTATGAAGAGCTGTCGTGGCCTAGAATCACGGGCCTTTAGATCCCTTGTACAGATAGAAAAGTAAAGGCCGAGGCCCAGGAATGCTGCAGGCCACCGAGGTAGAGTCCCTGTCTGCCCTTCTCAGTGCCCGGTCACTTCTCACTGCACTCCCCTCTTTACTGCTAAAGCCACTTTCCCTGACTCTGAATGTGTAACCACGAGGGAGAAAAATGTACTCCAGGCTCACAGTTTGTGGAGAAAAAGCCCAGCAGCTGAAAATCATGTTGACGAAGTTTGTACCTAGAAAAAGTGGCCATTTCTATAATGTCTTTAAATTTCCCTGTTTCTCATACATTTTATAAACAAGACAGTAGAAGGAGATTTGGGGACAGCAACTTTAGAACAAGGGCGAAAAAAATCAAACCTAGAACATTCCAGTTTCTGTTTTCTTCTCAGTTTAGGGCTGAGGCACTTTAGCTTCCTGTCTAAGGGACCACTCAAATCTGATTAGAAGCCATTGTGGGCTGGTAATTATCCGTAATTTTAGGAAGACAGATGCAGCACCAACTCTGTTCTCTAATAGCAGGCTTATTAATTTTATATTTGCATGGCAGGAGAAGCAGATGGCAAGGTGGGATAAGCGTCCAGATGCTTGGTCATTGATAGCTTTTTACTTCCACGTATCACATGGGGATTTGGGACCCAGGAGGCCTGCTGAGAACTGATGATTATCTGTCCCTTAACCAGCTAGGTTCTTTTTAATCCTGAGCTCAGAAAGATTGCTCCTACTGCAGCCAGGGAAGACAGGTGGTTGACTGGTTAGAAATCATGGCAGGTTATTTTCTCCAGTTGGCAAGCAGAGCTATCAAAAAGTTGTCTTCTCTATTGTATTTCAAATCTGGGTGTTTAAAAAATTGTGTAAGCAAATTAAGCATTTATTTAATGGTAGTTGTGTGTGTTCTTGATGCGAATGAGAGGTGCATTCCCTTGTAAAATCCCTGGGACACTGTAGGAGGACGTGAGCCTTAGAACTGAAGTTGGTTTTCTAGATAATCATGTAGACATGATGATGCTGAGCACCAGACAAAGATGTTGATTGAAGTGATTTAAAAAAATTTTCTGAGTTCAGAGTTTACACCAATATTTAGAAAATCAGCAAAGGAACTTGGAGGAATGTTCTCAGGCATCCAGTTCAGCCCCCTACCCACATTGTCATAAACTCCGAGTGTGTGTACAGGGAGGCGCATTCCTTTCTGGTCTCATCACAGATCCTTCCCTGGCTCTGCACCTGCCTGTCATGTACGTCCGTGTGAAGAGACCACCAAACAGGCTTTGTGTGAGCAATAAAGCTTTTTAATCACCTGGGTGCAGGCGGGCTGAGTCCTAAAAGAGAGTCAGTGGAGGGAGATAAGGGTGGGGCCATTTTATAGGATTTGGGTAGGTAAAGGAAAATTACAGTCAAAGGGGGGTTGTTCTCTGGTGGGCAGGAGTGGGGGTCACAAGGTGCTCAGTGTGGGAGCTTTTTGAGCCAGGATGAGCCAGGAAAAGGAATTTCACAAGATAATATCATCACTTAAGGCAAGAACCGGCCATTTTCACTTCTTTTGTGGTGGAATGTCATCAGTTAAGGCCGGACAGGGCATTTGCACTTCTTTTGTGATTCTTCAGTTACTTCAGGCCATCTGGGCATATATGTGCAAGTCACAGGGGATGCGATGGCTTGGCTTGGGCTCAGAAGCCTGACATTGCCCTCTTCCCTACCTTCCCTACCTTTTCCCTCCTGTGCGGTTCTCTCACAAAGTGAATGGCCTCAGCCACAGCTTCTCTGCAGCTGCATCAGACTGTGGCAACTGGAGTGGTGGCTGCTGCAGGGCCTGCTGTCCCCACGGAGCCCAGTCTTGCTTGCCACTACAACCTGGTCACCATTTTGCCCTGAAAGTATGTAATTCTACAGAATGTGAGCCCACATGCTGGGGATGGAGGCGTCTTTATCACGGTGTGCTCTGCATATTTTAATCTTGGGTGGAAAGTATGGAAAAGTATGTGTTACCTGTGGTTTGATGTCAGAAGGACGTTGTGAACTTGATGTGGACTGAGGATGTTAAGGTGCAACAGGCACCCCGGCTTCATTAAATGAGACTTCCCCATCTCCCTGCCAGGCACACACAGGTGTATGGCCATGCCTTATGTGTTATCCTTATCTAGAGTGTGCCTTGTTGTCATGCTTAAAATTACATGATGATATTCTGCCTCATAGAGTAGGTCCCAAACCGCATTCAACACAGAAATGTACTCTTGCTATTGTACATAGAAAGTGCTTTCATATACCAAGTGGGAGAGCAGTCCTAAAATCTGGGCTGGAATCGCAGAAGGAAGGCATTGGAAAGCAACAGATTCCCTAATCCGAAGCTGATTTTTGATGAACCTAGAAACAGGACCAAGAGAAGTGAATTTGCCTAAGGCCCTGACAGTGTCTCACGGTAGCATCTGAACCTAGCAGTTTCTTGACCTATTTCTTTAAATGATTAGTCATGCTTCCTCTGATTCCTATATAAACATTCATTTATATAATGTTCATTCTTCATTCATTCTTTTATATTCATTTATATAATGTTCCTCATTCATTCTTTTGTTTCAGTGAATTATTGCAGTGCTACCACGAAACAGTATTTGAGTCAAAATGTGGCAGTGTTGATCCCTTTCCAAGGATTTTAGTTGCACAGTTTTTCAAAGCTGTGCTAGCAGTTTCTTGTTGGTTGCAAGGTGTCCTTTCAGAAGCCAATTGTGTGGTGTATTTATGTTGATTGTTGGAGGTAGTTTGGTTAGAACCTACTTCGAGTGGCTGGCGTGGGCCTGGGGGACAGTGACAGCTGCCTGCTTCATGGGCAGAGATGAAGTAATTGCTTCCTGGGAAGTACCATCCTCCTGGCCACACTCTCCAGCCCATTTCGTTTGTGTTGGTTTCCTTGGCATCTGCACGTTTCTGGCTTCATGTGAGTCTCATTTATTTTAGTGTATGACTTCAGGCTGTGGGGAAGAATGGCCATTTTAGCAAAGAGATGCACACAAAGGAACAACTGGCTAAATGTGAGTGAAGACATTCTTAGGGGGGGTTTCATTTCTTTTATTCTGTGACAGGCAGTCTGGGAAGCCGTCTGGACACATGGCCTGCGCTGTCACAGTTCCTCCTTGCAGGATTGCAGATGTTTGGAGATTGTAGTGATAACTGTTATTGAGAATGTCATTCTCGCAGGCTCTAATAAGTCAGGATTTATTCAGTGTTAATTTGTTAAAGACAACTGTATTTCTAGCCAAATCCATGTTAGACGTTTCTCCTGGCATTGTTGCTGGGGGTATTCCCGTGGCTTAGTCTTAGGGAAGCACACGCCTTTGAATACTGCTGAAGCTGTGAGTACCCAAAGCGCACCGGAGTACTTTTGCCATATGAGGTGTTAGTCACTGATACACATCTCAGTCAGACCTGATGGATTCTTGACCCCTTCCTTTTTTAATTTTTTAATTTTTAATTTTAATTTTTGTTTTTTAAGAGCACAACCCCTCAGGTGGCCACCATGAATCTCTGGTGTTTTCAGTTGGCTGCAGCCTATTTGCCATCTCTGGTTCAAACATATTCAAAGCCTGATGATGCTTCCCTCTGTTGTTCTTCTGCTGTGTGACCTCCGCACCCGCAGGGTTCAAGACTGTCAGAGCTGGGAGCCACCTTCACAACTACCAGGGTTTCCAGAACCTCCTTCTTCTAGCCCTGGGGATGGAAGAGATGTCATCAGAGGTGAAGGCTTATTAGGTTTCCATGCCATTGATAACGAATGAGGAGGTTTTCTTTTATGTAAGGGGAGCTTCTTATAACGTGCTTTAGTAGGGTAAAGAAGCTTTTGAGGTTTGGTTTCTCTGGAAAGATAATTTGTGATCCTGCCCTTGCTTTCAACAAAAATATAGTTTGCATACCAGTGCATTTTGTATTACTGAGCACTGGCTGACAAATGGTTCTTAACTCGTCATTCACTCAGCCACTGTTTCTTGAATGGCATATGTGTGCCAGCTGTAGTAGGAACTTGCTAGGCTCTAGGACTAACCCTTATGAAACGGGGGTCCTGGGGGAAGCAAATGCATATAAATATAAACGTTTGAGGGGATATCAGAGGGGGTGCCTATAGGTGCAAAACTTCGTTCATTCTTTGCCCCATCTAGGAGGTTTTGTGTCTTAGCAGCATGTTCCATAGCAACACATCCCTCTATCAAAATATTCATCTTATTATTTTGAAATTCTCTGCTTAGGTATGTGTTTTTCTGACTAAGTTTAGAACTGGTTAAGGACAGCCTATGGGGTATGTATTATATATATCTAAACACACACATATATTTATATATATACACATTACCATTATAAATTTACAATATATTTATATATATACACACATATATATTTCTCCCTTTCTGTATATACACACACACCACACACATATATGTACACACACACATATATGAAATTCTACTGCCAAGCACAGAAAGTCAAAACTAGGCAAGGATTCTTTTAGTGTTCATGAAAAAATAGATGTGCTTAGTTGAGAGCATCCTTCAGTTGCCAGGGGAAAGACAGGATGGATTCACAAATGGAGATAGTGTTTTGTTTTTGTTTTGGTTTTTGTTTTTTCTTTGTTTAACTCTTGAATTCAAAATAATCCAGACTTATGGAAAAGTTGCAAAAATAGTACAGAGAATTCCCATATACTCTTCCCTCAGATTCCCCAAACATTTCACCCCATTTGTACTTTCTCTTTCTCTCTCTGTGGATATAATTTTTTTTTTTTTTTCTGAAATGTTTGAGAGTGGAAGGTAGAATGCAGGGTAGGGTGAAAGGTGGAAGGAGAGAGGTAGGTTGGGAGGCTTTTTTTTTTTTTTTTAAACCTTCTGAGATGGAGTTTCGCTCTTGTCACCCAGGCTGGAGTGCAATGGCACGATCTCGGCTCACTGTAACCTCTGCCTTCTGTGTTCAAGTGATTCTCCTGCTTCAGCCTCCCGAATAGCTGGGATTACAGGCACCCACCACCATGCTTGGCTAATTTTTTGTATTTTTAGTAGAGGGGTTTCACCATGTTGGCCAGGCTGGTCTTGAACTCCTGACCTCTGATGATCCACCTGCCTTGGCCTACCAAAGTACTGGGATTACAAGCATGAGCCACTGTGCCTGGCGATTGGGAGGCTTTTGCAGTAACCCAGAGCGCTGTGATGAGGGCTGGACCTGGTTGGAAATGATGAGAAAGGTGAGAAGTGGTTAGGTCTGGCATATAGTTTGAAAGGAGAGTTTAAATGGGTTAGATGACAAGAGAGAGACGTGGCTCTGAAGGCATAGTAGCCCTTGCCCTGCTGGGCCGGATGAGACAGGCAGCCTAGGGCTACTACCGCACCCTGCGGGCGGCTCAGGACCTGGGCCAGCGGAGGAACCAGGCAGTGGTGCTGGCCAACTTCGGGACCCTGTGCCTGCACGCGGGTGCCAGCAGGCTGGCCCAGCACCACCTCCTGGAGGCCGTGCGGCTGTTCTCAAGGCTGCCCTGCAGGGAGTGTGGCCGGGACTTCACCCACGTGCTCCTGCAGCTGGGCCACCTCTGCACCCACCAGGGTCCGGCCCAGCAGGGCAAGGGCTACTATGAGTGGGCCCTTCCAGTCGCTGTGGAGATGGGCCATGTGGAGAGTGAGTGCCCCGGTTCCTCCTGTTCACCTTCCGGGGCCACTCGCATCAGGGCACACCTGGGGTTTGTGATTCAGAAACAAGTGGTGGTTTTTCCACCATCGAAAGTGCTGAGTCATGGCCAGCAGCAGATGTTGGCAAGCGCCCTGGAGACAGGCGGTTCCCATGCAAGGCCAGGCCCTCTGCCCTACTGGGGCAGCCAGCTCTTCCCAGTTTGCCCAGGGACCATGCTGCCTTGAGCACGGAAAGTCCTGCGTGCTGGGAATCCCTAGCCATAACCCTGGGATCAAGACAGGCTCTGCTGAGCTGGGACTTGGGGCCCCTCCATGAGCCAGGCCCTGAACGCCGGTTCTTGTGCCCGTCTTATCTGCTTGGTGTGTTGGCAGGCTGCGCACCTGTCATCCCACTTCACAAAGGACACGGGGCGGGTGATTGCCCGAAGCCGCAGAGCAGTTCATGCAAAAGCAGCTCGTTGTGCAGTGTGTGCCAGGCCCCACCCATAAATGGGGCTTGTGGGGTCCTCGGGTGGCAGGGACTGAGCGTGGGAATGTGAGTTTTAGGCCAGAGAAGCCACAAAAGGGTGAGTGGCGTGATGGCGGGGCAGCACTTGGCCCCGGGTTAGGGAAGCCTCTTAGTCTGGGACCAGAGGGTTGAGAGGATTTAGTCAAGTAATAGGTGGTGGTGGAGGGGCTGGTGGTGTAGCCTGTGTGAAGGACCAGGGATAAGCTAGTGGGGGTGAGTGGTGGTGAGTGAGTGGGGGTGAGTGAGCGGGGATGAGTGAGTGGGGGTGAGTGAGTGGAGGTGTGATGGGGGTGAGTGGGAGTGTGAGCGGGGATGAGTGGGGTGTGAGCAGGGGTGAGCGAGTGGGGGTGAGTGAGCGGGGACAAAGGGGGTGTGAGGGGCGGTGAGTGAGTGGGGGTGATTGAGTGGGGGTGAGTGAGCGGGGATGAGTGAGTGGTGGTGAGTGAGCGGAGGTGTGATGGTCAGTGAGCGGGGATGAGTGGGGGTGAGTGAGCAGAGGTGTGATGGGAGTGAGTGATCAGGAGTGTGAGCCGGGATGAGTGGGGTGCGGTGGTGAGTGAGTGGGGATGAGTGAGCGGGAGTGTGAGTGGAGATGAGTGAGTGGGGGTGAGTGAGCGGAGGTGTGATGGGGTGAGTGAGTGGGAGTGTGAGCGGGGATGACTGAGTGGGGGTGAGTGAGCGGAGGTGTGATTGGGGTGAGTGAGCGGAAGTGTGAGCGGAGATAAGTGGGGTGTGAGCGGGGGTGAGTGAGCAGGGCTTATGCAGGGAGGTGCAGAGTTAGGAGTGCGTGGGTTGGGTGCTGGATGGTGAGAAGCTCTTCTGGAGAGCTAAGCAGGGCCTGGGGCCTCAGGCTGTGGCTTGGCCTTTTCCCCAAGAGCACTGGGGAGCCATGGAGTGCTATCCAACAGTCACTGCAGACTGAGCAGTGAATGGACAGTAGGTGGGCAGGGCTGTCCGAAATCTAGGCCGCAGAGGATAGATGAGGAAGTTGAGTCCAGGGAAATGGCCGAGACAAGGGATACTGTTGTGGGTCCCCTCTGCCTTGCAGTGCTTTGTCATGGCATAGTGAGAGCACTCAGAGCTGCCTCCTGTGGCCTGGACCAGAGCCCCAGGGGCTGTGGCCAAATCTGCCCATTTCCCAGCACAGGCCTGGCACCCACTCCTGGCCCTAGGAGGGATGAGATTTTGGGAAGGACCATGTGAAGGGGCCCCGGTCCCACATATCTGCCCAAGGAGGGGTGGGGGGTTCAGACCCAGGCTTCTTCCCCAGGGGCATTCTCTGACTGGAAGGAGACCCTCCAGGAATCCAGCGCCCCAACCCCCACTGCAGCCTCCCGTGGCTCCTGGCACAATAGCCTGTGGCACCTCCTCCTACGAGGCCCTCCCCAGGGTGCTGGGGGATTCAGACTTGGAAATGCAGGCCAGGGAACGGGGATCATGCCTCCCTATCTCCCTACCCTGCCCTGAATGGTCAAGGAGACCGAGGGCGGCGCTGATACCCCACATGCTTACTTGGGGTCATTTTTGAGTCACTTTTGGTAGTTTGTGTCATTTTAGGAGTTTGGCTGTTGTGTCTAGATGGTCTGATTTGTTGGTGTAGAGTTGTTCGTAGTGTTTTCATGGAATCCTTTTATTTCTGTCAGGTTGGCAATAATGTTTCCTCTTTCATTTCTCATTTTAGAAACTTGGGTTTTTAATTTTTTATTTATTTCTTTTTATTAGAGATGGGGTCTCATCATGTTCCCCCAGGCTAGTCTTGAATGCTGGCCTCAGCGATCCTTCCACCTCGGCCTCACAAAGCGCTGGGATGACAGGCGTGAGCCATGGTGCTCAGTCTCTGATTTCGGTCATTTGTGTCCCTCTTTCTTTTCTTGGTCAGTCTGGTGAAAGATTTGTCAATTTTGTTATTATTTTCAAAAAACCCACTTTTGGTTCTGTTGATTATCTCTTTTGTTTTTCCATTCTCTGTATTTTTACTTCCCATTTCCACTCTCATATTTATTATTTTCTTCCTTTTATTTGCTTTGGGTTTAGTTCATTCTTTTTCTAGTTTCTCAAGGTGGAAGGTTAGGTTTTTGATTTGAGATTTTTCTTCGTCTTTGAATGTAGACATTTACAGTTATAAATTTCCCTTTCAGCACTGCCTTAGCTGCATGTTGGAATTTTTGATACACTGTGCTTTTTTTTTTTTTTTTTTTTTTTTAAAGACAGAGTTTTGCTCTATTGCCCAGGGTGGGGTGCAGTGGTGTAATCTTGGCTCACTGCAACTTCTACCCAGGTTCAAGCCATTCTCATGCCTCAGCCTCCCGAGTAGCTGGGATTACAGACATGCACCACCCTACCCGGCTAATTTTTATATTTTATTTTTTTATAGAGACGGGATTTCACCATGTTTCCCAGGCTGTTCTCAAACTCCTGGACTCAAGCGATCCTCCCGCCTCGGCCTCCCACAGTGCTGGGATGACAGGCGTGAGCCACCGCGCTGGCCCGGGCTGTGCATTTGTTTGCATTCTTCTCAAATTAGTTTTCAGTTTCCCTGATGGTCTCTTTGACTCACTGGTTGTTTAGGAGTGTGTAATTTCCACATATTTTTGAATTTCTCACATTTCCTTCACTGTTGATTTCCAGTTTCATGCCAGTACAGCTGAAGAACACCTCTGCTTTGGTCTCAGACCTTCTCCATTCACTGAGGCTCATTTTGTGGCCTGGCACATGGTCTGTCATGGGGAATGTCCCATGGGTGCTCGAGAGGACTGTGTATTCAGCTGTTGTTGGGTGGTGTGTGTAACAGCTGTCCATTTGGCGTACCTGGTTTCCTGTGTTAATCTCCGGAATGTTTCTGGCACTAGAAAATCAGAAGCTTTCCACTGTTCCCAGCGCCCTGGCTTTGGGAGAGGTCAGTGAGCCTGTGGCTTGGGAGCCTGGTTGCATGAGAGAAGCATGTGTGGGAACGCCAGGGCCCAGCTTTGAACCCCGTTCCCCCAACATGATGCCGTATGTGGCAGACATGATGCTTGGCTTTGCTCTCTCAGGGTTCCATCTGCGACAGGGGCTACTTGTGCCCCTGGCCTCATCAGCTCAGGCTGAAGGCGGCCCTGGTCCTGGCCAGAGAGGCTTTGTGAAGCAGAAATAGATGGCCTGGTGCAGGGGCCGAGCCTGGCCAGGACCTCAGCCCTGGGAGTTGTAAAGAAGGCCGGCCTCTACCATGAGCATCTGCACCAAGGTGTGCCCATGTAACTGTGTGTTCGGAATCTGTCCTGAAATGGGTGCATGGCCTGTCTGTGCTCAGTCTCCCCACCTATGGGGCCCAGGCTCACAGAGGTGTGAAAGAGGCAAGCATGGCGCAGGGTCCTCCGAGCCCAGCCAGCCTCGCTTCAATGCTGGGAGACTAACGTCTTCCATTTTGTCTTCTGCCCAGGCCAGCTGCGGTCCTTCCAGCGGCTGTGCTACTTCTACGGCACTGTCATGCCCAGTGAGGCCCAGTGTGTCATCTACCATGAGCTCCAGCTCTCCCTGGCCCGCAAGGTGGCCGACAAGGTGCTGGAGGGGCAGCTCCTGGAGACCATCAGTCAGCTCTACCTGTCCCTGGGTACCGAGCGGTAAGGGCTGGCTTTGCAGTGGTGGAGGTGGGGACGGGCAGGGCAGGGAGGGGGGCACAAGAAATCTGGCCCAGGACCCCAGCAGCCCCTCTCCTTTTGATCATTTGGTTCCTTGGCATCAGATGCTTTGAGCTGGTGGGCCTGGGGTCGTTCCAGGGCTGCTGCTGGCCCGTGAGTCCCAGCTTGAGCCTCCCTTGTTGGGTCAAAGGTCATCTCCACCCCAGCAGAGGCAGTACGTGCACTCGGGCTGTTCTTCCTACTATGGTGGCTTTTGTCATCTGACCTCTGACTGCCCCGAATCTTTACTCCTGGCCTTCATCTGTCCCCTTAAATGTGACCACAGCAGCCACCTGTGGCTTCTCTCCCACAGAAGACAGAGCCAGTTGTGTCACCTGCTTCCCTGGGGCAGGGTTTCAAGGTCTCACATCCCATATGTGGCCTACTCGGCTTCCCCCAAGCATCCTGACCTGGTGGGGTAACCATGGCCCTGGCCACTCCACCCACAGGGCCCAGTGACATTGCTGCAGTCACACCCCGTCGAGTGTCAGACTTACTGAGAGAGCAGGGAAGGAGCCAGATTCCATGGGGACCTGGGAGACTGGCTCCAGTCTTGGCCTCAGGTTCACAGAAGGAAAATGGGCCAGTGTGCTAGAGCCATGCTTCTCAAAGTGTAGTCCCTGGACCAGCAGAGCAGGATCCATGTCACCTAGGAGCCTGTGGCAAGTGGGAGTTCTAGGGCCTGCCCCAGGCCTGTGGAGCCGGAAGCTCTGTGGGCAGGGCCAGCAAGCTATAGGGACAGGCCTCCGGGTGACTGTGATACCTGCACACCTTGAGAACCATCGGCCCAGATAGCCTCTGAACACTAACGGCTCCTGGTGCGTCTGGAGAAGACACAGGCCATGTCTGGAAGGCAGGGGAGATGGACTAGCACACTCCTCCTGCCACAGGGCAGCATGATGCTCAATTCCCTCAGAAGGATATCCTTCATCTTTTCCATGCTGTGTGTGTTCACCCTGGCCCTCCCAGTAGCCTGGGAAGGGCAGAACACTGCACACACAAGAGGGCCGTTCCCAGTCCGCACATTCCAGATTCATCTGTCACCAGACCCACAGGAGGAGGCAGACTGGTTCCAGGAGGATGAAAGCCCTTGTTCTGACACCTGTGTCTGATTCCAGGGCCTACAAATCCACTCTGGAATACACTAAATGAAGTCTGGGGATTTTCATTGATCTTCAGAAGAAAGAGAAGGAGGCGCGTGCCTGCCTGCAAGCAGGGAAGATCTACTACAGCCTGCAGCAGAGCGAGCTGGTGGACCTGTACATCCAGGTGAGTGGCAAGGGATGCAGGAGGACCCCTGTGCTGTTCACTCTCTGTCCATCCACCCATCCATTCATCTGTCCATCCATCCATCTGTCCATCCATCCATCCATCATTCATCCATCCTTTTCTCATCCATCTATTCACCCATCTATCCATCCATTCACCTGTCCATCCACCCATCCATTCATCCTTCCATCATCTATCTGTTTACCTGCTCATCCTTCCATCCATCCATCCATCATCCATCCATTCTTCCATCATCTTCCCATATACCTGTGGGTCCTTCCATCTATCCATCTATCATCCATCCATCCATCCTTCCATCCTTCCATCATCCATCCATTCACCTGTTTGTCTTTCCACGCATCCATCCATCCATCCATCATCCATCCCTCCGTCCATCCATCCATCCCTCCGTCCATCCATCCATCTATCATCCATCCATCCTTTTATCATCCATCCATTCACCTGTCCATCCATCCATTCACCTGTTCGTCCATCCATCCATCCTTCCATCTATCTTTCCATCATCCATCCAACTGTTCATCCTTCTATCCATCCGTCCATCCATCATGCTTCTGTTCACCTCTTCGTCCATCCATTCACCTGTTCGTCCATCCTTCCATCCATCCTTCCATCCATCTTTCCATTATCCATCCAACCATCTTCCATCCATCCATGATGCTTTCATTCAGCTGTCCATCCATCCATCCATTCATTCATCATCCATCCTTTTATCATCCATCCATCCATTGAGCTGTTCATCCATCTCTCTGTCCATTCTTCCATCCTTCCATCATCCATTCACCTGTTCATTCTTCCATCCATCCATCATCCATCCATCCTTCCATCATTCATCCACTCGCCTGCTCATCCTTCCATCCATCCATCCATCCATCCTTCTATCATACATCCATTCACCTGTTCATCCTTCCATTCACCTGTTCATCCTTCCATTCATCCATGTATCGTCCATCCATCCATCCATTCATCCATCCATCATTCATCCATTCTTTTATCATCCATTCATTCAGCCACCATCCATCCACCTGTTCGTCCATTCATCCATCCATCCTTCCATCATCCATCCATTCACCTGTTCGTCCTTCCATCCATCCATCATTCATCCATCCATCCATCCATTTTATCCATTCATCCATTTATTCATCCATCCATCTATCATCCATCTATCCTTCCATCATCCATCCACTCACCTCCTGTTCATCCTTCCATCCATCCATTTATCCATTCATCCATCCATCCATCCTTCCATCATCCACCCATCTTTCCATCATCTATCCTTCCATCATCCATCCATTCATCTGTTCATCCTTCCATCTATCCATCATCCATCCATCCATCCATTTATCCATCCATCCATCATCCATCCAGCCATCATCCATCCATCTGTCCATTCATCTATCCATCCTTTTATCATCCATCCTTTTATCATACATCCATTTATCATCCATCCATTCATCCGTCTATCCATCCATTCACCTGTTCATCCATCCATCCGTCCATTCATCCTTCCATCAACCATCCATTCACCTGTTCATCCTTCCATCCACCCACCTGTTCATCCTTCCATCCATCTACCATTCATCCATCCACCATTCATCCATCCATCATTCATCCATTCATCCATTTATCCATTCATCCATTTATCCATTCATCCATATATCCATCTATCATCCATTCATCCTTCCATCAACCATCCACTCACCTCCTGTTCATCCATCCATCCATCATTCATCCATCTATCCATTTATCCATTCATCCATCCATCCTTCCATCATCCATCCATTCATCTGTTCATCCATCCATCCATCATCCATCCATCCATCCATCCATCATCCATCCATCTGTCCATTCATCCATCCATCTGTCCATTCATCCATCCATCCTTTTATCATCCATCCTTTTATCATACATCCATTTACCCGTCTATCCATCCATTCACCTGTTCATCCATCCATCCGTCCATTCATCCTTCCATCAACCATCCATTCACCTGTTCATCCTTCCATCCTTCCATCCATCCACCTGTTCATCCTTCCATCCATCTATCATTCATCCATCCACCATTCATCCATCCATCATTCATCCATTCATCCATTCATCCATTTATCCATTCATCCATTTATCCATTCATCCATATATCCATCTGTCATCCATCCATCCTTCCATCGACCATCCACTCACCTCCTGTTCATCCATCCATCCATCATTCATCCATCTATCCATTTATCCATTCATCCATCCATCCTTCCATCATCCATCCATTCATTTGTTCATCCATCCATCATCCATCCATCCATCCATCCATCCATCCATCCATCCATCCATCATCCATCCATCTGTCCATTCATCCATCCATCTGTCCATTCATCCATCTGTCCATTCATCCATCCATCATTCACCCATCCATCATTCACCCATCCTTTTATCCATCCATTCACCCGTCTATCCATCCATTCACCTGTTGTTCCATCCATCTGTCCGTTCATCCTTCCATCATCCATCCAATCACCAGTTTATCCTTCCATCCATCCATCATCCATCCACATATCCTTTTATCCATTCATCCATCCATCCATCATCCATCCATGCTTCCATCATCCATCCATGCTTCCATCATCCATCCATCCTCCTGTTCATCCTTCCATCCATCCATCATCCATTCACCCATCCATTCATCCATCCATCCATCCTTCCATCCATCCTTTCTCCCATCCATCCATTCACTGTTCGTCCATCCATCCATCATTCATCCATCCACCCACCAATCTACCTATTAATCCATCCCTCCATTCATCTATCTGTCAATTTGTTTATCCATACATTCATCTACCATCTATCCATCCATATGCACATACATCATCTACCCTCCACCCATCCATACATTATCTACCCACCCATACATACATACAGACATACACACATCATTCCACCCAGCCAGCCAGCCAGCCATCCATCCATCCATCCATCCATCCACCCATCCATCCACCCACCCGTCCGTCCATCCGTCCGTCCATCCATCCATCCATCCATCCATCCATCCATCCATCCATCCATCCATTCATCCATCCATCCATCCATCCGTCCATCCATCCATCCCAGCATTAATCTATCCACACACTCATCCATCCATCCATGTGTCTACATCTCCTCATCCATTCATCCATCCATCCACTCATTCCTAAGCCACTGCTGAGCACCTGTTGTGTGCCTTTTTCCTCCCTCCAACTGGTTCCCTCATATCCTCCCCCAGTGGCCAGCATCTTCTCCCTGAGGGCAGAGGCGCAGCCCCTCACAGTGCCCAGCACCTGCTCAAATACAGCACATGCTCAAATAATGTGACCACTCAGTTAACACACAGAAGAACTTGCTCCAAGCAACACGTGGCACATCTCCTTACAAAATGAATCTATCATAGTGGCTGTTTTCAGAGGCTTTCCCAAACACAGTGTGATCCGGAACAAATTGTGAAGCCCACGAGCCTGGTGAAGCTTTCATTACTGAGCACCTGCTGTATACCTCCTTGAGCTGAGGAGAGGGATCAAGAGCTCATGGCCAAGAGGGGACCAGGCCCACCCACAAACACTCTTGATGTGGCAGGGATGTGGCAACGCAGAAAGGAGCCAGGGGATGGGCTCCCAGCAATCTGGGGGCCACGGAGACTGGTTTGAGTGCAGGGGGAGTGGGCTAGGGCTAGCCCTGGTGGTAGGATTCACAGGTGTCGGGCTCCTGGGCTGCAGCTGCTCAGTCATCTCCTGGCACTCAGGTGCATCAGTTCATTGTCCTCATGCCAGTGGTGGGGGCAGCCCTAATGCACAGGGTCTGAAAAATGCTCAGGTGTACCTGTAGTGTGTGAGAGGAAGGAGGCTGGAAAAGGTGGGCATGGCCACCTCACCAGGTGTGGGTCTTGAGGGAACTTCTGTCTCCTTTCAGGTGGCACAGAATGTGGTCCTGTACACAGGTGACCCCAACCTGGGGCCGGAGCTGTTTGAGGCAGCTGGAGACATCTTCTTCAGTGGGGCCTGGGAGCAGGAGAAAGCTGTGTCCTTCTACTGGGTGAGCTGGCCTGTGGGCTGATGTGGGTGGGCCTCAGGGGGGCACCTGGAGGGCTGAGGCACAGGTGTGGCAGGGCAGAGGCCTCCCACCTGGAGGCAGGGCCACCCATGCACATGCTAGTTTCCAAGTGGTCTCACCGGGCATGATATTGACCGTGCCCCTGCCCGGGACAAACGCTCGGGGCCTGGATGTGACAATGGCTCTACCCTTGTACCTGATGATCTCAAGCAACCATGAGCGGGAAGTTCTGTCCCCATCTTTCAGATGAGGAAACTGAGGCTCAGAGAGGCACAGGGACATGTCAGAGGACACACAGCATGTCAGTGGGAGGCCCGGGTCTGCATGCACCCCGAAGTGGGACGGCTTCTCCCTTCCTCTGAGCTCACGGTGTGGCTCAGCCCTGGGCACAGATAAATGTGGTGTTTTTAGAGCAGAGAGGAGTGCTGGCTCCCCCGAGTCAGACCCCCGGTGGCCAGGTGGGAAATACGGGTCTGAGGCTGCCGGGTGTAGCTGGATGGGCCTCAGGTGACTCTTCAGCCCCCAACTTGGGTGTCTGAACTGTGTGTTATCCCAGAGCACAGAGCTGTGTGGAGGTGCAGGTGTAGCTGGGGTGTGGGAAGCTCCAAGCACATGTTTGAGCTCTGAGGAGGGCGCTGGGCAAGGTGGGTGCTACGGGAAACCTGACCCCACCTGCCTGTGTGGTAGGACCGGGTCCTGGCCCTGGCAATGACTACAGGCAACCGCAAGGCGGAGCTGCAGCTACAGCTGTGCAACAAGCTGGTGGCACTGCTGGCCACACTGGAAAATCCCCAGGAGTGCTTGGAGTTTGCCTACGTGGCCCTAGCACTCAGCATCACTCTGGGTAAGTCCCCTGAGCCCTACCCTGCCAGGACCCACACTTTGCCAGAGCCCAGCCTCCAGGACTGCAGGGCAGGAGCTGAAACAGCTGCTGGATTTTCCTGGTCTCCTGTCCAGGCAGGCAGATCTGCCCAACTGGCTTCCCCGTCCAGCTGTGCGGCACAGCCCGAGGTCTCACGCAGTGCAGAGCTCCCTGCCTGACTGAGCTCTGTTTCCTCTGCCTGTTCCCGCTGCTGACCACAAGGGCCGCCCAGTGTGCCCTCTGCCTTCCAGACATGCCAGGCATCTCGTTGGTCCCTGTATGTGCCAGGCTGAGTGGCATATTCCCTTTCTCTTGTACCCTTCCCACCCTCATCAACCACCCAGCTCTCTGGCTGATAAAATCCCAATTCCCCTTCCAACAGTCTGCCCCTTAAGGCCGGGCATCCCCTGGTGCTGTGCCAGGGTCGTCTGTCCCCCTCCAGAGACAGGGAACCCTAGGCAGGCCGCATGCCCCAGCGCCTTGTGCCCTGTGGCCCAGTACACAGTAGGTGTGCAGCTGACTCCCCAAAGTAGGGGGCTCCGATTGTGACACACCCAGGAGGAGTCGGATGTTATGTCTGTGGGTTGCCTGGAGCCGGGGTGCCTGGGAGCACCTGGACTGCATGGCTTTTGGGCTCCCCTGGTTAAAACCAGTGAGCATAGGCAGGTGGCTATGTGTAGGCACAGAGCTGGGCCATCCAAGTCCGACTTTGCCAAAGCCTCACAGTAGACAGGGGCAGGCCTTATTAATTCTGCTTTGCAGATGGGAAAGTGAGTCTGGGAACCCAGAAGGGACCGGCCAGAGCTGCCCAGGTGACCGCAGGTGCCTGCAGGCAAGCCAGGTGTACTGCCTGGGGTCTGCATACCTGCTCCAGAGGGGCCTGTGCCCTCCCTGCCCCAGGGAGCCACATCCTCACACCTGCCCCTTTGGCCTCCACCCCAGGGGACCAGCTGAATGAGCGCATGGCCTACCACCGGCTGGCCGCCCTGCACCATCAGCTGGGTCATGGCAAGCTGGCAGAGCACTTCTACCTCAAGGCCCTATAGCTCTGCAACTCGCCGCTGGAGTTCGACGAGGAGACCCTCCACTACGTGAATGTGTACCAGGTGCTCGGTGACATCATCTTCTACGACCTGAAGGTGGGTGGGGAGGGGCAGGGCTTGGGGTGTTCCCGGCCCCCTTGGAGTGGGATCTCCACCCAGACCCCAGAGGCCTGGGTTCCAGCCTTCCTTAGGAATGGCCCAGTGGCCTCCATGGAGCTCTGCAAGTGGCTGGAGGAGCCGGCAAGGTCAGCAGATACAACCTAGCTCCCAAGCTGGCCAGGCCCCACCCTCAAGAACTCAGTCTCAGCCAGGGAGGCTGACACATGAGTAGGCAATGGTGTCCTCTGGATAAAGAAGGAGGATTGCAGTCGGGGGGCCCTCCTGGAGGAGATGACACCAAAGCTGATTCTTGACAGTCAAGTGTCAAGTTGCATTTAACAAAGAAAACAGGGTCGGGAGAAGGACATTTCGGAGGACGGCATCATCCTCACATTGAATCAACGTTGCAAGATCCAACCCAAATCCTGGCGCCTCGTCTAGGAAGCCTGCCCAGGGTGCCAGCCTGCACTGGGCAACTCCTTCCTGGAGTTCCAAGACACCTTGAATTTTCACATCACCCAGGAAGGGTGGGGTGGGACCAGTGTCTTACCATTGGGTTCACAGACAGGGAAACCCCAGCTCAGGGCAGGTGCGGTGGGGCGGGGCCCCAGCCAGCCAGGCTGAGGCCTTGCTGGGTCGGGTCTGTCTCGAGGGGAGGTGCTGTGCTCCCTCTGCCCCCAGCCCTGCAGGGGTGGAGAGCTGGGACTGTCAGACTCAGACCTGGGGTGTCTCCACCCCTCTGCCCAGCAGGCACCGCCCCTCCTCAGCATCGCACCGGCACCGCGTCAGTGCTCCTTATGGGCTGAGGGGCCAGGGCACTCCAGTCCTGCGGCCGAGATCTTGGGGGCCTTAGAACAACATGAGGAGCTGGGGCAGCCCTAAGACCCCGCCGCATATCCCCCACCGCAGGCCTGGGGCTGCCCGGAAGGCCCCCGCCCAGTGCTGACGACACCTGGTGGTCAGAAGTGGTCCCTGTGGCCTCCCAAGTCCCAGCCAGACAGGGAGGTGCCAAGTGTCAGACCTAGAGGGACGCTGCTCACCGCTCAGGGGCTCGCCTGGGACCCAGGTGGACGGGCCTCCCAGAAGAGGCCTTTCTCTGTTTTGGTCAAGCCTGCCGCCCACTCCGCCTGCCCAGGAGGAAGGAAAGGGCCAAGTAGTACCTGAGAGGCCAAAGTCCACGGTTGGGGTTGAGGGGCAGAGGCCTCCTTCACCTCCTTCCCATGCACAGCCCTCCTTCCCATGCACAGTCTTCCTTCCCATGCACAGCCCTCTGGGCCTCATCGTGACTATGCTGTCAGCGCAGGCCAGCTTCCCACAGGGAGGCCCCCTTGGAATTCCCCAAGGGCGGCTGTCTTTCCAAGGCTACACCCTCCTCCTTGTGTAGTAGGCTCTGGACCCAGGGCCCAGAGGAGTAGGAGAAAAAGCCGGGCTGCATGGGGCCTGGAAGGCTGGCAGAGAGGCAGGGGTAAATGGGCATCTTTGCCGATTGCCTCTAAAAAGGGGTCCCCTTTAGTCTACACGTGAGAGCGAGCCCTGGAATAGGTAGGATTAGGTGTGTCCTGGCTCAGCCTGCCACTCACTAGCTGCTGCACACACTACAGGCACATGGAAATGCACACGCAAATGCACACGGGCACAGGCACACGCACACACAGGCGCGCACACACAGACACGCACACACACACAGGCATGCACACAGGCACACAAACACGCACAGACACACAGGCACCCAAATATGCACAGACACATGCACAGGCACACGCAGAGACATATGCATTGGCTGGCTCCTTCCTGTTTAGTTGGGATGCCCCCACCCCTTCAGGAAGCCTTTGCCTTCCACCCCTGGCTGAGTCTGGGGCCTCCTGGGCCCCCCACAGGCTCCTGGGCTTCCCTCTGCCACAGCCCGGGCCACCCTGTGTGGTCAGTGTTCACTCCCAGGTCCCTCAGACTGGGAGCAAGGACATTAGGCTCAGCCACGTACCCAGCACAGAGTCCAGTGTTCGGCTGGGCCGGGGGGCATTGGATGAGCAGTGGCGGTGACTCGGGGCCTTCTCACGCCCCTGCGCCGTGTGTGGGGCGGGGCAGTGGGGGAATGGACTGCTGCATCTTGGACTTTGTCCTTGGCCCTGGGAGTCATCTTGAGATGGTAAAGAGGGACAGGCTAGGCATGGGTCTTAGAGAGGTCCCTTGGGTGACCCCATGTGGAGGAGGCGCCTGGGGAGAAGCCGGGTGGGGGATGGGAGGGTCAAGGAGGAGGTCTGGGAGACGGCATCCCAACCCAGGGATGGTGAGTTTGAGCCAAAGATGCATTGAAAATGGGAGTGGATGTCTGGGGAGTCACACTCCGTCAATATTTCAGGGAACATTGCCAGAGAGAACACCTGTGAGATGGTTTTGTACCTGGCCTGTCCCGTGGAGGGCCTGGAAATGGTCAGCATGGACAGGGGCCAGAGGGGAGCCTGGGTCACTCAACGCTGTGCCCCTGCTGTGGCTTGGAGCCACGGGCCCTGCATGGAACTCTCAGAGCAGGCAGGATCTGCCCTGACCTCAGCCCATGGGGAAAGCAGCCACTGCCTGCAGAGAGGGTGGCACTGGGGCAGGAGACTTGGGGTGAGTGGGGCGTAGGGGCAGTCAGGAAGGCTTCCAGGGGTGTCAGGGTCATCCCCACCTCCTGCAGCTGAGACCACAGCAGTGTCACAGGCTTCAGGGATCATGGGGTGAGCCAGCATTGGCTGGACATGTGGAATGACCTGGAGACAGGAACGGCCTCTGGGAAGACGGGCTCCGAGTCCCCCTTTTGCTGAGCATGACCTGTCCCCTTCAGGACCCGTTTGATGCAGCCGGGTACTACCAGCTGGCACTGGCAGCCGCCGTGGACCTGGGCAACAAGAAGGCACAGCTGAAGATCTACACGCGGCCGGCCACCATCTCCCACAACTTCCTCCTGGACCGTGAGAAGTCGCTCCTCTTCTACCAGAAGGCCAGGACCTTCGCCACAGAGCTCAACATCCGCAGGGTCAACCTGCCTCCTCTGCCACTCTGCGGGTGGGCCCCCTGGTTGGCCCCCAGCCACCCTCGCTGAGGACAGCATCCGAGGGAGTGGGTTTTGTGCAAGGAGGATGGTCTCCTCCCTCTCCTGGTGTCTCCCGTGGCTCATTTTCTGGGAAATGGAGGCATGAAAGCAGGGTTCAAATAGCAATAAATGGTTTTTTTTTTGCAATAACATACCGAAGTCCCCAGGGCATCCTTCCCTGTGTGCTTCCTGGGCTGTGTCTGGGGGCCATCTCCTTCCCTGGTGGCAGCCCGCTGATCTTGGGGATGAGAACAACTGTGAGTCCAACAGACCTGGGCCAGGTCATCATGAGCCTCGGTTTCCTCGGCGGCCAGAGGGGAGATGGTGGTGGAACTCTGGGCAGCTCCTTGCTCTCCCTGCTCAGAGCTCTTGCTGTAGGTCTCGTGCCGCCCTTGCCTTTAACCTTCAGGCCACTGTGCCTGGATGTGGGGGCTGCTAGTGTCCCTGTTCGCCATTGAAGAAATAGAGGCACAGAGAGGTTAGGTGTCTGGCCCACCGTCACACAGCAGGTAGGGGCGGAGACGCAGAGCCCAGTACACTGACCACCACACCACCCTGCCAGCCTGCAGCCAGGAAGATGTCCCCCATTAGGACCCAAGGTCAGCTCCTGGACCTCTCTTGTGGTGTCAGGAGAGCCACAGGCCAGTGAGGGTGGCCCCAGGGATCCCTCACTCAGTGTCCTCTGCTCCCAGACTTGGTTGGGCCGGGCCTGGCCAGTCCCACCTCTGACCACTGGTCAGCCCTGCGGGAAGTGAGATGCGGGGATCTCCGCCTGTGTAGACGCTGCTACCCAGTATTGAAAGCCTTATCTGGGCTGCCCCCCAGCCGTCCCCACATACCCCTCCCCTTCCAGCCTCCGGCCCTCATCCCAGTCCCTGGAAACCCAGGTTTTCCTTCTTGGAATCTTGGCC
Organism: Macaca mulatta; assembly: GCF_049350105.2. Classification (NCBI taxonomy): domain Eukaryota; kingdom Metazoa; phylum Chordata; class Mammalia; order Primates; family Cercopithecidae; genus Macaca; species Macaca mulatta. The sequence goes on along the minus strand of NC_133411.1, from coordinate 104,831,368 downwards.
CAAGGAACACAGCTCACACGGTCTCTGCCAGTTTACGGCAAGGAAACCGAGGTTAGAGACTGTGGGTGTCCCACGTGATTCTCACATACACTGCACTCTCCCAGGCCCCTCTTTTAAACACTTTAAATGAGGTGACTTTCACATCGCATGCAATGAACTATTTCAACGCAAATAATGTGGCATTTGTGCATTCACAGTCCTGTGCAACCACTCACGCCATCAAGTTTCATAAATGTATTCATCTCCCCAGAAGAAACCTCCCATCCTCACTAAGCTGTTACCTCTCCTTTGTATCCCCCAAGCCCCTTGTTTAATGGAAGGGGAAACTGAGGCCCGGAGAGGGACTTGCCAGTGGGCGGAGCTCTGATAATAAGGAATCAGGCACCCATCTGCTGCTTCAGTCCTGGGTTGGTGTTCCACCGAGCAGAGGTGACAGAGCCAGGAGGTTCTGGGAGCGCCACAGGTGTCACTGGTTCAGTCCTGGGTTGGTTTGCCACCCAGCAGAGGTGACAGAGCCAGGAGGTTCTGGGACCCCATGCTTGCAACCAGAGCCCTGCCCCGAGCCTCCCCACCAGGGGACAGCAGAGAGTTTTCCAGAACGGGCCGCGGGGCTGGCGGGAAGCAGCGGGTCAGAGCTGCTGACAAACCTCACGTTGACCCCAGATCGTTGTCTCTGTGGGTTGGGCTTGGGAATTGGAGAGGAGGCCGCATGACTGGAAACGTGAAGACGGCACGGCCTGGCTGGAGGAGCGGGAAGCGCCGTCAAGTTGACTGAGGACACAGACCTCCTGCCCGCTGGGCCGGGCCTGCAGCCATTCTTCTCGGGGTGGGGTCCGCAGGTCCGGGTTGCTCTCGGCCCCCGACCTGCCTCAGAGTCCGGGGGTCTTTGGAACTGTGCCTCCTCATCTCCACCCACCCTGGCTGGTGCCATGAGGGGCCTGGATCCTGGGATCCTGTTTCTCCTGGGCAGCAGAGACTGGGGGACCAGAGGAGATGATGGGTCTTCAAGCCCCACATTCAAACCCCAGCCCACCACGCACAGTCTGGGGGTTCGGGGTGAGGGAGTTGATGTCTCTGAGCCCCAGTTTTGTCACCACTAAAATGAGACCGACATACTGGGGCAGAGTGCCAGCCCCAGGGCTAACCGAGGCCTGTTTCCTACTGACAATCCCTCTTACTCCTAGGAACAGCTCCAACAACCACACACTAGGGGACACTCAACCCAGGCCAGCTTGTCAGAGGCACGTGAACCAGAGCGACTCCATCTTGAATGGGGGCTGGGTAAAAGGAGGCTGAGACCTGCTGGGCCGCATTCCCAGTAGGCTAGGCATTCTTCGTCACAGGATGAGATAGGAGGTCCCCACAAGATACAGGTCATAAAGACCTTGCTGATAAAGCAGGTTGCAGTAAAGAAGTCGGTCAAAGCCCCAAACCCAAGATGGCCACGAGAGTGACCTCTGATTGCCCTCACAGCTCATTATGTGCTAATTATAATGCCTTAACTGCTACAAGACACTCCCACCAGCGCCACGACAGTTTACAGATGCCATGGCAACATCTGGAGGTTGCCCTACACGGTCTCAGAAGGGAAGGCAGAAACTCTCAGTTCTGGGAATTGCCCACCCCTTTCCTGGAACACTCATGAATCGTCCAACCCTTGTTTAGCGTATGATCAAGAAATAACCATGAAAATGGGCAACCAGCAGCTTTTGGGGCCACTCTGCCTGTGGAGCAGCCATTCTTTTTTTTTCTTTTTTTTTTTTTTTTTGAGATGGAGTCTTGCTCTGTTGGCCGAACTAGAATGCAATGGCATGATCTTGGCTCACTACAACCTCCGCCTCCTGGGTTAAACGATTCTCCTGCCTCAGCCTTCCTAGTAGCTGGGATTACAGGCACCTGCCACCACACCGTTAATGTTTTGTATTTTAGTGGAGACAGGGTTTTGCCATGTTGGACCAGGCTGGTCTCGAACTTCTCACCTCAGGTGATCCACCTGCCTCGGCATCCCAAAGTTCTAGGATTACAGGAGTGAGCCGCTGCGCCCGGCCAGAGTAGCCATTCTTTTCTTCCTTTTCTTTCCTCATAAAGTTGCTTTCACTTGATGGACTCGCCCCGAATTCTTTCTTCTGTGAGATCCAAGAAACCTCTCTTGGAGTCTGGATCGGGACCCCTTTCCAGTAACAAACTTGCTTAACCTCTCAGACCCCTCGTCTCTTCATCTGTAACCAGAGATAAAGCCTCCCCCGAGGTTCCAACAGTGAGGAGAGAACGCATGGAAAAGAGGGGCACAGAGTTGGTGTGCAGAACCAATATCACAGACTGGGTGTCAAGCCACTGTCATATTGGAAGTAATATCACGCTCTCCCCTACAAGTTATGAGGAACAATATCACAGCGGGGTGTGTACACCCCGTGTGTTTTTGGAAGCAATGTCATTCTCTCTTCTTCTAGGTTTTAGGATTCATATCACAGGCGGGGTGTACACATCATCCACTCACCCCCTGGATATCAGGAACCATATCACAGAAGAGTTGTCCACCCCCTTCGATATTGTCAGCAATGTCATCTTCTTCCCGCCTGGATATTAGGAACGATACCCCGGGGTTGGGGGCGGTGTACACCCACTGTGATATCGAAAGTAAAATCAGCCTCTTTCCCGCTGGATATTAGAAACTATATCACAGGTGTGTGTGCACCTTCTGGGATATTGGGAGTACTGTCAGCCTCCACCCCTCTGCATATTAGGGACAATATACAGGGGACAGGGTGGTTACACACCCTGCGATATTGAGAATAATATTCTTCTCTTTCCCCTGTACATTAGGAACCACATCACAGGAGTCTGTACACCTTCTGCGATATTGGGATTAATGTGATCCTCTCCCCCAACTGAATGTCAAAAACGATATCACAGAAGGGTGTACACCCCCTGCGATATGGCCAGTAATATCATCGTCTCTACCTTTGGATCCTAGGAACAACATCACAGAGGTTGTGTATACTCCCCAGCAATATTGGGCATAATGTTATCCTCTCTTCCCCTGGATATTAGGAACGATATCCCTGGTGGTGGGAGGTGGAGTACATTAAGAACAACATCACTGAGTGGGTGTACACCCCCTGCGGTATTGGGTGTAATATCATCCTCTTTTCCCTAGGATATAAAGAACAATATCACAGGAGGGGTGTACAGCCACAGCCCCTCCGTTATTGGGAGTAATAGCGTCTTCTCCCACACTCGATATAGGAACAATATCCTAGGGTGGGTGTACATCCCCTGCGATATTGGGCATATTGTCATCGTCTCCCAACGTGAATATTGGGTGCAGTGTCCCAGGGGGGTGTACACCTTCTTCGATTTTGGGAGTAATATCATCCTCTCCCCTCAGGATTGTAGGCAAAATATCGAAGGGGTTTTACACTTTGTACGATATGGGCAGTAACAACATCCTCTCCCTACCTGGATGTAAGGAACTATATCACAGCCGGCTGTACACTTCTTGCCATACTGGGAGTCTTATCATCCTCTCCTATCATGGATATGAAGAAAAATATTACAAAGGAGGTGTACACCCCCTGAGATATTGAGAGTAATATTATGCTCTCCCCTTCGGGATATTAGGAACAATATTGCAGGAGGTGTGTACAACCCCTGTGATATTGGGAGTCATATCATCCTCTCCCCCTGAATATAAGAAACAATATCACAGGAGGATGTACCTCCCCCCTGTGATATTGGGAGTCATATCGTGTTATTCGGAACAATAGCACAGTGGGTGTGTACAACCCCTGCGACATTGCCACTAGTATCATCGTCTCTCTCCCAGGATATAAGGAACAATATCATAAGGGGGTGTACACCCCTGCGATATTGGCGGTAATATCTTCCTCTCCCTGGCTGGCTATTAGGAACAATGTCACAGAAGAGGTGTACACCCCCTGCTTTAATGGGAGTGATATCATCCTCTCCGTCCCTGGATATTAGGAACAATATCACCAAGGAGTGTACACCTCCTGCAATATTGAGACTGATATCATCCTCTCGCCAGCTGGATAGTAGGAATCATATAACAGGGGTGGTGTACAACCCAAGCGAAATCGGAAGAAACATCACCCTCTCCACATTTGGATGTCAGGGAAAATAACACGGTGGAGGTCCACGCCCACGGTGATATTGGGAGTCATATAAACCTCTCCCACCCTGGATAGAAGGAAAAAGCTGACCGACGGCATGTACACACACTGCGGTAGTTTCAATAATGTCATGCTTTACCCCCTGGCTACTAGGAATAACATCATAGAGGGGTTTACAATTTCTGCGACACTGGGAGTAATATAATCCTCTCCTGGCAGGATATCAGAAACAAGATTATTAATTATTAATATTAATAAATATAAAAATTAATATTAATCACAGATATTTAAAATCACAATTAGGATACTATAAACACTGGTGAAAAATGTTAACGATTAGTATTAATAATTAATAATATTAACACAATTAATAATAAAATAATGATATCAACAACTAATGTGACTTAAATCAATACTAAGGGATGTTGGCAAAAAATTAATAATTAATATTAAGAAATAATAATATTGATAAATGACATTAATATTAAACAATAATTCTTGGAGTAGATCATAATCTATTTCAAACATTTATCAGTAATTAATAGAAAATTATTAATTGATAGTATTACTGATAATTATTAAAATCGATCATTGATGCATAATAATTAATTATATTATTGCTCCTAGAGCAATACACTGAGGGTGTACACCCGTCTGTGAAACAGTACATTATTTCCAGAGAGGCAGATGATACTACTCAAAATATAGGAACCAGGCTGTGAGTCCACCATGGCTCCCAATAGCCAAGGGGGGGAGAGGGGGTGGCTATTGGTCCCCACCTCGCGGGGGGTGGCTCACCCCCCTGCGAGGTGGCTCCCAATAGCCAAGGGGGGGAGAGGGGGTGGCTATTGGTCCCCACCTCGCGGGGGGTGGCTCACCCCCCTGCGAGGTGGCTCCCAATAGCCAAGGGGGGGAGAGGGGGTGGCTATTGGTCCCCACCTCGCGGGGGGTGGCTCACCCCCCTGCGAGGTGGCTCCCAATAGCCAAGGGGGGGAGAGGGGGTGGCTATTGGTCCCCACCTCGCGGGGGGTGGCTCACCCCCCTGCGAGGTGGCTCCCAATAGCCAAGGGGGGGAGAGGGGGTGGCTATTGGTCCCCACCTCGCGGGGGGTGGCTCACCCCCCTGCGAGGTGGCTCCCAATAGCCAAGGGGGGGAGAGGGGGTGGCTATTGGTCCCCACCTCGCGGGGGGTGGCTCACCCCCCTGCGAGGTGGCTCCCAATAGCCAAGGGGGGGAGAGGGGGTGGCTATTGGTCCCCACCTCGCGGGGGGTGGCTCACCCCCCTGCGAGGTGGCTCCCAATAGCCAAGGGGGGGAGAGGGGGTGGCTATTGGTCCCCACCTCGCGGGGGGTGGCTCACCCCCCTGCGAGGTGGCTCCCAATAGCCAAGGGGGGGAGAGGGGGTGGCTATTGGTCCCCACCTCGCGGGGGGTGGCTCACCCCCCTGCGAGGTGGCTCCCAATAGCCAAGGGGGGGAGAGGGGGTGGCTATTGGTCCCCACCTCGCGGGGGGTGGCTCACCCCCCTGCGAGGTGGCTCCCAATAGCCAAGGGGGGGAGAGGGGGTGGCTATTGGTCCCCACCTCGCGGGGGGTGGCTCACCCCCCTGCGAGGTGGCTCCCAATAGCCAAGGGGGGGAGAGGGGGTGGCTATTGGTCCCCACCTCGCGGGGGGTGGCTCACCCCCCTGCGAGGTGGCTCCCAATAGCCAAGGGGGGGAGAGGGGGTGGCTATTGGTCCCCACCTCGCGGGGGGTGGCTCACCCCCCTGCGAGGTGGCTCCCAATAGCCAAGGGGGGGAGAGGGGGTGGCTATTGGTCCCCACCTCGCGGGGGGTGGCTCACCCCCCTGCGAGGTGGCTCCCAATAGCCAAGGGGGGGAGAGGGGGTGGCTATTGGTCCCCACCTCGCGGGGGGTGGCTCACCCCCCTGCGAGGTGGCTCCCAATAGCCAAGGGGGGGAGAGGGGGTGGCTATTGGTCCCCACCTCGCGGGGGGTGGCTCACCCCCCTGCGAGGTGGCTCCCAATAGCCAAGGGGGGGAGAGGGGGTGGCTATTGGTCCCCACCTCGCGGGGGGTGGCTCACCCCCCTGCGAGGTGGCTCCCAATAGCCAAGGGGGGGAGAGGGGGTGGCTATTGGTCCCCACCTCGCGGGGGGTGGCTCACCCCCCTGCGAGGTGGCTCCCAATAGCCAAGGGGGGGAGAGGGGGTGGCTATTGGTCCCCACCTCGCGGGGGGTGGCTCACCCCCCTGCGAGGTGGCTCCCAATAGCCAAGGGGGGGAGAGGGGGTGGCTATTGGTCCCCACCTCGCGGGGGGTGGCTCACCCCCCTGCGAGGTGGCTCCCAATAGCCAAGGGGGGGAGAGGGGGTGGCTATTGGTCCCCACCTCGCGGGGGGTGGCTCACCCCCCTGCGAGGTGGCTCCCAATAGCCAAGGGGGGAGAGGGGGTGGCTATTGGTCCCCACCTCGCGGGGGGTGGCTCACCCCCCTGCGAGGTGGCTCCCAATAGCCAAGGGGGGGAGAGGGGGTGGCTATTGGTCCCCACCTCGCGGGGGGTGGCTCACCCCCCTGCGAGGTGGCTCCCAATAGCCAAGGGGGGGAGAGGGGGTGGCTATTGGTCCCCACCTCGCGGGGGGTGGCTCACCCCCCTGCGAGGTGGCTCCCAATAGCCAAGGGGGGGAGAGGGGGTGGCTATTGGTCCCCACCTCGCGGGGGGTGGCTCACCCCCCTGCGAGGTGGCTCCCAATAGCCAAGGGGGGGAGAGGGGGTGGCTATTGGTCCCCACCTCGCGGGGGGTGGCTCACCCCCCTGCGAGGTGGCTCCCAATAGCCAAGGGGGGGAGAGGGGGTGGCTATTGGTCCCCACCTCGCGGGGGGTGGCTCACCCCCCTGCGAGGTGGCTCCCAATAGCCAAGGGGGGGAGAGGGGGTGGCTATTGGTCCCCACCTCGCGGGGGGTGGCTCACCCCCCTGCGAGGTGGCTCCCAATAGCCAAGGGGGGGAGAGGGGGTGGCTATTGGTCCCCACCTCGCGGGGGGTGGCTCACCCCCCTGCGAGGTGGCTCCCAATAGCCAAGGGGGGGAGAGGGGGTGGCTATTGGTCCCCACCTCGCGGGGGGTGGCTCACCCCCCTGCGAGGTGGCTCCCAATAGCCAAGGGGGGGAGAGGGGGTGGCTATTGGTCCCCACCTCGCGGGGGGTGGCTCACCCCCCTGCGAGGTGGCTCCCAATAGCCAAGGGGGGGAGAGGGGGTGGCTATTGGTCCCCACCTCGCGGGGGGTGGCTCACCCCCCTGCGAGGTGGCTCCCAATAGCCAAGGGGGGGAGAGGGGGTGGCTATTGGTCCCCACCTCGCGGGGGGTGGCTCACCCCCCTGCGAGGTGGCTCCCAATAGCCAAGGGGGGGAGAGGGGGTGGCTATTGGTCCCCACCTCGCGGGGGGTGGCTCACCCCCCTGCGAGGTGGCTCCCAATAGCCAAGGGGGGGAGAGGGGGTGGCTATTGGTCCCCACCTCGCGGGGGGTGGCTCACCCCCCTGCGAGGTGGCTCCCAATAGCCAAGGGGGGGAGAGGGGGTGGCTATTGGTCCCCACCTCGCGGGGGGTGGCTCACCCCCCTGCGAGGTGGCTCCCAATAGCCAAGGGGGGGAGAGGGGGTGGCTATTGGTCCCCACCTCGCGGGGGGTGGCTCACCCCCCTGCGAGGTGGCTCCCAATAGCCAAGGGGGGGAGAGGGGGTGGCTATTGGTCCCCACCTCGCGGGGGGTGGCTCACCCCCCTGCGAGGTGGCTCCCAATAGCCAAGGGGGGGAGAGGGGGTGGCTATTGGTCCCCACCTCGCGGGGGGTGGCTCACCCCCCTGCGAGGTGGCTCCCAATAGCCAAGGGGGGGAGAGGGGGTGGCTATTGGTCCCCACCTCGCGGGGGGTGGCTCACCCCCCTGCGAGGTGGCTCCCAATAGCCAAGGGGGGGAGAGGGGGTGGCTATTGGTCCCCACCTCGCGGGGGGTGGCTCACCCCCCTGCGAGGTGGCTCCCAATAGCCAAGGGGGGGAGAGGGGGTGGCTATTGGTCCCCACCTCGCGGGGGGTGGCTCACCCCCCTGCGAGGTGGCTCCCAATAGCCAAGGGGGGGAGAGGGGGTGGCTATTGGTCCCCACCTCGCGGGGGGTGGCTCACCCCCCTGCGAGGTGGCTCCCAATAGCCAAGGGGGGGAGAGGGGGTGGCTATTGGTCCCCACCTCGCGGGGGGTGGCTCACCCCCCTGCGAGGTGGCTCCCAATAGCCAAGGGGGGGAGAGGGGGTGGCTATTGGTCCCCACCTCGCGGGGGGTGGCTCACCCCCCTGCGAGGTGGCTCCCAATAGCCAAGGGGGGGAGAGGGGGTGGCTATTGGTCCCCACCTCGCGGGGGGTGGCTCACCCCCCTGCGAGGTGGCTCCCAATAGCCAAGGGGGGGAGAGGGGGTGGCTATTGGTCCCCACCTCGCGGGGGGTGGCTCACCCCCCTGCGAGGTGGCTCCCAATAGCCAAGGGGGGGAGAGGGGGTGGCTATTGGTCCCCACCTCGCGGGGGGTGGCTCACCCCCCTGCGAGGTGGCTCCCAATAGCCAAGGGGGGGAGAGGGGGTGGCTATTGGTCCCCACCTCGCGGGGGGTGGCTCACCCCCCTGCGAGGTGGCTCCCAATAGCCAAGGGGGGGAGAGGGGGTGGCTATTGGTCCCCACCTCGCGGGGGGTGGCTCACCCCCCTGCGAGGTGGCTCCCAATAGCCAAGGGGGGGAGAGGGGGTGGCTATTGGTCCCCACCTCGCGGGGGGTGGCTCACCCCCCTGCGAGGTGGCTCCCAATAGCCAAGGGGGGGAGAGGGGGTGGCTATTGGTCCCCACCTCGCGGGGGGTGGCTCACCCCCCTGCGAGGTGGCTCCCAATAGCCAAGGGGGGGAGAGGGGGTGGCTATTGGTCCCCACCTCGCGGGGGGTGGCTCACCCCCCTGCGAGGTGGCTCCCAATAGCCAAGGGGGGGAGAGGGGGTGGCTATTGGTCCCCACCTCGCGGGGGGTGGCTCACCCCCCTGCGAGGTGGCTCCCAATAGCCAAGGGGGGGAGAGGGGGTGGCTATTGGTCCCCACCTCGCGGGGGGTGGCTCACCCCCCTGCGAGGTGGCTCCCAATAGCCAAGGGGGGGAGAGGGGGTGGCTATTGGTCCCCACCTCGCGGGGGGTGGCTCACCCCCCTGCGAGGTGGCTCCCAATAGCCAAGGGGGGGAGAGGGGGTGGCTATTGGTCCCCACCTCGCGGGGGGTGGCTCACCCCCCTGCGAGGTGGCTCCCAATAGCCAAGGGGGGGAGAGGGGGTGGCTATTGGTCCCCACCTCGCGGGGGGTGGCTCACCCCCCTGCGAGGTGGCTCCCAATAGCCAAGGGGGGGAGAGGGGGTGGCTATTGGTCCCCACCTCGCGGGGGGTGGCTCACCCCCCTGCGAGGTGGCTCCCAATAGCCAAGGGGGGGAGAGGGGGTGGCTATTGGTCCCCACCTCGCGGGGGGTGGCTCACCCCCCTGCGAGGTGGCTCCCAATAGCCAAGGGGGGGAGAGGGGGTGGCTATTGGTCCCCACCTCGCGGGGGGTGGCTCACCCCCCTGCGAGGTGGCTCCCAATAGCCAAGGGGGGGAGAGGGGGTGGCTATTGGTCCCCACCTCGCGGGGGGTGGCTCACCCCCCTGCGAGGTGGCTCCCAATAGCCAAGGGGGGGAGAGGGGGTGGCTATTGGTCCCCACCTCGCGGGGGGTGGCTCACCCCCCTGCGAGGTGGCTCCCAATAGCCAAGGGGGGGAGAGGGGGTGGCTATTGGTCCCCACCTCGCGGGGGGTGGCTCACCCCCCTGCGAGGTGGCTCCCAATAGCCAAGGGGGGGAGAGGGGGTGGCTATTGGTCCCCACCTCGCGGGGGGTGGCTCACCCCCCTGCGAGGTGGCTCCCAATAGCCAAGGGGGGGAGAGGGGGTGGCTATTGGTCCCCACCTCGCGGGGGGTGGCTCACCCCCCTGCGAGGTGGCTCCCAATAGCCAAGGGGGGGAGAGGGGGTGGCTATTGGTCCCCACCTCGCGGGGGGTGGCTCACCCCCCTGCGAGGTGGCTCCCAATAGCCAAGGGGGGGAGAGGGGGTGGCTATTGGTCCCCACCTCGCGGGGGGTGGCTCACCCCCCTGCGAGGTGGCTCCCAATAGCCAAGGGGGGGAGAGGGGGTGGCTATTGGTCCCCACCTCGCGGGGGGTGGCTCACCCCCCTGCGAGGTGGCTCCCAATAGCCAAGGGGGGGAGAGGGGGTGGCTATTGGTCCCCACCTCGCGGGGGGTGGCTCACCCCCCTGCGAGGTGGCTCCCAATAGCCAAGGGGGGGAGAGGGGGTGGCTATTGGTCCCCACCTCGCGGGGGGTGGCTCACCCCCCTGCGAGGTGGCTCCCAATAGCCAAGGGGGGGAGAGGGGGTGGCTATTGGTCCCCACCTCGCGGGGGGTGGCTCACCCCCCTGCGAGGTGGCTCCCAATAGCCAAGGGGGGGAGAGGGGGTGGCTATTGGTCCCCACCTCGCGGGGGGTGGCTCACCCCCCTGCGAGGTGGCTCCCAATAGCCAAGGGGGGGAGAGGGGGTGGCTATTGGTCCCCACCTCGCGGGGGGTGGCTCACCCCCCTGCGAGGTGGCTCCCAATAGCCAAGGGGGGGAGAGGGGGTGGCTATTGGTCCCCACCTCGCGGGGGGTGGCTCACCCCCCTGCGAGGTGGCTCCCAATAGCCAAGGGGGGGAGAGGGGGTGGCTATTGGTCCCCACCTCGCGGGGGGTGGCTCACCCCCCTGCGAGGTGGCTCCCAATAGCCAAGGGGGGGAGAGGGGGTGGCTATTGGTCCCCACCTCGCGGGGGGTGGCTCACCCCCCTGCGAGGTGGCTCCCAATAGCCAAGGGGGGGAGAGGGGGTGGCTATTGGTCCCCACCTCGCGGGGGGTGGCTCACCCCCCTGCGAGGTGGCTCCCAATAGCCAAGGGGGGGAGAGGGGGTGGCTATTGGTCCCCACCTCGCGGGGGGTGGCTCACCCCCCTGCGAGGTGGCTCCCAATAGCCAAGGGGGGGAGAGGGGGTGGCTATTGGTCCCCACCTCGCGGGGGGTGGCTCACCCCCCTGCGAGGTGGCTCCCAATAGCCAAGGGGGGGAGAGGGGGTGGCTATTGGTCCCCACCTCGCGGGGGGTGGCTCACCCCCCTGCGAGGTGGCTCCCAATAGCCAAGGGGGGGAGAGGGGGTGGCTATTGGTCCCCACCTCGCGGGGGGTGGCTCACCCCCCTGCGAGGTGGCTCCCAATAGCCAAGGGGGGGAGAGGGGGTGGCTATTGGTCCCCACCTCGCGGGGGGTGGCTCACCCCCCTGCGAGGTGGCTCCCAATAGCCAAGGGGGGGAGAGGGGGTGGCTATTGGTCCCCACCTCGCGGGGGGTGGCTCACCCCCCTGCGAGGTGGCTCCCAATAGCCAAGGGGGGGAGAGGGGGTGGCTATTGGTCCCCACCTCGCGGGGGGTGGCTCACCCCCCTGCGAGGTGGCTCCCAATAGCCAAGGGGGGGAGAGGGGGTGGCTATTGGTCCCCACCTCGCGGGGGGTGGCTCACCCCCCTGCGAGGTGGCTCCCAATAGCCAAGGGGGGGAGAGGGGGTGGCTATTGGTCCCCACCTCGCGGGGGGTGGCTCACCCCCCTGCGAGGTGGCTCCCAATAGCCAAGGGGGGGAGAGGGGGTGGCTATTGGTCCCCACCTCGCGGGGGGTGGCTCACCCCCCTGCGAGGTGGCTCCCAATAGCCAAGGGGGGGAGAGGGGGTGGCTATTGGTCCCCACCTCGCGGGGGGTGGCTCACCCCCCTGCGAGGTGGCTCCCAATAGCCAAGGGGGGGAGAGGGGGTGGCTATTGGTCCCCACCTCGCGGGGGGTGGCTCACCCCCCTGCGAGGTGGCTCCCAATAGCCAAGGGGGGGAGAGGGGGTGGCTATTGGTCCCCACCTCGCGGGGGGTGGCTCACCCCCCTGCGAGGTGGCTCCCAATAGCCAAGGGGGGGAGAGGGGGTGGCTATTGGTCCCCACCTCGCGGGGGGTGGCTCACCCCCCTGCGAGGTGGCTCCCAATAGCCAAGGGGGGGAGAGGGGGTGGCTATTGGTCCCCACCTCGCGGGGGGTGGCTCACCCCCCTGCGAGGTGGCTCCCAATAGCCAAGGGGGGGAGAGGGGGTGGCTATTGGTCCCCACCTCGCGGGGGGTGGCTCACCCCCCTGCGAGGTGGCTCCCAATAGCCAAGGGGGGGAGAGGGGGTGGCTATTGGTCCCCACCTCGCGGGGGGTGGCTCACCCCCCTGCGAGGTGGCTCCCAATAGCCAAGGGGGGGAGAGGGGGTGGCTATTGGTCCCCACCTCGCGGGGGGTGGCTCACCCCCCTGCGAGGTGGCTCCCAATAGCCAAGGGGGGGAGAGGGGGTGGCTATTGGTCCCCACCTCGCGGGGGGTGGCTCACCCCCCTGCGAGGTGGCTCCCAATAGCCAAGGGGGGGAGAGGGGGTGGCTATTGGTCCCCACCTCGCGGGGGGTGGCTCACCCCCCTGCGAGGTGGCTCCCAATAGCCAAGGGGGGGAGAGGGGGTGGCTATTGGTCCCCACCTCGCGGGGGGTGGCTCACCCCCCTGCGAGGTGGCTCCCAATAGCCAAGGGGGGGAGAGGGGGTGGCTATTGGTCCCCACCTCGCGGGGGGTGGCTCACCCCCCTGCGAGGTGGCTCCCAATAGCCAAGGGGGGGAGAGGGGGTGGCTATTGGTCCCCACCTCGCGGGGGGTGGCTCACCCCCCTGCGAGGTGGCTCCCAATAGCCAAGGGGGGGAGAGGGGGTGGCTATTGGTCCCCACCTCGCGGGGGGTGGCTCACCCCCCTGCGAGGTGGCTCCCAATAGCCAAGGGGGGGAGAGGGGGTGGCTATTGGTCCCCACCTCGCGGGGGGTGGCTCACCCCCCTGCGAGACAACGTCACTGTTTGTTTACACCCCCTGCAGTACAATGCATGTTATTATCTTCTCTCACTTTAGCTGTTGAGAACAATGTCACATGGCGGAAGACACACCCAGCACTATTGGGAGTATTATCATTCTCTCTTCTTCTGGATAGTAGAAAAAATATCTCAGGCGAGTTGGACAACCACTTTCATATTGACAGTATTATCATCCTCTGCCAACGTGGATATTAGGAACCATATCACAGGGGGCGTGTTAACTTCCTGGATATTGGTTGCCAAATCATCCTCTCCTTACTAGGTATAGGAAACAATGTGACAGTCAGGGTAGACACTCCCCGCGACTTGAGGTGTTATATCTATTCCTGTGTATTAGGATCCACGATGTACACACAGCGTGTTTAAGATTTTGCGAGTAATATCATCTCCCCCTCTAGACATTACGAGCAGTATCATAGACGGGTGTTCACCCTCTCCAATGTAGGGAGGAATATCATCCACTTCCCGCCTGGATATTAGGAACCATATCAAAGGAGTGTTTATAACCCCTGAGATATCTGAGTAGTATCATCCTCTCCCAGGTGGAATTTAGGAAAAGTATCACCGGTGGCATGTACACCCTCGGCGACATTGAAAGTAATATCATCCTCTTCCCTCCCGGATCATGGGAACAACATCACTGGGGGGTGTACACTTTCTGCGATTTTTGGAGTAACATAATCTTCTGTGCCTTGGAATATTAATGACAATATCACGCGGTGAGCGTGTACATCTTTTGCAATATTGGGAATGAAATGATCCTCTCTCCCCCTGCAAATTAGGAAAGATATCACAAGTGGGTGTTCACCTCCTGCGATATGGGGATTAATACCAACTTCTCCTCTTCCTGATATCAGGAAGGGTATCACGCGGGAGTGTACAGTGTCTGCCATACTGGGAGTAATATGAACCTCTCGGCCTTGAGATATTAAGGAGAATATCACAGGGTGGATGTACACCCCCTGCCACATTGGGAGTAATATCAGCCTCTCCCCTCCATGCATATTGGGAACAATATCCCAGGCTGGGTGTACGCTTCCTGCTCTATGGGGAGTCATATCATCCTCTCCCTTCCAGGATATTAATAACACTATCACAGGGCGGGTGAACACAGCCTGCGATACTGGAATTATTATCATCCTCTCCCCCTCCGGATACTAGGATCCATATCACAGAAGAGCTGTACCCTCCCTGCGATATGGGGAGTGATATCATACGCTTCTTCCGTGAATATTAGGAGCAATATCACCAGGTGGCTGTCCATTCGTTGCTATGTTGGGAGTCTTGTCATATTCTATCCCCCTAGATATCAGGATCAGTGTCACAGCGGGAGTGTACACCAGCTACGATATTAAAACTAATATCATGCTCTCTGTCCCTGGATATTAGGAACGACATCACAGGTAGGTGTACACCCCTTGTGGTATTAGGAGTAATAATATGGTTAATTATTAAACATCAATGATCGATTTTAATAATTATTAATGACAATTAATAGGATACTTTATTAATTATGGATAATTATTTTACATATAGTATTATGCACATTTAAAATCAATTATTAATATTAATGTCATTTAACAATATTATTAATTCTTAATATTAATCTTTTTTTATTACCAACATCTCTTAGTATTGACTTAAACAACATTAATTGCTGATATCATTATTTTATTATTAATAGTGATATTACAATTCATTATTAATACTAATCGTTAACATTTTTAACCAATATTAATTTTTACTGTCTTTATTATGATTATTAATATTGATGATGATTATTAATTTTATTATATTTATTAATATTGGTAATTAATAGACTTGTTCCTGATATCCAGCGGGGAGAGGATATTACTCCTAACTTCGAAGAAAGTGTACACCCCTCTATGATGTTATTCCTAATAGCCGGGGGTAGAGGATAACATTATTGAAAGAGAGAACAGAACTGGCCTCAGCAACAAGAAGTAAGGAGATGCAGGGTCAAGCAGCCGTGTGGTTCCATCACACTCAACATTCACACCAAGCGGAGCACAGGCAGGACCAGCCGATGGGGGAGCCGTAGTGGAGGGTCTCTGGGGTGGAGGCCCTCTGGATGGGCAAGATTCTCTACCTAAAACTCCAATAGAAGATCTACACAGCAGTAGTTAAAGAAAACACACACTAAGAAAAAGGCCAAAATAAAAATAGGACACCAAGTTTGGTCAACCGGGTCTCACAAGCCAGTAGGTAAGAAAGCCCAGGAGGGCCCACCAAAGGAGTTGGGGGTGGGTTCCTGCCTGCAGGGGGCCTGGGACACCCCATTCCCACAGACGAGGACCCAAGCTTTGGGGAGAAAGCTGTCAGAGTCACCAGTGAGCTCTTTCGAGCTGGAGCCACAGAGCAGGGGAGGAGCGCTGGCCACGTCCCTGTGTAGGCTCAGAAGCTGGGGTGGGGGCACACCCCCAGGGGCCGATACAAACAGTGGACCGCGAGTCCTCCTCCTGTCCAGAGGATGCTCAGCTCCCAAGAGACCACCAAAGTCTGGAACCCAGGGACACACCACCTGACCCTCATGCCCAGGCCTCCTGGACCACGCAATGTCCAGTACAGGCAGGCAGTCTGGGCTTGGGGCCAGGACAGGGGTGGATGGTCCTGCTAGGCAGGCCTCCTTCTCCCTATCAGCTGTGCTGGTTGCACTGTAGTTTTGTTCTGGCAACATATTGCTGCCCACTTTGGCCACACCAGTCCCCGGCTCCCTGGCTAGGCCCAGTGCTGTCCAACCCACCTACACAGGCCCCACACACCCAGTGCCCACCAGACTCCTGTCAGCCAGGAGGACCCATGCTCACCCCCTGAAGTATCCGTGGGAACCTGCATCCGACAGGGACCCACAGCTCAGGGCCAACCTCCATGGGGCCTCTTGGTTGTGGTGGTAGAGGTGGGGGGGAGTTGACCTCCAGCCCTCCCATCCTGGCCACTGTGTTCTGTGGAGATCATTCAGTTCCTAGGGACCCCAGAAGGAAGAGAACAGGGTGGTCATGGCGGCCTCAGCCCCAGGCTCTGGGCCCGAGTGCAAGAGTCTTTCGGTTCTGGTTTGATCTGGGCAGTAACAACAGGTCAAGTCATTCACACAAGGATTGGCTTCAATATAATGCATCAAGGGACTGTGGAGGACACAGAGCAGCCTCCAGGCCAGTTACACGTGGTGACTTCACCAGTGCAGGCTAGGGAGTGGAAAAGCTGACCCCTGACCTCCCCACCTACCCTGCTCACCAGAGGCCAGTAGCGGCCAGGGATCCCTGACTTCAGGTAGAGGCAGACAGCACAGTTGCTGCCTCCTTTGAGCCCATCCCAGGGCCCACAGTGCCTGGAGAAACCTGGCAGGGGCTGAGTTGGGAGAATCTGGCAAGGAGATGCCAAGTGAAGAATGTGAGGGACTGGGTATGAGGGGCACTAGGGCACAGGGTCTGCTTCCCCTGGGGAGGTGGCAGTGAGACATATAGTAGCCAAGTCTCCGCAGACACCACCCTGCTGCCAGGCACGTGTGGTGCCCATACCCACACCGATGGCTGCAAGAAGGTTCTTCATCAACAAAACGGGAGGACGCACCCACACCCACATAGGCATTGGTGCCCACACACATCAGAGAAGAAAATTGCTGCTGTGCCCAAGGTGTGGGGAAAGGGGCAATGTCCCCTTCCTCCCCATGGTGGGACCAAAATTATCCGCTCCTGCCAGCACCCCCTCCCCCAACTCCACAAGCTGCTGACCTCCACCCCAGTGCCATGCCATGTGCCAGGAACAGCTCAGCGGTACATCCCAAAGGGTGCTATCCTGGAGCGGCTGTGCTGGGCAAGGAACACGTTTCCTAGTCACAGAGGTTTTCTTTCTTTACTGCTCACCGGCCCTGTGCCTCTGTTACCCCCACTGTGGCACAGTGTAAAAATTCCATCTTGAAGGCTAGGAACCCAGGAAGATCACCACACCTGCTGAAATGGTGGGTGAAACTCCCTGCCTTGGACCTCTTGCTCCAGGACTGATGTCCATTGGGACTTGGCCAGGCCAGCATCCTGGGGAGGGCTGCATTCCTTGCCTGGGGAACCTTACTCCCAGTTAGGAATCACTGGAGTTGAGGTCCCTAATGGATTGGGGCAGCCACGGGGTAGAATGCAGGTAGCCCCATCTTACGGGGCTGTGTAGACCCCAGAAAACAAGCATTGAGTTCAGACTCTCATCTGAAGCTGGCCACCTGATATTATTTGGGCTTTGGGGTGTGATGATGGCCTGGGGTCAGGGAACTGGTTATGACACGCAGGACATTCTCTGCAGCTCCCTAAGGTACAGGGTATGTTGCTAAGTATATGCTTTTAAAAACCCTAGAAGGAGAGGGCACCCAGAAGGGGTCCTGAAGCCAAGGGCATGGTCCAGCCTTTCCACCTCCCCAGCTGAAGACATGCTGGAGGACAGTTCTCCAGAGTTTCATAACAAAGAAGAGTAAAAAGAAATCAAAAAGACCTGGAGGATAGGCAAGCTAATGAGGGCTGACTGGGATTACCCTGCCCAATCCTCAAAACAAGCCTTCCCTATCTGTCCTCTGGGCCAGGTGAGGAAACAGGTCACAATAGGACATTCAGACCCTGGGCAGGCAGCTGGCAGCCTGGAGCCCAGGAGGTGCAAACATTTTTACTAAGACACATCCTGCACAGCCCTAAATCCATTAAAACTTGAGGCAATACAGCACATGCTCTGTGAGCACAGGGTTGGGGCTGGGGTTACAGATTAACAGCATCTCAAGGCAGAAGAATTTTTCCTAGTACAGAGATCAAAATGGACTTTCTTATGTCTTCGTCTTTCTCCACAGACACAATAACAGTCTGATCTCTCTTTCTTTCCCCCACACAGAGTGTCACCACTGTATGTCAGCCACTGGGGGACAGGCTTCAGCTTACACCCACCTTCCAAATTCCACCCTCTCACCTTGGTAGAAGCTGGCCAGGAATTGGGGCCAATGGATGGGTGGGGTCTGCACACGACACCGTGTTCAGGTCCCCATGACGGCCTCACACATGGGTGGTGGCCCTGCAGTTCCGGGTGCCACACACACCCCAGCCCCTGCTCAGGCCCTGATCTTTGAGAAGGGGGAGCAGCAGAACCTGGGCACTGACCCCACAGTGCCACTCACACCCACAGACAATTCTCCAGACAGGCATCAGGTCTCGGTCATGGCCACCTCCCCCTGCAGGGCCTCAGCTCTTTCCCGGGACTCACATGGTCCTTCCTCACATGCAGCTCTGGTAGGATGCATTGATCTGTACCCAGGGGCTCTGAGGTGACAATGGCCACGCTCATGCAGACTGCAAGGGCACAGGCTGGGTGCCCATTGTGGGGACCCTGACTGCAGCACTCCCAGACTATCATCGGGCATGCTGGCCCCCAGGCTTAGCTAGGGCACCAGCGGTAGGAGTGCACTGCTATGGACTCTGCAGGAGGAGGATAACTGTCACCGCATCTTTATGTTCTCCTGCTGGTGTCACTCTGGGCTTCTCATCTCCTGGTTGTACGATTCAGGGCAGACTCTCTGAACACCTTGTGGGAAACAGCACAGTCCAGCAGAGAAGAGGCGAAAAGCCCAGCTGCGAAGATGAAAAAATGGCAGGTGTGACATGGACCCCCATTCAGATTCTGTATTTAGATAAGGTCTTCCGGAACACCTGCTCTCATTGGATAATACTTCAAATATACATATACATATACATATATATATATGTATATATAAAATTTATTTATTTTTTTTGAGACGAAGTCTCACTCTGTAGCCCGCACTGGAGTACAGCGGCATGATCTCGGCTCACTGCAACCTCCACCTGCCGGGTCCTGGTTCAAGAAATTCTCCTGCCTCAGCCTCCCGAATAGCTGAGATTACAGGCATGCACCACCATGCTGGGCTAATTTTTTGTACTTTTAGTAGAGACGGAGTTTCACAATGTTGGCAAGGTTGGTCCTGAACCTCTGGCCTCGGATGATTCACCCACCTTGCCCTCCTAAAGTGCTAAGATTACAGGCATGAGCCACCGTACCCGGCCCATTGTGGCAGCTTAATCACAGAGGAAAAGAAGGCCTGGACCCAGCAGGAAGATGATGAAAAGGGATAAGAGCCGCTCTCTCACCTATGGTGTCAGCCAGGCACTTCCAACTTTCAACATAAGGGACACTAAATAGCTTTCCCAACAAAAACTGAGATGTTGGGTAAAACCTACAAAAATGCATCTTTGTAAGTGCATTACTGAGCTCGCATTGAAGGATGGAATCCACAGCAGTCAATAAAGAATTGGCGGGAACCAAAGTGGAATTTTTTTTTCATTTTAGACAGTTGCACAGAGGATGTGGCATCAGAAACAAAACTGTATGTCTCTCCAAAATGAGGCCAGAAATCTGACATCTTAGACTTAAAATAAAAGCCCACCTCAGAGCAGGAGCAGCAAGGAGAGCAGCTGTCCCTGCATTGGTGCTGGGTGGAGGGAAAACCACTGACCCTGGGAACCGATGAGAAACAGTCCTCCAGGAGTTTGTGCTGGAAGACCTTGAGAGCATGGGTGAAATCGACGTGGCACCAGGCGGCTGCTCACTTCACCTCTACCCCATGTGAGTGAACATCTTTGCTGAAACAATGCAACCCTGTCCTCAAAATATCTCCCCACATAAAATTCCAAGGAAGATAAGTCCACGTGCAAAAAGTTACAAAACTTAAGTAAACAAAGTACTGCGGATACATCCAATAATTCAAGAAACACATTCAGTAGAGCCACAAAAATCCAAAAGGTGGAAAAGATCAACTGCTGGCAAAGTATGCACTGCTGTTGCTCCTGTTAAGAGACTGTATTTCACAAAAAGCTAGACACGCCCCTCTGTGGCCTCACACTTGCCTTCTCAGGCATGTCTGCCCCAGAAATGCCCTTGCAATGTCTTCAAGAGACACATATGGGGCAAGAATATTTAGGCAGTGATTGAAGAAATAGAAAACACCTGAAAGCCATCCGAACATACCTCTATCAAGGAAAAAAGCTGGCACAGTCACATTGTGGAATATGATACAGCTGTGAAAATGAACTGCAGTTAGAAGTATCAACAATGAAAAATTACAGTGAACAAAGGAAATTACTGAAAAATACGCTGCTATTCCATATACAGTTCACAAACCATAATGTATGACATTGCTTAATAATATACACAGAAATGATAAACCTTATGAAAAGCAAGACAAACATTAACACATCAGTCCTATGTCTGGGTGAAGAAGGGAGACCCAGGTGATCAAGGAAGGGCATATTGTAGCCTTTCAAGACACTCGATGCTAATGGATGATGACATCAGTGCAATTATTAATCTATCGGATTATACATTCAATTTTGTTTGTTTGTTTGTTTTTGAGGCAGAGTTTTGCTCATGTAGCCCAGGCTAGAGTGTAATGGCATGATCTCGGCTCACTGCAACTTCTGTCTCCTGGGTTCAAACAACTCTCTCACCTCAGCCTCCCGAGTAGCTGGGATCACAGGTGCCTGCCATGATGCTCAGACAACTTTTTGTATTTTTTTAGTAGAGACGGTTTTCACCATGTTGGCCAGGCTGGTCTTGAACACCTGACCTCAAATGATCCACCTGCCTCAGCCTCCGAAAGTGCTGGGATTACAGGCATGAACCACCGTGCCCACCCAAATTTTGTAGACTCTTACGTGTCATATATTTCATAATTAAACATAAGAAATAAAATATTTACTGTAGTTTGTAAATGAAAGAGCAACAAAAAATGTTACAAACTTTTAAACATCAAACCTGTTGTATAGCTCACAGTGACCCTCGCATTAAGCTGTGGAAGTTCCAAGTTGTATTTCACTGTAATTTTCTAAAAGCTAGGTGAACAGATGAAAAACTGAATTCAGTTTTGAAACAAGATATTAAGATAATGTTACTGGTTAAAGGTGTCCAGCTTCTTGGTGCCTTGAACCAAGACTTGGACACAATGCAAAAATGGAGCAAGGAAAGAATGAAGCAGCAAACCAGAGATTGACGGAAAATGAAAGCACACTCTACAGGGTGGGAACGCCTGAGCACAGGGAGCCCGTTACTGAAGTTTCTGGGGTTTAAATCCCCTCTAGAGGTTTCCATTGGTTACTTGGTGTGCACCCTATGTAAATGAAGAGGAGGAAGTACAATTACAAAGTCATGTACTCAGTGTACGCCCTGTGTAAATGGAGAGGATATTTCCTGTCATAGCCCAAGAGTTTCCATTTGATTAGTTCTCCGAAGTCAGGGTGAATCGGCCTTATGTTCCTGCCTCCAGACCCCTTTCTCCTGCCTCCGTGGAATGGATGGCAGGACATGGAAAAGTGTTCTGTCCAAATGACATATCCCAGGGCACTGGCAGCTGAGAACAAGAGGGAAACAGTTGGTGCCACTGAGGAACGCTCACCCGTGTCTCCACACCGCACAGAACAAAGTGAGTGTCCTTGTCCTGAACCTTCTGAAGTGAGTATCTCGCCTCAGGGCTTTCATGAAACCCCTTTTTGGAGAAGGTCCTTCTCTCTCCTTCTGCAGCCACAAGGCAGCAGGGATAGCCCCTCTCATGCTGAAGTTCCTCTAAAAAAAACAAAGAGAATAAAATAATAGAATTAATGTAATGAATAATAGAATAATGAAAATGAAACTTTTTAACTGAAGCAGCTCTGGAATTTCATGTATTGGTGGCATTAAAAGCAGAAAATGAGCCTATAGGCCTGGTGGGGAGGCTCACGCCAGTAATCTCATCACTTTGGGAGGCCGAGGCGGGCAGATCACGGGGTCAGGAGATCGAGACCATCCTGGCTAACACAGTGAAACCCCGTCTCTACTAAAAATACAAAAAATTAGCCAGGCATAGTGAAGGGCGCCTGCAGTCCCAGGTATTCAGGAGGCTGAGGCAGGAGAATGGCGTGAACCTGGGATGCGGAGCTTGCAGTGAGCCGAGATTGTGTCACTGCACTCCAGCCTGGCAGCAGAGCAAGACTCTGTCTAAAAAAAGAAAAAAGAAAAAAAAGAAAAAAAAAGAAAAAAGGAAATGGGCCTATAGTGCTCAATTTCATGGCAAAAAATTAAGGAAAGAATAAAAAGACTCTACTAATAATGGTGACATGAGCTGCTCATATTGTCATTTTCTCTGGTACCTAATATTGGGGAGGAGGTGGGACCACCTGCCACCAGGCTCCAGGTGATTTTCAGGCTGTTCCCCCAAATCACTGCAGCTTCTTCCCTGCTGGTCCCTTGATCCTGCTGCTGTGCCGGGCGTCCTGTGTGGCAGGAGGCACCTCGGCAGCTTCCAGTGGGATAGGCCTGCGGCATTCTGAGGCTGAATGCCGTGATCACTAGGAAGTGAGGAGACACAAGCAGGAAGGGTTCAGGGATGGAGCGGTCGCTTCTCAGGGATCAGTCGCAGGCCGAAGCTGGGAAGAATCCCCTTTCAGGACAATGGCTCCAGGCTGAGGTCCATGCTGTTTCTGCGCATTATGATGACTGACCTGCATCCATAGGGAAGCATATCCGGGCTCCTTTTTCCTAGGTGATGTTGGGAACACCTTGAAATGGGCACTGGTGGATTTCAATTCCAGCCTTCCAGAAGCCACTCTAAATGGAAATTGAGCTAAGGGACGTAGCTGGAGTAAGTAAACAACTTTAGGTCCTGAACAACAATTTTCACATACAATATAGTGTGCAGGGAAAAATAAAGCCTCAGGACCCCAATTTACAGCCAAAAAGGAAAAAAACATTAAACTGAAGCTGAATCATGCAAGAAACTGCCTTTCCTTTTGTTCCTAAGCAGATAGCTCAGATAAAGGGTTACATATCTCCACAGGAAGCTGGTCTATGTTCACCTTATCTTATGTAAAGGACTGATTTACCGCATGCGAGATGAAGACATAACTGATCATTCCCCATCTGCTCTCTTTCTCTTGCAACCTGAGGACCACCACAGATTCCCTCTTTCCCCTCCAGCCCACCCTTCCTCTCCAGCCCACCCTTCCCCTCCAGCCCACCCTTCCCTCCAGCCCACCCTTCCTCTTCAGCCCACCCTTCCCCTTTAACTACTGAAGCCCTCAAAATCATCTTGGGAGGAAGGCATAGACCACAGAGTGTTTCACGATCCTGTGTTTTTTCCTTCCAAGCACGTCCTTAACCTTGGCAGAATTAACTTTTAAATGGATTGAGATCGGTCTCAGGTACCTTTTGGTTTACAATCGCATGCCTCAGCCATCACACAGCTCTCTGGCCTTTGTCTTCTTTTACCAAAGGAGGAGGGTGAATTCCATGATCCTAAAACCCCTTCAGCTCTCCATAGGTTTCTGGGGGGCCACAATTACCTAAGAGATTAGAGAGAGCATCATAAAATAGAAGTAGACGGTGTATGGCAGTTAGGGTTAAGTTTGGCTGCATAAAACAGAAGATTCAAGCTAACAGAGGCTCACACATATAAAGGTCTGTCTTTTCACATGAAATGAATCTGAAGGCAGGCAATCCTCCCCTGTGCACTGGATCTGTGATCTTATCAGAGAGCCCAGCTTCTCTTATCATTGCCTCAGGCACTTTGACTGAAGGTGGTTGTATCTTCTAGATCACCTCATGCCCCAAGATAGCAGCTTTGTTCCTGCAATCACCGCTGCATTCAAAGCAGCAGGAAAAAGAAAAAATAAAACAACCCCATACTCAGTAGTTTGGCTCCTTTTAAGGAGTCCTTTTGGACGTCCTGCTCAACAATTCCACTTATATCACATAGGCCAGAATGGACCCACATGGCCACGTGGGTGCACAAAGACAGCTGGGGAATGAAGCATTTAGTGCAGAGCCTTGGTCAGAAGCGGAGGAGGAAATGGATGTTGAACCAACTGTTTCTCTCACATGGCGTGTTAGTTGAGCTTGGAAGGATGAGTGGGTTATTTACAGACAGGCTTGGAGAGAGACACAAGCAAGGATCGTGTGTGGAAGAAGCATGCTGGGAATTCGCAGGATAAAGAGAGTCTCCCCCTCACTGCAGATTCTTCTGGCTAAAAACTCAAGGGCTTCTGAATTATTTCCATACTTTTTCTTTCTGAATTTAGAAGATTTACAATTCAATTATATGTAATGGTAAGACATCGTCTCCTTGGGGATTGTTTAAAAACAAGTCTGTTTGGGTTTGGAAAGAGAAACCTAAGACCCGCGTGCAGGGGTGGGAGTTTCAAGGTTCCTGGAACACAATGCTGGAAGGAATTCAGGCAAAATATTCCATGGTCTTCTGACTGCTCTCTGGTGCCTGTTGTGAAGTCTAAAAGCTGTGATGCTCCCCAGGAATGGCTGTGTTCTGAAAACTTTTCCAGGAGAGTGTCTTGAGCTGGACTACATTGTTACTCACTTTTGTAACAGACCAACTCTTGTGATAAGGAACCCACTCCCCCAATAACAACATTAGTCCACTCACCAGGGCGAAACCCTCATGACCTGATCACTCCTTAAAGATCCCTCCCCTCAGCACTACTGCATGGGGGATTCAGTTTCCAACACTTGAAATTTGGGGGACAATTTCAAACCATAGTAAGAAAACAATGGCAAAAATAAATTACTTATACAGTGTTTATCACTGATAATAAGGTATGCACAAAACATCATTTATAGTCTATATTCACTATAATATGTTGTGCTCTATTTTCATGTTAATTCATGCAAAGAAATAAAAAACAAAGAGAAAGATTTTCGAGAGAGGTATTAAGAAAGAGCACCATAACTTTTAGTGAAACTGAGGAACTGGTGGAAGTAATTGTTTTAAAAATCTTTTTTATTTGCTGGTTGTTTGGAAGTCAGTGGTGACATTTCAAGGAGGAGTTGTCATTGGGAAGGCAGATTTCAGGAGGCTTCAGTAAGAGTGCATGAGGAAGATGGGGAAGGAAGGAGGACAGGTGACTTAGAAAGATTCTTGGTGGCAACTGGAAGTGCAGAAATAGAATGGTGACTTCAGGGAGAAGCAATTCAAGGAATGTTGTGTTTTGCTTCTCTCTTTCTGTCCCTCTCCCCATCTCTCTTTCCATCTCTCTCTGCCTCTGACTTTGTCTGTCTCTGTTTCTCCCTCTCTGTGTCTCTCTCCTGGTTGCTCTGTCTCTCTCTGTCTCTTTTTAAGACTCTGTGTGTGTCTCTGTCTCTCTCTTCCCCTCATCTCTTTCTCCATCTTTCTATGTCTCTCTGTGTCTCTGCTTCTCTGACTTTTTCTGTCTCTCTCTCTGTCTCTCTCACTCTCCCTCTTCCTTTCTTTCTTTCTTTCCTTCTTTCTTTCTTTCTTTCTTTCTTTCTTTCTTTCTTTCTTTCTTTCTTTCTTTCTTTCTTTCTTTCTTTCTTTTTCTTTTTTTCTTTGTGTGTGTGTGTGTGTGTGTGTGTGTGTGTGTGTGTGTGTCCCACTTTCTTGGCATCTCACTCCCACTCTCCATCTCGCAGCTCTCTTTGGTTTCACTATGCAAGCTGACTCTCCCCACCTGATGATCCAGTGGGATTAGCAGGAACCGGGTGGACTACCCCCACCACCCGCATCCTGTGCCCATCCATGAACTGGGGCAGAGGAGAGGACTGATCTCGCTACTTGGCCTGGCTGGACGTGCTGACCCTCAGGATCACAGGCAGTGGAAGGAGCAGCTCCTGGAAGGTCAGAGTGAGACCTGTGATGGATGGAAGCCACAAGTATGTTGAGCACCAAAAATGATCAGCACTTGGTCTATGGCAGCAGGAGCTCAGAAGTGAGGAATCCTAGGGCCTTAAATGAGTCGCCCATTGTGGCAAAAAATTTTTAACAAAAAAATAGCCCCTTGGGCCGGGCGTGGTGGCTCAAGCCTCTAATCCCAGCACTTTGGGAGGCCGAGACGGCCAGATCACGAGGTCAAAAGATCGAGACCATGCTGCCTAACACGGTGAAACCCCGTCTCTACTAAAAAAATTCAAAAAACTAGCCGGGTGAGGTGGCGGGCGACTGTAGTCGCAGCTACTCGGGAGGCTGAGCCAGGAGAATGGCGTAAACCCGGGAGGCGGAGCTTGCAGTGAGCTGAGATCCGGCCACTGCACTCCAACCTGGGCGACAGAGCGAGACTCCATCTCAAAAAAAAAAAAAAAAAAAAAGCCCCTAAGGAGTGTTCCAATGGCCACCTCTTAAGCAATACAATTGACCCATGAACAATGCAGATATTAGGGGCACCAACTCGCCACACAGTTGAAATTCGTACAATAACTTTTGACTACACTAAAAAGAATTTACTAATAGCCTATTCTTGGGTGGAAGCCTCAGTGATCACGCAGAGAGTCGGTTAACGCACATTTTTTGTGTTATATGTGTTGTATAGTGTATATAGAGACTACAGGTGTGCCACCATGTCCTGCAAGTGTTTTATTTTTATTTTCTTATTTTTTGTAGAGACAGGATCTCGCTATGTGGCCAAAGCCGGTCTCAAACTCCTGGTCTCAAGCTGTCCTTGTGTCAGCCTCCTAAAGCACTGAGATTATACACATGAGCATGGCACACAGCTGATTTATTATTTTATTTTCTCAGAACTCTATGCAACCTGATTCTTAATACATAAGGAAAGAGAAGCCAGACAAAGGTGGAAGGAGTTACACACGATGTGAGTGTCATTTGGCACTTAGACAAGAGAGGCGGATGATAAAAATAAAAGATCCGCATGTCGCAATTGGCGGTGGGCTTGGATATGGACTCCAGCCCTTTTTATTTTTATTTTTTTAAGAGATAGTGTCTCACTCTCTTGCTCGAAATGGAGTGCAGTGATATAATCGTATCTCGCTGTAATCTCAAACTCCTGAGTTCAAGTGATCCTCCTGCCTCAGCCTCCCAAGTAGCTGGGACTACAGATGTGCCATCGCTCCAGGCTAATTTCTTTTTTTTGAATTTTGTAGAGACGAGGTCTCCCCGTGTTGCTCAGGCTAGTCTCAAACATGTAACCTCAAGCAATCCTTCCGCCTTGGCCTCCAAAGCGCTGGGATTATAGGTGTGAGCCACTGTACCCGGCCAAGAATCCAACCCCACCTGTTTTCTATATAAAGTTTAGCATCTAGATACAAAGCAAAATAATTTTGAAAGATCAAGGAGTCTGAAGGGAAGCTGGTGGGAGGGGAATGGGCTGAAGGCAGCGTTTTCTGGTCTACGGTTTTGCTTATTCTTGGACTTTCCAAAGTCCCGAAAGAAGCAGAAGGAAAGTGAGAAGGGAGGAAGAGGCAGGAGGAAAGGGGGAGGGCTGCGCCTCTGAGGTTGCAGATTAGCCCAAGGCGGCTCAGTGGCTGGGAAGGAAGGAAGGAAACCCCCAAGGACGAAGGTGGAGTCAGAGTACTGGGTCCAGCAGAGACTGGAGGGGAGGAGGGTGCTGGGAGCCAAAGACCTTCCTGCTAGCACTGCAACCTCTTAAACTGCTTAGGTTTTTATCCAAATTTGATGCGTCCACATTTTGTAGACCTCCAAACAAAGTCACTCAGGGTAACCCAAGCAGGAAGGGGAGGATGATAGGAGAAGCTTCCCCACCTGATGATGCCCTTCTGGCTTTTATCCATTCCTGGGAATGACTCTTTCTCCAACTCGGGGGATGCCCCTATGGGAGAATACAGTGGCGTGGACCAGCAGTGGAGAATTCCAAGTCCAAAAAACGATTGGCATTTTAAAGGAAAGTAAGAAATCATCCTGCATATGTGAAATATTGGAAAAAAAGGTTGTTACTAATAATTCTCAAGAGACCACTCTGGTGAGATTAGGTTTCTTTGGGGATGTGTCGAGCAGGGTATATGTACCGAGTGGGCACATCCCACCCTTCAGACTCCTCCCTCAGCTCCTGTCTACTGTAGCAGTCAGAGGGCAGCTCCGGTCCTCATCTCCTCTGAGAGACCCACTCAGTCATTCACTGACTCATTCACTCACTCGTTAACTCATTCACTCACTTACTCATTCACTCCGTCACTCGCTCACTCACTCATTCACTCAGTCGTTTACTCATTCACTCACCCTTTTACTCACTCACTCATTCATTTACTATTCACTCACTCATTCACTAACACATTCACTCACTCACACACTCACTCATTCACTCACCCATTCACTCACTCACTCACTTACTCATTCACTCATTCACTAAGCCATTCACTCACTCATTCACTCACCCATTCACTCACTCATTCACTCCCTTATTCACTCACTCAGCCATTCACTCGTTCACTCACTCATTCACTCACTCATTCACTCACTCATTCACTCACTCATTCACTAACCCATTCACTCACTCACTCATTCATTCATTCACTCATTCACTCACTCAGCAATTCACTCACTCACTAACCTTCTCTCATTCATTCATTTACCCACTCACTAACTCATTTACTCCTTCACTTATCCACTCACTCATTCACTGACTCACTCACTCACCCATTCAGTCTATTACTCACTCATTTACTCCTTTACTCACTCACTCACTCCTTCATTCATTCATTCAGCAGCACCCATGACAGGTTCACTCTGTCCTGGGCTCTGCTGTTGCCCTGGGCCTGCAGCAGGGAATAGTCAAAGAGCTCTGAATCCACGGCATTCAGAGTTCAGCAGGGGGACCTGTCGAGAAGCTCAGCAGATAGGTGAAATGCCCCATGTGTGACACTGAGGAGGATGTTTTAAGAGAAGCAGGGAGGGAACAGGAGTGTGCATGGAGCCCAAAATTTCTGCGAGGGTGATCGGGGGAGGCCTCACCATGCAGGAGACCTTTCAGGACAGACCTGAGGAAGGTGGGCAGAATGGGTAGGGAGAGGAGGGCGTGGCCTCAAGAAAGAGCAGGCTGGGCCTGAGGTTGTTGGGTACCCGCATGGGCCTCTGGGCAGCACCAGGATCTGATGGGACCAAAGGACAGGCCAGTGGGCCATGTGTGGGGCCTGTGACTCCGAGTCAGCAGAGAATATGCCTGAATTACATCCTGATAGGTGCACCCTGACTTTGAAGCTGAGGACACCCGAGGCATGGAAGTGGGGTGGATATGGGGGCAGAGCAGGGCATGGGGAGGGAGCCTGTGCCAGTCCAGGTCAGAGGTGGTGGCTTGGCCCCTGTGGCTCCAGATGCAATGAAGAGCCAAGAGGGACTTTCCTGAGGGACTTAGATGCCGGGGTGGAGGAGCACTGCAAGGTTTCAGCCTGAGTCCCTGGGAGGATGGAGTCACCAGGAGCTGAGGTGAGGAAGACTGAGTGGTGGGGGGTTGTGCGGCGGTGCAGAGGCCTGAGCTCAGTTCGGTCCCTGCAGATTTGAGACGCCCACTCCATGCACAGGCAGAGACGGCAGGGAAGGGGAAGAGGTTGCAGCTCAGGTAGCCCTGGAATGTGCAGCCCCGCATGCTGGGGCACTGGGTCATGGCGCCCTCATGGCTGGGAGGATGCTTCCCTCCTGGGATGCCACAACTCCTTTAGGGCACATCGGCAGCTCCTGCGCTCACCACAGAGGGGAAGTGGGAAGGGCATCTGTCCCTATGCATGTTCTCTTTCACTTTGTCCTAGGCAGGTCCCAGGCAGCACCTCCCCTCCCAAGTGGCTCCCCTTGGCCCCTGCCCCTAGTGTTCACAGCCAGACCCTCGAAGAGGGCTGGACTCAGTGGCTCACTTCTAATGAATAGAACCAGGCAAAAGAGGTGGCGGTCTCTCCTGAGATTGGATTGGGAGGGGCTGCAGGTTCCGTCCACTGGAACTCTCCCTCTGGCTCTTGATAGGTGCTAGTTCTGGCAAAGCCAGTCACCCGCCCAGGGCAGAGGGCGGCCTGAAGCTGATGCCACGGAGAGACTGGGGCCTTCAGTCCAAGTTTGTAAGCAACAGAATCCTGCCAGCAACACAGAAGCGAGCATGGAAGCATCTCCTCCGCTGATGAGCCTGAGCCTTCAGAAGACACGGCAGCCCTGGGCAGACACCTGCTGCAGCCGCGGAGAGCCCCTGGGGTAGAGGGCCCAGTGAAGCCTGCACTCCTGGCCCAAGGAGTAATCATACCTGTGGTTTAACTGTGTGCTGGTGTGGGCCACAGTTTAGACTAACCTGTTAAAGGACAATAAAGAACAAACACACACCTCAGGTCCTACTGGGTGGAAGCTGTACGGTCAGCACGGCATGTAATATCTTCCTCTTGAATTAGAAGATTCATTGCTAAGGCTAACGATTAAAAAAAAAATACCTCTAGTTGTAGCACCATTAAAATACATGACGTGCAAAAAAAAAAAAAAAAAAAAAAAAAAAAAGAGCTCTAGCTATTCTCTTCCATCTTAGCTACAGGCATATATTAATATATGCTAATTCCTTGACTGACTGAGCAATGGGCCAAACTCATGAGAACAGATGTGTGAGGACTGTCAGTGACCACCCTGACCCCAGCCCTTACATACAGACAAACTTTTCAACATAATCCGTAACCTTGGGGGTGTTGACACTCTAAATTTTATTGTTTTTAATTAACTATTTCTTTTCCCTAAACAATACCTGTTCATTGGAGAGAAAAATAGCATTACCTGTACTAAGCAAAAGAAAGGAAATAAAATGCTCAGAAACATTTACATATGTATGCAGACTCACACACACACACACACACACACACACACACACACACACGCACAGGCTCGCACTGTGTCTAGGACTGCCTTTTCACTTATTGGTATGTCCTGAACATATTTCCATGTCAGTAGACACTTATCCTCGTAGCGGTAACAGCAATTAAATATTATTGCAGCATCTATTTTTATCATCATTTATTTAACTCGTCATGGTTGAACTGTTCGGTTGTATCTCTCGTTTTCTGTATGACAGGCAATTTGACGACAAATGACCCATCCCCTAATGTTCAATATACAAATATCTAGTGTATAAGGAGATAAGGGGTATTTGGCTAAAATACAATTCAGCGTGCCCCACCTTCTCCACATGTAATATGCTCTAAAAATGCATGAATAATTAAATTAGCCCTTCTATTCTCCAGCACAGATCCTGAGCCCAGCGGTGGGTGCGGGTGCTTAGAGCCCCGGTCTGCTCTCCTACCCGCCAAAAGGCAAAGGCCACTCAACTGCCACCTTAAGACACCCAGGATTCTCCTCTTCTTTTTTATTAATAGAATAAAGCTCAGGCTCAGTGCATGAGAGCAGCGCTCTTCGACTTTGCATTCATCAGAGTAACCTAGATGGCTTGTTTAAAAATACACATTCCCTGGCTGCGCTCGAAGAAACTGGACTTCAGTGGTTTAGTGGGGGTGTGCATAGGCCAGGTGATTCTGAGGACCACGAGGGGTTAGGGACTGCCCCGTTAATTCCGGCCAATGGAGAGATCAGACCATCCAGCATTGTCTGCAGCATATTTCTTTTTCCTCTTTTGCAATGAATATTTGATGCTCAGCGGGATGAGCCCCAGGATGAGGCACACATGAAAGAAAAATCCATGCCTCTCCATCTTTTCCCCAGGATTGCCCTTTGGTGAGACTCTCTTTTGCGACTGCTTCACTTTCCCCGGTTCACAGAACAAACCTCTTCTTCGTCTCTTTTGTTGTCTCTTATCTGTTCAACAAACACCCACTGCGCAGGACCATCCTCCAGTAAGCCGTCCAGTGGGGCCGTTTGGGAGCCCTTCTTCGTGGGGTGAGCACTGAAGGAACCGGGGCCCCATAAGCCCGTGCTTTTGTCGGGGCTGCCCCCTCTCCCATCTCAGGGTACCTGGCACCAGGCTGTTAAGCTGTGGATAGGCAACCGCACATCCCATTGGGTGTGCGTATTTCAGCACGTGGAGTTGGCCAGTGAAGCCGGCCGATGTCGGCACAGCGTACAGCAGCGCGCCTGTCCGTGGGGAGGAAGGGTCGTCCCGCCTCCCCTCCAGGCCAGTCCTGTTGCGCCTCCTCCTGCCCCACTCTGACTTTCGCGCGCCCAGGGGTCTCTGAGGGTCGCGCCCGATACCCTCCTCTACCCCAAGGCTTCTTCTCCCCAAGGGCCGGGCTGGGGACCCAGGAGCGTCACAGCCTCCGTAGGCCCCGGAAATCGCAACTTGGTCAAAGCTAAGCCTGCCGCGATCAGCTTTTCTCACCACCTTGGGGATCCACTCTCCGTCCGTCCTTCCCGACCTCAGGCTGCAGAGAAAACTTGGGGGCGGCGGTCGAGGAAGCCGCGCCCCGAGGCTCCCAGCACAGCCCCAAGAGGAATCCTGCCGGCAACAAAAAGCTGTGCGCGCGGCCGGGCGCGAGCCTCCGCGTCCAGGTGGGGTCTCCGCGCCCCAATTCCACCCCGCCCCGCATCGGCGCTCCCCGCAAGTGAGGGGTTTCCACACGCCCCGGCGTTCCCGCACACTCAGGGTCTCCCTCGACCCCCCGGGAGATGCTCCCCGCTTTCTATCCCGCCCCGCTCTGGCGCGCCCGGTAAACGATGTGACCCCGCCCCGCTGCGGTCTCCCCTCCCCAGGACACTGCCCCCGTCCCCACTTGTGGTGCTCGGGGCATCTCTAAAGCCCCCAACCAGAGTCCTCCAACCCACCCGCGAGGCTCGCGCACCAGCAACGCGGCCCCGCCCGCAGGGACCCCGCCCACCTGTGGCTCTACCCCCGCCTCTGCGGCCTCCCCCACCGCTAGCGCGGCCCCCACCTAGGACGACCCCCGCGTAGGTCCTCCTGCCCACACCCGCCCCCTCGCCAGCCCCTGCCCCAGCCCCTAGCCGTGACCCCGCCCCTAGCCCCCCCCCGCCCCCGCCCCGCAGCCCCTCCCGTGCGCTCGGGCCCATCCCGTCACCGCCCATTGGCCCTGGGTCCGCTCAGGGGCGCCGGCCTGGCGGCGGTTCCGAGTCGGGCGCGTGCCGGCAGGGTTCCCATTGCCAGCGGCGCAGCCAGACTAGGGGCTGCCCTCCGCCTTCTCGCCATGGACGCGGACGACTCCCGGGCCCCCAAGGGCTCCTTGCGGAAGTTCCTGGAGCACCTCTTCGGGGCCCGCAAGGCCATCGGCGTGCTGACCAGCGGCGGGGATGCTCAAGGTGCGCGCCCCCCTCCCGGCGGCGAGGGAGTGACGGACGGAGGAGGGAGAACAGGGCGAAGTGGATGGGGCGACGGGGCAGAAGAGGGGGAAGCGATGGGAGGACCCGGGGAAAGGTGGGGAAGCGATGGGAAGAACCGGGGAGACGAGCGGGGAAGCGATGGGGAGAACTGGAGAGAAGCCCGTGACCCGGAGCGGCAGGGGTACCTGCGGGGCGGCGTGAGCCGGCAAGGCAGCCCCGGGGTCCTTGCCGGGTGGGGCGGAGGAGGAAGGGACACGGCGGTAGGAACCTCCGTCCGGAAGAGAGTGAGGTTTCCACCCCCTCCGGTTTATGTTTTAAATTGAGCCTGGCAGAGGGGGTCGCCTGGAGCGCCCTTGGGGGACGTTCTCCCTCAGAGCTGTAGGACAGGGCCGGGCTTCCCCTCCGAAGCGTGAGTACAGCGCGATCACTTGCTAAGTGGCCCCCCGCCCCCTAACTCCGCCCCACGTCATCCCCCAGCATGTCGCTTTTCCGTTGGAAGAGTTTAAAAAAGGGTTTCCTAAAAGGATTTAAAAAAAAAAAAAAAAAAGGGTTTCCTGCACTAGTTGCTTTTCGGCTAGTGACGATACCGAAAACTAAAATGGGTCCCAGGCCTTCCCCGCCAGCCTCTGCGGACGGGAAGGACCAGGAAGCGGGGACTCGGGGACGTCAGCGGAGCCGGGGCGCGGGCTCTGGGCTTCCCCTTCCCTGCAATGTAGAAACGGCTCTCCAGGAGGGGCCCGAGTCTGGGCCCACGACGCGGGCGCGCCGGGAGGACATTTAACAATGACGAGCCGGAGGTGGTGGAGACTGTGCGCCTCAGGCCCCGGGTGCACGTGGGGGCGCCAGTGCCCCGACGGTGGAGCGTCCCGATCCTTGCAGCCGCTGGATGGTAGATCCGCGCTTCCCAGGCGAACGCTACCTGGGAGCCTTAGCGATCGCGCGGGCTGGAGACGCGACGCGCCCGGAGCTGGGTTTTGATTTTTATTTTCCCGGTTCCTCCTGCAGCAGATGCGTGGAAAGGCCCGGATGGCGGATTTCCTCCCGTTTCGGGACCGCGCACTGAACAAGGATGGAGCCGGGATGGGCCCCCAGCCCACGGCCCCGGTGACCTTCCCTTCGCCCTTGAGCGCGCGGGGCGGGCGCGGGTGCTGCAGGTTGGGGCGCTGTGGGCCCCGCCCGGCCCGCCGCGGGCGCCTACGTGATGCCGGGCCCGTAGTCTCCTTGCGCCCAGGCCGGGACATCCGTCTGCCAGGCACTCCCCGAGCCCGCAGCGTAGCCTCCCCAGGCCCAGCACCCCCCGCGGGAGACCCCAGTGGCAGCGCCAGACTCCGCCCTGCAGCCCGACCCCCAGCGCCCCTGGGAAGTGCTCTGGCGTTAGCGTTCTAGTAAAAGGACCCCCCAGCCTCAGCATTCCTCCTGTAGGGTTGGATTCTCAGAGAAAGAAAAGGTGATGCAGCAGACGCTGGGATTGGAGAAATTACCAGAGTGAAGTGGAAATAGTCTGGCCAGCGTGACTTAAACCGGCCCGGAGATGTGCAAGTACCAGTGGAACCGCCTGGGGTCGGGATAGGACCCAGAGTGGCTTCTCAGTCAAAGGCCTTCAGAAGCAGAGGGAACATCTTGAGTGACTTTACCCGGGCCGCGAAAGACAAGAAACCTTTGGCACGGGAAGAGGAACCGATCTCTGGAAGTCACCAGGGCGGGTGGAAGGTCAGGGGTTCAAGGTTATTTTGGAATTTAGGTGCTGTGGTTCCTGCACGGTGGCTCATGCTTGTCATTCCAGTGCATTGGGAGGCCAAGGCAGGAGGATCGCTTGAGCCCAGGAGTTCCAGAGCAGCCTGGACAACATAGTGAGACTCTGTGTCTACAAAAAAAAAAAAAAAAACACGAAAGAAAAACACATTAAGATGCTGTATGTATTGGAAAATATTTATGGGTCATTCTTTTGAGCTTCATGTCCAAAAGCTTGCTAAAATGCTTGGGAGTTTGTGTACAGGCATGTGAGATTAGGATACATTGGCAGAATCGCGGTGTTCTCTGTTATCCTGGTTTTGCCACCCGGGAGGAGTTACACATATTGAAGGTTAGTAAGTCCACGCCTCTTCTCTTCTGGGGAAAAAGGTACTTTGGAAACCAATATTATGTGGGAACGTGGCTTGGTTGGTACAGCCTTGGCTTAATGGGAGACAGCTGCCCTCAGCTCTGCAGGTGGCATCAAATACGGTGGCCTCGAGCCCACATGGGTCACACCTGGGCTGTCCCTGGGGAAGCCCGCCACGGCGGGTCACCTGGGCATTCTTTCCCTGGCAGAGCCGAAGTCACAATTTTTTTGTAGACTCTAAAGAGCTTTACCCTTCCGAGATATGATCTTGAATCTTTTGGAGCATTTGGACGCATTTCTTTTAAGGAAGTTCACCTCCAGATGTGCTCAGACGGCCTGGTCTTAGCTGCCACAGATTTACAAATTCTTACAGTAAGTAGGTTATTCCTCGAGAATTTATCTGTTGTGCCCCCATTCTTTTTGCCATTTTATTCTGATTCTATATTAGTACTTGATTTTCCCTGACATAGAAGACTTGCCTGTAGCTAGAGATCAGAGAACATATTCACATTCAAGTATTAATTTCAGGGGAATTATCTGTCAGATGTGAAATTATGGTAAAATTCCATATATTAAAATGACCATAGCTACCATTTGTTGAAAATATTTTGTATACTAGGAGCTTTACAATTCTTATCTCCAAGCCTAGATACATGATCCCAAGAGAGGCATGCCCTCATTTTGGAAGTGGGGAGAAAGACTCACAAAGAAAAATAACTTAGGTAAGGGCATGAGGGGCATACGTGATTGTGGTAGGAGCAAAACAGATCCTAATTCCAAATATTGTACTCTCCCTTAGACCATGAAGAGTGCTTATGTCTGGCTCTGTCACCCAGGCTGGAGTGTAGTGGTGCCATCATAGCTCACTGCAGCCTCAAACTCCTGGGCTCAAGTGATCCTCCTGCCTCAGCCTTCTGAGTAGCAAGGAAGACAGGAATGCACCATCATGACCAGCTAATTGTTATGATGATGATGATGATGATGATGATGATTTCTGTAGAGACAGGATCTCACTATGCTGCTGAGACTGGCCTTGAACTCCTGGCCTCCTCTAGTGAGCCTCCTGCCTTGGCCTCCCAAAGAGCTGGAATTACAGACATGAGCCATCATGTCAGGCCTCCACCATACTTTTCATGGGACTTTCTTGGCGAAGCTCCTTAATCTAGTTAATGCTCAAAAGTGAACAAAACCCAACTTGCTCAAAATTACACAGATATTCTTTGGGTGGTTTTGTGAGGGGAATGGAAAATAACTTTTTATAGCGATAGGAGTCAAGGTGGCAAAAAATCATATTAAGGCTTAATACCAACGCGATGGGCTGCTTTCCTTCCCCCAGTAGAGTTCATATTATTTAATTATAAGGTAAAATTGAAAATCTCTTTCCTGTATTCCTGACTCCCCAGGCCTTGAATGAAGAAAGTATTTCTCAGGCTTGGTTTTTTTTTTGTTGTTTTGTTTTGTTTTGTTTTTCCTACTTCTTTGGGTATCTTCTGTCTCAGGCTGTGGGATTTTTTGTTTTTTGTTTCCCCCTGCTTCTTTGGGTATCTTCTGTTGTCCCAAGACATGTCTGGAAACTTAAATTGATTTTCACTCAATCTAAAATAAGCTCCCCAGCTCTTGATCACGGACTGATCATGACTAAGTGCCCACCGCCACGTCACGCTGTGCCACACACCAAGAGTGACTCATTGTCTTAGTCACAGGTTGTGGCTTCTGCAGGGCCTGATGCCTGGTGGAGCTGAGTGTACTGGGAAGTCCAGGTGCATCCTTAGGGTGGGCTGGATGCGAAAGCAGCGTCCTTTTTGCCTGTGGTGACAGGAACATCAATACAGTATTTATAGAAAGTTCATATAAATTGAGTATCAACCTTTCCAATCCTAGTGAGAATAGCTAGCGTTTAGTGACTCTCTGTTATGTGGCAGGCCCTCAGTGATGCTGGGCACTGACTTATCCCCACTTTACACATGAGCAAGGGATGCCCGAGGTGTTCCAGCTTCCCTGAGTTCACAGAGCTCCGTGGTGTGGCCAGGCCCTGTGGCTGCAGCAGGGATGTTCAGTGCTGCGTGTAGCTGTGTCTTCGCTGTGACTTTCCCGTGCCCAGCACCACGCCTGGCGCTTGACAGGAACACAAATGTTTGCTGCCTGCCTCCCGCCTGGAATCTCCAGTGAGGAGCAGGAAACCAGGGCTTCTAGCTGTCTTCTTCATTCATGAAGTCCTTTAGAGGAATTCAACCCTCTCTAATCAAAAGTACCCAACATCCTCAGGTCTATATGTATACACTGTTAAGACTTCAAGATTAGTACCTTAAAACCGAAGTCAGAAGTGTGAGGTTTCAATTGACTGGACATGCATTAGGTCAATGCCATACATATTTATTGGACACCAGGCTTGATCCCCACATGGGCACCTTTGGTGTCTGAAGCAATATTCCTTGGGTGGTTTTGTGAGGGCAACGGAAAATGACTTTTTATAGCGATAGGAGTCAAGATGGCAAAAATGATATCAAGGCTTAGTACCAATGTGATGGGCTGCTTTTCTTCCCCCAGTAGAGTTCATATTATTTAATTATAAGATAAAATGGAAATCTCTGAAGCAACGCTTCGGAGCGCAGTCGGATGGAAGGGGAAACTGAGAACAGTGCCGTTTCGCCTCACACAGCTCCGGCGCCCCTCACCATCCTGTACACACACATTCTTTGATGGGATCTTTTCAGTGTAAAGTGCAGTAATTGATTTTGCAGAAATTACTGGGTCTGGGAGGCAGACGATGAGTGATGGTGTCACCCCGTGGCACAGTGGAAGATTTATGTGATGGCATCATTTTCTATGAATGCAGACCGCTTTGTGTGCCATACTCGGAGGACCCTTCGAAGCTAGACATTTTGTCATCTTTCAAAAGAAGCATGTTTTCCTTCTTGGTTACAGAAAACTAAAAGCTTTTGATACAGGACTCCAACCTTTTATCAGGGAGAATCAGGGCTCTTTAAATAAGCTCTACCAATCGGATGGGCCATCAGAAACAATTAAAATTAGAAAGATGAAGATACGGTAACAACGTGGTCAGGGCAAACGTCACGATACCAGATTGCACGTTCACAGTTGCCTTTCTGCTAAGAACGTGCGGGTGAATAAGGAACAGAGGGCCATGTGTCAGTAGTTGGGTTGCGTTTTGTGTTTCTTTTCTACAAGCCCTTTCTGGTGTGTTTGTGTATATTACAGAGTAGCTGCCCAGAGGTTGCCATTTCCCTCCCCACTCCTCGGTTCTCTCCATCTTCACCCCCAATTCCCAGTCCTTTGTTTGGAATTACAGTCATTGTGCTTGTCAGGATGGAAGAGGGAGCCAGACACATGGCAGACCAGAGCACTGAGAGGCAGAGACTTACTTATAAGTCCCGCCCTGGCCCTGCAGTCTGGAGTGCTGAGATAGGGTCTCGGTGTTTTCCTCTGCAGAATGGAGGCATCACTCGGTCTCTGTCTTCTCTCCCTGTCTCTTTCTTCACTCCCCTCTTCCCTAACACACATCCACAGTGAAAGTCTTCAGGAGGCAAAAGAGAAAAGGCTGGACTGTGCTGGGTCCCCCAACCCCAGGGCCCATTTGCTGTCTTCCCAGCTTCCATGTGCCCAGAGCTGCCTGGGGGAGCCTTCGGAGGTTCAGATCCTGACTGTGTGGGTCTGAGTGAGGCTCCCACTCTCACCGGTAGGGGGAGGGCGCCAGTGCTGCGGGTCCCCCTGGGGTCAGTGAGGCGGTTTGCAAATCCTGCAGATCAGCTTCTCCACTTCTCCAGGTTTCTCCAACGTGAGATGCTCCCAGGAGTCCTGTGGGATTGTTTTCTGACTTTGACCAGGATTTTGACGGAGAAGATTCATTAATATAGGACCCCTTGTCTTAACGTACATATGTAAATGATCTGATGTGAAGTTTTCTGAATGGAAAATGATTGAAAGGTTGGCATGCAGTAGACTTGGGGAGTCATTCCTTCATATCTTTTCAGCTGTGTCTTACTACAATTAAGATTTTGTTTCTGTGTGTGTGGGGTTTTTTCAGATGGAGTCTCCCTCTGTTGCCCAGCCTGGAGTGCAGTGGCCTGATCTGGGCTCACTGCAACCTCTACCTCCCGGGTTCAAGCGATTTTCCTGTCCCAGCCTCCCAAGTAGTTGGGATTACAGACTTGCGCCGCCATGCCCACCTGGGTTTTTTTTTTTTGTGTGTGTGTGTGTGTGTGTGTGTGTGTGTGTGTGTGTATCTTCAGTAGAGATGGGGTTTCACCGTATTGGTCAGGCTGGTCTCGAACTCCTGACCTCAAGTGATCCACCCGCCTTGGCCTCCCAAAATGCTGGGATTACAGGCTTGAGGCGCCACACCTAACCTTATTTCTGTGTTTCTGTAATCATTTCGCACATTAACCGACCGACTTCGGTGAGTCAGGGCAGGCTTTAGGCAAAAGAACCAAGTCCTTTATGCCCCTGGAGCTCTCACTCCTGCGGTGAGGCGTGGGTACAATATGCCTGTAGCTGGACCTGAGAAGAAAAGCTCCAGTCTTATGAAAGGGCCCAGGGGAGCCTCTGATTGGGGCCCTTTGACCTGACCCTACGGTGAGGGAGGAGTCGGTAGAGGAGGGTGGCCCAGAGGAGGACTTTGGATTTGTCTTAGGGGAACTGGGAAGCAGGTGGAGGGAAGCCGACTGACTGGGAAGCAGACTGACTGTCTCCAATTAAAGGTGGCTCTGTGGAGAGGAGAGGACAGGAGGAGAAGTAGTGAGTTTAGGGTCGCACAAGAAGTGGCCATAGATGGAAGCTTATGGGGTGGGGCATGTGGCAGGGCAGCCCTGTGCCCACAGACACACCCTGCCGAGGAGACCCAGGGACTTGAGTGTGTCAGGGCGTGGGGTAAATGGCCACTCAGCTATTACAGCCGGAAGGCAGAGCGTGTGAGCTGCGGCAGACACAGGCTGGTGGGGTAAAAGGAGAGTCTTCATAGCAGTGCTTAGAATAATAGAAAGTGGGAAAACCAGCAAAAAACTATCAACAGGAGATTAATGAATCCATTATGGCACCTGGAATGGAAGGAATTATTGTCAGCGTTTAATAAGGAGCTTTGTGCTGGTCGAAAGTCAAGAGCTGCACAGTACACTCAAGGGCAGTATTGAAGAGCCGAATCCAGAGCAGCTCTGCACAGTAGATCCCCCTGGGGCCAGAGGGGCCATTTGCAAATCCAAGCAGATC
Source organism: Macaca mulatta (assembly GCF_049350105.2). Lineage (NCBI taxonomy): Eukaryota > Metazoa > Chordata > Mammalia > Primates > Cercopithecidae > Macaca > Macaca mulatta. Next base: position 104,790,877 of record NC_133411.1, on the reverse strand, counting down.
CCCTTCTTGGAGGTTTCTCCAACGGGAGCATCTCCCAGGATTGGGGCCTGCGTGGGTGGCTTGTGTTATATATGCCATTTTAAATGAACTAGTTGCCACATTAAAGAAAGGCGGGCCGGGACGGGGGGACACTGGGTGCCATGACTCACGCCTGTAATCCCAGCACTTCGGGAGCCCAAGGCAAGTGGATCACTTGAGCCCAGGAGTTTGAGGCCAGCCTGGGGAACATGGAGAGATCCAGTCTCTACAAAAAATACAAAACAATTAGTCAGATATGGCGTTGCACACCTACAGTCCCAGCCCCATGGGAGATTGAGGTGGGAGGATTGCCTGAGCCCAGGAGTTGGAGGCTGCAGTGAGCTGTGACTGCACAGGTTCACTCCAGCCTGGGCAATAGAGTGAAACCCTATCTAAAAAAAAAAAAAAGTAAAACAAAAAAAAAAAACTTTTATATTCAGCCCATTATTTGATAACAATCAGTTATTATGTTGATTATTAATATTTTACACTGTTTTCCATACTAAGTCTTTGAAATCCATTGTGTAAAGAATCTTAAAGTACATCTCCATGTGGACGGGATGCACGTGGCCAGCGGCTCCTCTGAGGGACAGTGTGGTCACGGCGATGGGTGGCGTGTCCTGCCTGTATGTAGAAGGTCCCCGTGTGGGTGTTTCTGCGAAGGCCCTGACGGATGTGCAGGGGAGGGCCGACACCGTCCCAGCCACGCAGAGGACCCTGGAATGCAGCACGCTGCCACCGCGCCCACGCCCCAGACCCTCTGCTGCCTGAGCTCTTTCCCAGGTGTCCATTTAGCTAACCTCCCTCCTCTTCTTCCCTTTCCTTCTTTCCCCAAACGTCACTCTCAGGCAGGTCTGCAGGCTCTCCGCTTGTCAATGGCAGCCCTTCCCCTCCCCACCCTCTTAACACCCCCACCCCACTTGTTATTTTTCTCCTTAGTGCTCATGGCCATCCACCCCTGGGCATCATGCTTTTGTTCACTGTGTTTCTTGCTTTCGGGTCTCTCCTGATCAGAACAAGCTCTGCCCAGACCAGAGACTTTCCATTTTGTCACCGACGCATCCACATAGCGCCCGGCAGCGATGGCGCTTGGAGCACCTGAGGTCGACAGTGGGCCGGTGGTTGAGTGAAGAGCCCTACAGATTTATCTCAAGCCCTCCCCTGACCCTACCAGAAGACACGGTGGTCTGCACAGTCCCGATAGTCAGATAGGCCCCCGGCTCGGTGACTTTGAACCGGTGGGGCTGGGGAGGGGGCAACAGCACGTTGACAGAATCCCCCCTTGGTATCCCACCTCCCCATGCCTACATAATCCCTATATTGTCAAAGGAGAGACCCCTAGAAGGAGCTTTGGCAGCAGGAGTGAGATCAGCGCAGTGTAAGCTCATTTTCTGACAAACCAGTGGCAGCAGTCGGCAAACTGACTTTATTTCTCAAAAAGAATGTATGCATCGAAATTAACAAGTGAGTGATCAGCAGTGTGGGAAAATTCAGGAAAAGCAGTTCAGTGCTGTGAGAGAGGGCGAGGCAGGGAGCTTTATTACTCCAGACAACGGAGGAGGTAAAAGGATAGAACTGGATTATTTCATTAGATTTCATCTATTCGAACTTTTTTTTTTTTTTTTTTTTTTTTTTTTGAGACGGAATCTCGCTGTTACCCAGGCTGGAGTGCAGTGGTGGAATCTCGGCTCACTGTAACCTCCGCCTCCTGGGTTCAAGAGATTCTCTTGCCTAAGCCTCCCAAGTAGCTGGGACTACAGGTGCATGCCACCACGCCCGGCTCAATTTTCTTTGTATTTTTAGTAGAGATGAGTTTCACCCTGTTATCCAGGATGGTCTCAATCTCCTGACCTCGTGATCTGCCTGCCTTGGCCTCCCAAAGCCCTGGGATTACAGGCATGAGCCATCACGGCCAGCCTATTCCTTCCTTTTTTTTTTTTTTTTTTTAAATACAGTTTAGATTTTATCAGAGCAGAATCCCAGGAAACTGAGATTTGTAAACTGGGAAATCCAGCTTCTCCAAGTAGCCGGGAAATAAGGGTGACCTCAGTCATTCTTGCTAGACCCTGGTGTGGGCCGTGAATGACTCTGACTCAAGGAAGAAGCGGTCTTGTGACTCTCTTACCTGCACTGTGGTTTAGTAAGAAGCTGTTAAAAAGTGTGTCATATGAAGAAAGTGATTTAATAATTGGTCAGAGTAATGACCACTTATTTCCTATGTAACCACTCCCTCGTTATCTCCAACTTTATCTTTGGTTCTTATGACAAGATTATCACTTCCCTGAAAACTGGGGTTTTTGCAAATGACGAAGAGATGTTTTTCCAAATGGTAAGGTTCTTCTTTGGTGGGAAGATGTTTTCTCCTGGAAATCCTTAGGAAATTTTTTGGTTCTTGGGTTGGGCTCCCAAAACCAAAATGAAAGGAGATGGATTATCCCCAGGATACCTGAGCTATAAGGACAATCTGTAGCTTGAGTGTGGAGTGAAAGACACTGAAACTGCCCTTTGTCCCAAATAGCTGTGTGCTGGGGCCCTAGGACAGCCCTAAGAAGATGGTGAAACAGGTGACGTTTACCTGTGAGGCTGAAAGCCCTCATTGCCAGGCTGTGAAAGCCCGCACTGCAGGTGTGCATGTCTTCCTCCCTGTCCTGCGGGTGACAGAGCCTGCCAGTAAATGCTGGTGCATTTCCTTCTTATTTTTCATCCAACCATGTTCTCCTCCCTCCTAACCCCTTACTGAATGTTCCTGGGGCTTCCTCAGGTTTCGCCCTGCAGGGCCCAGCAGGAGGCAGCTGATATGCACTCCTCACCATTCAGAAGTTCAGAGGGAGGGCTTAGAACCACACAGGCTCCACCCCCAGGCAATTAAGTGAGCATCTGGCCTCAGCAGGCATTATTTTCCTTCAAGTTCCCATTGGTGACTCTAAGGCACAGGCATTGTAATAGAGGAAATCAGGAAGTCTTGAAAGTTAAAATGAAATAAGACTAGGGTTTACACTGCAGCTTCACCACTTCACTAATGTCGTTACCTTCCAGTAATCAGTTTATCCCCCTCAGAGCCTCAGCTTTCTCATCCCTTCAGGGAGGTGTCAGGAGCTCTGCGGGCTTCCTGTGAGAATCATCCCTGTGAGGGCTCTGGCTGTGGGTGTGCAGTCAGCAAGGGATGCCCTACTAGGTCCCACCAAGTGCTGCCAGCCCCTGAGCTCAAGGATGACACGTGAAGAAAAGCCCTTCGCAATGTAGGGCTCCATCCCAACAATGTGCAAGTGAATAGAAGTCCTTTCAGGACCTAGTGTTGTGTATTTTTAAGTGTGGTGCCCTGTCACCTGGAAATTGTTAGAAATGCACGTTCCCAGGCTCCCTCTCCACCTGTGAAACCCTGGGGGTGGCCCAGCTACCCGGGGTGCGGCGGCCGCCGCTGGTGATCTCCTGCTGTGGGGTGATGTCACTGTTCTTTCTGGGCGGGTGCAGGTGGACACAGGGTTGGGTGGTGGGGAGAATGCTGCAGGGACTTCAGGGACTAGTTTAGTGCTGGGATTCATTTTTACTCTGTACAGGAGTCTCCTGGGGTCACCTTGTGTATCATGTCCAGCTTTTTTTTTTTTTTTTTTTGAGACAGTGTCTCGCTCTGTCACCCAGGCTGGAGTGCAGGTGGCGCAATCTCCGCTCACTGCAAGCTCCTCCTCCCGGGTTCACGCCATTCTCCTGCCTCAGCCTCCTGAGTAGCTGGGACTGCAGGTGCCTGCCACCATGCCCAGCTAATTTTGTATTTTTAGTAGAGATAGAGTTTCACCATGTTGATTAGGCTGGTCTTGAACTCCTGACCTCAGGTGATCTCCCCGCCTCAGCCTCCCAAAGTGCTGGAATTACAGGCATGAGCTACCACACCCACTGGGCTAATTTTTAAGTTTTAGAGATGGATTCTCACTGTTACCCATGCTGGTCTCAAACTCCTGGCCTCAAGCAATCCTCCCATCTTGGCCTCCCAAAGTACTTGGATTTGCAGGCATGTGCCACCACACCTAGCCAAACATTGATCTTTCATTTTAAACTTCATCTAGAGATGTGGCAAAAACCAAAAGAGGTATTTGTTAAAATACTTTATAACCCTAGTACAGTAATAGAGTAATCCAACTGACAATTTCACAAAACTCAATTTTTGGCAACAAGTTCAAGGTTATACATATTAATACAGATAACACATTTATTCAACCAGAGGAAAAAGGTCACAATGACAGAATTTATCTTTTTCTTTATTATGTTGCCTGAGCTATGGTTAAGATTTGGGGAACTAGTACCTTAAAGAACCTTCAGAAATGTCTTATTCTAGAATTTAGAAACAAAATTTATACTCTCAGGGTTGAGAGAATCCAGGAGCAATCACCACCCCTAGTGTCCACATGCTACTCTCCAAAGGCCCTTCCCCACTAGCCACAGAAATCAGAGCTCCCTGGGAAACAGACAGTTGAATCTCTGGAGCAGGGAGGGCCTGGCTGTGCATGCTTTAGGGAGGTGGGAGTAGGGGTGTAGAAACCAAAGAAGTGAGACCAAAATGGGCCAACAGCTGGAGAAAATGTGGGCATAAAAATAAATTCTACCTGATCACATAGTCTCAAATATGTACATATACAGAAATATTTCTGTGAGGTCACAGGGGTGCTAAAAAAACAAAACAAATAAGACTGGGGGGAAAAAAGAAGAAAAGAAAGAACTCTCTTCTCCATGTTGGGCGCAATGACTCACGCCTGTAATCTCAGCACTTTGGGAGGTCAAGGTGGGCAGATTGTTTGAACTCAGGAGATCGACACCAGCCTGGGCACCACGGCAAGACTCTGTCTCTACAAAAAAATATAAGCACTAGCTGGGCATGGTGGTGCACACCTGTAGTCCCAGCTACTCAGGAGGCTGAGGTGGCCCAGGAGGCTGAGGCTGTAGTAAGCTAAGACCATGCCACTGTACTCCAGCCTGGGGGACAGAACCAGACCCTGTCTTTAAAAAAAAAAAAAAAAAAAAAAAACAAAAGACAGCCTCTTCTGTCATCATTAGAGGTAGTTCCTGCACCGCCCCTCCTCTTCAAACTGGAATTCCCAGGGAGAGCAGCCGCCCCTGCCTTTTCCACTGAACCATATTTCAAGATAACCCAACAGCCCCAGCTGATGTGGAGCTCTTCTTTGAAGAAGTCCAGCAAACGAATGAAGAATTACAGAATTTGAAAACTTCACAAACTCTAATAAATGATTCAGACAATAATCCTCAATGAATATGAAAACCATTAATAGGTTGATGAGAAACTCATTATCACAGGACACCAGAAACTCAAGTGCACCAGCTGCTCCGTGGCTGAAGGGAGAAAGCAGATCTTCACAAGACAGTGGCCGACTCTCAGCATGCACCCCGCTGGCGTGAGACCCCCCCAGTGGAGGCAAGCAGGCCTCACAGGATGGTAGAATGTGGCCATCTATGCAGAACTCCCCACGAGGGACTCTGCTTCAAAAGGCACAGCCTGACTCAAACTAAGTCTTTGGATCTAAGTTCCAGTTCTCAGGAAACACAGGAACATGGCACCCAACACCACACAGAAGCAGCCAGGTCACCTGGAAAGTGAGAGCGCCCAGAGGAAACCCGGCCTGCACACTCCGCTGCCGTCCGAGAGGGTGCCCAGGAGAGACCCGGGCTGACCAGCTGTGATCTGTGGGACCCTGTGCCACAAACACTTTGAGGCCAACTAGAAAATTTGAATATGGAATAAGAAATAGGCAGTTTTAAGAAAGTATGTTTTATTCTATCAAAACTGAAAATTGCATTAGCTCATGTAAGAAATAATCCTCATGTTTTAGAGTCATAAATTCAAATATTTAGGGGTAAATGATAACATTTATAATTTACTTCCGAAAACTTCACAAGGAAAAGGATATCTATTATGTGATAAGTGTTTAGGGGCTCATTATCCTAGTCTACTTTTCTGTATGCTTGAAAGTTTTCATAATTCTTTTTATGTAAAATAATCTTTCAAATATGTTTTTACGTTAGCATTTCTATGTAAATTATTAGTGTTTTATATAATATATAAAACTATATTATTATGATAATAACCTTATATTAGTGACATAAGAAACAAGCGATGTATTATAAATTATGCTGCTATAAAGACACATGCACACGTATGTTTATTGCAGCACTATTCACAATAGCAAAGACTTGGAATCAACCCAAATGTCCATCAGTGACAGACTGGATTAAGAAAATGTGGCACATATACACTATGGAATACTATGCAGCCATCAAAAAGGATGAGTTTGTGTCCTTTGTAGGGACATGGACGCAGCTGGAAACCATCATTCTTAGCAAACTATCACAAGAACAGAAAACCAAACACCGCATGTTCTCACTCATAGGTGGGAACTGAACAATGAGATCACTTGGACTCAGGAAGGGGAACATCACACACAGGGACCTATCATGGGGAGGGGGGAGGGGGGAGGGATTGCATTGGGAGTTATACCTGATGTAAATGAGGAGTTGATGGGTGCAGCACACCAACATGGCACAAGTATACATATGTAACAAACCTGCACGTTATGCACATGTACCCTACAACTTAAAGTATAATAATAATAAATAAATAAATAAATAAATAAATAAATAAATAAATAAATAAAAGAAACAAGCGATGTATCAGAACGTGAGGATGTAATTAAGGTTCTGTGACTGCATCCACTGTCGGAAGAGCACTTCTCCGTGCCAAGGACAGACTCGAAGCTTCACACACCCTGGGTCGGGGTGGGCACCATCCATGCACCCCCACTCTCCATGCAACAAAGCTGGAAGTGATGCAAGAAGCTGGGGGCCAGGACCCTCCTCTGGGGGTCTCTAAACACCGTGTTTGTAACCACCATTCTGAGCCCACCGAAGGCTATCGTTGTAAATGTCCAAAATCAATGTCCAAGTAAGATAGGCAAACTTAGGCCAAGAATCTTACCTACACTTAGACATTTCTTAAGCATCGCTAAATGTGAGAGAAGCCATGTCATGAAAATGTAAGAACACAAACAAGTCAACTTTTCACAATCCACCATCAAACTTTTCCAACAAAATATTACCTAGCATTGCTTGGGTGATAGTGAGTGGCATGAAATTGCTTAAGCTGCTCCCACGTAAGCTCCGGGATGCAGAGTGGGTCACCCCCAGAGACCACTGAGTACGTGTGGTGGGGAAGAAGTCTGTTTTGAAGGTGCTGGGAGAATATCCTCTCATTGTCTGTCTTGAAATGTGAAGTAAATAAATAAGAATATATATATATAAAATAATACACACACACTACATTCCTTTCAATGTAGCCAATCGATCACATTCTGGTGCATATGCCTGTAATACTTTGCAAATAAAACTCTTCTAATGGTAAAAAAAAAAAAAAAGACACCCCTGTAGGCATTGTTTAACACTGTATTCAATCACTCATCACCCATGCACAGAACCCAAGGATTGAGAACAATGGACTTTTTGATGTGTGTTGCAACAAACTCATAGCCGAGGGCTGTAAATCGGAGGGATCACCAGGTCTGCCTACCAGCCACCAGGCAAGTGGGGAGAAGCTGTCACCCCAACTTGAGTTTCAAGAAGACTCCTTGGAAGAAAAGACCACCAAATTGAGAATGAAAAGGTAAGAAATGGTTCACCAGCTGAGGGAGGCTATGGAAATCAGAGAGCAGGCCACCTATGAGCCTTAGGGACACCAGCACAGGCAGGTTGTCAAAGTCACAAGGGGACATGAAGACACAGACCCAGGACAGCAGCTCTTAATCCAAAATGGTCTCAAGACTCCTTTACACCCTGAAAAATTAACCCATTTATGCCTGAGGTGGCAATTTTTTTTTGTAAAAATCAGACCTTGGCAATGACCTTGAGCTGTAGGATATAAATAACTCCCACAAGCTTAGGATTCCAATAATGGAACACTAGGCACAAATGGGTTTTAATGAGGACCCAAACAGCTTTTGATTATGTAGGCTTTTTTTGCCTGTGTAGGTACCTGTGTGTGTTTATATAATTTTTCTATATTCTAAATTAAAGTTGATTAAAAAATTAAAGTATTAAAAAATAATTATGCATTAAGGTAAGCCATCATTACATGTTAATATAAATATGTTTGAAAAATACTTCTCATAACAAAGTAAAACACTACTTAGAGTGATGCTGTGTTGCCTTTTTTGCAAATCTCTGTAGTGTCTGGCTCAGAGGTGAAGCTGGACTCCCTCATCTGCTCTGTATCCAGCTTGCTGTGTGTCACACACCTCGCCACGCAACCTCTAGAAAGTACACCATGTGCTTGGGCAAGAATGAGTGTAAAAGACAATGTGTTGATAGTGGTATGAAAACAGCTTTTCTCTCCCTGCAGATCATACACGGGGGTCGTCAGACATGGTCTGAGACCTGCTGGGAAGAACAGCAGCCTGGCGCTGCTACCCTCTGGCTTCTGTTCACAGCACTGACCCCAGCTAATCCAAGAACATGTCACCTATAATGCGAATATTGAAGAAAAATCAACCATCTTCCAGATGTGTCTATATCATGATACGGTACATGGGTAAGGTAAGCTGAACACAACATAAAAAAAGAAAACTTACAAACGCTCCCTTCGTCTCATTAAAGATGACTCCTTTAAAGATGAAGGGCATCTGGGGGTCGCTGGGGTTCTCATATTCCAGCCGCCATCTTTCCTGCCTGAGGACAAATAATTATAAGCTGACAGTGACTCAAATACTAAAGTCTGTATCAACTAGTTAATCACTCATGACATACCAGAAATCCAGCTCACGTAAACCTGGGGAAAAGGTCTCATCCAAATACACTGAGAGGAGATTCTGAAAGTCCTTGGGATTTTGTGTGGAAAATGGATACAGAGTATAATCACTAGCTGGGTACAAATGAAAAGTGAAATTGTAAAATTAAACAAATTTCTACTAAAATTATTGAATCTCAAGCCTCATTTCCCCTTTGTCCTAGGATAGTAAGTTGTAGCTATTCTTGAGATCGGGCAGTGGCTCCATGCTCTGGCCCCCGACCTCAGCAGCCGTCCCAGCTCATCACCCTGAGTGCCAGCTTTCCCATCTCATCTCAGGATCTGCACTGGACGGGCACCAGGTCTTTCTTCAGCGAACATCTAAACTCTCTCAAGTGTCTCCAGAGACTTTCACACGTCTACAAAGATGACCTCATTCTGTAGCAGCATGGATTTAACTTGCTCTTCGATGTCACTCCTTCACAGAGTGCACTGTTCATTGTCACCCTATCCACTAGTGTCAGTCTTACTAAAAGTCAAACATCAACGTTAGTGGTAACTCTGGAGGCCTGGCATTGTAGCGATATCCCAAGAGAAAATTGTTTTGAACCTTTCTGGGAAAAGTTCACGTACGTTTTATTCAAACACTAGTTTTTATAACCTCGCTACCATGTGGCTTTCCTGAAGGATGAAATTTCTGACGTCCTTCAAGTAGAGAGAGATAAAAATTTTTCTAGAACATTAATTGCCCACTCCTCTCATCCCTTCTCAGAAACTAACTGAATTCCAGTGGGTGTGCCTGGCAAACCCAAACACGGTTTTCCGTTCAGGATGCTGGTCTTACCTGTGAAGGCGTTCATGAAGGTGGAGAGGGACTGGTTCAACATTTTGAAGAAAGGGTCTCTGCACGGATACTTCCGAGACCCACAAAGGATGGTATGCTCAAGAATGTGAGGAACACCGGTACTGTCCATGGGAGTGGTCCGGAACTGCACGCTAGGGAAGGAGAATGGCTAGAATACAAAATGTTCATCTTTGTGCTGCGGACACAGTTCCCAGATGCATCATCACCTCAGGCTACTAGAAATCATCATTCTGACACCATAATCCTCCAACACGGGGTTTCCCAACTCTAATGTAAATCATTAATTCAGACTATAAAATTGTATTTTGATGAGATTGTAAGTCCGTGTAAGCTTTTCCTTATTTTTCAAGATGCTCTGTCAATAAAAATACTAGTGAGATGATATTTAAACCACATAACATACAGTCAGTGCTTTAAACCAAGCTTGTCTAACCCACAACCTGCAGTCCGCATGCTCAGGATGGCTTGGAATGCATCCCAACACAATCCCTACACTTTCTTAAAACATTTAGGTCCTCTATTTTTTTTTAAGCTCATCAACTGTCCTTAGTGTTAGTGTATTTTGTGTGTGGCCTGAGACAGTTGTTCTTCTAATGTGGCACAGGGAAGCCAAAAGATTGGACATCCCCGATTTAAATAAAACGTTCAAGACCATGTTCTTACAATGCACCACGTACCTGAACAGATTATTCGTGTCTTCTCTGGCCAGGTGTAAATACCTGGCTCCTCTGTCATCGTGGCTGAGCTTCATGACCGTCAGGAACAGCTCGGGAACAGATGTCACTTGAGTTAACCAGAAAAACACGAGTAGTTAAACGTAGACAAAATAGCCTGTGAAATGGTGATCTTCGACACACTGAGAAAACTGGCTTTTCTGCCTGAAATTAGGTGATACCGGGAAGCCAGTATTTCAGAGCTGGAGAGAACAGAACTGTCCTGTCCAAGTCCCTTATCCTACAAACAAGGAAAGTAAGACCTAAAGAAGGCAAATGCGAATGTGTGCGTATTTATGTATATTTTTGAGTGCTTATTACTGGCTAGGTATTTTTCATTTTTTTATTTTTAAATTTTTTATTCTGTTTTGGCTAGGCATTTTCTAATCATGTCACATAGAATCCTGTGAGGGAGGTATTCTCATCCTCATTTACAGATGAAAAAACTGAGGCTCAGGGTGATGAAACAAGCTGCCCGAATCAGAGCCAGGATTCACCCTGGTGTCTGCCCTTCCCACGGTACTGTGCTGCACCTAAATAACACAGCACCCTTTCCAACGCCTGCTGAGTGCCTCCTGCTTTTGTGTACTGCACCTCAGTAACACAGCACCCCTTCCAACATCGGCTGTGTGTCTCCTGTTTCTGTGCATATAATCTCCTGTAGTGCGAAGCACAGGCCTGCAGGAGGGGCAATGCTGGAGTGGGCTAGTCGGCGACAGTGGGGAGAGGGTCCGGGATCAGTCTTTGCTTCCCCTAGTTTGGGATGGATTCTCGATGGTAGCTGTAAGCACAAAGCTGGGGCTTCCAGAACAGCTGGAGGGGCTGGGAGGATAGAAATGCCCCCCAAAAAGATGAAAGGCTCCCCACTCCTGGGGCAGGGTGGAAGGTCTTCTCCTACCTTAGGCAAGCCTCCTGGTAAGTGTCCATACTCCTCGATATGAAAGAAACTGTCTTCTCTTCCAGTCATGCCAGCCGACCCAGCCTCTCCCTCAATCACATACCACGTCCCTGTGATCACCACATCACTTGCCACCCCCTCTGTCCACGTGCCATGAGTCACCTGGCCAAGCGCACACAGCAAGTCGCTGGCAGAGGTGAGACCTCGGGTCTCCTCAGCCCAATCTAGGGAGCCTGCCATCCAACAGTCATGCGTAAAGCGGCCCACTACGACCTGCATCATCTACCGCTGTTAAATTACTTGTTTCCAAGCTTACCGTACTTTGTATCAGATGATCAATGCATTTAAAATCAGCAGATACAGTGAGATGTCTGCTTTCTAATAATATATAGCTTTAATAATAATAGCGTTCATGGTAGCTATTTCTCAAACAAGAAACATGACTTATCGTAAGTTTCTATGGCTGGACACAGTGGCTCACACCTTTAATCCCAGCACTTTGGAAGGCCAAGGTGATATGGTTTGGCCTCGTCCCCACCCAAATCTCATCTTGAATTGTAGTTCCCATAATCCCCACATGTTGTGGGAGGGACCTGGTAGGAGGTAATTGAATCATGAGGGCGGTTCCCCCATGTTATTCTCGTGACAGTGAGTATGTTCTCACGAGATCTGATGGTTTTATAAGGGGCTTCCCCCTTCACTTGTCGTTCTCTTCCATACCACCCTGTGAAGAGGTGCCTTCCACCATGATTGTAAGTTTCCTGAGGCTTCCTCAGCCATGTAGAACTGTGAGTCAATTAAACCTCTTTACTTTTTAGCTCATTCATTATAAATTACCCAGTCTTGGGTATTTCTTCATAGCAGTGTGAGATTAGACTAATATACAAGACAAGAGGATTGCTTGAACTCAGGAGTTTGAGACCAGCCTAGACAACAAAGTTTCCACCTACACCTACACCTACACACACACACACACACACACACACAAAATGAGCCAGGCGTGGTGGCACCTTGTCCCAGTTGCTTGAGAGACTGAGGTGAGAGGATCGCTTGAGCCCAGGAGTTCGAGGCTGCAGTGAGCCAAGATCACACCACTGTACTCCAGCCTGGGCAACAGGGTGAGTCCCAGTCTCAAAAATAAGTACATTTGTATAAAATTTGAAAAATAAAGGAGAAGAATCTACCACTCTGGGTGAGGCCCTTATTAATAGTAGCCAGTACTATAAACTCAGGTGTCTGTCTGCCCGACCTTTGCAGGATTTCACAAATGCACTAAGTCTGTTGTCAGGACACCCATGCCTGGACCTTGCCTGGAACCCCCTAGTCACTTGCCTGGCTCCCTTTCTGGAGCCCTGCCCAGAGGCAGCTGCTTTCTCACACCACCCTGTCCAGCTCTTCCCTCTCCCCCCAGCAGCAGCAGCTCCCACTCCTCCTCCTGCCCTTGTCCTTGGCCCTCTGCATGGCATCCACCATGTGCCTCCAGTCACAGCCACGTCAGTCTTTCTAGACAGTAAGCTGTTTGTCTTTTACATTTGCTACAACATCAAGCATAGCACAGAGCCAACAGCTGGTCAAATATGTGAAGTGTTGTCATTTTTAGTTACTATGCTAAAAAAAAAAAAAAAAATGGAAAAGGTTTAAGCAAATAACAAAACAAAAAACAAATGAATCCATTTTAATATAAACCCAAGTAAGTATAGGTCTACAATTTCTTCTTTATAATTTTGAAACCCAAATGGCTCAGAAAACTGAAAGATTCTGCAGAAGTTTAGAGCAAACTATTTGATGGCAAAACCTGACTGAACAGATCAGGGCACTGAGTCTTCGTGCTCACACTCGGCGAATCATCAGGTTTGGCTGCAGAAACCCTAGTGTGTCTAGGGTTTCTAGAAGGGCGTGCTATGTTGGGCGGGGCTGTGCAAGTGATGGGAGGAGCTTAGTGAGGAGTGGCTCTTTGCAGGTGAGGAGTGGAGCCTAGTAGGGTGGGGATGCAGGTGAGCTGGGCCTTGGGGATGGGGCTTGCAGGAGATGGGGTGGAGACAGTGGGGCGGGGCTGCAGGCAAGCTGGGCCTTGGGGGCGGGGCTTGCATGGGAGAAGCGTGGCCTTGTGGGGGCAGGGCTGGCAGAAGAGGGTGGGGCTTGGTGATGGACAGGACTGTTCAGGTGAGGGTAGTGGCCTCGTCAGGGGCTGCGAGAAGCTGGGCTAGGTGAACCTTGGTAATCCTCTCTGGCCTTGGTCATGTGGCTCAGGCTGTGCCCAGCAGGGAGGCCGGCCCCATCGAGCTGCGGTCTCCACCCTGAGAGCGAGGGCTCCTCTCCCCCAGCACGGGTTAAAGCAGGGAGGCCAGGACCCATCGAGGGTGGGGGTCTCCGCCCTTCCACGCTGAGAGCGAAGGCTACCTCCTCCAGCGCGGGTTAAAGCACCATGTGTCCACCTGTGCAGTGGCTGGTCCCCATGTGACCTGGAGGGCAGAAACCCTGGGTCCTGCCGCTGGTCCAGGGCGTCTGCTTCCCCTTCCTGCAGTTCCTGGGAGGGTCTGTGTGTCCAGGGGGCTCTGATCCCTGCCTCAGGACCACGGGTGAGGGGTCAAGATCGCCCGCTGTGGAGCTGGCCCGGATCTTGGTTCTGTGGATCCTCGCTGTGTAGTTCTGGAGCAGTTCTGTCCTCAGGAGAGCGATCCTCGCAGCTGCTTCCTGGGGTCGTGAGAAGAATTAATAGGCCAACCCCCAGGTAGCTGCTCGTAGCCCTGTGCGGGGCCAGCCCTGTGTCTCCACCAGTTCCTTCCCTTCGTGCTCCACCACACTGTCACCTCGCCAGCCTTTATTTCCTTTTCCTTGGACCCAGGCAGCAAGTGCCCCGCTGGCCTTGGCAGCCCCTTCTCTAATCTGTCATCAAATCACTTCCTGACGGACAGCACTGACCAGCCATTGGTGTCACCAAAGCCCCACAAAATAGAATCCAATTTTCCTATTAAGCTGTGCAGAGCTGTCCCAGCCCCACTTCCCACAGGCTGGCCTCATTCACCATGGGATCCGTGGTTCTCACCTGGGGCTGGGGGTGCCCCTGGCATCCGGTGGAGAGTGTCAGGGATGTCCCTCCAGGCCCAGTACAGTCCCCCAGCCAGTGGCCAGCAGACAGCAGCACCCAGCCTGATGTCCCTGTGGCTTCTGGTTCCCTGAGGCCAGTTGTGCTTTGCTGCCTCTTCATCCTCTCAGACGGGTGCCCTCTCTCCACCTTCTCTGGTTAGCAGTGTTCCATCCACTAGAGCTCAAAGCACTGCCTCCCGGCAGCGCAGCCCCTTCTCTTGGCCTGCCGTCTGCGTGTGCCTCGCGGTCTGTGATATGTCCTCACTGGCCCATCAGAGCGAGGCTCCCAGGGACGGAGCTGTTCCTGTTTGCGTCTCTGTCCCACCTTCTCTGGACCTGGCACCGTGTCCTTTGCTGACAGAGGTCTTGGGTTGATTGTCAGCAAAACAGACAATCTATATGGATCTAAATGGCTGTAAACATGCTTGATTGGGGTATTTTAAAAATAATTGGATATGTAAACATTTGAGTGTGACACAGGTGGATTTTCGGGTGAATGGTCTTGTTCTTCAGGGAATAACCACAGGTCCATCCACAAGGACCATTTCTGGCTGATTTATGGAACACTGTTCTACCTGGTTAATTTTGAACGTTATCTCAGCCTGAGAGGTAGGTCAGCATGTAACGAAGATCACTGGTTTGAATCCTAACCTGCTCCTTCGGAGCTGCACCTTCCATGCCTCCGTTTCTTCCTTGGTTAGGTAGGAAAGGTATGAGCTACCTGAGAGTTGTGAGGCCTGCATTGAGTGACCACATTAAAGTGCCAAGAACTGCACCCAGAATGTTGGTATTTAAAGATCTTTAAACATTCTGATGCTGCATTTTAGTACCCAGGTAAAACAGCAAAGTTATGACAGATGCAGACACAGACCCTCGGTGAGGTGGGGGGCTGATGGCAGGAGGTGGATCACTGACCCTGGAATGAGGGCATGGTCTGTTTGAGGCTGAACGAAGTGCACATCATTGCATGTACCACAGAGGTCCCTCTGGTGAAGTCCTGGAAGGGTCCATGTGGCTGAGCCATGCAGTCTTTCCGTGATGTCCAGCAGGAGCAGAGCTTTCAGGTGCAGCCCTGCTCTTGTGTGCACAGCCCTCAACTGTCTCAAAAGTCTGAGGCTTAAAGCAGGCTTGGGGTTTCCTTACACCTCCCGGACATCTAATTTGCCTGGCAAACATGTTTTTCTTGGGTGTAAAGGTGAAGGAGTGGGTGACTCTGGTGAAAGTGTACTAATTACTGCACTTCTGGGTCAGTGGCGCTTGGTTGAAGACACTATCTGCCCTGGGTGGACATCTCTGGGGTGGTGAAAACCGGTGGCTGGATGTCGCGGGGTTGCCAAGAAGATGCCAGCTTTTTCCTCAGTAACAACACCCTACTTTGTTTAGGGAAGCAGCGCATCCAGCTAAAAAACTAATTCTCTTGCACGGCGGAGTGGCTGGTGACACAGGTCCAGATGCTGGGCTGCTGATGGGGGGTCCTGGAGAGGGAGGTGTCGGGAGGCTTTCCCGACCCACAGCAGCCCTGAGCCCTTGTCCGGCCTTCTTGCCCGGGGCATGATGCCTGGAGGGAAAGCAGCTTCAGGGGCCCAAGTGTCAGAAGACAGAGTCCTAGCATGTGGGGCAGGCCTGGGCCAGGCTCCTTGGATGATGTCACAGAGCTGCTGCCCATGCGGGGACCACCCACCTCTGAGCCCCATGCAGATTTTCGTCTGTAGCCAAGTGAAATCCTGGTACGGCGAGTGAGGCAGTCAGAGGCACCTTTTGTGGAAGGAGGACAAAGCTGGAGAGAAAGAGGTTTTCCTAAAAGGCACAAGGCACTGATACTTCGTTAGGGATAGGTCCTAGGAGTGTGGTTGCTGATGGGTGAAAAACTGTAGCCAGAGAATAAGTGGGAATGGCCCTTGTTGGTATTTAACTGATTCATTCACGAATGGTCGGAACAGTTGTAGTGAAAAGAATATTTTGGACACAGATGTTTTCATCCTGCTTGACAAGCAGCGTGACTGTAGGCTGTTCCATCCTTCCTGGGTGACAGTGAGAGGGTCTCAGGCCCTTCCGGCCCTGTGCTGGCATTTCCTCAGGGTGTGTGTCCCGTCCCGAATAGGCTGGAATGCCTCTGGGTGCAGCTGAGCCTCTTGAAAAGGTAAGAGTCATGTGACATGCTCTGGGTGAACAGGAAAATGAGGGAGGAGACGGAGAGGGGCCTGGAGGTGAGGAGGATGGTGAGCAACACTGGGGACAGGGGATGGAGGGTAACGCCGGGGACAGGGGATGGAGGGTAACACCACTTCTCCAGGTGCCTTTGGGGGATGCTGCCACCTCTGGCACCCCAGAGTGAAGTCAACAGGATTCTGTCCCCAGGAGTCCCAGAGACTGGCAGCAGGGATTGGCCCAGTATGAACCACCGTTCACTGGCTCCACACCCTGGGACAGGCTCCCTGGTGTTTCCACCGTGGTTTCCCATCTGGACAGTGGGATCCTGAGTGTCCCCATCACAGCTGCGCCCAGAGTCCTGGACTGCAGTGTGTCATTGGCACTCGTTAGCGTTTCTTTTGTCGTGGTCGTGGATGAAGTGGCTCTTTCTTTGTGTGTTCACAGCCCTCCTGCTCACTTTACCTTCTGGGAACACTTTTTAACATAACTTCCTATGTGGGGAGGACTTGAGTGATTAATCGAATGTTTCATCAGGTGTGGTTCTTCTGTTTCCCAGTTTTGACACAACATTTGGTGAAATTTCCAGGGACTCCTGTGGTCAACCTCACAGTTTCACTCTGTCACTTTCTAATGCAGTATTCTTTGGGAGTCTTTTAAATTAAGTGCCGTCATTTGAAAATAAGTTTTATAATATGCAGTTTCAGGTTAATTCTTTACCTTTGTGTGTCAGGCAGTGGCTCCTCACCTGTGAGTAGTCAGAAAGGTTCAGGCAGTTTTCCAGGGCGGTCTTTGCATTTACTGGAACTATTAAGAGCTGATTCTTGCTTAGGCCGTGATTGACACGCAGTGCACGTGAGGCCGTGCCTGGCTTAGCGACTTCTGCAGGCTTAGAGGTCTCTTTCTGTTCTTCCCCAAGCCTGCTCTGCTGTGCTGAGTGTTCACTGCGGGCGACGGTCACACTGTCTGGCAGGGGCCACCGAGGCCACAGGGCGGACTCCACATAGCGGAGCCTGCAGAATGGCAGAGCCCAGCCTCCTCGCCGCCCTTCGTGGGGAGCAGAAAGCACAAGCCTGTGATCAGAGCTGTGCTAGCCCAGAAAGCCTCTCAACAGGTTTAATTTAGGAATCGGCTCCTACCAACTGCCCACGTTTAGGATGTGTTTGAGTTTTTGTGATTTTTCCTGCACTGAAGCTACTGGACTGGCTCTTGAGTCACTGTCATGGGACTTCACATTGCCCCGACGGGAAGCCGCGGGGGAGGAGGGCCGCACAGAGGCTTGCGGCGGTGATAATGAAGGGCTTGTTTCCTCTTGGGACAGCGAGTTCAAGCTCTTTGTAATTGTCAGCGTAAACAGTGACCCGCTGAGGACACGGCTGTAATTCAGGGTGGCATAGTTGATTGTCATCGTTGATATCAGGTACCTGCCTCTAAAATGACAGTACCCATAGTGCAGCTCCAGGAGGGCAGCTCCTGCCAAACACACGTGGTCCTGGGCCCCTGCAGCCAAGGTCGTGCTGCCAGCCAGGCCTGCATCTGTGGGTGCACTGGGATCTTCATGGCACTGAGCGACTCCCTCGTTTGCTTGTGGGGCCCAGCCCTCTGTCCCTCCCGGTCCCCAGTGCGGCTCCTCCCTGTGTTCTCCCAGCCCCGTGCACACCTCCGTCTTCACAGCTTCCGTAGTTTTCTCGTGGACGCCCCAGGTGGGCGCCTGGGCAGGAATCGTGTGTTAGTCGAGTTCTCTCCAGCCATCCCTGGCTCGTGGTTCAGCAGGTCCCTTCACATGAGTCAGCCAGCTGTGTGGCTGCACGTTCAGGATGCTTGTCAGGGGCCTTCCTCAGGTCAGAGCAAGACCAAGGCTCACCTCTGTGGGACTTTGGAGCCCACCCTGGAGAGACTCCAGTCACGTCCAGAGGGGCTGCCTGGGTCCCCGCGGGCTGGTGGGAGTGACTTCTGAACCACTCGAGGCCCCACTTTCTGTTCCTACACCCCACAAAGCCATTTAAAGCACCATGTTCTGGTACCGTGTGCCTCTCGAGTGTGGCACACAAGCCTGGACGTGGATCTGAGCGGGCGCTGCCTTCCTCAGGCTGTGCTTGTGTTTTGGGGCCCCTGGAGCACTCGTGGCTGTGATTCCCGCCGCTGTCTGAGCTTCCCTAGACGGTCTCACCCGCAGCCTGAGGGCCACATCGGCAGCCACCGAGGAGCGAGGAGACTGCAGGTCCGGTGTTGGTCCCACTCAGTCCTTCTCGACTTTGGTGACAGAGGAGACAGCAAAACTTCAGCTGGGAACCCCAGGCCTTCTCTGCTTGGGGCCCTGGGACTGAGATAGCACAGATCCTGCCATCCACGTGCTGGGGGCCCCTCTGTGCAGCTCCCTCCTCTGGTCAGGGGCCACGCTCTTGAGCTGGGCAGCTCGGGGTCCTTGCACTCAGGGGCTCAGGGCGGGTCCTGGATGCAGAGAGGAGAAGGGCGGCGGTTTGAGCCCAACTGTGTTGGCTTCATTTTCTGCCTCTTGTCCCTAAATACATTTGCAAAGTTTTCCAGATGAAAACTCAGAAGGGATTTTTAATGACTGGAATCTGTGAATTCCATGGAAGCCAAGTCTGTCCACCTCTTTCACCCACCTCACTTCTTCCCATTGGGGCTGATTTTGGCAGCGTTCATAGGGACATGGATGCAAGGGGTGGTGGCCAGCCCTCAGCCCTGCGTCCCTCCCCTCCTCCCCTCAGCGCCACAGCATTTCAGTGTCATCCCCTTCCCTGCACGCGTCCTCATGAAAACCAAGTGCAGTTGGAGGGAGACACCTGCGCCCGCTCCCGTGACCTTCCCGGCCAGCCCGGCTGCAGCGGCCCCTCGGCAGTCATCTGTCTGGTGCTGCCTCCGTGCCCCTCCTGTCACCTGACGCTCGTGCTCCTGAATCTTCACGCGTGTGCTCCGTGCAGCCACCTCACGGGCTTCCTGGGAACGGAGACTGTGTCTCACACTGGTCAGAATGCTGTTCTCTGTCCTGTCCACTGAATAGTCCAACACAGAATCATTCCTCTGTGATTATTTATGCTTTGTTATGTAGAGCTGGAATAAAGAAAAAGTGAATTTAGACATTACAGCCATCAAGTTGAAGCTAGGTAATTGCATTAGGGAATTAAATGAGAGCATTTGAGCTTCTCGAGTTCTAATTCCACATCTTCGTATCCCCATCACCCCATACCCAGTGTCTAACACAGCTCTTGGTCTAGGATTTTCTTGGTTAATGCTCATTGAATTGAACTGGACTGAGCTTAACATTCCCACCCAGAGTCAGAAGCCAGTCCCTGAGCAAATTGCATTTAGAACGTGAGTTTGACCTTACTGTGGTAAGGGGTATCCTACACGCCATAATTCCTAGTCAATATTGGGTAGTTAGTCAAATAGACACAAGTATAGAGAGGCATTGGCCCAACTGGTGAAAGGGCAAGGTACAGTGCTTTAGGTCCAGGTCCCCAATATCAACTATGAAAATAAAACGTTGTCAACTCCAATTACAGCCCTGTCCTCAGCTGGTCACTGTTTATGCTAACAAATATAAACAGCACGAACTTGCTGTCCTGAGAGGCAACACACCCTCCATTCTCTCTGCAGTGCAGCTGCCTTGGTGGATGGAACATGCCCCTCCTCCCTCCCTCCCCCCTCCTCTCTCCCTCCCTCCCCCCTCCCTCCCCCTCCTCTCTCCCCACTCCTCTCTCCCCCCTCCTCTCTCCCTCTCCCCCTCCTTCTTCCTGTCTTCTCTCACCTTTCTCCCCCCACCTTCTCTCCTGGGCGAGGGGCAGAAGAGAAGGGACCTCCGGAATCTTCTGCTTCATCCAAGCAGCTTGGGGGCAGCATCAACAGCTGCAATTTGGCTGCCCCAGCAGGTGCCTCAGGGCAGCCTTTCTAATGGGAATCCTGGAATCTTGTCTTTCCTTAATGTGTTCTAAAGGCTGGAGGACATGAAGTGAAACAATGCTCCATGCTCAGTCCTGTGATTTTGTGTATTTATTGGACTTACTTTGAAATTAAACTAAACGATACCCAAGATAGAGCATTAAAAAAAAGAAAAAAGGGCCGGGCGCGGTAGCTCAATCCTGTAATCCCAGCACTTTGGGAGGCTGAGACAGGCAGATCACGAGGTCAGGAGATCGAGATCATCCTGGCTAACACGGTGAAACCCCGTCTCTACTAAAAAATACAAAAAAAAATTAGCCGGACAAGGTGGTGGGCGCCTGTAGTCCCAGCTACTCGGGAGGCTGAGGCAGGAGAATGGCGTAAACCCGGGAGGTGGAGCTTGCAGTGAGCTGAGATCCGACCACTGCACTCCAGCCCAGGCGACAGAGTGAGACTCCGTCTAAAAAAAAAAGAAAAAAAGAAAAAAAAGAAAAAAACAGGCTGTGGTGTTTGAAAAACAAACAAAACCGTTTGGTTTGTTGGTTTGTTCTTAGACCTTCACAGGCTACTAGGTCACACGTTTCAGTGTCTCAGCGAGTGACTTTCTCTCTGGAAGCCATGTCAGCCTCTTGTTTGATGATGTCAGCCACAGCAGAAAGAAGCACTCCGTAGGCCCCGTGCTCAGCACCTTGGCATGAGCTCCTGCCATCTTCTGTTCATGCTCATCACAGCTCTGTGCAGTGGGCGTCCTCCTGATCCATGTGGGAGGATGGAGGATGGAGGCGGAAGGGTGAGTGACGGCAGGAGCACATGAGGGGTCTTTCCTGAGATAGGGAGGGGAACCGGCCCAGGACCTCAGTGCCCATCGCGTCCTTCCTCCTCCTCCTCTGCCTCTGTGACTGTTTGACTCAGACTGCAGCGACAGACATGAGTATGTGCAGAGCGTGTGTGCTCCCCTGGGGGTGTGTGCTCATATTGGCAGGGAGGGATGTGAGCGTGTACAGAGCGTGTGTGCACACCTTGGGGGTGTATGCTGGCATTGGCAGGGACAGATGTGAGCACGTACAGAATGTGTACACACCTTGGGGATGTGTGCTGGCATTGGCAGGGACAGATGTGAGTGTGCACAGAATGTGTGCTGGCATTGGCAGGGACGGATGTGTACAGAGCATGTGTGCACACCTCGGGGGTGTGTGCTGTTGTTGGCATGGACAGACATGAGTGTGTACAGAGCGTATGTGTACCCCTGGGGGTGTGTGCTGGTGCTGGCTGGGACAGATGTGTACAGAGCGTGTGTGTACACCTCGGGGTTGTGTGTTGGTATTGGCACGGACAGACGTGAGCGTGTACAGAGCGTGTGTGCACACCTGAGGGTATGTGCTTATGTTGTTTTGTAAGTGGCAAATACGTGGCCCTTGCGTCGGGAGGCCCTGCGCCCATGCTGAGTCCATCAGTGGCCCTCAGGTTGGGGTCTCCATCTCCCCAGACAGCACTCGAGTGTCTTGAGGTTTCAGATTCTTCCTCTCCAGGTACTTGGGCCTCCTCAGGACCAAACACCCAGAACGAGCCAACTGCAAACTACGAGAACGTTCAAATCCATCTTCAGTAGGAAAAGCAAAAGCAATTGGAATAATTTTCCAACATGACCTCGTGGTTAAGCCGTTAGATACTCCAGCCAGCA
The DNA here is from genome assembly GCF_049350105.2 of Macaca mulatta. Classification (NCBI taxonomy): domain Eukaryota; kingdom Metazoa; phylum Chordata; class Mammalia; order Primates; family Cercopithecidae; genus Macaca; species Macaca mulatta. Next base: position 104,768,785 of record NC_133411.1, on the reverse strand, counting down.
GATTGAGTCACTTTAAAATTCACGCCGATTAAAATGGTTTTGAGGGTTGCAGAGCTTTACCACTAAACCTTGAAATAATTGAAGCATTCTGCTCCACTTGCTTACTAACTAGGGTTGGAGATAACTTTCAGTCCAAAGTAGCAACCTTCTAAATCCAGCTTAGATGTGAGGCTCCCACTGACACAGGAAGAGACAGTGGCCCTTGTTCACTCTCCTGTGTTCACATACTTTGTCATTTTTTTTGTATCCTGATCATCACTTCTGCTTTTCCAATTGAAACTAAAGGAATTTTAGTTCTGTTTTGGAGAAGCTGTGGTTAGTGGTTTCTTTTCATGGTTTGCTTAATCTCTTAAGTCTGGTGCTTACGTTTACCCAAATGCACTTTTCTTTAGTACGACGGTGTTGTTGCCCAGGGCTTCTCCCTCCATATCTGCTCCCCAGGAGGCCCCCTAGGAATGGACACTGGAGATCCAGCCCCTCCTTCTTTGAGTCCATTGTAGGTTTGGCTCAGAGAAGAAAACAGACCTCTGGGTTAGGTGCCCCTGACTGCTTGCTTGTGAAATGTTTAACAATAAGGTGCCTTCCAAACTAATTTTACACACTGATAGTTGTAGCTTGAAGTATCACTGCAGTCATAAGAACAAGAAACACTCCCATAAAGTAGATAGGCAGAAAAAAGCCATAAAAATTTAATAAAGTACAAATAAAATGGTGTTGTAAGAATATACAGTGGGAAATGCTCTCAGTCCAGCCAGATCGGCTGTGGCTTCCTCCTGTAAATACACTCAGCCACGTATGGCCCTGATCTCAATCACTACTGTGAATTGTGATCCAGAATGTTCTTGGGGGGCCGATGCCTGGACTTTGCCAGCAGCAGAGTCTGGTTGGGCATCGCGGTGGTGATGAGCTTAGCGCGGCCAGCTGGGCTGAGGGGTGGCCACTCGTGCACTCGCCACGTGCAGTCGTTATTCTGGTGATGGAGTTGCACGCGACGCGGCTTGTCCACCTGGGCTACTTAAAGTACCGGGAATCCAACTGTGGGGGGGTGCCTCCCGACATGGGAGCTGTCTTTCTTATCCAGGGCCCTCTAGCACTGCAGACCCCAGCCGCCGGTCCCTGAGCCCACGGGGAGGCACCGGAGGGCTCTGCTGGGCCATGGAGGTCCCCGAGCAGGTGGTCACTCATTGCTTATGGGTGGTCCATGGCCTGTGAGTTTATTCCCGGGGTCTGTGTGGACAAGGTTAACCAGTTCACAGCTGGGGACTTACACAGGTGACACTAGTTAAAGTGGAATCTATATTAGCTCGCACGGGAGTAGGTGAGGAGCTGGGAGGGTGGGGAGGCTTGGCCCGGCCCTAGCACTGAAGCCCGGGCTCCTGACATTTCTGCGTCTTCCTGTTGAGGGGCTGCCAGGGCCCCTGTGGGTCCTGAAGACAGTGGGTGCCCTATGGACCAGGGGATGCGGAAGCCTCTAGAGGCTGCGGGAGGCAAGGAGAGGGTCGCGTCCCCAGAGCCAGCTCTGCCGGCAGCTCGACGTTAGCTGGTGGGACCTGTTTTTGGACTCCAGCTTCCAGAAATGTGAGAAAATAAGTCAGTGTTTAGGGCGCTAAATTTGGGGTGATTTAGTGGAGAAATAGAAAACTAGCCCAGGAAGGTGCACGCATTGAAATGTGCTCTGTCCAGGTGTTCACAGTGGCGTGACGGGGATGGCATCAGGGTTCTGGGAACTGCAGTTTTACTGAAGGAAGGGGGCTCACCACCCCTTTCCTCATGTGACTGAAGGTACGTATGCCTGCCACACTGCCCAGGACACGGGGACTAGAATTTTGACTTTATTATGGGAACCAAGCCACAGTCAGAACAAAGTGAGGACTGAAATGAGCTTCCTGCAGCCTGAACTGGGAAGAGGAATCGCAAGTAGTTTGTGTTTTTCTGCACAGACCTGTCCTTTCAGATTTTGTTGAGTTCTGGAAAAAGGGAGAAGCACACCTCGGCCAGGGACGGTGTTTCTGGAGGTGGGGCGGCTTCAGCCTGAACGTGGCCGTGTGGCTGGGAGGCTCGGAAACTGCCCTCCAAGGGCACCCATCTGTTCCTTTCTGCACTAATACTTCCTTTACAGAAATTCCAGAAATTCCAGAGCAGTGCGGGAAGCCTCTGGTCTGGATGGGTTTGTGGGGACCGAGGTCACGGGGTGTTGTCCCCAGTACTTATCCTGATGTTGCAGAGGCTCTGTTCCCAAATAATTATTCCACAGTTTCAGAGCCTATATCTGAGTGATAGTCTTAACTTTGTTGCATAAAAGCAAACAAAGTATGTCTTGAGCGTCTAAAAATCCATTTAGTAGTCATGACTGTAACCTCATACATGGGGGCTTTGGGATGGAGTGAAAAATCACCGTCACCTGGCGTGGACGCTGCGTGGTATTTCTAGCGTGGTGGCCTGCTCGTGCCTTGAGCTCCATCTGCAGCGTGAGCAAGAGCTGTGCATTTGAGAAATGTGGGCAGGTCAGCTTGCTCCTCCAGGGGGGCTGTGAGGATGTGGGTGAGGGGCCTGGGATGAGGCCACGTCAATGGGAAGGAACTTGGTTGTGTCAGCAGATATGTCTGCCTCTACAGGCCCGCAAGCCAGCCAGAACCCAGTTTTCCTTTGGTCATCTAATGCCAGAAAAAAACCCTGTTTCTTAGAGATTCTCATAATTTATATTAATGAACCATTTGACCCTACATAAAATGTTATAAATGCATAAGGCTTTACAACTTGGCAGATGTGTAACTCACATGTTAGGATTGAATCAAACTGTTGAAGATACTTGTTTCACTTGAAGGTTTTTAGCATTTTATGTGCAAACCAAATGCCAATAGCATTTTGAAAGAGTATTTTGGAATTTTAAACACAGAGTGGGACAGTGCTGGGTCTCTGGGATGCTGGTGGGGTGTATGTGACCACAAGCTCTTGGAGCTTGCAAGCAAGCAGGATTCCTAAATTGTCACACCTGCAGTGCTGGAAGTCAAAGTGGATTTCTGTAAACGAGGTATTAGTGCAATAAGGAACAGATGAGTGCCCTTGGAGGGCAGTTTCTGAGCCTCCCAGAGACCCCAGGAAGAAGCGGGGTAGGGGGGAAGTTACCCCCTAGATGGTGGAGCCAGGTTTGCTGGTGGCCCTGGGTGGCAGGTCATTACGTGCAATAAGGAACAGGTGAGCGCCCTTGAGGGCGGTTTCTCGGCCCCCTTTGCAACCGCAAGTGGAAGACGCCCCAAAGTGGGGGGTGTTGGGGGTCGGATTTCCAGTGGGGCCGGGTTTGCTGGTGGCCGCTGCGTGGCAGGTCACTGCGTGGAGCGATGGGAGGTGAGTGGAGTGGGAATAGTGGACGTACCCTCCACAGCTACTGCTGGGAGTTGGCTCTGGTAGCAGAGGGGGCATAGAGGGATTCCCATCAGGGGCAACACGGCTGGGGTCCCATGTGCGCTGGACGCCGAGGTGTGGCCATATGTGATCTCAGTCTCCACAGCCACTCTGGGAAGTGGGTTCAGTTACCTTCCCATCTCACATTTGAGAAATCTCAGGGGCTGACATCGCAGCTGGGTGGGGTGGAAGTAATGTCTCAGGCAGGACGTTGGCCCCAGAGCCCAGCTCTTACCCGCCCTGCTGTTTTCAGTCCACCAAGCTTGTAGAGAGGCGGGTGTGGTGGTGGGGGGCAGAGGTCGTGCGTTTCAGGGGGCTGCTGAGAAACCAACACAGTAGAAGGGGGGCAGGAAATAAACCAGGCAGGAGACACAGGCAGTGCTTGGGAGATCTGCGCAGGGTCTGGGTATAGGGGGCACCTCTGGGCCTGTGAACCCCATTCTGTGCTCCCGGCTTGCCCAACCTTGGCCCTCAGCCACATGTCCGCTTTAGATGAAATCTCAGTCCCTTGCGTGGTGCGGGCATCTTTTCTCCCTGGCTTTGCCTCTCCTTAAATCAGTCTCAGTGTGGGTGGTGGGGTGGGTGGTGGTCCACGGAATTTGCCCTCCACCTCCCCATCCTTGTCCTGTCTGGCCTGTTACCTGAATATGTGTCTCTTCAGAGCCTGCAAATGAGTGGGGGCCACGGCAGCCTCTCGCTGGCCGGCCTCAAACTTTTATTCATCAGAATCATGTTAAATGCTGATTCCTAGGCACCCCATTAGACTCTCTATGCCTGCCTGGCATGGGTACTTTGAGGAAGGTACAGAGGGTTGCTGGGCTGTTCCAGGAGGGAATTTGCATTTGTGGAATGTCTACTGTGTTCCTTCCAGCACTCTACTTTCCACACACACGTGGCATTAAACCTGGAATACCTCTGGGTGCTGTGCTGGTGAGGAAGCCCCACCTGGATGAGGGGCTGCTGGGGCTTGGACTTGATTACTGGGCTGGGGGCTGCTGATGGGATGCCCTGGGAAGTCCTGCTGTGCACTCGGGGGGGTGCAGAAACAGGCTCAGGAAATACAGACCATGGATCTCAAAAATCCTACTGGAAAATCTTTTATGAGCAAATTTGCATCTGACTGAAGATAATCATTGCTTGAGTAATTGGTTTGTTTATAAAACCGGTCCTATGAACTAATAGATTAGTTTTTATTCATGCCTTGTCTATAACGTAAATAGCTGTTACGGCAACCTAAATTAACTTTAAATTTTGTATCAGATTGCATTCCAGATTACAAACAGCTGCTTGATAATCTAATTGATAAAATGGAGGAATTTGGTACTTGGAACCCAGAGTGAAGAGAACAGAATTGCTTTGGTTTCTCAAAAGCGTGTGACGGGTGACCTGGGGTGAAGAGAAGTGGCTGGAGTCATTACACTCGAGGAGATGATCTGGCCCAGCTTTTCTCAGCTGTCTTCTGGATAAAACAAAAGAGCGATAAACGTGGAACAATTCAGTACTTAGTTTGTCTATGCCCTGAGCTTCTCATACAATCATTAATGTGACCGGGCTGTATCTGAAGCCTCCATACAGGCACAAAGAAATTAGGCTAGATTAAGGCAGCCGGCATCCTCTGGTGCCTGGGCCACGTGTCATCTCCTAAAGCCCTTTTGGGTGAAATGACAGTTGCAATGTCTGTTGTTTGGAGGAGTGTAATCTCACGTATGAGATGTAGATTTAAAACACCAAAGCCAGGAAGCTTGGTGGGAGTGGCTGTCTTCCAAGTGGTTTTCTGTGCTGCCATGGATGAGGTGTGGATGTGTCATCCGTTGGTGAGATCCACTGGTGAAGGGGCTAAGCAAACCCTTCGCGGGGGGCGGGGTTGTGAAACTACATCTCTTCTGGCATCCCAAGTAAATACATTTTGTAAAACTTGTGAATTTGACCCTGACCCTAACCCTGAGTGTTGAGTCTGCTGCAGTGTCTGGAGCCCTCTTCGACATTGAGGGTGACTGACTGTAAATGACCAATTCCTCAGTGGTGAAAGTTCAAATTTAGCTTCCCTGAGGAAGCCAGACCTCAGTCACACGTATCTCCATTGTAAACACTGTGGCTTCTACATGGGTGGCTGCAAGTTTCCAGGTCCTCTTTGGAGAAGCAGCCATGCGGTGCTTGGTGATTTGATAACATCAGCCACCTTCTGTCTTCTGTCTAATCATGGTACAAATGATTCTCCTACAAGGAAACGGATCTGGTTTCTTCCCCGATCATTGGAAGAAGCAGCCCACCTAGGGACTGCACCGTCCTCTGCATTTTCACAGCAAAGCCTGTGTCTGTGAGGAGTGTCATGTGTGTTATGGGAATCATGAGAATTGCCTTAATTCTTCCACTTTTTGAGGGCTCATGCAGCTCTGCCTGTTTTACCTGGGATGAGCAGCGGGTGGTCTCTGGCTGCTGTGGGACTAGGGCTTGGGGTGCATCATCACATCCTGTGGCCTGTCCAGGTGGACATCATTGTCTTTTGCCTGTTGGCTGAGGCAGCTGTGATGCCATGGGGGTCATACTTGTGTCGGGGCCAACCCAGTTCTTCCCGTGTACACCTCTCCTGCTGGAGTGCCTTTCCTTATGATGACGTGTTGAATTAGCGTGGAGAATGCAGAGAGGCTCTGGGCCTCTCCTTCCCATTCTTACTCCCTAGAGCTGTGATGCCCGACAAGGGAGCCCATAGCCAGAGGCTCCTTTAAATTTAATTAGAATAAATGTTTGATTACATAGCTAAACACATTTGAAAAGAACTTCACAGATTAAATTCCAGATTCAGCCCTTCAGGCCCAGTGGCCACATTTTGGGGCTCAGCAGCTGTAGGTGGCTGTTGTCTTTCTGTGTTGGCTGAGCAGATTGGGACGTTTCCGGTTCAGCAGGCAGTTCTCTTGCATGGTTCTGCCTGTGGTGAGGACACCTTGGCTGGAGAGCCTCGTGGCGATGCCATAGGCCTCTGGCTGCAGCCAGGCTGCACGGTTCCTGTGCCCCGCGTCCTGTGCAGGGCCAGATGGATCCCACCACAGAGTGAGCACTGCTAGACTTGGGTACTGTGTGTAGACAGCAGAGGGGCATGTCTGTGCCTTGCTGACTGGCCTCCTTGGCCAGGCTCCCGTCTCCAAGTCTTCAGGGGAAATGCATCCACCATCCACACCGTGCACCAGAAGAAAACTGCAGGCTTCTCTGTGGGTGGTGAATTGAGATCATGCAGAGTGACTAGGCTTGGGCTCCTGGCCAGCGTGGAACCTGATGATAGCTTTAGGTGGAACCCGACATGCCTCCATGTGTACATGGCGAAGAGAATGCAGTGTTGGCAACTTGAATCCAAATGTGCTCCCGTTTTGAGGTGGAAGGTTCTGGGAGTATTGGCCGTTGCTGATTGTCCTGCTGTGGAGGACTTTGAATGCAGGCACTGGTTTAGGGTAACCCTGGTTTCCTGGTCCTGTATGTGGGCATCCCTGAGTGTGCTGGGCTGGAGGAAGGCAGGGCAGATGGGAGGGTGACAAGAAGTCAGGTGTTTCCAGCTGTGGGGAGTGATGCCATCAGATGGCCAAGATCAGGAGGGTGGTGGCCAGGGGACCAAAGCGGGGGTGGGTGGAAATGCCATGTTTCCCGGGGCATGGGGAGGACCTGTTGAGCTCTATTCCTGGGCAACAGTTCTTCCATTCTCAGGAATCTGTGCCATTGTAATTGAGTAGCAAATTCTGTAATTGCTCTAATTACTTTCTGTTAAGTCCCCATCCCAATTACCATGAATTAGCAACAGTGACAACAGTTTCCCTGATCAATCTTTGCGAAGAAAAAACAGTGGAACTAGTTTTAGTTACCTTGAGTTCCCTCCAAATCAGATTCCTTAGTGGCTTGTGTCCCCAGAGCTGCTGCAGTTCCTCCTGGGCCTAGCAGACACATTCCAGACATTCACATCTCAGCTCAGATGTAGGCGTGCACATTATTTACAGAAAATCGCACTGTGCTGTGATCGGCTTGAGCTGACGTTCTCTAGGTGGGAGGCAGAGGCCAAGGACCTGTGAGGGACTGTCCGAGTGTCCTCTCATTGACTTGGAGCAGGTGCACATCTGTTCTTCAAAAGTTCTAATGGGATGAAATTAGAAATATGAATTTTTAAAATTCATGTGTTATGAACACTGTTCCGTGATTTCCTCTGAAATGAGAGACTATTTGTGGACAAGGCAGTTGGCCTGCAGCTCTCCTTAGAACTGTCCTAGACCTCGATGCCATCCTATGGTCTCTTCCTGGGTGTGGGGTGCACTGCTTGAAGCAAAACCAAAGGAAAGAATGTGGTCAGTGTGCATCACTACTGCAGCCAGCTCAACGCACCCACCCACTGGGAGGGGGGCCGGATCACTTAACATTTTAAATGCATTTAACACTAAACCAGCAAATCAGCCAGTACTTTCTGTAACTGAACTGCCTGGCTCATGGGAACCTGACACTTGACTTTTCAGAAGAGAATACTTGCTTCTGTGGAGTGTCAATATTTGTCTCATTTCTTGAGACTTTGTTCAAAGTGATGAACATGTGTAAATTAGGCCACAGAGCTCTCTAGGCACAGTCAGGGGAGTAAAAGGCTGTGAAAGATGCGGCCTGATGTGAGCTGTGGCCAGGCACTTTGGAACCTGGGATCCCATCTCCAGCCTTTCAAAGGACATAGAGGAATATAAAATGCAGATGGGAGAGTTCATATTTTAGGCTTCTCTGTTCTTTTGAAATCAAAGTGCAAAGAAAAAGTTTTGCCTTGAGGTCTTATCCCTTACTTGTTTTTCTCCTGAGGTTTTAAAATTTTCTTAACTGCTTTTTTCTCCCCCGATCCTTGGGGAACTTCTATCTTCTTATCTTCTTAAAAGATATAGTTAAATTGAACACTGAAATTTAAAAACATGCTTTCATATTATTTTTCTTTTAACGTATGTATCTGACATTGGTGAAGAACTAAGTGGGCGTGTTGCTTTACTTTTAGTTTAGTTTATTTATTTTTTTGAGACGGAGTCTCGCTCTGTAGCCCAGGCTGGAATGTAGTGGCACGATCTTGGCTCAGTGCAGCCTCACCTCCTGGTTCACGCCATTCTCCTGCCTCAGCCTCCTGAGTAGCTGGGATTATAAGTGTCTGCCACCATGGCTTGTTCATTTTTGTATTAGTAGAGACAGGGTTTCAACATGTTGGCCAGGCTGGTCTTGAACTCCTCACCTCAGGTGATTTGCTCACCTTGACCTCCCAATGTGCTGGGATTACAGGCATGAGCCACCACACTCAGCCTGAGATATTCTTGATTGTAACTGTAATAGATCCCTTTAATAAAAACAGAACAACAACAACAACAAAAAGCTGTCTGAAAAGTCCCAAAATTAAAGAGCTCACTTGGAAAGGGATTTGGACACCAGTTGAATGGCCCAGCACAAACCATAGTTACATGGGCCACTCGGTCTGTTAGATTCTTAGGGTATTTGAAGTGGTGGGGATATTTGCATTTCTGCCTCTGGATATCGTGTTAGTATGAATTCGGCTAGTGTTTGAGGGCCAGGCTCAGATCCGGGAAAACAAGAGCCCCTGACCTCACGGCACTTCTCTTCTATGTGTGTGTGTGTGAGGAAAATAGAAAACACAAGAATATTTTTTTTCAATGAGCTGGGAAGATGGAAAAACAAGCTTAAGATGTTTACTTGTTCAGAAGAAAGGAAGTGCAGGGAACACTCAGCTTTGCTGCTGCTGAAGGAGGCCCCTGGCGGAGGCTGTTTCAGAGGTTGGGTTTCTCTGAGAAAGGTAAGAGGCAAATAGGATGCCCTATCTGGTTTGCCAGAGATGGGGAAAGTTAGTATCCCCAAAACAGCCTCAGCATTCTTTGAAAGGCTTCAGAAAACCAGCTAGGGTGTGGGACCCTTGTTGGCCGCTGGGTAGAAGGAAAACATTGCTGGTCCTGAGGACTGTATTGTTCTTCCACTGCTATAAAGAACTACCTGAGGCTGGGTAATAAAGGAAAAAAGGCTTAATCGGCATACAGTTCTGTGGGCTGTACAGGCTTCTACATCTGGGGAAACTTACAATCATGGTGGAAGGTGAAGGGGAGGCAGGCATGTCTTCACATGGCTGGAAGAGGAGAGAGAGTGAAGGGGAAGGTGCCGTGTACCTCCAAACAACCAGATCTCAGGAGAACTATCATGAGGACAACACTTGGGGGATTGTGCTAAACCATTAGAAACCACCCCCATGAGTCAATCACCTCCCACCAGGGCCCACCTCCAACACAGGGTTAGAGTTCAGCATGAGATTTGGGTGGGGACACACAGCCACACCACGTCAGGCTTCCCATTCTTCTCTTGCACGTGCTTCCCAAATGGTTCTGTCATTGGTTTTTGTTTTTGTTGATACATAATATATGTACATATTTTCTGAGTGCATGTGATATCTTGATTCATCCCTATATTAATCAATCTGGGTACTTGGGATATCTTTCACTTGAAATATTTTCTTTTCCTTGTGCTGGTAATGTTCAAGTTATGTTCTCCTAGCTGTTTTGATAATACACAGTAGATAACCCACTGCCATCCCCTTGCTGATTTACCAATAGTAGGTCTTGTGCTCCCATTAGGCTGTGTGTTTGTGCCCATTAGCAGCCTCTGCTTATGAGTGGGCTCTGCTGGGCCCTGTTGACCACCTACTCTTAGCCTCCATGAGATCTCTCAGCTCCTGCTTATGAGGAAGAACATGCACCGTTTCTTTGCTTGGCTCGTTTGCTTAATGTAAGGTCCTCCAGCTCCATCCATGCTGTTGCGGATGACAGGGCTCTCCGCTGTGTGGTGGAGTATTGCTCCTGTGTATGTTCAGGCCACGTTCCCTTCATCCCCTGTTGACGGGCACTCAGGTGATTCCAGACCTTGGCTGCTGTGGATGGTGCTGCATTGAAGCTGGGAGCTGTCACTGGCCTCATATTCAGGGGACATGAGCCACTTTGATGTTCTCAAGCAACCTATCCCCAAAGCCTTCTGTAGAATGCCGCATTCCCTTGTGCCCATGGCTTCCACTAGGAGGAACCACTGGGAAGGGGCTTTGAACCCTTGGGTTTCTGTCTTTAATTGGTACCCGGGTGCACTGACCAAGCAGGGGTCCCAGTGACCCTGGACACTACCTCACATAAGGTCCAAAGATGCAGTTAGGTTCTTTTTTAACTTTAGAAAAAAAACGCTTTGGACCTGATTAAGCTATAGCATTATCAGTTAGTGTTTTTCCTATTAGAAAGGTGTATATTTTATTTTCTAGGAAGAAAAGAAATCCTGTTAAATACTCTAACCACAGATTAACTCATGTCAAGGAAAGAGGTACTATTTTGGGGGGAAATTGTCCCTTCATGTCAAAGATCAAGGGGATGACTTCCATTGTTTAATTGAGTTAATTATGAAATCTTAAGTGGTTTGAGGGGCTGTGGTGAGGGTTATTACAGAGTCGTGTGTCTTAGCGAATGGCACAAACGGCCTTGTGGGCCTACTTTGGCTTTGTTTGAACCTGTAGATTGTTAAACTAATTTTAGTTTAACATTCTGAGGATTATAAATTGATTCTTGTCTAAGAAGAGGTTTCTGTTGTCTTTGAAGACAGGAGCCACAATACAGAAGGTCCCTGGCTCCCAATGGTTACATTTGTGTTTTTTTTCAACCTCGTGATGGTGCGAACTAGGCACACTCAGTGCATTGTTTGGCCCGAGATGGGCTGCCTCTGGATGAACTCCTTGTAAGTTGAAACTATTATATCAAATGCACTTTCTATTTAGGATATTTTCAGCTACGCTGGGTTTATTGGAACAGTTTCATCCCATGGTAAGTCAGGGAGCATATGTGCTCATAAAAGTAGAGACAATCTTATAGATACCATTAGGTATAAAGTCTGACGTTACAGAGATACGATGAAAACAATCAAGTGGGACTTGGAAGCCTTAGAGGGGCTCACATGGCGGCTCCTGGAATGCAAACGTGAGCGCCACTGGCTTCTGGATGTGACGTCTGTGCCTTCTGCTCAGCCCAGTGGGTTATCAGCTGCTCTCGAGGGCAGAGCGGTCCAGCGTTGCTGTGTTTAGGTGTTTGAGCTGCCTTAAGAGGCTAGGTCATTTCTCACTGGTGTTTCAGGGCTTTAGGCCTTCTGAACAAGCAGGAGGAAGGACGACTTTGTAGAGCTTTGGAAATCTCAACGGACTTCAGGGCCATCCCCCTTGGCAGGAGAGAGCCCCACTGGAGGTGAGCAGGGTGCCGTGCAGGCCTGTGCTGGACCCAGGCATGTACGGACGTTGTGAGGGCCACAGGACACAGATCGGTCTTGGTTCACAACTGGTGTGGATGGCCACGCAGCATTTCTGGCAGGTACATGAGTGCGGGGAGGTGGGTTTTGGGGTGTGCTTCCTTGTTGCCTAGTTGCTTGGAAGACCCCTATTCAGACCCCATCCTGAGTCACCGTGACAGGCCTCCGGCTTCACACGCCACACAGAAGCCTTGGTGTCGGTCACTGACGCCCACCAGATGTCAGATATGCCTATGTATCTTCCCTGGTCTCGGGATGGGTCTTGTTTCGAGGTTATAGTAAACGTCCTTTAAGAGGGGTTTTGGATATTTTTTTGTTTGCAAGGAGGCAGCAGGGAGTACTTGAGCAGTGAGATCCCCTTCCCAACCAATGAGAATTCAGATCACAGCAGGTAATTATGGCAGCGGGGCTGTGAGATCACCTTCCCAACCAATCAGATCACAGCAGGTAATTAAGGCAGCGGGGCGGGTGGCCAATCCTGAACTGTGGCTATGGCTGGAGTCTTGCCCCGCGGACAGAGCGTGCTGGGGCCTCGGTGGTCCACTGTGGGGTGGGTGGAGCGCATGAGCTGTGTGCTGCTGGGCCGTGGCTGGCTCCCCAGCCTGGGGTTTAGGCAGGACTCGTTCTGAAGACAACTTGGAACCCAGGAAGCAGCACGAAAACAGGTTTGTGCGTTTCTAGATCCTTGGTGCTCCCCAGTCAGACAGTGCGCAGGCTCTGAGGGGTCTCGCCAGGAAGACATGCACAGTCGGCCCGGGGTGGATGCGGCTGCAGCGGGTCTTGCAGGAGCTGGAAGTGGGAGTGTCTCACAAGTGGGACCTTTCAAATGGGTCCAGCAGGATGCATCTGTGGAAATGCTGCCACCTAATGTAGGACTGCGGCCAGCAGGGCCTGAAAGGCTACAGCGGGCTCTGTTTCTGCTCTCTTGAGAAAGTCTCTGCACGGTTTTCCTTGGTTTTTGTCTGTCTGGAGGCTGCTTCCCCCTTTCTTGGGCTTACCTAGCCTTCTGAGCTTCCTTGTTGAGTATGACAAAGCCCTGAGAAGGCATTTTTATCGCATAATTGTGTTATCCTGGTGGCAGGATAAATGACCTGCAAATGTGGGTGACTCAGTAGCTCTGAGGGTGTTCAATATCCAAGACAGAGGTGGGAATGAAATGTTCAGACAGGTGTCAGAGGGTCTGTTCTCTGCTTCACACTGGGGCCCTGGTTTGCTGTGACAGTCTTCACACTCGATCCAAAATGGGGATAATGAAGTCTCACGGATTCGGCTTCAGCTGAGAGCTGCCTCCAGCACAGTCTTGTGTGAGTAACAGTTTATATGTTTGGTGCGAAGGGCGGGCCCCAGTTGATCTTATTTGTGGTGGTGCTTATGGTGGCTTTTCCATAAGGAATGTAAACTTTATTAGCTTTGGCAAGGAAATCTTGAGTAAATCTGAAGAATGTTTCAGGAAATTCTGGAACCTACAGTGAATCTGGAATCTGCATGAAATTGAGATTTGGATTCTCATGATTTCCTAATGCTACCCCGAAGCCCAGTAGTTGAGATAGTCGTAGAGCTTCAGTTGTGCTGCCCAGTTCCCCATTTTAAAAGGAACACGTTGATTTCATCTAGAATGTTCTGATCTCTGAGTGCTGCCAGCGGTGTGACCAGCCCTCTGCATCAGAGGGGAAGCCAGGGCTGCGCTCACGGCATCGCGGCAGCTGGGAGCTGACCCAGGACCTCAGGCACGTGTGATGCTGACCATTTTCTGTAAACTCCAAGGGTGCAGTGGTCTCCTTGGCGCTTTACAGTCTTCTGAAGCTTTTGATGTGTCTGCACTTTATAGATTTTTCAGAAGTAGATGGCCTTTTCCCACACCCTTGGGCTGAGTTTCGTCAGAGGCTGGTGTGTGGGAAGCACCACACCCACATTCTGACAGGGAAGACTCTGGTGCCCAACTGAGGTCAGAGGGGAAATTTGTTTTTCCTTCCCTCCAGTCTGGTCCAGCTGCTCCCTGGTTGGTCAGAAGAATATCATGCTTATCCAAGTCATAGGCAAACCCCCTAAGTCAAACATTTGTCTTTTTTCTTTAATATACCCATTTCATTTATATGGGGCAAGAGATAGAGAAATGTCTTTTAGGGGAAAATTAATTTCTTTAATTACACAAAACTTTTTGGATAAAAACTGTAATCAAGAGGCTATTTTTGTAGAAAGATCTAGTTAAATACTATAGTTGGAAAGCTCCTTATATTTGATCTTAAACTTGGGCCCGGTGTGCATGTCAGCACGCTCGTGCTCATGACACCAGGCTCAGCTGTGAACTACAGGCACCGGTACATATAGCCACCCCATCGATTGCTTCCCCAGCCGTTCCTCCTGGCCTTGTTTCCCCTTCCCTGTGAAGGAGGGAGCAGTTCTGCCTGCTCTGAGATGCCGGCAGGCCTGCCGTTGGAGCAGTGGGCACCTCCCACCTTGAAATGGTTCTTCGTGGTGCAGTTGCACCACGGTAGGTGGACTTGTCTTTGTTGCCTTCCACAGAGGACGGTTAGGGTGGGCAGGAAAGAATTCTCTGCTAAAAGTTTGCATTCCAGGCTGTTTCCAGAAGTGGGAATTCTTGTGCCCTGGAGTCTGGGAATGAATTTCTAGTTTCCCAGCTTCAGGTGGAATTGAAAATGAGTGAGGCAACCCACCACACCCATCTGGAGCCAGGAACTAGAGCCGTTTTTAAAGTGGCAGTTTCTCCATAAGATTAGCAAACAAAATGCACTCAGCACGTTTCTTTCTTTCTCATATGCATTTGTCCATCTAAAATGGGAATGGTGGTTTTTGAAGCATGGATGTAGTTTTAAATTTTGAGTATTATAAACCTTAATGTAGCTTGTTAAAATGTTGGCCTGATTATCTGGAGATTTACTAAACCTTTGGAGTGGTAATAATGAGTTGATCTATATGACTTTGCTTTCTAGGATGCAATGAAAGTACTATAATTAAAACCTCTGCAGTTAGGTGCAGCAGGCGATTGGCCAAAACAAATTTTGCCTTTTGGTTTTCTTTAACCAAACAAGGAAGTAGAGTGTAGGCTGAAGTGGCAAATTCATTTCAGAGCATGCCAGAGCCCTCAACGATTGAGCAGCCTTCTCAGGTGAACGTGTAACATGCCGTGAGTCTTGGCAAGCCTGGCTACTGATGTGTGCACGTGACACCACGGAGCCACACCTAGGAAGATGTGGTTTCTGTAGCAAGATTTGGAAAACCAAAGTGCAACTTAATTATCCAACTTTGTTACAGAAAGAGCTTTGACCAGATTGCCAAAGACCTGATTCTCTTACAATCGAGACTTGGTTATAAAATTGCCCTTACTTGGTGCCAATCAGTGTTGGTCCACAGTGGTACTCCTCCAACCTCACTGAATAGTTGGGAGACTGAAATGAGACTGTGAAAATCTCCTTAAGGTGAAAAGGGCTCTGGGGCACCCGGGAATATCCGCACACCCGTGGCCATTCCCCTTTAAGGTGGAAAGGACTGCTGGGTCACGCGGGAGCATCCGCACACCCGTGGCAGTCCTCTTTAAGGTGGAAAGCGCTGCTGGGGTGCCCAGCAATATCCGCACAACCGTGGCCATTGTGGCTGTTCCCCTTTCTGCTCAGTCACCTCTGTATTCCCGCATTCAGGCTTTGGGACACTCATGAGCAGCTCATCCCCTGGGCTGGTGAGGAAGGGGAGTGGGAGGTTGTTCTGAGGCTCTGTCACCATCTGCCCTGTCGTGAGCTGGGCAAGGCAGTGGCAGTGACCCCGGAGGAGTCTGGTCAGTGAGGGCTCCGGCAGGAAGTGCTGAGGCTTGAGGTGGCTGTGCCAGTCGTAACGAAATGTCTTCCCTCTTATTTCCATGATTCTTTCTAGTTCTGCGCCTTGCACTGCAGAGTCTCTGTGTGTCTATAAATACACATTAGTTATGATACAGGTGCCTCTTTCCCCTCTGGGGCTGGGCCCGGGGAGTAAAGTGCAAGACCCCCTCACTGCTGGATGCCCACCAGCACGAGGCACTGCCTGCCCTGCTAACTAATGCCTTCAGCGAGTCCTGGAAGCCCCCTCCTGAGCGCCTGGCCTGTTGACAGTGTACACGGGAGACAGATGAGCTCCCCTTGCCCCACACTGAGCAGAGACTGGGGAGGCGGCGGCAGCACTGTCCCCCATGGTGCATCCTGGGTGCATGGAGGAAAAGTCTGTTCATGCTTCAAACAGCCCATCCTCTCAAAAGCAGGGAGACAACCACATTTCCATCTGGAATCCTAAAAAAGGGCCCTTTTCTTTGAGGGAAGAACGTGGTATGTATGTGTGTACCTCTTTTTTTTTTTTTTTTTTTTTTTTTGAGACGGTCTCCCTCTGTCCCCCAGGCTGGAGTGCGGTGGTGTGATCTCAGCTTACTGCAAGCTCCGCCTCCCGGGTTCACACCATTCCCTGCCCCAGCCTCCCGAGTAGCTGGGACTACAGGCGCCCGCCACCACACCTGGCTAATTTTTTATATTTTTAGTAAAGATAGGGTTTCACCGTGTTAGCTAGGATGGTCTCAATCTCCTGACCTCGTGATCCGCCCGCCTCGGCCTCCCAAAGTGCTGGGATTACAGGTGTGAGCTACCACGCCAGCCCGTATGTGTGTACCTCCTTTCAAGTCTTGCCTGACCTTTGCATTTAAATATTATTGAAAAACTTAAGCACGTAACTGACAAGAACTTTATAGGTTTCTCCAAGTAAAAATATGGAAAAGTTAAGTGAACCCATAATATGTTTATTAGTCCCACACTTGGATTTTAAAGGTGGGCAAAACATCTCCCAGTTCTTCAGCCTGATTTCCATGGAATCGTGAATGAAACGTGCTGAAGTTGCCGTGCGGATTTTGTTATGTGGCGGTGACAAGTGGGGCTGGTCACTAAACAACTGGAGGGATCTCTGTCCTTTCTGTGCTCCTGTTGGACACTAGGCACGTGCTTGGCTGTTTTCTGTGTGTTGTGTGGGCAAGATGAAGACAGAATTTCCAGATGATCCACACGGTGGTATCTTCTCCCTTTTCTGTTAAAACGTGTCTTCTGCTGCTTCTACATAGACCAAGTGTTTCTCTTGCCTGTCTACATAAATGCTGTTTAACAAAAACTGTATTGTAGACATGTGAAGTTGAATTCCACATTATAAAGCAGATAGAGATGACTGAGCATTGTTTTGTGGAAGAAAGGTTTAAAATGATTTTTAGCTTTTTCCCTGAAAGAGGGAATAATTTTAACTTTTTCTCTGAAATATGGAATAATGAAATGGGAAAATAATTAAATTTTCCCGTGTAATTGTTAGATTATATTTAATTATTTGTTAGATTATTCATGTATTGCAAGGGAAAAGGAACTAGATCACCTCATGCACCCAAATGAAAATTTAAAGGGTATGGGCAAATTCATTTGGACTTCTTTAATTTTTTTTTTTTTTTTTTTTTTTTTTTTTTTTTTTTTGACAGTCTCACTGTGTTTCCCAGGCTGGGTGCAGCAGTGCAATGACAGCTCACTGCAACCCCAATCTTCCAGGCTCAAGTGATTCTCCTGCCTCAGCCTCTCCAACTGCTGGGATTTGCAGGCATTAATCACCACACACAGCTTATCACCTCTTGGAGACTAGCTTTGAGTTTGGGCATTCAGTGAACTGTATTTTGGTTAATTCTCAAAGTTTCTCACTGTTTATCTTTAATTTGCTAGAAATCTAAATGTATTGTGAAATGCATTACATTTCCTTAGCATTCACGGATTCCCAGTTAATGGGGCAGAGACGCAGAAGGGCAGGAGGCGTTCGGACATCATCAGGGTTGCAGTTGAGTGCTTGCCCCGAACACACTGGAGCTCTGGGCTCTGTGGCCCCACGGGGGTCCTCTGTCCACTGAGGCGGCCGGGTTACCTGGAAGGTCCCTCCAGCCTCTGCGATTTTGCCCTTTTCAGGTTAACATCTTGTCGTTGTCCTGGGCAGCGTTGCCTTTCGTTCACTGACCTATGACTGAACAGCTGGTCAGTGGCCAGTGCTGCCTCCTTCAGTTGGGAGGTGGTGACGTGATTACACTTCCGTGGAACTTGGTTCTTGGTGTATTAAGGGTTCAGTTGTGTCTTGATTTTTAATCTGCACCTCTGAATTGGTCTTTTGATTGCAAAGAGATTACTTGCTGGATTTGTTTCTGAATATTTCTTGGATAAGAGAAGAACCTCGCTTATCTGTGTGTTCCTTTAATGTGTTTTTGCAGGCATTTAAATGGGTATCTTAGCCCTTAGCCCATTTTCTGTGTGTGGTAGATTCATTCAAATCTTTTACGCGAAGTATCTCTTCCATTAAGGCCAGAGGACGTGCGGTGCTGTCTCCGTAAACTAGGGGGAAATGGCATTGTTCTGCCCTCCTCCCTGGGAACGCTGGGGTTTCCAGGTCTCTGGACTTGGCTCCCACACTGGGAGAGGGGCTGTGGCTTCTGGAGCCCATTTTGTGCGGGACTGACTCCTTCACTTGCTTTATTCCCCACGGTCTTTGCTGCTTTATGACGCAGGAATGAGGGAGTCGGGCCCGGGGGCTGCGCCTGTGCCTGAAAGGCTGGATGCAGAAACTCCTGGTGGGAAGGATGTTCCTTGAGGGCAGCTTGGAGTCTTTTCCTACTTTTAACAGAGAAGTAGCTCTTCACATGGTTCTATTCTGCTAGTGATGTTTCAAAATAATTGGTGTAGAGTTATGCAGATGTCCAAGACACCCATGATCCACTCCGGGCCAGTGCCAGGCATTGTGCTCAGATGCCTTCAGACCACATTCATATGCCAAAGATTCTTGCTTGGCTATTCTCAAACTTATGAGAATCTAAAACAGGAGCCACGGTGTGGATTTTCTCTTAAGCCCCCATGCCTTTGCTTTGTGTTTTGGGGATGAATGACTTCATCAAGGGGAAAGAATTTGAGGAAGGAGCCTCTGAAGCTAGGAGGGGGTGGGGAGGGCCGGGAGGCAGAGGGAAAAGGAGCTGTAGGGGGAGGAGCCAGGCTGGGGCTTCTCCCTATGATGTTCGCCCACCCCTGGGGTGATGCCCCAGGGATGGACTGACTTTCCCACAGGAAATGTGTATGAGGATTGCTTGTCTGTTTCGTGGGCTGGTCATTTGGATTGAGGGAATGTCCATGTTATGATTCCTTATTGATTCGAAGGTTGAAAAGCTTTGTGCTCAATACAGGGGTCTCTTGGTGTGATGGGAAATGTGATCGCAGCCGCCTTCGGTGTGGGAAGGGCCCTCGAGACCCTCAGTGGTGGCCGGTGCTGGCCTTAGCCTCCCTGGGTGAGCTGCCCTCAGGGCGGGAAGGGAGGTCTTCGGTGGTGGCCGCTGCCGGCCTTCGCCTCCCTGGGTGAGTGCAGCTCCATCCCCAGTGTCTCCGACTCCTTGCCTGGCACCTTCCTCGCTGAAGGCCGTGATCCATCAGCCGTGTCCATGCGTGTCCTCCAGACTAGTGCTGACTGCAGGTCCAGGGGTGGTCAGAGGAGGCCAGAGGAGGCCCTCATGATGTGAAGCTAAACGTTTAATGATGGCGCTGCTGAGTGCATGAGCCGCGTCAGCCCAAGAGTCCGGGTAGGAGGGAGCCGCGGGGTAGAGGGAAGGCTGGACAGATGGGTGCTTTCCTTAGCCCCTGGGGGCATGGCCAGGTCCATGCTCAGACCTGCTTTCTCCCATATTTCCATAAATAGCAAGGGAAGGACTCGGGGCACCCAGGAACCTCATGGGTATAAGCTGTGTCCTCGCGTGGCCCCAGCTGCGGCCGGTGACGTTATTCTCTTTAGCCTCAGGCTTATTTTGTATAAAAACACAAAGGCACAGAAGTAGTTCAAGGGCCTCTAAAGACTTATGTAATTGTTAATAGGCCTACTTTTATGATTTCTTATGTATTAAGAGCAAATCATGAAACAAACTCATTTCTGTTTGAAGAAATCTTTACCGTTCTCATTTTTGTGGCAAGCAACCTTGAGTCTTTGCTTAGAGCGTTAGTGCCCTCATGCCAAGCGCCGCTGCCTGGCGTCTCCTCGGCACACACCTCTGTCCATTGGTTTCCGTTCACCTTTCCGCCTAGAATTCTAGGAGGGGCGCTGGGATCTTAGGGCTAGAAAGAAACTCTGAAGACCACTTCTAGGGGCAACTTTTAATCAGGGCTCTCCAGAGAGACAGCCAGCTGGGTGTGCGTGTGTCTCCAGGGGGATGTTTGCTGCAGGGGCTACGGAGTCCAAGAAGCCCCAGGACCCACAGCCTGCAAGCTAGAGTCCTGGGAGGGCGTGGCTTGAAGACTTGAAAAGCGGAGGGTGCAGATCCCACCTGGGTCTGAGGAGCTGAGACCCAGGAGCACAGGCGGCAGAAGACAGATGTCCCTGGCCCATCAGCCAGACAGGTGGAGTGAGCCCAGTCTTCCCCACTTGCTGTTTTATTCAAGCCCTGGGTGGATAGGGTGGTGCCCCCCACACTGGTGAGGATGGGTCTCCACTCAGTCCAGAGGCAAACATGCATCTCACACAGAAATAATGCAGAACCAGCCATCTGGGCACCTGGGGCATGCTCAAGTCAATGCACAAAACAAATGCCACGCGTGGCCCTGATGTCTGCATGTTCGCATCACTCCACTCACATTGCTCAGTCATCTCCTCGGTGAGTTTGTAAGCTCGTTGTGTGGTTCTGGGGGTCTTTGCCCCGGGTGGTGGTGGTGATGACAGGCTCCCCAGCACCCCAGCTCAGGTGCGGTAGGTGATGCCACCAACAGCTCCTTATTTCTCAGACACTTGAGCGGGTGCTCTGTGCAGCCAGTTCCACCTGCAGCAGCATCTGTTCCCTACGCCAATTCCATTGGGAGTGTGTGCCTGCCTTCTGTTGGGGTGCAGCCTTCTTTCAGGGAGGAACTGTGTCCTGTTTGCCTATGTCTCCCGTGGTGTATCTCATGGCTGAATAAGTACCTATAGGTTACCTCAGTGGCTGAATGATAGGTTCATTGGAAGGAAAACTTTATACTTTTTTTTCTTTTTGAGATGGAGTTCCACACTTGAACGCCCAGGCTGAAATGCAATGGCACGATATCGGCTCATTGCAACCTCTCCCTCCCAGATTCAAGTGATTCTCCTCCCTCAGCCTCCCAAGTAGCTGGGGTTATAGGCATCTGCCACCATGCCTGGCTAATTTTTGTATTTTTGTTAGAGACGAGGTTTCACCATGTTGGCCAGGCTGGTCTCAAACTCTTGACCTCAAGTGATGTATCCACTTCAGCCACCCAAAGTGCTGGGATTACGCCATGAGCCATCACACCCAGCAACTTAATACCTTTTTTTTTTTTTAATCATAATGGGCTTGTTAAATGCTTAAGTTAATGTTTATTTTAAAAAATGTTATCTGTGACGTTTCAGCTTTTCATAGCACTTCTCGTGTGAATATTCAAATAAAGGCCCTTTAGTCGTGGGGGAGAAGGGGTTATCCCTTTCAGCAGAGGGAGATGGAGGAACACGTCCTGGTGGGTCTGAGCACAGGCAGTCACCCCAGCCTTGGTGCTTGCTTAGGTCTGTTCTCCGTTCACCGTAGCAGCGTCCACTCTGATTGTCAGCTTGAAAATAAGCTTTTTCCTCTTTCTAATCAGAACAGTTAGTTTGTTAACTGTCACGTTAAGGTATCGAGAATGATGGCTTTCAGGCCTCAGATATGACACAAGTAGTAAATGCAGCTGACCCTGAACGGCATGGGTTTTGAGCTTTGAAGGATCACTTATGTTAATTTTTTTTTTCCAACCAAACCCTTACTGAAAAAACCTGGCTTTGTGGAGGGCCAACGTTTCCTACATGCGGTTCCATAGGGTGGCCGTGGGTCCTGTGGATATGTAGATTTGGGTAAACTCGGGGGGTGTTCTGGAATCCATGTCCCCGTGTATACAGAGGGACAACTGCAGCTTTTTAAAAGTTTGTGTCCTGCCTTGTCCTAAAAAGGCTCCAAGGTGGATGCAAAATTATTTCATTCTTTTGGTTTTCTTGGTGGGATACTGATGTTTATTCTTCAGGGTCTAAAATCCTGAGTGAACAGAGTTAGTGCTTCAGGAACAAAGCCTGTCTGGAAACACATATTGAGATATCCACCTTTTCTTCATGGTTTCACAAAAGGTCGTGATCATGTTTTATTCGTTTGAACCATAGGAAACTGCTAATATTTGCTGTTTTTGGCCTACAGAATGGCAAGTTCATACGATATTAAAAAGAAAGGTTTTCTGGATGGGGAAAATAGGAATCAGTAAGAACCTGAAGTTGTCTGTCATGGCCTGTGAGTCACAGGTAAATAAACCTGCATGAGGGGACGTTGGCTCTACAGTATTTTCCTTCTGTTTTAAGACTGTCAGAAAAAGGTCAGTTCTATTGTGTTGGGTCCCTGGACCTCACCTTTGCTGCAGAGGGGACTTGCCATTATGCCTCTTGTCCCAGTGCCCAGGAGGCTGACGCCACATAGAAGACCTGCAGGTCAGTGGACATGAACAGGCACCGGACATGCTGTGCACCTTGGGACACATCTGAGAAGTGTGTGCTTGCAGCAGGTCTGGGGTGAGGGCATGTTCCATCTCCTCTCCCTTCTCTGGCTTTACAGGCCTTTGAAGTTAGTCCTGGAAAGTGAAATTAGTTAATGCTGATCAGCTCGAGGTCAAACCCGGAATCAGGCTCATCATTTCCTGCAGTGTTCACAGCAGCAGCTCGTAAACTCGACGTGACCTGAACCCAGAGAGTCGAGGTTCCGCCCTGCTTTGTGACTCTGTTGTGTGTGGTCTTGAGAAAGTGAACATGCGTTTTCTTGACGCTGAGGGGCCCGAAGAGACCCTCCCTTCACTAGGGGTCTGAAGCATTGGACCCTCCAGTCAGGAGGCAGCAGGGACTCAGGAAAGCCCCACATGCCCTCCAGTTCCTTTATGTTGAAATGGTTTGTACTCGGCCATGCCGGGTCATTTTGGGAGGTAAGTGGGGGGTTCACATGGGGGTATGCAGTATTCTTAGGTGTCAGGTGTGAGAGTTGAATTTGTAGAAGCTGTGCAGATAGGAAAGGACCTGGCAGGGAATGCTGTTTACACCGAGCCAATTTAATGCAAGGTCTGCACTCTCCCTGGATCCGCGTCTGACCGGTGTCTCCCAGTCTGCAATGGGACGTTCACGTGACTTGGCGCCATCATCCCACTCTGTGTAGACGTCTGAGGATCTGTGCGTGGCTGCTCTGTTAGAGTGAGTTATGCTAATGAACTGAGAAACAGTGAACAAACCCTGAATTGGTCAGCACTGGTTCCACGGCGAGTTCTGCCGTGGTTGGAGTCATTCATCATAAAGTGTGCTGGACTCCTATGCAGAGCTCTGATTTTCAGAGGCCCTTTAACTTGGCAGCTAACCAGCGGCTTCCTTCAGAAGACATTTGAGTCCCCTTTACCTGCCAGGGTGACCCTGGGAGTTTGAAGATGAGTGAGACAAGCCCTCCCTGTCTTGTGGATTTTACTGTCCAGAGGGGAGACAGATGTAGATGGTGAAGGAGGCCCTATCAGAGGTCAGCGCACGTCGATTTTATTTCTGTAGCACTTGCTGTGTTCAGGCTGTGCCCCGGGCCATGTGCAGAGCATCTGGGGACCCTGCCCATGGCATCCCAGGCACAGCTAGCATCTGCGTCATCTTAATATTTGGCCTGAGTATTGAGGAAGTACCGAGGATGGCTTCTGCCTTTGCTGGAGAGGGTTGGAAGTCAGGGAAGTCCTCCACACGGGAGATGATCGCCAGCTGATTCCTCAAGAAAGAGAAGTGGTCCCCACATGGGCAGAGCAGGGCAGCATGCAGAGACATGGGTGTGGGGTCTGGGGCAGGTGCATCTGAGGGGGGTCTGCTGGGAGACAGTGGGGGTGAGGTGTGAAGGCATTTCAAAATTTACAGGATAAATTATCACTAAGGTGATGCTGGGGAAACAGATAAAATCGGGACTCTCTGGGGGTAAACGTGGACCTAGGGTTACCCTGGGCGTGGGTGTTTTCAAGCTCTGAAGGCAGAGATTTAGGAAATAGGGCAGAGTTGAGCCCCAGATGAGGATGAAGGCTACCCTTGGGGGGGATGTTGAATGAGACAGGGATGGAAACCCAGTGAATGTCCTGGTGTCAGTCTGGCAGGAAGGCAACAGAGGAGACCGGTGCCTTCAAAGGCCCTGTGGGTCCTGCCTCTCAAAGTGCTGGGATTACAGGCATGAGCCACTGCTCCCTGCCATCACTGGTAAAATTTCTAAGCTACTGTCTCTCATACCCACTCCCTTTTTTTTTTTTTTTAAACCAGGTTTATGGCTGTATTTTTTCCAAGGGAACCAAACAGTTACCTGTTTGAAGTACAAATAACACGATGTTTAAAAACCAAAAAAGGTCATTTTGCACAGAAGTTTCCAAATACCCAGTTGGTTTGAGCCTTGTATTGCAGTGCCACTACCTGCTCTTAAATTTCTACACGATGTAGAGATAGCGAGGCAGGGACCACTCATACATCTTCAAGTTTTGATTCTATTAACTTGGGTATATTTTCAATTATTTTGGCACACCTGTGGGTGTGGCAAGCAATGCTAGGGTATTTATTTTGAAGCTTGTCAAAGGAAGAGTTGGGAAGATTTTCACATTTTTAGAATTTTCATGGTAGTCATAATTTACAAAGAATGTAAAATTGTGTCGTCATTATTTTGCTTTTTTCTAGATGTGTCCCTAAACAGGGTTGCTAACTAATTCTACATCACAGGATTCAGAACTGTACCCTTTCGGAGCCAATGCCTGTAATCGAGGAATTCCGCCTCGTCAGTTTAAGCGTGTTTAAAAGGTTTTCTTTATCCTAGTTGGAACCTGTGGCTATAGTTTGTTTTCACTGCTGAGGAATATTCCATGATGGAAACCGTAATTCATCTGTTTGTCATATCGATGGACATTTGGATTATTTTGGGAGGGTGTGTATATCCAGCCTTCATTTTTTCAGGATTTTCTGTAGAAGATAATGTAATAGTGTAACATCCTCTGCTAGGGAGCCAACACGAACCCTGATTACAGCCACACAGACACTCACGCCTTGTTACCAATACACAGAACCATTTTCTTAAGTTGAAACACAGTAGCAGAACCTGAAGCCATGTGAATGGGTCCTCCGATCTTACACTCGGGAATTCACTTTTTATTACTATGTCTGCTAATTAGGAAGCATATCAATTATACAGAAATCTGAGAATGTATAATTATACGTTTATAACAGAAGAAAACTTATTTTTAATACCCCAGAACACATGGCTATGTTTTTCCCTCATGCCCTACCACATTTTTTTTTTTTGCTTGAAATGTGAAGTGACACTTGAATAAGGTTTTCTAGCGACTGTTAGACTGGCATAGTTCTTCAGAGACAGAGGATGTAAAGCACATGGAGAATTTCTGTTTGTGGAATGTGATTTCCCGGTGGCCTCATTCAGGCTGCCGCCGCCTTCCCCTCTGGCCGCCTGCACCGTGGGATGTCTGAGGAGGTCCCTGTTTCATCCTCTGGAAGTTCTGAAACGGAAGGAGAGGAGGGCGTGCAGGGTGTGGTACCTTTGTGTTGTCCTTCGAGCTTTTATTTGGAGTCTCGGCTGCCTTGGTGGTTGCTGCCTTTATGTCCCTAGCTCATGGCTTTGTCCTTGTGTCTAACAGGCAGACAGATGGAAAGGGAAGTTGTATTCAGCCAACAGCTTGATCTTATTCTCAAGGCTCAAATAGACTGGGTATTTGGAGATTTCTATGTAAATTGGAATTTTTGGTTTTTAAACATGGTGTCTTATTTGTACTTCAAATGGGTAATGGGTTCTCTTGGAAAAAATATAGCCATAATGCTGATTTAAAAAAAAAAAAGGGGGGGGGGAGTGGGTGTGAGAGAGAGAAATTACACTAGTAATCACAGGCCGTCGTGGCTTACGCCTGTAATTCCAGCACTTTGAGAGGATGAGGCAGGTGGATCACCTGAGGTCAGGAGTTCGAAACCAGCCTGGACAACATGGTGAAACCCCGTCTGTACTGAAAATATGAAAATTAGCCGGGCATGGTGACACAGGCACCTGTAATCCCAGCTACTTGGGAGGCTGAGGCAGGATAATCACTTGTACCCGGGAGGCAGAGGTTGCAGTGAGCCCAGATCGCACCACTGCACTCCACCTTGGGTGACAGAGCAGAAACTCCTGTCAAAAAAAAAAAAAAAAAACCACCCCGGTGATGGAAACCTCACTGCATCATCTGTGATGGAGATGGCAGATAATTTCGTTTTTAGTGACAGGATGAATTGGATATATTTGCCTTACCGTCTGAAGCCCCCAGCACCTGGTCGGGGCACCCTCCACTCTGAAGCCCCAGCACCTGATCGGGGCACCCCTCCCTTCTGAAGTCCGAAGCACCTGGTTGGGGCCCCCCTCCCCTTCTGAAGCCCCCAACACCTGGTCGGGGGCGCCCCTCCCCTCTGAAGACCCCAGACCCTCCTGGCCTGTGGTGCTGCTTCTCCAAATGCTGCCCTTGGCTGTTTTTGAGGAGTCACTGGCACCCGAGCAGTCTGCATGTGTCACTTCTTCATGGATCCGGGGTGTCGGTGAAGTCGGTGAAGCTCATTTGTCTCGTCTTCCTCCTCATGTGCCACATCTCACCTGTTGTCTGTCGGAGTTCGTGTGTGTGTGTGTTGTGCATTCTCAGGCTGTACTCAGTGCTTAGGTGACAAGAACGTCTTAGAGCAACGGACTGTCTGCTCCTAAAGGACGCTGTGTGTTAATCGAGACACAGTTTACTTGTGGGGTTTAAATTTCCTGGGTGTGTTGGAGGCAATTAGGGGGAAACAAGGTCTAAATAAAGCCCCTGGGAATGAGGAAGGGAATAATGAAAACAATAACTTTATACACACTTAGCAGTTGATTTAATTTGTTTTTTTTTTTTTTTTTTTGAGACGGAGTCTCGCTCTGTCACCCAGGCTGGAGTGCAGTGGCCGGATCTCAGCTCACTGCAAGCTCTGCCTCCCGGGTTCACGCCATTCTCCAGCCTCAGCCTCCCGAGTAGCTGGGACTACAGGCGCCCGCCGCCTCGCCCGGCTAGTTTTTTGTATTTCTTAATAGAGACGGGGTTTCACCATGTTAGCCAGGATGGTCTCGATCTCTTGACCTCGTGATCCTCCTGTCTCGGCCTCCCAAAGTGCTGGGATTACAGGCTTGAGCCACCGCGCCCGGCCAGTAGATTTAATTTGAAGGTGAATTTTGCATTTTGGGGACTCCTAAAGCTACTGTTCTTAGGGATTCCTTGATGAGCTGCTTATTTTCTGTCAAGTAGAAAGTAAAGTGGATCGGTTTTGCCTTTAATTCTGACTGACTAGAATCTACTTCCCTTTCCCCCCATTCACGTTAGGGTGGGGATTGGACTAGAAGAGCTGTAGGATCTCTTTATTTCTGATCTTAAATGAATTTTATCTTTACTCACTTTTTTTATTGGTGAGCTGCTATTTTTTCCTTCAATACACTGTTCTTCGGTTTGGGAAATGTGCTATATTTGTACCGTGCTTTAAATGTACACAATGGTTCTAAATTGCTACTTTAAAGTTAGATATAACATCTTAATCAAAATGTCATCCATAAATCAGGCACAGTCTGAGGCCTGGAGACCCCTCTTGTCACTTCCAGCCGTATCTCATTCCCTGGCCACGTTGCCTCTGGCCACATCTCCTCCCCCAACCACGCCGTGTCATCCCCCCACCACGTCACCTCTAGCCACATCACTCTGGCCTCCCTGCCTGCCTCCCTCCCTCCCTCCTGGTGGCCTCCGTGGCTCCTGCTGACTGCCCTCCCGAGGGTCTGTTTGAGGCTTCTTCCCCATTTTCTGCTCCTGAGTGGGTCTCGGGGATGTTTCACAGGATGCAAGGTTTTTCCCCTTCCAGCCGTGGGTCTCTGGGTGACAACTCCAGAGAGGGCACTAAGCTCTCCTTACCCACCTGGAGGCCCTGAGCCCTGACCGCCAGGGCTTTTCTGCAGGGTGTGGGGCAGACTCATGCATGAATTGGACTAAAAAGGTGCTTCCAGGAATCCTTGTTTTAAGTGCACTGGAGCAGAGATGGGGAGAGGGGACCACCTGGTTTGCTCAGAATTTGGTCCTGCTCACAACCAATTAGGCAACATAAGCACCTCCTAAATGAAGCATTCCACAGACTGATTTTACACATGACAGTTGTGATGGCTGGAAAAGGCTTCACACAATGAGTGAATTTGAGCTGCGTTTGAAGGAAGAACAGGTCCCTGCAGGTGGAAATGAAAGATAAGGGTGACCCAAGCCATCAGCAGCAGCGGGGGTGGGGTGAGGTGAGGTGGGGCGGACTCCCTATGGATGGTGGGCATGACTGAAATGCAGGAGAGGGCAGGGGTGTGAAGGAACAGCAGGGCGGCATTAAAATCCCCCTGCAGAGAGGGGAAGTGACTGAGATACTATCACATGTATACAACTGAGACATGATTTGAGGATTTCTGGGAGCCTGTGGGAAGAGCACGTGGTCATCACTAGTTCTCTGGATCTCTTTTTATGAAGTAGTGAAAACAGTCATGCCTCTGCTTATCTTGTTAGCTGTTGCGAAGGTCAAATCGGATAATCTTCAGCTAGCCTTGTAAATGCTAAAGCTTACGACAGACTGTTCCAGCCCCCTTGTCTCCACGTTCCTTTTCTGCTCGGTAACGTGAACCCTGCTGGGTACCTCACTATCTGCCTGACTTCCCCTCTGTAACGTGAGCCCTGAGCACTTGCTGGGTACCTCGCTGTCTACCTTCCTTCCTCAGTAACATGAGCCCTGAGTATTTGCTGGGTACCTCGCTGCCTGCTGTACAGCTGGGTGTAGCCTTGTCAAACACACTTGGCTGGCACATAAGCAGAAGTGCTCGCCGGGCCTTGGGAGTGCTTTCTGACATGTGGGTGCCTGCTTTTCCCTGTTAGGCTGGAGCTGCAGGAGCCCTCCTAGACCAGAGAGAGGACCAAGGCTTTGGCCTTGGGGTGGCGACTGGGGGAGCTCCCTGGGTTGATTATGTGGGCGAGAGCAAACTTCAGTCCCGCTGCAGCACCGGGATTCAGGGTTCCTTCTGGAATGTTCTGAGTGAGAAACAGGAATGGTGCACAGGTGCATCTTCTGAGGATTTTATGGTTAATCTAGGGAGAGCCCTGGTGCCTCTGAGCTATGAACCTGCAGAACCACTTCTTCCACTGACAGCTTTCTTTATGTAAAGAAAGACTTACAAACAATGCCACTTCAGATGGAGATATTTGCAGGTGTGGCCTGAAAAATGAACAAAACGACTCTTTCATCTCAAGGAAAGCACCTTACATTATTCCCAGTGATAGACATTTGAGCTTTCCAGTGAATATTAAAGTATAAAAATCTTGTGTCCACCATTTTCTCATGTGATCAATGGTGATATTGATGTGGGTTTTTTTTTTGGGGGGGGGGGACACATAAATGTGGAAGCTGCTCATAACTCTGAACCAGTGTTTTCTAACCAATGTGATTACAAAATCGTGTGCTGGTAAAAGCCATTAAAGTGCAGGACGGGCCAGTCGACTTAGAAGGAATTGGGGCAGAAAAGCCCATTGACCAGAGCACAGACTCCGCATTGCAGACAGCCTGTACGGAAGTGCTGCTTGTTACATTTGGCAGCAGAGAATTCTAATTGTATATCAGCATGGGGTCAGACTTTCTTCATAAACTTCAGCCACGGCTCTGCAGTGCACTGAACGCAGATGCAGGCATGAGAACCCTGCTGTCTGAGGTGCAGAGATGTTAGGGGTTTTCACAGCAGCACAAACTATTGCCACGCTGCTGCTTATTTTGGAAAATGGTTTCTTCTTTAAAACTGTTAAGATGTAATGACTTTATCATTGTAAAATGAACTAAATTGTTTCTTTTTGTGACGGAGTCTTGCTCTGCCACCCAGGCTGGAGTGCAGTGGTGTGTGACCTCAGCTCACTTCAACCTCTGCCTCCTGAGTTCAAGCGATTCTTCTGCCTCAGCCTCCCTAGGTAGCTGGGACTACAGGTGTCTGCCACCATGCCCGGCTACTTTTTGTATTTTAGTAGAGACGGGGTTTCACCATGGCCAGGCCAGTCTCGAACTCCTGACCTCAAGTGATCCACCTACCTCTGCCTCCCAAAGTGCTGGAATTACAGGCATGAGCCACCACTCCTGGCCTCATGAGAAGGCTTTTTGTGATCTTCAATAAAGTGCAAAGGGTTCCTGAGACCCAAAAGTTTGAAAACCACTGGCTTAAACCAACAAAATTGTCCACGATTCTTCAGTGTGTCTTCTGTTGATGGAGAAAGGACGTAAGGGTTGCTTTACTTTTTTCCTTTCACAACTCAATGGTGCTGGGACAACTGGGGTATCCACATGGAAAAGGATGGCCTGGGACCCTTCCTCACCCTACACATAAAGCTCAAAATGGATCCAACGTAAGGAGCCAATTGTGAGGGATCCGGGCCTACTTTTAAGATCTTGTGGGACCTAAATTGCCAAGATAAAGGCCTTGTATCTAAATACAGTGATATTTTGAGTTTCTGGGGTTGTGACTTTAACATGGGAATCTGGGGCATGAGGGGCAATTCAGCCTATGACATCTTTAGGGGGCGAATCCTGGTGAAACTGTTACGTTGGATTAGGCAATGTTTCCTTAGATGAGACATCTAAAGCATAACAAGCAACTGATGGGAAAAAGACGGTATCAAAATTAAAAATGTTCATTTCAGAGGATACTATTAAAGTAAAAAGACAACCCACAGAACAGGATACATTATCCCAATAAGGGCCTGATATCAAGAATATATTTAAAAACTCTTAAAATCCAATTTAAAAATGGACAAAGGATTTGAATACATTCTCCAAAGAAATAAATGCCTTAAAAAGCACATGAGATGTTTAACAGAATTCATCATCTTAGAAATGGAAATCAAAACCACCGTGAGATACCACTTCACAACCACCAAGATGGATAAAACCCCAGTATTGGACAGTGACATGGTGAATTTGGGAAAACTGAAATCTTTAGTGGGAGGGGAAGTAAAATGGTACAGTTGCTTTGGAAAAGTCTGGCAGTTCCTCAGAAAAGTTAAGCATAAAATCACTGCACGACCCAGCAATTTCACTCCTAGGCTTATGCCCAAGAAAATTGAAAACACTTTTACAAAAAAAATCTTATGCAAGAATCTTCATAGCAGCACTATTCGTAATAGTAGAAACAACCCAGGTGTCAACAGATGAATGGATGAAGAAAATATGTACACAATGGAATATCACTCAGCCGTAAAAAGGAACAAAAGAACATGTGCTCCAACCCGAACGAGCCTTGGACGTGAAAGATGCCGGTGCCAAAGGTTGTGCACTGTGAGATTCCACTCACCTTGGACGTGAAAGATGCCAGCACCAAAGATCATGCCAAAGGTCACACACTGTGTATGATTCTCCTCACAACAGGTGTCTAGAATGGGCAAATCCAGAGAAACGGAAGACAGCTGACGATTGCCAGGGGCTAGAGGAAGGAAGGAGCAGGTGCTGACTCTTAATGGGTTCAAGATTTCTTTGGCCGGTGGTGAAAAAGTCCCGGAACTACATACTAGTGGTTGGTTGTTGTGCAGCTTTGAGAATACACTAAAAACACTGAATTGTATCCTTTAATATTGGGGCTTTTATGGTTTGTAAATTGCATTTCAATTTAAAAAGGAACTCAAGAACTTCTTTGGTGTTGATATTTAGAATGTGAAAGAGACAGTATCCAAAACATGTTACTACGTAACTCACGTCCCCAGAGAGTTAAACTTCATTAAAGGGTGTGTTTGAGCCTAGGAGACACAACGATCCTATACTAGATGTTACAGCTCATCTCACTGATTTCTATCTCACATAACAAGCATATTCAGGGAAAATGGTCTTGTAAACATGAGCTGAATGCTATGCAGAGGCACATTCCTCTTACCGGGATGGTCTTTAGTGGTGCAGTAAGAGATGCGGTCATAGCAACGTTAGTTTAATTTCCATGGCAACAGGAATTTGGCACATTGATGAGTTAGATGTCCCTGCACAGCTCCTAACAGGGTTGCCCATTTCTGTGGTGTCTGTGTACATTCTTGCTGTGGAAATAAGTGATAGCACCTGCACAGACACTTGCTCGGAAACGCGCACGAAGCTGGTGAAAGCAGAGGACAGGCGAGAGGGAAGCATGGCTCAGTCCTGGCAAAGGAGACGGTTATTCCGAATGCGGAAGATTCAGGAACACGATCCTTGGGAAGACTGGTGATGTCCGTGGATCTCACCGCTGTCGGGTTGTATCTGCAGCCAGTTACCGGAGCTGTCAGAACCGCATGTGTTGCTATCGGTGTCATCACTCAACGCTTCTGACTTTTCCTGTTGCTGAGGATGATTGCATGTGGCGGAAGCAAAGTGCTGACTTAGCACAGATCATCAGATCCCAGTTCTTTTCTATCAAGGGGGGCAGGGTTAGAACCCCGCCCCCCCCCACTCCCCCATCCCATTGTTGAAAATAATAGTTGGCTTGGGAGGGTTTTTACTCCTAAGGTTGAAACCGTGCATTTCTAGAGCCTGGGCTGTCAGCTGTGTGTGGCTGGGGAATGCTGGGTCTGTGGTCGTCTGGCCGCTGGCAGCCCTGCTGGTGGGTCCTGCCTCTGACATCGTTCATTTCTGAAGCTTGCTTTCCCTGGTGTTGGAAGTAGCAGCACTGGAGGAACAGCCTCCTTCCTACAGCGAAGCTCTGCCAAGAGAGAAGACACGGAGCGTCTGTTGAGGGATGTGACGTTCGGGTCACCGCACCATGCGTTCTGCTTCTCAGTAGTGCCTCCTGGTTGATGTTACCATCACCTGGCATTACCCAGGAGGTAACTCGCAGATGCCACACTGATGGAAAGCTACGGCAGCGTGGTTCGAGTCCAGGGCCAGCTGGAGCATATCAGCAAGGTTGGGCTGGACGCATGTGCTCCACGCAGTGGGTGGGTCTGTGGAGCTGGGGTGTCGTGAGAGCCAGAGGGTCCTGGTAGAACCCTGCCAGATGACAGGAAAGAGGCCCATGAGTAGAGGAACCAGTGGAATCGAGGCAGGGAACCGAAGGAGCGAGCCGTCACAGGGCGGAAGGCTTAGGAGCCAGCAGGCGAGTGGGATGTGGCCTCAGGGTGCTGCTGGGTTAGTGAGAGGCCTTCTGTGACTTTTCTGAGAGTATAGTCGGTTGTACGGGTGGGTGCCTGCTCCCGCAGATAGAAGAGCCAAGCATCCTGCAGGAGACCAACGTGTGCACTGGGAGTTCCCAGGTGCGTGTCCTGGCACGCGGCCCAGAGGCCCCTGACAAGGTTCAGTGCACCAGGCACACAGTGGACTGTTGGTGCCTGACCCAACGAGGGAGTGAGGGAGGGCCGAGTTACATGTGCGGAGATGCACGGGACGGGGTGCAGTCAGGTGCATAGTCATGCTGTGGGGTCCAGGAGAGACGGGTTCGAGAATAAATGGGACGGGGGTAGAGTCAGGTGGAGAGTCATGCTGCTGGAGTCTGGGAAATGTGTTTTTGCTTCCATCAGAGAAGCTGGACCTGAGCATGTCTGTGCTTTGACATTTAATCTGTGCACTATCCTCGACAGGGTGTGTATCTCTGTGGCAGAGGACACCCTGGGCACAGTGGATGTCAGTGGCCGTGGCTGGACTCGGGATCCGTGAATGTTGCGTGATCGAACGTGTTTGGTACATTCTCAGCTCCTGCCCAGGTGCCTCCCAAACCTCGGGTGTTGTGGCCCCCCACACCTTTCCCATCTACGTGTAGCATGACCACCACCTTCCTACCATGTGTTTGTCCTACCACGGCTGCTGTGTCTAATGGATGCTTTGCTTTCCAGCTACTTTCCTATAATCAAAACCCTTGACTTTGCTTGTGTTTCAGAGACGACAGGGTATTAGTCTTTCATGATTGCTCTGAGGATTTCAAAAAGCAAATATACCTTACAGGATGCAAGATATTGGAGACAGTAATTATAGATGACTTTTCTCAGTCTTTTGATTGTGGTAAAATTACATAGCACTCGAACCATTTTTAAGTGTATGGTTTGGTGGTATTAACTCTGGTAAGCACTACAGATTGCTTGGAAAATAGGCTTTCTCAGTAAGAGAAGGGGCAAGGAGAAGAGCTCTCAAGACTATCTTGAGATTTGAGGAAGTGTTTTAGGTTTTGCTCACTGGTTCCCAGTGTAAAGGAACTATTGAAGACGTGGGATGGCGAAGGTAAGGTCTGTGATCTCAGGAAGTGCTGGGATGGGCAGCTTTCCTACTGTGATGGGGGCACTTGCCCTCAAACCCGCCTGAGATAATCACTTGAGGATGGTGCTGCATTGTGACGGCTCTGAACTTGGTCTCCTTGAACGTTGCCAAGTGCATAAGCTTTGGCGGTTACCATCTAGTGTCTGCAGGAGACCTAGAATTTGAACGTTGTTGACTTTAGAACACACTCATTCTTATAACACTCTACCTATTCTCATCAATAGGAAATATGCTGTGTCCTTTTTTTTTTTTTTTTTTTTTTTTGCTCTAATATTTGGTGTTGCAGTAGCAGTAGTTGCAGCGGACGCTACTTCTAGTTCATGGTTATTGCCAAACACAAGTTTCTGGAAACTGTGTGAAAAATGAAGGGGGAAAGTGGTTTTCTGCATAAGGCTTTTTTGAACATCTTGTTTTTTTCTGGAATATCTGTCATGGTGTAAAACATTTCCATATTTAGGGGTTTGTAATGTGTTTGATACTGGTTGGCTTTGAAACTCCATGTTTTTGCATGTCCTGGGGCTGCTTTATCCTGTTATTCTATGATATAGCTAGTTTTCAAAACTATTGGTTATTTCACTTTAAAAACCAAAGCAGCTTACATTATGAGTGTGATTCCTGTAAGAATGTAATTGTAAAATTGATTTGTGTTCAATAAACTTACTGGAATGACTAGTTAGATCAGTGGATGAAAAGATGATAAGAACATGTCAGGTCTCTGGGCCAGGAAGGACTTCCCAATAATACACGTGATACGCAGTAATTTCTTAACAAAAGATTAGATTTAGTACATGACTGTTTAAAACCTCTGTATTTTCTATTATAGCCATTCCACAGTGCCCACGGGGGTGGGCTGCAGGACTGCCTATGGATACCAAGGTCTGTGGGTGCTCAGGTCCCTGGTATAAAACGGCATCGTGTTTGCATATGACATACGCACATCCTCCTGCAGACTTTCAGTCATGTCAGGGTTGCTCGTAACACCTATACCATGGATATACCATGCGAGTAGTTGTTAAACGATATTGTTTAATGAATAATAAAGTCTGAATGCTTAGTACAAACACCTTAAAGTATTCTTAAACAATGGTTGGTTGAATCCACAGGCCTGGAACCCCGGGATAGAGTACAAACTCTAGAAGCAAAATGAACAAATAAAGAACTTGAGGTTAGCAGTGACGGGTGTGGGATCACACTGAATCTCGTGTGTTTTCCTGTGTCACTACAGAGTGTAAATGGAAACCATTTTTAGCTTAAGGTAAAATAGGTAACAGGAAACACTACAGAATGGGCACGAAGGCGCGTCCCTCATTACCACGTGTTACAGCCAAGCGTCTGCCTCCTGGGGAAGGATCTGTCTTGTGGGGAGACTAGACGTTGATGACTTCTGGACGTGTGAAAGGAAATGCCCTCCGAGAAGCGTGGTTTTGGCCGGAGCACATCAGACGAGAGTTAGCGTGGCATGGAGTTGCCACAGTGCCCCTCATGTCTGCTGCTTCTCTCCTCCTCACCGCTGGCCCTGACTCTCACCAAGGGAGGAAAGTTCAGCTCCAGCTGAACCCCACACAGGGCTTGTCGGTCTCTAGGGTGGGTGCTGCCTTCTCCTGAACAGGCTGTGGCAGAGGAAGGTCTGGCCATACTTGAGCTGTGAGAGATGCTCTCAGAGATCCAGCATCCTGCAAACCCAGGTGCTGAAGGTTCCTCCTCCACCGTCCTGCAGGGAGAGGGGTCTGTTCCTGCTTCCCCTCAACCCGAGCTGACTTCTTGTCTGTTCTGTACACCTAGCTCTTAAGAGCAGTTATTGTTAAAAATAATCATTTAGCAGACAAACACCATAAGGTGACAGCCTGGGAGGGTAGATGGGGCTGGAGGGTGGTTTCCTGAGCAACAGGGTTCAGTTTTCTGTTTTGGCATCACTCGACCCAAGGCCCCCAGATAATTGAAATATTGTCAGCAAAACACCCATGTTGTATCTGAGGGTTTTTTTAAAGGAATGGGTGCAAACTTCTAACAGGGACCTGACAAAAGAGAAAGATTTTTTCTCTGCAAAGTGAAGGTCGAGGCTGGGTGGCATTTGCCATCTGTGACTAGCAGGGACCCAGGCTGCTTCCCTCCTGCTGCCCAACTCCTGACCCTCCAACTCCTACACCTGTTCCCACCAGCAGGAAGAAGAGCGGGAAGGTGCCTTTTCCCCTTTAAGGGGATTAGGTGAGAGTTGCGCCTGCCATTTCTCTAGTCCCTGGGGTGATTCTCCAGCATGGATGGGAGTTGGGTTTGGCGGCCTGAGCCCTGTGAAGCTGGAGTTGCTGTTCCCTGAGCAGTAGGAAGCCTGGACTCCAGGAAGTGGGGTCAGAGGGTAGCCTTGCTGCATCCACAGGAGGGGGCCCCTCATTCCAGTTGACATCATCACTGCAGAGGGGGGTGTGGGCTTTCATGGTCCATTGATAAATAGAACGTTACTTTTTTTTTTTTTTTAAAGCACATCAAACCCTAATTCCTTCAGCCTTTACTAAAGTGGCATTTTGTAATTCCACATGATTTCATTATACCCGCAGGAGAGAATGTTTCCTGTAAACCAGAAGCGTCGCTGAGATAATTCTCAGCCCATTCAGAGAGTTCATTTTCCCAAGGTTAAAGACACAGCCTCGGGAGGGTTTGAGGACGCACCGTGACAGTCTCAGGAGGGGTTGAGGAAACACCCGGGACACAGCCTCAGGAGGGGTTGAGGACGCATCGTGACAGTCTCAGGTCCTGGACATGTGCCCAAGGTGTTTGGGGCACAACTTGGTCTTACACATTTTAGGGAGATGTGAGACATCAATATATGTGAGATGTACGTCGGTTTGGTCCAGGAAGGAGGGATGACTCGAAGCGGGGAGGGGTTTCCAGGTCACAGGTAGATCAGAGACAGATGCGTTTCCGGTGAGCCTTTCCGGAGAAAGCGGTAAGATCCGCATTTATCTCTGTGTGCAGATGGTGACTTTGAGTTCTTCCCTCTGTCCCTGAGGAATTTCCTTGTGGACCAACGGTTGTGAGGGAGGTACGTGGCTTTTTTTTTTTTTTTTTCTTTTTTCTTCCAGTCTCTGTTAGGAGCCTGGGAGGCAGGTTTGCCCTATGCCATTCCCCACCTTGTCTTCTCTTTAGCTTAGTGATTTTGGGGTCCTGAGATGTGCTTTCACTTCACACTTCTGAGCACACTGGCACTCTAAACAGTGTTGTAGGAGGCCGTCTAACTGATTTAGAAGAAAAAACTATTTGGAAGGACTTGAACACCTTAGTCCTTTGTCTATTTGCCCCGAGGCTGTTACGCCGCCCCGGGGTGGGTGGCCTTAGAAAGCTGTGCCCCTCTGAGTGCCTGCCTGTGGAATCTGGTGAGTTTGAAGTTAATCCAGCAGCTACATGTTTTGGAAAGCAGATTGTTTCTTAAAGTGTTGGTGATTATGATTCTAACACTGGAATTTCAATATGTGTTTTCCACCCTTCTTTCTTTGTCTCCTCATACCCTGAGATGCTGCTGCATTTGCCCTTAGGCTTCATTGAGGGAAGGGTCAGTTCTGGCCCTTTCTTTAGATATTGACCTTGAATGGACAGAATGGAGATTCAGAAAAACCCTTGAGCTGTGAGAGTGTGCCGATATCTATGTAAGTGGAATTCATGTGTTAAACTCAGTAAGAGTTTAAGAAATATCAATTCTAGGCTGGGCATAGTTGCTCACACCTGTAATACCAGCACCTTGGGAGGCTGGGGTGGGCAGATTCAGTTTTGAGCCCAGGAGCTTGAGACCAGCATGGGCAACATAGAAAGACCCTGACTCTACAAAAAAGTAAATAGTGGTGGTGTGCACCTGTGGTCCCAGCTAGTCGGGAGGCTGAGGCTGGAGGATCACCCAAGCCTGGGAGGTTGAGGCTGCAGTGAATCGTGATAGCACCACTCTACTTATGATGCACTGTGCCTGAGTGACAGAACAAGAACCCCTGCCACCACACACACACACACACACACAATATCAATTCTAAATGGACAAAAATGAGACTTTTTAAGTGGAAAAACATCCTGTTTGGTTGCTCTACTTAGGTAACTGTTGACTCACTTGCCAATAGGAAAATGCAGTGACCAGTTCTGCTGGGACCACCTGTTAAGGTACTCTGGGCCTCATGGTTTGAGAAGGGTCTGTCCAGGGGAGAGTGGGAGTGGCTTAAGGGCCTAGAAGTCAGTTCTTGTAGTTCAGTGTGACTGTGGGTGTGGAACTGGGGGCAGGGCTCTCCAGGGCATGAGTGGGTAAACGGATGGGCTTCCAGGATGAGCCCCTGTGACTTTGTCTGGTTCATATACGTCCAATACAAATCCACAGGCTCTTACTCTAGAAGCTTCTGCCAGGGCGGATGGACTGGCCTGGGGCCAGAGGGTGCCTTCTGGTTTAGGAAGAACACTTAGTCACCTAGATCTAGGATTTATGGCACTGCAGGGGACTCATCACACTCGGAGCAGCAGCCATCTGCTGCTAGAACCATCTAGACTTGGTTCTAGGCGAAGTATTTTGGAGCCTGTTGGTACCCTGTGTTCTGTTTATCTGTAAAACAAGATAGAGTTGTAACTAGTTAAAACCTATTTTTAAAATTTTGTCCCAGAATATGGCAGTTGTGGTGGAGCCTGTCCAGAGACCCCCACACTCGGACGCTGCTGCGTGCTGGGGTTGCAAGCTTTGCCTGTATCAGCTGCCCCTCCTGGCATGTCTGTGTTCCTGACACGGGAGCCCATCGAAGCTCGGCCTGTGGGACTCGTGCAGCCATTTGTCCGTGTTCCTCTGAGGTTCCGCAGACTTCACGGTCCTGTGGCAGAGCGTACGGTATCTACTTGCATCCTGATTTCCCCAAACCCCAGGACAGGCCAAGAATTCCTTAAACACAGCTGCAGAGGGCCCCGGGGCGTGGATTTGCTGGTGACACAGCCTTTCCCCAGCTTGGCCTTCATCTCCAGAGTTGGCTTTAGGGCGATAGAAGCTTCCATCAGACTGGGGGGCCCTGAAGCTTTGGTGGTAGGAATTGGGTGACCAGCATGGATGATACCCCATTACTTTACATTTGTAGCAATAGTTGTTAACATGACCACAAGATGCACAGAGAAAGGAAAAAAGGAGATTTTATTTTCAGAGTAACACACTGTGCTTTGGGAAACATGGTCTCAGGGGAGCTGTAAGCACGCGCCCCCCAGGAGGGGGGGAAGTCGCGGCGTTAAACGTTCCGGTTTTTGTTCGCTGTGTGTGTTCATCGGGCTCATGGAATGTCTGAACGTTTACAGGGAAAGTGGGGTTTCTTCATCCGGTTCATGGAATGTCTGAACACCTAAGGGGAAAGTCTAGCACACGCGCAGTGAGTTAACCTGTAACATCCATGTTCGCCTTGGGGGAAGCGTAACATTTGAAATGAGGTGGACTCAGCGTGTCATGTACAAAGCTGAGCGGTTGGGCGCAGACGTTTATGCGCAGCCTCAGTCACAGCCAGGACTGGCTCAGGGTCTGCGGCTTCTGGCGGGAAAGGACACTCACGAGGCCATTCTGTCCAGTCGGGGCTGCCCGAAGGGTCCCAGGGTGGGGTTCTCTGGTCGGCCCACATTGGAAGTCCACCCGGGTCCTGTGGGCAGCGTTCCTCTAAACCAGGCTTCTGTCTGATGGCGGAGGAGACTTCAGGCTGGTTAAACTGTACAGGAGTTAGTGTCATGGGGCTTCGGGGCTGACCTTCTTCCCTGTGATGCCGCTTACATTTCTCTCCGGGCCTCATTGTAGCCACAGAGAATCCACCTCATCTGACAGCAGGGGCTTCCATGTTGACATAGTAATTTATTGTATTAACCTTTTTATTAGTGTTTTAATAAAAGTCCTTTTTTCTTTTTAAAGAGATAGGGTCTTGCTGTGTTGCCCAGGCTAGTCTTGAACTCCTGGTCTCAAGCAATCCTCCCATCTCGGCCTCCCAAAGTGCTGGTCTTATGGTCATGAGCCACTGTGCCCAGCCTACAGCCATGTTTTTAAAACTCAGCAGTTTAAAAACACTAATCCTTTCACCCCCTCAAGTTGGCCTTGTACAAACTGGGGTGTCAGGACCTTGGTCCTCCTCCTATTTTTCCCTTTCTTTGGCCTCAAGTTCTGATGAGAACAGCAGTTACAAAATGGGCATTAGGTGATTTTTCCGTTACTAAAGCCAGAATTCTCACTAGTTAGACATGTTTGTCCCCAGGATCCCAGAAAGCTGTTTTGAATGAAGACCATAGCAAATAAGTAAGGAACTAAAGCCTTGGTCCTCTGCTTAGTATCTGGGGAATGTGTTATTGCTGGCACCCTTTGATCTGTGTTCACGTGCTGCATCTCGTCATGGGAAGCAGAGTCGCCCTGTGGAATAAAGCCTGGCTCACGGTGGCACGTCGGGATGCTCCAAGCTGTCAATCCCTTAGACGGCGGCAGACATGGAGACTCAGCATCGCGTGAAGAGCCCAGGCAACCGGGGTGCATCCTCCTTAGAGACCACACAGCCGGTCGGCAAGGTGGGCGTCCAGGCAGATGGCCCTGACGGGCTCGCCACGCTGTGGTGAATTAGGAATTTGTTAGCAAAGAAATGAAACTCGCCTGTGGGTCCCAGCTACATGGAAGGCTGAGGCGGGAGGATTGCTTGAGCCAGAAGGTCAAGGCCGCGATGAACCATGATTGTAATACTGCACTCCGGCCTGGGCGACAGAGCGAGACTCTGACTCAAAAAATAAATCAAGCTAAACCTTACTTTCCCTAGCAGAAGGGAGAATTTATCAAAGTAACTGCAACAAAAATCTTAGATGATGATATAATTTCAGTGGCTAAGTGAGCTGTCCAGCCCACGTGGCTGGCTCACAACGCAGCAGACAATGGTGCTGCTGCAGCTGCCCTCCCAACCGATCGCTTGTGGACATTTTCTGTTTTCCCATATCTCTCTTTTTGGATACGTAGCTCGCTCCTTTATAGCTAAGCATCAGTAAAACAGGTTGTCTATTTTGAGATCTAACTATTGTGTCTTTTAAGGACAGAAAATGAAGCAGGTGACAGGAGCTTGGCAACGTGGTGAATGGAATTAGATGAATATTTAATACTTGGTACCACTCTGATCCCTTCTTCCTCTCTCATGCTTAATTACAGCTGCCGCCTCCTAGGACAGAACACTTTGAGCTCTGTGAGTAGGAATTAAACATGTTCTCAATCAGAAGTTTCAGTCAAGCAGTATTTTACATGAATGCCCAGTCCCTAAGTGCTCACTGTGCTGGTGTGTGCTGTAGAGGAAGGAATGGGCACTTGGGGCCGGGTCTATGGTGCAGTGTCCTGGTTCCCATATGTGAGATGAGGGCCATGAGATGGCCTTAGAAGGTTCAGAATGTGGGATTGAATGGATCTGCCCACTCCTGGGAAGCCACGAGTCTAACTCGACTTGGGCTGGTTTTAGGGAGATGCCGGCAGCGCTGTCCTCACAGGTCACTGGGAGGGGCTCTGGCACCGTCCCCGTCAGGTATCTCATGATCAGCCCAGCTTGCCCATCTCAGAAGCTGCTGGTCGTGTTCTCCTTCCTGTTGTTTCTTGCGTGTTACTTAGGTTCTGTTCATGTGGGGACCTAGGAAGTTCCACAGTGAGAGGAGAGCAGCTGAGCGGCCTTCCTGCCTGCACACCAGCCCCACGGAGGACTGTAACTGCTTGAGGTTGGCTTCTGCCCCTGGCCTCAGCTGTGGATGCATTGATACAGTGGTACTTTCTAAGCTCCTGGGGCACACAGCGCGGTTGTGTGGATCCACAGGACACTGTGGCGTCCAAGCACGTGCTCCCAGAGGAGAGGACCCTGTGGGCGCTGATGCTGGGAGCTGGCCGAGAGTCCAGCGTGTGAGACTCCCTGGGACGTGCACAGCTGCCATCTGCACAGCCCCTCCTGACGCCCAGATGGTCATGCGATAAATGCACAAAGCGCATCTCCAGCAGGAAGCCGCCAAGTGTCCACACCCAGGATATCCACCACGGTGGCTTTTGGTGTTAATACGATGAATGTGAGCAGCAGGTGGTCTGCGTTCTGGGTGTGTGTGACTGTGCCACTGCAGTTTTGTTCTCATGTCTTAATGAGCATGAACAGTTCCTGACGAGGGTAGGTAAGGATGCTGTGATCAGAGATTCTGCAGTATTGTAGCTTGAGGAACCAAGGAGGTT
Organism: Macaca mulatta; assembly: GCF_049350105.2. Classification (NCBI taxonomy): domain Eukaryota; kingdom Metazoa; phylum Chordata; class Mammalia; order Primates; family Cercopithecidae; genus Macaca; species Macaca mulatta. The sequence continues at coordinate 104,726,511 of NC_133411.1, read as the reverse complement.
CTCTCTCTTGCAAACCCTTCAAGGCGAGGAAGTTCCAGGCTGGTGACTACTCCATGAAGTATTCAGGGATCCAGGTTCCTTCCAGACCCCTGCTTTGCGTTCCCAAGGACACGGCTGTCCTTGCTGTGATTGGGACTGGGTGATTGCCACGCTGCTGGGGCGGGAGGTGGGGGAGGCTTGGCTTAGGGTGAGAGTGGCCATGATTTACCTAATCTACATAATGACAGGGAGCTGGGAGTAAAGTGTAGCCATATCCTGGAAGATGGATGATGGATGTTGGTGAACGACTGGCTGCACTCAGCACAGCTGGCCCAGGGATGGGAAGGATGGCTGATTATGTCGTTCAACGGTACCTGGTTCTTTCAGATTTGACTTCCTTATGGATTTTCTGCTATAAAGAGGAGAGAGCCTGTGGTTCTAGGCCAAGCATCTCACTCATCTCATAACATCTTGTATCCCTTAAGCCAACATTTATATCAAGTTTTAGAAGTCCTACAAACTGGCAAGCATTTCTCAATCTGGTTTAACCATTGGATTTTATATCTCTGTCTGCATCTCTATTTACATCTATGTGGTTATTTGACACTGTTGTACATTTGTAATAGGTTCTATTTGGTGGAAGTTACTTTCAACAAACCCTTGCTGCTTCTAGAATTTTCAAGGTTGCAAGTTAGAAAGGAGAGAATAAAAACCACATCTTCTCTAATTTTAAAATTTGTTCCTCAAATCACACCAGAAGTACAAATACTACAAATTACAAAAGCAGCCAGAATCAAGGTTAGAGATTTCTGGGTGATTCTAGCTAATCAGCAGTATTTGCTGAGGTGTGTGCAGCAGAGCAACATGCCAAGAAGCCCGGGATGGAGGAGAGTTGGGAGGCCAGGCTGTGACTTCAGAGGTGCTGTTGCCTCAGGGAGAGGAGCTAATGCAGAGAGGATAAGTGGCCGCAGGTGCGACCACCGCCATCCTTGCTGCGGTACAGGGTGCCTTAGTGTACTGAGTTATGAAGCAGGTGAAGTCCGTGCACGTGTCAGAGAATCCAGGCCAGATGCGACGGGTGGAGGCTTGGCAGAGGTGAGGAGCCAGACAGCCTCGCTAAATGTGTGGTGGCTCACTGCAGACACCGTCCATCAGTCACCAGACAGACGGGATTGATGTTCAGTCCTTATGACAGCTGCCATTATCCTGTCTGCCTCCACCTTCTGAGGCCTATAGGCGTCGCAAATGTGTGTTTTTTAAACAGATTTGGATGACTTGCTTTCTGCACAACACACCTGGAAAGACGGAGGCTGGTTCTCCACAATGGCACCGGGGACTTGGCGGGGACTGGCGGGACAGAGCCTCAGGGGACAGCACCATCTCCCTGGGAGAAGACGGTGCCTGCGGGATGGAGGAAAGAAGAGGCACACAGTGCTGAGGAGTGAACTCTAGGTTGCTCTTAGACATGACACACATGCCTTCCGGAAGTTTCCACGAAGCACCGTTAAAGCCACCAGTGTGGACAGGTCCTGAGATCACGAGACCCAGAACATACTTGTATTTGAAATCATTCAGGTGCTGCAATCTCTTCAAAGAGGATCACAAGTCCTCTCTAATAATGTTGCAAAATTATTTTTTTTATTAAGTGCCATGGCTTTTTGTTGTTGTTGTTTTTTGGTTTTTGTTTTTGTTTTTGTTTTTTTGTGTGTGGGGGGTAGGGCTGGTGTGTGACAGTAAAACAGATGCAATGACACTGTGTTGTTGGTGTTGGTTCTCGGCCCCAGCTGGGCAGTTGTATGAAAAGAAACTGAAAAGTCTCCACAGTGGTATGAACAGAAACACCTGGATTACGTGTTTTCCTGTATTTAACATAAATGCACATGTTTGTATGCAAAACACACATTTTTCTATATGTAATAAAATTCACACCTTCAAGTATTTAGCATAGAAACAGCTGTGCAGCATCTTCTCCCTGCCTACAGCCACCCGGACGTTCTGAGTGGAAACTGCGCTGCTGTGGGCTTTGTGAGTGGTGAGCTGTGCACAGATATGTGCTGCGTTTGCTGTGTCCGCTGACATGAACCCTGGTCATTCCTGTTTCAGGTGGATGCTTTCCCTTGCAGTTCCCTTCTCTTGTTCTGTTGGTAAGTTCAGTAAACTCGGGACCAATGGTGAGAGTAGGCGTAGAGGAACGCGGTGTCGGCAATTGAGGAAAATCCATACCAGTCGTTGCAGAAGGAGGAGGCGTGCGGGGTTCTGCTGCCTGTGTGAGCCATGACTGGTGAGGGCCTCTGGGCAGTAGCTCAACTGGGCTACTTGGAAATGCAGATTCCTGGGCACAGACCTGAGAGGCCCTGGAGTGACCACCCTCCAGGGATTCCGCCCAAACTTGGCTATCTTGTCTCTTGGCAGGTCACCCGTGCCCAGCTGTCTCATTGACATGCCCGGCCATTGCAGAGTTAGCTAAGTCATCTGCACAGCTGGTGTGGGTGTGCCGATGGGTGTATGAGGCTGGCCCATCTTCCTTTCTCCCCCTATGAAGTGTTTGAAGGTCTGTTATCCTACCCTATTCTCTCCCTGTCCTCAGTGGGCAAGCAGGAGGTTCATTTTCACTTGCAGATGAGGAAAATTCTGAAGTCTCGTAAAGAAGCCAGGATCTTCTTCAGAATCTTCTTTGTTCCAATCAGCTCTGATATTTTCACTCGGAAAGACTTTTCCTCAAACACTTTGCCTTCGTTCTGTATGAGAAGTGCTGTATACTTTCCTGTTGTTTTAGTAATTAGTATCTGTCCTGTTGTCCATCAAAGTATATATTTTCATTCTGAGGCATGCTGAGTCAGCCTTTGTAGTCCAGAGGGATTCCATGTGCGTTCATAGAAGCTTCCATCAGAAACCACATTCCAAATAGCTGTGGACATACAACCTGCTTGTGACTTTGGGAATTGCCAAAGTCCAATTCTATCCCGATTTGAGGCTTTAGGACCTTTAGAAATTTTGAAATTAAAAAAAGAAAATATGACAAAATTAAGTGGATTTAAAACAAAAGAGATTTTATACTGTGGTTTTTAAGGGTTGTGATGCACTATTTTGTTATTTTTAAGGACTTCATGTTCCATTCAAATTACAAACACATTAAATAAAAGGTGATGCCTTCAGAACATCCTGGATTTCGTCTTGATCTTCTGCCCTTGAAAATGTGATTTTTTTTTTTTTTGAAAATGTGATGGTTTTAAACTGTGGGTCTAGACCATCTCATCTGAATTGCTTTGGAAACATCTCCACGGGCATCTTTCTATTCTTGGGTACATATAGAGAGACATCATTACACTTTAAAATAGCGAAAGTCCCGTAGAGCAGTTTTTCTTGAACTAATGAGTTATGGTTGGAAATCAATGTGTGTAGCAAGTTATAGAATCTCTCAGCAAAAGTGATTATTTAAAATAGAAATTGAGAGAATGCAGTACATTCTTGGTTTTTAAAATAAAATGCCAATAAGAGAACGTTTTGTTCGCAAGAATGTAAAATATTACGTCTTTGTTTAGAATTTAAGAATAGTAATTTGCTTGTGAGATCTTTGTGACTGAGGTTTGAAATCTTAACTATGGCTTATCATCAATGTTTTATACATATGCACGTATACATATGTATGTAAGGTACATGAAAGGAAAATAAGCATGTGTATATTTACATTTATATACACTTCTATAATGTGTATACTTCTAGTCACACATAGGTCTAAGTGACTATGATTTGATGACCGTGAGGATGATTAAATAATTTTCCTGCACTTAGCCTTGCTTTTGCATCTGAGCAGGGACCCTGCGAAGTGCACCTCCTGCGTTCCAGGCCTCACACAGCCTGTGCCAGGTTTTGGAAGCAGGAGTTTGTCTGCAGCCACTTCGGAAAGCAGGTGGTTACCAGGATTGCCTAGAGCTCCAGGCTGTCTCTAGTCCCAGCCTCCCTGGGGTAGAAGCTGCCCCACCAGGGGCCTGGACATGGACGTTAGGGCCTGGAGCCAGGAACTGCTCTGGAAGGAGGGCTCCTGTCACTGCTGGGCATGAGAACCGAGGACAGGAGGTGGAACCAGCCTTGGGCCACTGCACGGCCTCCCGGGAGTGCTTGCGGGAAGCCCCAGCCACCCTTTCCTGACCCCACAGCCAGCACCAAACTCTGTGAGATCCCCTTGGCCCACCCCTCAGGTTCCTAAAATGGTTAGGGTGTCCTGGGCTGTGAGTTTTTAAGTCTAGGCTAAAAAGACTCACAGGGTTCTTTATGTAGAAACGACGAGTGTGCTGTTAACTCAGAGCAGGCACTGCACCCTCACTCCAGGGTCCTTTGTGCCAGGTGGAAACGAGCATGTGGGTCAGGCAGAGTCCCTGCATCCTCACTCCAGGCATTGCTCTTTGATTTCTTAATTAAAAGCCTTCAGAACGAAAATGTGTTCTCCCCAGAGTAGAGTTTCTGCTTATGGAGGCTCACCTGTAAATGCCGTGCCAGGTCAAATATGCTGAGATCTAGGCCAGGTCCTGCTTCCTGCCCATGGCCAAGGCAGGTACTTCATTTGGGAGGTGACCTGGAGGGACATCTGAGAGGCCTGGCCTGTCCCCGAGAGATGAAGCTGCTGGCCTTCTCATGCTGCTCCAGCCTCCATCAGCTCCTTCCTACCTGCACACTGCCTGCTTTTATGTTGCCATCATTGGAGATATGTTAGGGACTTCATATGGAGCGACCCCCACAGGACCAGCAGACCGTGGAAAGGTGGGAACCAGGGCTGGGAGGGTGGTGACCACAGCCAAAATGAGAACAGTGGTGGGCTTAGAGGTCCATCTTCTGTCTAAAGTGTTTTTTAAAAATAAAACACTGTCTCAGGAGCATGAGAGGGCAGGCCACTGATGGGGAGAATGTATCTGTAAAAGACTCATCTGATAAAGGCTGTTATCCAAACCGTGCAAGACACTCTCAAAACTCAACAAGAAAATGAACAACCTGATTAAAAATGGACCAAAGACCTGGACAGATACCCCAACAAAGAAGATGCACAGATGGCAAATCTACACGTGGAAAGATGGCCCGCATCTTATGTCGTAGGGCGAGGCGTCACTGTGCACCCAGCAGCCTGGTCCAATACTGGAACTCTGACACCACAGCGTGCTGGCGGATGTGTGGGCATCAGGACCCTCAGTCATCACTGGGGGAAGTGGGGCAGCTGCGGCGGGAGGCAGCGTGGCGGTTTTCCGTGGAACTAAGCACTCCGACCACAGGAGCAATCACAGTCCTGGACTTTTACTCAGAGGAGTTGAAAGTTTACTTCCATGCGGAAATGTGCACACAGATGTTGACAGCAGCTTTATTTATAATTGCCAAAACTAGAAAGCAACCAAGATGTGCTTCAGTAGGTGAATGGATAAACTGTGGTATGTCAGAAACTGGGATATTATTCAGCGCTAAAAAGAACTGGACCACTAACCCATGGGTTGGGGAAGGGAGGGATGAATGGGAGGAGTGTAGGGTGGAGAAGCAACTCCGGGTAGGGCTTTCATGGGGGAATCCATGCCGTTCCACGTCTGTGAAACCCACAGAGTGAGCAGCAGCAGACTGAGCCCTCTTGTGTGCTGTGGACTCTGGGTGGTGGTGCCGTGATGATGCGGATCTGTCAGTCGTAAAGACTTGCTGGTCCCGTGGGGGCAGGAGAACGATGGAGGCTCTGCCTGTGCTGGGGAAGAAGATATGTGAGGACTCCGTACTTTCCTCCTGATTTTGCTATGAACTGAAAACTGCTTTTAAAAACATCTACTGAAAAGGCAAAAAAAAAAAAAAGAGAGTGCTAGCCAGATAGCATCTGTGTGAGGGTGTGGCCTGTGTTCTACGTTCAGGATTTTCCTGTTAGGATACATGTATCTAAATTATTCAGAAGTTAAATTTTGCATTAAGTAACTCACTACAAAGTTAATTACAGTATCAGCTTCAGCACTGCCAGGATAGCCAGGATCCTGTATCCTGACCAGCTTCTCCCCTCACAGGTACAGTGACGCCCATGGCCTCACCCCAGTGAGCAGCAGGGCTGGGACAAGGAGTCAGGCTTTGGGGGGCAGAAAGGAAGTGAGATCGAGGAGCCCGTGGCAGGGAGCCAGCAGGGATTTTTTTTTTAACCAGTTTTCTTTATTGCTGAGGCCTTCTTAGACTTGGGGAGTCGGGAATCCCCACTCTCAGGCACCTCCGAAAGCAAAGGCTGCTCCTAATCCTCATGTTCCAGATGCCTCAGGGGAGGTACCTGGGTTGTTGGGTGCAGTTCCGTTATTTGCTGTTCAGTGGAATTTGCCCGCAGCATTTCTGATTGTTTTTAAGAGCTGATGCTTGAGCTGCTTAAAATCACATAAGGATATTCATTTACCTGTAAAAGTTAAGAATGGAATTTGAGTTCAAAGATTTGTGAAAATGCTCAAGTTTGTGTACTAATATATACATTACATTTGTGAAAATATCTAAAAGTCCAGGATTTTTATTGAACACTTATCTTGATTTTTGTAATGTCTACTTGTCATATTTCCATTTGATTAATAGATGTCAAAGGGCTTAAATTTTGAGTGCCTGAATTCACTGAATTTAAAACTTCTTACATCAAATGTAATTAAACTGACTGTAGCCAACAGCACATGCTTTTATAAGTATTGATTAAAATATATATAAAAACACATATCCATGAACATGCAGATGGGGGCAACATATTAAATCATGGAAGTAGAATTAGTGTTCTTTGTTTTCTGAAAAGACAAATTTTTAAAAAGCCAAGAGAGTCTTATAACTTTTTAGTTTCCAACTTATTTGCCCTAAAGCGAAAGTTTAGCAGCAGAAGATTGGCAGCAGCAGAAGAGGATATCCTGGGCCAGTGCAGGCTCTGGGAGCAGCCAGGTGAGTGCCGGAAGGAGCTGGCTGGAGACAGAGCAGGGAAATGCTCAGGCAGGTCAGGATGGCCTCAGGGCACGCGGCTCAGCGAGTGAGAAAGGGTTCACATTTCCTGGAGAGCCCTTGTCTCTACCCACGGAAAACCCAGACTCCTTCCAACTGGGATGTGCATCTCATGTAAAAGTTGTTAAGCCCAGAAAGAAAGCCAGTGGATATAGAATTTTTTTGTATGCAGAAATTACTTTAAATTTGTTTCTAACCTTATCCTTTTCTTCCCCCATCTTAGTGTCTAGTAACTTTCTGCAGGTAACGCACACATCTTAGAGCGCTGTATTTCAGTTGCTGTTGGCTCTGATGTGACTTTGTGGTGTCTGAGGTTCTGCCCAGAGTGTGGCACTCTCTGCTGAGCGTTGCTTGTTGAAGGCCCGTGTGGAAACTTTCCCTGTAAGGTTGTCGACCCCAGCAGTCTTGGTTCAGAAACCTTTGGACTTGCTGAGACTTCACACGGCCTTCTAAGCTTTCTTCCGTGACCTTTTCATTTTAGTGTTCCCCATAATTCAGATGTTTTCCAGAATGTGTAAGTAAGCTGCTGAATTCAGGGTAGGGGGTGCCCTCCATTGGCCCTGGGGAGAAGCATCGCTGTTTCTCCGGGTGGAGCTTCCTGCCCGCCATGGTGTGCTCCAAGATGGAGCAGAGTTCTTTGGCAGAAGTAACCGTCAAAGGCTCCTGTCTCAGCAGCAGGGTGGCTGTGGGTGTGCGGCCTCGCGGCCATACCGGCCCCTTCCCGTCAACGGCACCAAGGAGAGGAGCACGGGGGGAGGCCTGGGATCTGTGCTTCCAAGACTGCGTCGTCTGTTTGTAACTAGACATGCCCAAAAAGTGTTGGAGATAAGCAGGAGACCGTGTCTGTCCCTAATGAGCTCAAGTGTGCCCTTGAGAGGGTCAGGTTTCTGTGTGGTTGATCCGAATTCAGCCTGGCTGTGGCAGTGCAGGTGACTGCTGGGCTTTGGCAAGGCTGCACCCACTGTCCGTCTGAAATGGCCCCCTTCCCAGGCTCGTGGTGCCAGCTGGGAACCCAGGCCTGCCTTCCCGCCAGGACGGAGGCCCCGTGTATGTGTGGGGGGGAGGTGGCGGTCCTGCTTTATTGCCTTATCTAATGCCACGTGGGGTCAGCACTCAGGAAACATAGCTGTGTGGGTCAGCGATTGAGTTCAGAAACCTGGAAAACTCAGCAGTGCAGGCTTTGGGCATGACCCGTCCAGCCCTGGGGCTCTTTCTCTGAATTTCCTTCCATGGCATCCTCCTCATCTCAGGGACCCGTGTCCCCGCACAGCTGTTGGCAGCTTCACAGCTTCCTCTGCCTCCCCTCCCAGGCCCTGGTGTGGCTGGGACAGCTAGTGGCTGTGCAGACCCCACAGCCAGTAGATTGTTGGTGCCAACGGCTTGGGCCTGGGTTACCTGAGCCAAGGACTCCAGTGCACGGCTGAGCTCACCCTGAATGGCTGGATCGGAAGGCCTTGGGTTGCAGAGAGGGTGGCTGGATATTGAAGGAAAATATGCAAAGGAGAAGGGGAAATGGGTGTGCTGGATGGACAGCTGGAGAAGTCTGTGCAGAGCCTGGGACCCGGTGCAGATGCAGAGCTGGCATGGGGAATCCGGTGACACGGCCACCGTGGAAGTGGGCAAAGTCAAAGGCTTCAGACCGGCATGGAGGGGCTGGTCTAAAACGATCCTCCTTTTCCTTTAATCCTAGCAACTGCTGGCTTACGGGGTGGGGGAATGAGATCTGTGGTGGTGGCAAGGAGAGACAGGGATTTTAATTAAACCCCTCTTTCTAGGAGAGGGGAGTAGCCGTCTCTGTAGGACAGTGAGCATTGTCATCTCAGGCAGCTCAGGCTGCTGTAATGAAACACCATTGACTGAATGGCTTATGAACAACAGGAATTTGTTTCTCACAGTTCTAGAGGCTGGAAGGTGAGATCAGGGTGCCGCATTGGGGGGGGTTCTGGTGTGGGCCCCTTCCTGGTTCACGCACGCCTTCTCACTGGCCCTGACACAGTGGGAGGGCAAAGAATTTGCTGGGCTCCTTTCTGAGGCACAAACCCCATTCACCGGGCTCCAGCCTCGGGACATCATCACCTCCCAAAGACCTCCTGACAGCATCACATTGAGGGTGAGGATTTCAACCTGTGTTTTGAGGGACAGGCAGGCAGTTCGTAACCGTCACCCTCTTTGTGTATTTCTGACTCAACATTGAGTCTGCATTCGGCTCTCCAGGGGACAGAACCTGTGTGGACACTGAGCGAGGTCAGAGCTGCAAGCATGTACACATCGCGGGCAGGGGAGCTGCCAGGGGTGCGAGAACTGGGTTTCAACATCAATCAGAGTTGCTTTCCTGGCAAATGCACTCATAAGCTATCCTGGCAACATTTGCTTTTCACGAAGAGTTGATCAGGCAGTGGGAGCAGCAGGCGGTATTGCCAGAAGCTTGGAACTGATGGGCAGCAGAGAAGGGGCAGAGGCCACGACCTTGGGGTGGGCAGCAGTGCCAGGTGTCTGCCCTCCAGGTCTCATGCCTGTGACTGTAGAGACCAAGCCGACCGGGGCTTGCTGGCCAGTGTGGCTCTCATGCAGGTGATTATTGGGGCTTTCTATATAATGTTCCCTCAGCCCCATTCCCACCCCACCAGTTTCTGTGCCTAGTAGAAATCATGCTGTGTCTCCTTGATGAAGCATTGAGTTTCCTATGAAGGTGTAGAAATAGCACGATTTGGCTCATGTCAAAATACTTTGCAGTGAAGCTGCACAGAAGAGGATTCTAGGCTTCCATTTGACGTTTTAGACAATGCCTGAGTATTACAGGACCCTTTTGCTTGTTAAAAAGCACCAGATGAGAAAGGCTACTGGTTAATAAAGGAGACTTTTTACATTAGCACAGAGAGGGTGGCTTGAGATAAATTCAGCGTAATGTAGGTGTGTTTGTAAGCCGTCTAAAGGACCATCTCTCTGCTGGCGACACATGTTTTCCGGTATTGGTTTTGTTCTGAAAAAGGATGACTGGCATTCGGTAGAATCATTCCAAAATTCACCTGGAAGTCATCTACATAGTGCCTTGTTTTCTTCTGACATTCTGGACACCACAAGGAATTATTCTTGTCTTCCGCACTAGCAGGAGACTTCTCCTGAACTCCTGCTCCTCTTTGGCATTGTGGGTGTGAAGGGGTCAGAGTGACCCTGTCTTCATGGAGCTTTCAGATACCATGGGGACAGTGTGGCACGAGTGTCAGGCTCGGGTGGGACGGAGGCTTTCCCCAGAAAACAGCTGCCGATTCCAGGACAGCCCTCGACCACTCCTCCCTCTGTTCCTCCATGTCATGTCTGAATTAAGGCTGTTCTATCATAGCTGGGGTGTCATGTTAACTGGAAGTGTGCTTTTGTTCTGGGAAGTAAATAAACTAATGGTACATTTGCCAAGGACAGTGAGATTTGATTTGATGAATCCAGTGGGGAAAAGGAGAAGGGGCTTGGCTGGGTGGGGACGTGTGTGATGGGAGTAGAAAGGAGGAGCCATGCAGGCTGGTGGGATGTAGGGGCCACGCCCGCGTTTCCATGGGATCCGTCGATGTTTGTGCCCCTAGACCTGAACCTCTGTGTCCACTTCTAAAACCTGCATAATGAGGAAACCCCTGATGGGCCTGAGTTGTTACTTCCCACGGCCATTGCTGGGAAGTGCCCCAGACGCCTCTCCTGGCTGGTGATGGCCCCGGACCTGGACACTGGGTTCGTCCTGAGCTCTGCGAGGGGTTTGGGCTCCACGCGCAGCAGGCACCTGTGCATCCCTTTGGACGTGAGATGTTGGCACTCGGCTTGGAGGCCACCGCGATCTGGGTGTGGTCAGGACTGGCTCATCCTTTGGGGAGAGAGCACCTGCCCGGGGGCCCCTCTGAGGTGCGTAGCCCTGCACTTACCTCACAGGATGCCCTGTCCTGCGGGGACTTCCTGCCATTCCCCTGGACCCTCAGGTGTGGGAGCCAAGTGTGGTGTGTGTGTCCCAGGCAGGGGTGCTGAGGACACCACGTGCCTGCTCGTGCGAAGACCCGAGGCACCGCGTGGGTTCGTTTCCAGGGGGCCGTTGGCATCTGGGGGCCTGTGGGTGTCTTTCCACTGGCAGGAAATAATGGGTGGCCCATGTTACCTTTTTTGTCTATTTTTGCCAAAAAGCCCTAATGTCAATGTCGCTGTCCCACTGTGGGAACCACTTGTCTCAGGCCCACTGGCCCTCCTGTTTCTGGGCTGTTGCAGGGTTGTGTTGGGGTAACTGTGTTAACTTCGTTTGAATTTTCTTCCTGTTCCTTTGGAATAAGTGTTGATAGCTTGTGCTGCTTGTTCACCCCAGAGGTGATGGTGTCCTTTAGGCCTGGCAAAGCACAGCAGTGCAGGGAGGTGCTGGGCCTCGGCCTCTCGTGTCGTCTGCAGCCCTCACCGCACGTCTGCTCTTTGCTCCTCGTGCACACAACCGGGATCACGGGCTGCTCACTCTGCTGTTTGAGATCCTCAGAAAAGGTGGTGTTTACACTGAAGGGAGAATTGGCGGTGTGCGGCTGATTTTAAATAGGAGGAAATGACGGTAACAGAATGAGCAATGCCTAGCACTTAGTCTTAGGCTTGAGAAATTGTGTTTTAGAATCAAGGTATCCCCAACTCCGGTTTTCTTCAAATTAAATCTTTTAAAGTGTTCACAAATATAGCTAAAGCCTAAAACTATGCAACAGAGGGCCTAGAGCCCAAGCCACTGCCACCTCTGACTCCAAGACACCTCTGAAACTTGGTCCTCCTCCTCAGAGAACCCCCCATCTGCTCCTTCCTCCTCCTCCCTCCCCCCCCCCCATTCCCTAGACAGTTTTCTTCTTCTTCCCCCCTCCCCCTCCCTGTCCTTGGGCAACCTCCTTGGACCTCTGCTTGAAAGTCACTGGTCTGTGGGGCCGCCCATTTGACAGACGAGCATGCTGAGGCCCAGGCACAAGTGACTGACTCAGACCCACGCAGAGGCTGACCCAGCGTGGATGCCATCTCCGGCCTCCCGTACCACCGGGTTGTCCCTAATGGAAGAGAATCAATGATGCTGCTTCACAGATCTCCAGGGAAAGCTGGTCCTTTACAGGTTATGAACATGGGAATGTTTTGGAAAAGCCGTCGTCCACTTGTCAGCTCCATCTCTCTTGCCTGGAAGATGTAGGGAGAACCTGCCTTCAGCCCACCCTCATCCCATAACAGAACAGAGGACAAAGGGACAGTAGACCCAAGTCCTGTCAGTGTCCTCAGGAAACCCCCGTTTCCTCCTCATGGTGGAAGTGGAAACCATCCCGCTGGATGATCTTCCCGGGGAGACCCTCCACCCTGAAAGCAAGGAATCTGGTTTGAGCACACACACATTCTTGGTGCCATCACTTTCTGCAGCTGAACCCTGCATACGTGGCCCATTAATCTTGCTCGTCCGGTGTTACTGGGTCCTGGGAGTTTGTGTGGGCTGATGGCAAGTGTTTACCATTGTGTTTAGAGAGGAGAATAGAACTTTATTGTGTCAAAATCAGATGATAACCACTGCCATGTGATTCCTTGGGTTGGTTTGGGCAGGGGATGCTCAAGCTTCTTCTGAGGGCTAAGTGCTTGTTTGAGAGAGTCTCACTTTGTCACCCAGGCTGGAGTGCAGTGGTGCGATCTTGGCTCACTGCAACCTCTGCCTCCTGGGTTCAAGCAGTTCTCTCTGCCTCAGCTTCCCGAGTAGCTGGGATTATAGGTGTGTGCCACCACGCTTGGCTAATTACAAAAATTTTTAATATAGGCAGGGTTTTGCCATATTGGCCAGGCTGGTCTCGAACTCCTTACCTCAAGTGATCGGCCCACCTTGGCCTCCTAAAATGCTGGGATTACAGGCTTGAGCCACCGTGCCCGGCCCGATCCTGACATCTTTTAAAGCTGCCTTCATGTACCAAAAACCAGTCTATGCTTGAAAATCAGGCTTGAAGAGCCTAGGAGGGAGGAGAGGGATATAGTTTAGCTAGGTAAATAACTATGCGTATGTTAAAAATAGGGGCCAAAATCTACCCCAAATGTTAACTCTTCCGCTTTGCCTTTGCGTTTTATATCCATTTATGGTTATCCATTCAGTATCAAGATTTCTGAAGATTCTTTTGATAATTATGGACAAATTACTGTTAAAACTCAGCTGCATTTGTAACACTTTAAAGAACTAATTGGATGGCATTATTTCTCTCGGAGGCATTTTGGATAGTTACATAATTAATGTTTATCTCTTTGCCAGATTTTTTTTTTCCCCAGAACAGAAACCTGAAAAGAAACATTCCTTTGCATTAAGAGCTATTTCACTGTGTGACAACCAATTTTTGAATGTGAGAACAAGATCATCGTGTATTTTTGGGATAATTCTTGCTTAATAGTGATAATGCTAAGTGTTAAAATTATGGAACAATTTGATTCTTTGAAAATTACTATTTGCCTGCTCACCAGGTGGGAGCTGATGAGAACGTGGATGTAAAAATTAAATTGTTTTTAGCTTGTATAAAAAAAGTTAAAAAAAAAAAAAAAGCTTTTTTGTTTTGTGCTACTACTGAAGTTGCTTAGCTGTGGAAATGAGGTTATTGCAGGTACTTAGAATTTTATCTCCTTCACTTCCACAATGGGAATAAATTCTCCAACAAGCACAGGAATCTGACTTTCTGATATTGAGACTCCTAGGCATCAAGCCCCATGGAAGGGGTGGTGATTACGTGAGCGTTGATGTTGATGTGGGCATCCTCTAAGCCGGATGCAGGGAGCAGGGAAGGGCAGAAAGAATAGGCCCCTCAGGAGCCATGAGAAAATAAAGTGTTGGCAGCAGTGGTGGTGAGGGTTGGTGTCAGGGGCCAGGAAGAGGTGGTGAAGGGAGCATGTGCCTCAAGGCAGCCCTGGAACCCGCGGTCCCTGCAGTGAAATCTTGTCTGCAGGGGACGTGGACTGCCATGCAGCGAGGCCCACAGACAGCCTGGACTTGGCTGGCTCAGAACTCTGGTGGACATTGCAAATGGCCCCACAGCGTTGCAGTGCACATTCCTCAGACAGAAAGAAGACGCTTGGAACTGTTCCCGGCACAAAGCCAGCACCCTGTGAACAGTGGCTGCTGCTGTTGTGACTGAGTGCTGTCCAACTGGGGGCATTTGCTCTGCTCAGTTCACTTAATTGGGCCAGGAATGGGGTTGCTCTGCCTTCAACAAGTTTGACGGATTGAACGAGGACTCAGTCGATAATGTACTCTGTAAATACGCTCTCCCGGCTAGAGTGAGCAAAGCCCAGGGAGCGGGTGGTTTTTCAGTATTAGCCAGGTGTTTGTGGTGGGGCCAGCTGTGCGACTGCCAGAGCAAATGTGACCAGGAAGCCTCTGTCCCCCCAAGGTGGCCAGCGTTCCTATTATACGTGCCGTAGGCAGAAGGTGGGCACTGCTGGGGAACTTGCTCATGTTCCTGTTTTCTGATTGGAAATTCAAGGTTTCTGAGCATCTTACATTGAATTTGGACATTGCTGAGACTGTACACATTTCAACACTTGTTTTTTTCTGCTTTTCGGATCTATACAACCTGGCATTTGGCCATGGCTTCCAGGACAGGCTGGATGCAGAGTGAAGCCCTCTCCTCACTGTCAATGTTTGCAGATGTCTTTTTGTATAAACTTTGTATTTCTTGAGACTTTCTATTAGGTTTTTACATAACTAGACTTTTAAAATTGCCATGCACTTAACTCTGCCAGTTACAATCGTGAGCTAACATGGGTTTTTGGTTTTACTTTGATGAATGTTTAACATTTGCATCCTGGATGTGGGGGTGGAGGTCATTTATCTGCTTTTCATTTCCTTCTTGGTTATACTTACCTGAAAGTCACTAAGGTGTGGAAGGCGTGGTACAGGGTAAACTGCAGGCCGCACTGTGGCGCGGTGGACAAGAGGCACAGGCTGCAGTGGTGTGCACAGTGCATGAGAGAAAAGAGGAGAGACTTCCATCCTCGAGGGAAACACACAACAATTTAAAAAACTGATCATCTAGCTTACATGAGGTCCAACAAATTCAGTTTGCAAAGTTTAACTTCCAAGTTAATTGAGTAATTTTTCCCCTAAGTCATTAATTTAGTAGCTTATGTTTAAATATATTTCTTTTGTCTAAAGCAAGTCATTAAATTCTAAAATGAATGACTAAACATGTAACAATTTAGGCATACAGCACCTGAAGGCAAAACCGCCAGTATGCTAAAACGTTGGATATAGATGCTTTAAAAATATAATGTAGCATTCTTGCAGTGCATGTGCTGTTAGCATATAACTTGGTGAGTAGTTTTGAGCTATGTTTGTAGGAATGTGTATCTTGAATACTTCAGGGCACCACTGCAGATGTGTGCGTAAGATGTATAAATACTGAATGTTCTTCTCCCTTCCCTTAAATGAATAGCATTAGCTCCCTTTTATTTTTATTTTTAATTTTATTTTTTTTGAAGTGGACTCTTGCTCTTGTTGCCCAGGCTGGAGTGCAGTGGCGCAATCTTGGCCCACTGCAACTTCTGCTTCCCGGGTTGAAGTGATTCTCCTGTCTCAGCTGCCCGAGTAGCTGGGATTACAGGCACCTGCCACCACGCCCGGCTAATTCTTGTCTTTTTATTAGAGATGGGGTTTTGCCATATTGGCCAGGCTGGTCTCAAACTCCTGACCTCAGGTGATCTGTCCACCCTGACCTCCCAAAGTACTGGGATTACAGGCGTGAGCCACTGTGCCCGGCCAGCTCCCTTCAGTAATGATTTATACAGTTGTTTTTG
This sequence comes from Macaca mulatta, assembly GCF_049350105.2. Classification (NCBI taxonomy): domain Eukaryota; kingdom Metazoa; phylum Chordata; class Mammalia; order Primates; family Cercopithecidae; genus Macaca; species Macaca mulatta. The sequence goes on along the minus strand of NC_133411.1, from coordinate 104,710,776 downwards.
CTTTTTGTTTTTTTGAGACGGGGTCTCACTCTGTCGCCCAAGCTGGAGTGCAGTGACGCAAATCTTGGCTGACTGCAGCCTTCACCTCCTGGGCTCAGGTGATCCTCCCACCTCAGCTTCCTGAGTAGCTGGGAATAGACACATGTCACCATGACCAGCTAACTTTTTTTTTTTTTTTTTTTTGTATTTTTAGTAGAGACAGGGTTTTGCCATGTTTTCCAGTCTGGTCTTGAGCTCCTGGGCTCAAGCAATCTGCCCGCCTCGGCCTCCCAAACTGCTAGGATTACAGGCGTGAACACCACATCTGGCCCTTTTTTTTTTTTTTTTTTTTTTCCTTACAGGATTAGAAGTCGACTTTCAGAAAACCCTTCAACCTTGTAAACTTGATTTTCTACAATAATATGCCTCTAGGATAAAAACAAGATGGAAACAAAGAAGTATGTGTGGACTGCAGTTAAAAGTTTTCAACACAACATAGCTTAGGAGAGTTGACATTTACAAAGAGCAGGAGGCCCGTTCAGTGCCTTCTAGGCATTGGGAACGGCGGTCTGTGGGCGACCCTAACGTGTGCGGTGTCCTGAGACATGATCGTGGTGCTCATGCTTTTACCGAGGGCCTCCCGGGAGTACCAGAGGCTCTTCTCCTGCAGTCAGCCAGCCAGGCAGTAGCTGCTGGAGAAGGAACAAACAGTAAAAGACAGATGTACACGGTGTTATTGTGGCAGAGAGGTTAAAACTAGGCTCACTTTATTCTCTCACTTTGTTCTTACAGTTTTAAAAAAACTAATAACGAAGTCCTTAAATATGTATTGTATTTCAGGATTTTCAAGTAGTTGTGAGTGTGTCTGTCTCTCTCTCGCTCCCGTTCGGGTGCTCCCTGCGAAGAGAGCTCAGAGAGGCCACCTTTCCTTGTTGAAGTGACAGGGCCTGGAGAGGTGTGAACCCCGAGGTGGGGGGGTGACTGACTGGGGGGAGGCTGGGTCAGCGTGGGGATCCACCCCCACTCCACGTTCCTGTAGGGAATCCACAGTTCTAAGTCTTTATGATATGGGTAAAATGAACCTGGAAGAGGTGTTATTTTTTAAGAAGTAAGTGCCATGCTCTTTTTTCCTCATACTTCTCCGTGTTTAAGCAGCATTGAAAGATAAGGCACTAGTAGCATGTTGGTTTGGAAACAATCTTGTTGATTATTTTAAGTTGAATCTGATATTAAGGTTGTCTGGTAACAGAAGTTTTCCTTTAACAACATGGAACTCTGTTGAATCTGTTGCCCCATTGGCTGAGCCGTCTGAAGTCAGTGCGGTGGCACCTGAAGAGTCCGCTTCCCCTTGGAGGAAGCCGCTGGATTGGCAAGAGGCACTGTCCTTGATTGAGGGAGTGAGGTGCCTTTGCAGGGACCCCACGCGGCACCTGCGGCTCTCTCCTGCCCCCTGCGGCTCTCTCCTGCCCCCTGCGGCTCTCTCCTGCCCCCTGCTGGCTGGCCAAGCAGACTCGCGACAGTGCTCAGCATGAATGTTCAGGGGGTAGGCCGAGGCTTTTGTTCCAGAAACACTGACTTCAGAAACGGCGGGCAGTGTGTGTTGAGCATGGCAAGAAAGACTTACTTGTGTCTTAAACCTCTTGAACAAAGCAAGTTGATGTTTCAAATGTATCTCGAAGGCTAATGACTTTGCTATGGTCAATATTCAGGAGAAAATAGGGTTTGATGAAATAGACAGGAGTGGCAAGTGACGTGCTTGTGCCCCGTATGACTAAGCGATGTCCTGGCCGTTCCACACCACGGCCTCTGAACAGCCAGCGTGCAGATACTGGATCAATTTAGATGGGACTCCTGGAGCTGTCAGCTGCCCGGGAGAAGCACAAGGAGTTCTGTGTGCCCATGATCATGGTTCCCGCTACTGTGTCCAACAATGTGCCGGGTTCCGATTTCAGCATCGGGGCAGACACAGCCCTGAACACTATCACCGACGTAAGTCCGTGTGCGCCCCACCAGGTGGGCGCTGGCTGACTCTAACCTGTGGGCCCCCGCCCTTTTTGTCTACCGAGCGCTAGAAACAGCCTTTTACAAATATCCTGAATGAGAGCTTCTCGTTATTTCGCCGCCCCTACCCCCGAAAAGTAGGCTTTTAGACTCTGAACATTTTTTATCTCACTCCCAAAAAGTTTTACCGCCTCTTCTGTGTGGCCACCGGCGGGGACGTAGTGTGGCCAAGACCCCGGGAGTGCCCGTGAGTACCTACAGCGCTGAGGAGGGCTGGGCCGCAGTCTTCTGTGATTGCACCAGCATTAAAATTTGCTTTTAAAAAATTATTATTAATGCTGAGCCTAAATTTTCTTTGAGCATCCAATACCCATTATGATGAACCCCTGCCTTGATGCTGAGGGTAGAAATTGAACTGAATATTTTGTAATTGTAGTCATTGTCCTGAATGCACCATTGCATTTGTTTTCTCTTTGGTCTTGGCTGTTGACCTCATTTTCCCCTTTGTAAAGTGGGGATGTTAAATTACATCTAAGGCAATATTGGGGCTAATTTTTTTGCCAAAAGACAATAATAAAACATAGAAATATATTCTTCTGTTTTTTGTTTTGTTTTGCTTTGTTTTCTTTGTTTTACTTTTCTTTTCTCAGCCTCTTGAGTACCTGGGACCGCAGACACGTGCCGCCATTTCCAACTAAAAGAAATATACGCCTACCCCACGTTTGTGTGTCACACTTAGTGATTCACATGAGAGTCTGAAGATCCATATCTAATGCAGGAAGTATTTCATTTTTTAAAAATTTGATGTCTAAAATTTTTCACTAATTCTCAAGTTTTAATTTTTCTTGTGTGACTTAGTTCTCACGAATACTTTTCAAAGTTTTCTGTTTTGTTTTTGTTTTTTGTAAACCCTTGGCATGAAACTTATTTCTAGCGCTGGTAAATAAAAAAAACAAGCTTTTAACATACAGCTCATATGGCAAGTAATGCTTAGCACTCGTTTCTTGGTTTTCTGAGCGTCTTAAACTTTCTTCACTTCCTTTGTGAAGGAAACCTGTCCAGGTTTTCCCGTGTTCACTGGCTTTGGGGGCAACGTTCACCTTATTTTTGGCAGTCACTAATCTCTGACCTAGATGTTGCTTCTGATCTGCTGGTGACGGGCGTCACGGCTTTGCTGCTGCAGGGCTGGCCCGGCTCTGGGTTTACCTTCGTGCTGGGAATGTGAACATGAGTGTGTTTCACAGAGAGGATTCCAGCATGGCTTTCACTGCTCTTTCACCTGCTTTAGCTGGATTTTTGGGTCTGTGAAAGTTGGGTGTGCAATGGGAGGTATTGAAGCTTCCTTTTTCCCTAATAGTTACCTAATTGGAACTTACCCAGAGGGAATGAGTGGAGAATTTGAGAGCAGTCACTGCAGTTAGATGGGCATCTGAAGATGTGGGACAAAGCTGGTGTTGATCTCCCTGTGACTTTTTTTATTTTCAAGTTTCCACACAAAGCATAGATCCTTGTGGTATGTGATGTACACTTTCGGGCATGAAGAAAATCTCTCTTTAATTCCAGGGTCCTCCGCTATAAATAACTTTTTTTTTTTTTTTAGATTGTAAATATGTAACAAATGTGTAGGGTCAAAATTTGAAAACCAAAATACGTGAGGCAAACACCCCGCAAATGATCAGTTCCACCCGCTTTGACTTCCCTTGGAGGGACTGTGTGATTTATTATGCGATTGTTTTAAATTCAGTTTTTCATTCATTCCAGTTTCTTAAAGCTAGGTTAAAAAATTTCATTTTCTTTTCTGTTCTTTTTTTTTTTTTTTTGAGACGGAGTCTTGCTCTGTCACCCAGGCTGGAGTGCAGTGGCCAGATCTCAGCTCACTGCAAGCTCCGCCTCCCGGGTTTGCGCCGTTCTCCTGCCTCAGCCTCCCGAGTAGCTGGGACTACAGGCGTCCGCCACCTCGCCCGGCTAGTTTTTTTGTATTTTTTAGTAGAGACGGGGTTTCACCGTGTTAGCCGGGATCGTCTCTCGATCTCCTGGCCTCGTGATCCGCCCGTCTCGGCCTCCCAAAGTGCTGGGATTACAGGCTTGAGCCACCGCGCCCGGCCCATTTTCTTTTCTTTTTTTTTTTTTTTTTTTTTTTTTTTTGACAGGGCCTCTGTTTCCCGGGCTGGAGTGCAGTGATGCAATCACGATTGACTGCAGCCTCGACCTCCCAGGCTTAGGCGATCCTCCCACCTCAGCCTCCTGAGTAGCTGGGACTACACGTGCTTGCCACCTTGCGTGGCTAATTTTTTGTATTTCTACAGAGACGAGGTCTCCCTGTGTGGCCCAGGCTGATCTCAAACTTCTGGGCTCAGGCAGTCCCCCCGTCTTGGCCTCTCAAAGCCACTGGGGTTATAGGGATGAGCCACCACGCTGGGCCTTAAGTTAACCGATTACAATAGAGAAAGAACTGGAGTGTGTAGTTAGTTGAGCCTCCCGTTGGCCAGGCACAGCCACCTTGGTAAGTGTATGTGTGTGTCCTCATTGCCCTTCTGATCCTGAGCTCCGAGGAATGAGGCTGTCTTGGGAGTGCTGTGGTTCTAGTCTCGTGATGGGTGAGTGACGTCGGCTGATTGAGGTCACCCTGGCGAATGCTGCAGCTGCTCGGGAGCTGGGGCAGGGACGAGAAAACCGCTGAGGGTCCCTCTCTGCACCCCTGAAGGGAGAGGGACCGAGATGTGAACATGGCAGCTGTTTTCTCCAGAGCCCTGTTTACTGATGGCCAAACAGGGTGAATCCTGAGAAGGTTTGGATTTGGGTCTGAACTGGGCTCGCCTGGCTGTAGAACACAGGAGCTGGTGGCGAACTCAGGAAATGAGGGCGTGAGGCGACTTGACGTGGATGGCTCCGGGTCGCTCCAGCCACTGTCCTGAAGCCGTTGGAGCCTGAGGATGTGTGGGAGTGAGCGTCTCTTTCCTGTCCGGCCAACACCCTCTGTGACCCGTGACTCATGGCCTGGCCTTGGGCAGCATTTATGTTTGAGGTCTGTGGATGACTCCAGTTGTTCAGTAAATTTGGTGATTCTTATTGGGGTGATTGTGCCCCAGGGGATGTTTGCGCCATCCAGGGAGGTTTCTGGTTAGAACTGGGAGAAGGGATGCTCCCAGCATCTGGGGCTGGAGACAAGGGATGCTGCGGAAAGTCCCTCCAAGCAAAGGACGGGCTCCATAGCAGGAGTCTGGCTCAGGACGTGGCCATGTTGTGCTTCAGAAGCCCTGGGCGGATCTGATGTGGTGAAGTCGTCATCCTCGTGATTTCCTTCTTGGCAGCATTGATGCTTAGCTGACACCACAGCCCCTCAGAATCTATGAGGCACTGATGTGGTGAAGTCGTCATCCTCGTGATTTCCTTCTTGGCAGCATTGATGTTTAGCTGACGCCACAGCCCCTCAGAATCTATGAGGCACTGGTGAGTGGGTCTTTCTGGCAGAACAGAAGGAATGAAATACCTCAGAGCAGGTGTTACACATTCTCAGGATATGACTGCAGGGAGTTTCGGTTGGACTCCTTTCATTCCTTAGTGCTGGCTGGTGCATTATTCTGTCCTGTAAGCTTGATCAGGTCACATCAGAAACACAGTAGGTGGGTGTCACGCTGCTGTCAGGTTTCGCGAAGGTGGCGGTGACTACAGCCTTGTGAGTAATTCCTTGTCATAGTGGCCCCACTACGGACCCAGGGGCCCGGCTGTGTTTGGTCTTGAGAGCTTTATGCTTTTCTGGGCAGGGTCTCTCCCCATCTTGAAGTCTTCCCTCCCCTTTTTTGGAGACTGAAGGAAGGAAAAGAGGAGCGACAGGGAAGAGGGGAGAGAGGATTTGCAGCAATGTGGCCATTCTCACAGATTTCAAGGCGGAGTTAAGGAGCCGAGACACCCCCACCTGCCCACTTGTGTGCCTCAGGCCCCTCCTTGGCCCCAGGTCACCCACACCCTCTGGCTTCCAGTGAGGGCTTCTTGGAGAAGCAGCCAGCTTCCCGCAGCCAGTCTTGGTTAGTCCTGGGCTAGGGTATTCCACAATAAAGGAGTGACATCACCTGTCTGAAGAGCATAAGGAGCCCCCCACGTGGTAGTGCTGACAGGGCCACATCCTGGGCACCAGGCCAGCCAATATCCCCAGATGAGTGTTTCTGGCTGGGAAGCAGGCTGGCATTTGGATTGAAGTCCTGCAAAAACTGCCATGGCCAGAGCCTGCAAGGCAGAGCCTGTACAGAGCAGCCCAAGAGCTGGGCATGTGCTGGGTCTGGGTGGACGTGGAGGCCATGCCATGGGGGCACGGGGGCCCCTGCTCACAGCTCACCTCGTGGTCACTCAGCACTGACCCACCCACCTTACCCTGCTACCCACCATGCTGTGAACTCACCTGCCACGGATCTGCACCCGCTGTCTGAAGTCCTCGGCCCACACGGGCTACTGGCCTTGGGATGCTTTGGGTTGCACCAGGGCTGCAGAGCCTGGGTCGCTCACTGTCCAACTCTCCCGGGGAGATGTGGGACCTGCCTTGCATCCCAACAGTAGCATTTCTGCAGCAGATGTGGGGATATTCACAGTAAGAGGGACACGTCCAAGTCCATAAATAGTTGATTTTGCCACCAAGTGGATGACAAAAACACCTTGCTGTGTGGGGCCACTTGGAGCTGGGAACAGTGGGCATGTGGACCTGTCCTGCTGTTATCTTGGTTAACACCCTGAGGTGGAGCCTGAAAAAGCCCGGTGCACACGGGCTCAAGAACCGCTCCCCTTTCTGACACCAGAGCCCATTTCCCAGTGGAACCCCAGAGCAGCAACTCAGGTTCTTGCTCGCCTGTGTGGCTTTGTGTGTGACTTCCCGCCGGAGAGCAGAGATGTGGCGTGGGGCTGAGTGTGGCCCACTGGTAATCCAGCTGCCCGCCTCCTTCCCTGCCTGCGCGTGGAGGCTGCCTCTGCATGATGAAGGCGGTCACTTAGTGTGGTCCTTACAGCTGTGTGCCCCATACCACTGATTGTGACCTGCCTACAGAAAGCTACAGGACTGGCTTTGCCTTTAAACGTCCTGACCGCCCTGGCCTCCCTTACCCACGATGAGATGCTGAGAGCTGAGCTGTCCCGCTCGTGACTAACTCGCCGCTGCCTGCAAGCTGCTCTGCTGCCGGCCTCACACCCACCCTGCTGTGCTGCCTGCAGGCCTCCCCTTTCATGAGGACCTGGGCTGTGCCCAGGCAGCCCCCTGTGTCGCTGAGGCCTGTCCTGCTCCCACATGGCCTCCAGAGCTCCCCTTGGTCCCCTGACCCACATGAACTGGCTTCCCCTGATGACTCAGGTCCCTCCTGTCCCTTCCTGGACCTCAGCGGAGGCCCTGGGGCTGGCAGGTGAGCACCCAGCACCCCCGCTAACCACTTGGCCCTGGTGCTTCAGGCTTACAAGAGCGCGTGCGACCTGGCCGAGGCGCAAGGCCGCCACCGGGAGCTTTGCATCCCCCTGTGTGTGGTGCTGGCCACGATTAACAACAATGTCCCGGGCACAGAAATAAGCCTGGGCGCCGACACTGGCCTGACTGCTGTTGTCCAGGTAAGAGAACCCCGTTTCCTCGCCTTGCTTTCTTTATTTTATTTTAGCAATTTGTTTCTTCTGTGCTAAGAATGAGCCAGATTTATTATTACTCTTTCCCCCCCACCCTTTGTTAGCTTGGCTTTATGTCAGTCACACTGGCCAGAACAGGGTAAATTTTTTAGCTTCTCTGCCTTAGGGAGAACCTGTCTTTATTGATTAAAAGTGAGATGATATATCCAGTCCTTGGGGTCGTGTTTCTATCCCACCTAGACTAGGGGAGTTTTGAGCACCTTTTCTCTGGAGCCGGCCTCTCCTGCCTGCGTTGAGTAGCGAGGCTGCAGGGCCAGCTGTGGGAGCCTGCAGGAAGGGGTTTGAGTGCCTGGTACATACGAGATATGGGACAGAGCTGTGACCACTGGGGGCCGCTGCCTGGAACCACAGCCTTCCTGTTGAGATGAGAGGTTCTTTAGAGAGCCCAGATCATGCCCTCCTGGGCAGGCAGTTTCACCAACATTTGCTTTGGGAGGAGTGGATTCTGCTGGTTATGGGCGTGGTGCTGACACCTGCAAGGTGACCCCTCAGGTCCCTGATAAGCTGACCAACCTCTATGGTCATGAGCTGGACATGAGGACCTGTGGTAGTTCCACAGGCCTTTGCTGCAAAGAGGGTCCTCACTCGGCTGCAGACGGGATGGTGGCCACCTTGGCACGTGGGGTCATGTCAGTGGATTGGCCGCCGGGTGTCTCCTGGAGAGCAGCCGCTGGCCTTTAGCTTAGATGTTCACGTCCGAACCAGCTCCGGAGTTTGCGGTGAAAACTCCCAGCCCTGTTGGAGACTCCTTAGTTCAGCTTGGCACAGAACCCAGGAAAACAGTAGTTCTGTTCTGGCTTCTTCCTTCAGAACTGAGTTCCAGTGCAGGGAAGGGAGTGGAGGGGTCGTGAGGTCGACTGCAGCCTCCTGTGCCTCCCACTCGAGTTGAGGGCCATCTCTCTCCTGGGCTTCTCCCTGTTGCGTTCCCTGGTGCTGTACTGGCCTGGCAGAGGCTGGCCCTGGCTTGTTCCCTGGACTTCCTTGGGCCCCCGCGCTTGACCTCTGTTCACTGAATGCCATTAGGGTCCAGCCATCGCTGGCTTCACTCTCCTTTAGCACCTTGTAGATGTCCACACATGCTTCCACCCTCGCACCCCGCACTCAGCGCAGCACTACCCCGGCCAGCGGCTGTGCTTTGCTGCAGGTCCCTTGCTGTAGCAGGGATGGGAGCCCCACCCCCTGCCCCTTCTGGCCACCGACTTCAGCAGAGGCTCGGCTGCCATGAGGGATACCAGTCATGGGAAAACTGGCCTCCCTGCAGATTCACAGAACAAGGTGGTTCTCACAGAGAAGTCAGTGCCTTTTTTCTATCTTAACACTGTAGCAAACACCACCTTATCTTTCACCACCAATTTATGTTTCTTAACACCAATGGAGCAAAGTGCTGGTGATGTTTGAACTGTAGCCTGGGGCTCCTGCTCCCATGGGACTCCTTGGGGAATTTCCTAGCAGGATAGTGTGTGTGCCCTTACAAGGGGTTGTGTCTGCTGGGCACATCCCATTGTGAGGCAAGAATGGCTGAGGTCACAGGCTCTGCCTGACAAGTGCCACTCACAACTGCTGTCCACGCAGGGCCACGCTTGGGATTGGCCGCCTCCTTGTCAGTGCTACTTCGACTAATTGCCTGAGGCACGGCCAGAGTGACTTGCTATTTTTAGAAGCTAATTCAGGCTTCAGATGCGATCTAGGTAATGAGGAGAGAGTTCAGGAAAGCTGTATCTAAGCTCCAGCAAAGGCAGACACTTCCATCCCAGCTGTCACTGCGTTTACACTCAGAGGAGCACACGGTTGGGGGCATGGCTCAGCTGTCAGGGCTCCACTGTTCTACACACCCACAGCGGCAGCCTGGCGGGACCAGAACTCAGACACGCTCGGGCACAAATCAGCCTCTTGGGAGAGCTGCTTTGCCTGCAGAATTCTTTTGCCATTAAGCAGTTGATGTCATTCTTTGAACGAGTGACAGTAATTCCCCACCTCAGGGTGGGCTGCGGGGGAGATTCAGTTGGAGAAATAATCTATGAGGCTTTGTGCCTCTGGGGGTCCTGATGCCCCACCAACATTTTTCTTCCCGTGCCTGGGATTCTCTAAGACAAAGGGAAAGTCTGAAAGCCTTACAGCATCTTAAGTCTTAGATCACAATTAGAGACCCAATTACAGACAGGTGGAAGAGTGAAACCCTCAGAATTCTGCACTGGCCCTTCAAGAAGGCAGTTGTGGGCTCTTTGGACTCTTGATGGGTTTCTGTCCTCTGTCCTCCCTAAGCACAAAGACAGTAATTCTTCCCATTGCCTGTTTCTCTCCCGATCTGGGCTTTTACACAATGCAAAGTGGCCCTCTAACTAGAGCCCATGTTCAGTTTTGAATACGTCAACCAATTATTTTGGGAGGAAAAGAATCTGCCAAAGAAATGAAGTATAGTTTGGAATGGTTTAATCAAGCCTGTGTTTATTCAACAAAATGTGCTTTTAAATTTCATCCGAAGTACTCAAGTGAAAATTTCCCAGTGGGTGTTAAACTTTGGTGCACAGACTCTCGTGTGGCTCCCAGTCTCAAGTCCACACTCCCACTTCGTGCTTTTACTCTTGGTTGAGTCCCATGGAGGCCTGTTAGGGAATCCTGCAGAATCAGCCCTTGACCCGGACGGACGGACGGCTGGCTGGCTGGCTGGGGAATACTGTGCTTGTGTCATTCAGAGACAATCATTTCTTGAGCGCCTGCTGTGGGGGCTTGGCCGGGTCCTGCTGATAGTGCAGTGGTGTAAGCCCAGCCCACAGTTCCTGCCCTCATGGAATGTGCAGCCTAGTGAGGACTGCAAGTCAAATAACCACGAGGTAACTACAGGGAGACACCGTGGTGATTTCTATGAAGAGAGGACATGGGGTGCCCCGAGGGCCCCTGACAGAGGGAACTTTGCGGTCCTAGAAACCAGGTGACGTTTTCCTGAGGAAATGACATTTCCCTCGGGGTCAGAGCTGAGGAAGGTGCCTGTGTGTGTCCCGTGGCCACTGTGACCCTGACCACACACCTGGGGCTGGAAAATACACTCACTCTCGCACAGCTCTGGAGGGTGGGAGCCATGGGCTGAGGCCAGAGTGTTTGCTCCAGGAGAGTCCCTCGTGGCCCATTCAGGTGCCCAGAGCCCCGGGCATTGCACGCCTTGTTCCCTGGCACCTCCTCCTCCCATGTGGGTGTGCAGCATCCTGCTCCAGGGCCTCTGCACCTCTCATCTGCCGATGCAGGTGGTGGCACTTAGGGTCCACCTGGGTAGTCCTCAGGATTCACCTTTATCACCTCATGAGGGAACATCCCCAGGTTCCAGGGATTAGCACCGGGATTCCTTTGGGGGCTGCTCTCCTGCCCACCACTGTGCCTGAATGTGATGCACATAGCGGCCAGCATATGGAGAGGCCCGAGGAGGACCTGGGGTGGCTGGAGCTAGAGCCGGACCTGGTGTCAGAAGCAGGAGGGGCCAGGGATTCCAGAGAAAGTCTTGACGTGTACTTGAAGTGAGCAAAGGGTTTTGAATGAACCAAGAACTGATCAGATTTGTTTTTTATAGATGGGTCTCCAGTCTGTGTGAACAGATTAGAGGGGGCCGGGGTGGGAGCTGAGGCCCAGGCAGAGGCTTTGCAGAGTGCCAGGAGAGGGCGCTGTAGCCCAGACTGGTGTGTGGGTGGGAAGGTGGCCGATGCATTTCTCTGCTGTTTTTCTCCCTGCTGAGCTTGGGTCCTTGTGGAGGGCGGATGGCAGACATTTCACTCTGGGACCTCATGCCTATGCTATCCTAAAGACCCCCAGGTGCCTGGGTGTAAGAACCACCATCTGCCTTTGAGTAGAGTTTCTATTAATGTAACATTCACCAATGGATGGAAGACGGCCACAACTCTAAAATCACAGGGAGCTTTTCTGAAGAAAATAGAATAGCACAGCTGTTCCCATGGACAAAGCTGGCAGGTGACAGCCCCCTAACTTCTCAGCTCACACCTAACCGTGTCCGTGTCTGGTGAAAGCTGCTTCAGCAGGGACAGTCGGAGAGCAGCATGGAGTGAGCTGGCTTATGGGGTCGTCTTTTCAGTCTCCTCCTATGGGGCCTGGGAGAAGGGAGCGGCAGATGGCCAGGTCCCCACCACAGGTCATCGAGGTCACCTCCAGGTGGCTGGCGGGGTGGGGGCATGTTCACACCCACTCCGAGGCACATCCCGGCTGCTGCACACCCTTCACCCCTGTGCGATGCTGGGACCGCATGCTCAGGCGCGGTGTGGGGCCTTGCTGCACTCACTGGTAGGGGAGCTCTGGGATGGTGGGTGCACCCTGGCCCTAGGCTGGAGTGACTGATCTCTTCTCTGACCAGACCTGCGACCGCATCAACAGTTTGCCAGCGGAACCAAGCGGCGCGTGTTCATCAAGACCATGGGCGGCTACTGTGGCTACCTGGCCAACATGGGGGGGCTCACAGCCGGAGCCGATGCTGCATACATTTTCGAAGAGCCCTTCGACATTGGGGATCTGCAGGTATGTGACGGGGCTGGCCTCAGGGGACCGTCCCCTTGGGATCCTCTCGGTGCTGCGGAGCGAATCATCGTGTCTAGGGTGGTTTGCTTTTCGAGGGGGCATGGAGACGGAGGTGCTACCGAACATGCCACGCTTGATGCCCTTCGCATCGCCCAGGTGCCTCTCCCAAGTGTCAGGTGATGGCGGACGTGCCTGGTTGAGGACACCTTCTAGTCTCTTGTGTGAAACACAAGCTTGTTTTTTTGATGTAGTCTGTTGTGTAATGTTTTCTCACTTCTGTCACAAACGATTTGAGTGCCTCCGCTGACAGTCACCACCCACGTCTGCGACTGGCTCTGGAGCTGGCTGCAGCATCTTTTAAATCTTGAGGCTTCTGATGCTGCGTCTGCCTCTAAACTGACACAGACACGGCCGTGGTTTCTTGGCATCTGTGGCTCTTTTAGGGAAGGGTGTCGCCGACCCCGGGGTCTGCCCCTGCTTCGACGGCACAGCAGAATCCCGGCCTGGACCCTGCAGTGTTCAAAGTTGCTAAACTCCATGCAGGAGGACAGGCCTTGGCAGATAAAATGCAACTGAACAATTGTCTTTAGTTAGTTATATAAATAAATATATGTTATATATTACTCTGTCAGCCAGGCTGGAGTGCAGTGGCATGATCTTGACTCACTGCAACCTCCGACTCCCAGGTTCAAGCCATTCTCCTGCCTCAGCCTCCCGAGTAGTTGGGATTACAGGCGCATGCCACCATGCCCACCTAATTTTTGTATTTTTAATAGAGATGGGGTTTCACCATGTTGGTCAGGCTGGTCTTGAACTCCTGACCTCGTGATCTGCCCACCTTGGCCTTCCAAAGTGCTGGGATTATAGGCGTGAGCCATCGTGCCCAGCACCGTTGTCTTTTAAAAAGTTAGGATGTTACTTGTTTCTGAGCCAAATAGATCAAGTAAAAAGGGCCTTGGTGTTGTCACTAATTATGTGACATGTGAATCATGAATTTCTTCACTGTGTCATAGTGACTGCTTGTGGAGTCATTCACTGCATTGTGATGTTGCTGTCAGCAGTGGGTCCCATAAGATGATAATGGAGCTGCCCCAAACAGGTGTAATGTTTTTTTTCTCTTTTATAAAATTTATATATATATATATATATATATATATATATATTTATTTATTTATTTATTTTTTTTTTTTTTTTTTGAGACGAAGTCTTGCTCTGTCGCCCAGGCTGGAGTGCAGTGGCCGGATCTCAGCTCACTGCAAGCTCTGCCTCCCGGGTTCACGCCATTCTCCTGCCTCAGCCTCCCAAGTAGCTGGGACTATAGGCGCCCACCATCTCGCCCGGCTAGTTTTTTGTATTTTTCAGTAGAGATGGGGTTTCGCTCTTTTCCGCTGAGAGCGCCGAGTAGAACATTGTCATGAAAATAAATAAGGGGCAATAGAGCCGTGAATGAGTGCTAGGCCAATCACGGAATTATCATCTTCAGAGGGACCCTGTTGATTCTGGAAGGCATTTCTAGTGGCCGCCATGAGGGCTGCTCACTGTGCCCTGCGCTCAGCATTCATCGCTGCAGACATGCTCTCCCCGCCTGGGGGAGGCTCCCCGAGACCTGAGCCGTGAGAGCTTGCAACCTCCTTGGCCACACTCACCGCCATGCTTGGTTGGCACTTCCCGCCCTGCAGGGCCTGGCACACAGTGGGTGCTTAGCATAAGTTTATTGTCTGATTAACAAAATACTCTTTTCCAGTCCAATGTGGAGCACCTGATGGAGAAAATAAAGACCACCATCCAGAGGAGCCTTGTGCTCAGGTGAGTGAGAGACCAGGGCTGATCTTACGGTCACTGTCACACCGCGGTTCTTAGGTTCTGGTGACTTTGGGCTGGATGAGTGGTAATTTCTTTGCTGCTGGAGTGCACTGCACACTGGGCATATGCAGAAGAGAGTTGTGGTGTGTTGCTCTAAAGACTTTCTTGCATTTAGACAACTAAAACTTTTGCTTTATAGTCTTCCTCTATTAGATATCTCGCAATCATTTCTCTAACACCTGATGTTTATGAAGAAAGGAGGAAATACAGCCATCCCTCTTAGCCTCAGGGAATGTGTCCCAAGACTCCAGTGGGTGCCTGGACCTGGGGATAGTACCCGCCCCCTGTATACATAAGGGGGTGGGGGCTGATAACCATCTGATAACCAAGGTGGCTACTGAGTGACTCAGGGGCAGGAGGCACAGACAGCATGGAGACTTTAGGGCACAGGGATGATTCACGTTCTGGGTGGGACAGAGCAAGACAGCACAAGATTTCATGACTCCCTGTTAGCTGGGCTTAGGTGAAATCGACATCCTGGGTCGGTTTGTTGTGTCGCATATGTTGTGACTATACAACAAAATGATCTGGAGTATACGCATACTCCCAGTTAGCTGGGAGACTTTTTTTTTTTTTTTGAGACAGTCTTGCTCTGTTGCCGAGGCTGGGGTGCAGTGGTGCAATCTTGGCTCACTGCAACCTCCACCTTCCAGGTTCAAGAGATTCTCCTGCCTCAGCCTTCCGAGTAGATGGGTGTACAGGCGCCCACTACAACGCCCAACCAATTTTTGTATGTTCAGTCGAGATGGAGTTTCACCACGTTGGCCAGGCTGATCTCAAACTCCTGACCTCAGGTGATTCGCCCACCTTAGCCTCCCAACATGCCAGAATTACAGGCGTGATCCCCACCGTGCCCAGCCAAAACATCTAAACTTTTAAGTCATGCCAAACATCAGCAGCTTCAGGCTTCTATTCGTTGGTGAGGTTTGAGTAATGGGGATTTTAAGGGAACTGTCAGCTTTCATGAAAACAGTGACACCCCCATTACTTGGAAATGCTTATTCAAACTAAACACGGCATCAGGTTAAAAACCGGAGCTTCCTAAGATTTAAAATGGATTATCAGATGTGTAAGATACTTGACACTCACCCTCAAATCAGAATGACCTAGAATGAGCTGCATGCAGGCACACGCGTGTTATGAGTTGAGCCTGGGACACAGCGGTCCAGGATTCCTAACTCCCACACACTCCTCCTTCACCACCTCGTATTCTTTATACTTTTAAACCAGAGCCCATGAACTTATTTCAGAGAGCTCATGAATCCCCTGAAATGATGAAATAGTAGGCGTCTGTGTGACTTTGTCAAAGAATCCACAACGGTTATCAGATTCTTAAAGCTGTGACCCATCCCCACCCCAGATGAGTCTATGAAACCTTGATTTAAGATTTTAAAATATTGGAGATGGTTAGTTGACTCGTTCCATTTATTAAAATCCTTCTCTTACTGGGCAGGGGGGAACACTTGATACTTTTGCTTAGCAGGCTGAGTTCAGGCTACAGGAATCACAGATTTTGTTTTGTTCTGTTCCAGCTATCCCTCAAGACTTAGAAACAAAAACATAAATTCTGTGAAATAGAAATCGTCATTTCTATTTCACAGCAAAGTGTGACTGTATAACTGATATTTCATATGATTCTAACCCCCAACAGGGTGGGGCACCTTCTCCATTTGATAGAAACTTTGGAACCAAAATCTCTGCCAGAGCTATGGAGTGGATCACTGCGAAACTCAGGGAGGCCCAGGGCAGAGGTAAGGGGTCCGGGGAGGGAGGCCGTCTGCCTTGGTGAAAATGCTGTCCTATCGGGGAGAAGTAGGCTGCTGGTTCCTTGTTCAGTTCAGTGCTGAGCTGCGTGTGATGTTCTAACTCCTGCTGGTTTCTGAGCATTGCTATTTAACCAACCTTGGATTCCTGGGTGTGCGTGACATGTTCTCTTTTATCACTGCTAGATTCAACCTGAAGTTCTTTTGTGTAGGCTTTTTGCTCTGGAGATCCTGAGCGTCAGCCCGCAGTTTCCCTCACAGTTGAAGTGGGGCCTTCTATTTTGGGGATGTTTGGTAGGACAACCTCCTTGTGACTCCATCCATCAGAACTTCCAGTTTTGAGAAAGATTTGGCTGCTGAATGAATTGTTCGTGTTTGTAGAACTATGCATGTTTTTCCTTAAATCAGTTTTGTAAGTTACATATTCTAACAAATCTTTAGATAAGCTGAAAAGTTTTAGAAAACATGACACATTACTCTTGTTAATGGTTCCAACATGGCTGGTCCCTACTCATTCCTGAGTGGTTATTTGTGCCAGCATCTTTCTCACCCCCACCCCCCTCAGCTTTCTTCAGTCATACCAGACGTGTGCTTTTATTAGGGCAATCCATTATCACTGCCAATGTCCGACTTAGAAGAATGACAGTGTACAAAAAACCGTGATGTGAATAGTTTCAATCGGTTTGTCTTTTTGAAGAACTGACTGATTCTTTCTACATCCATTTTCTCTTGCTAATTTAGCTACGGATGCTTCTCGTGCCTCAGTGTGTGTATACGTGAGCATCAATTTCTTATTAGTGTTTTGCCATAATTTAAAGTAATTTCCCTATTCCACTATTTAGTGAAAAATTCTCTCCACTGAGAGAAAAAACAAAAGCTGCTTTCCAGGAAGCCATCAGGGTGATCCCACAAGAGCAGAGCTGTGCAAGCCCAGGCCAGGCGCTGGCCACACTACACAGCTGTTCTCAGCCTCCCCCAGGCCTCCAGGCCAGGTTCAGCATGGTTCCCAGGAATCCCACCCCGTGATTCTGCTCCCCCACCTGCCCATGGGACAGGGCAGTGTTAATCTGTTTTTAAACCTTTTATAGGAAAAACATTGACCACCGATGATTCCGTTTGTGTGCTGGGAATCAGCAAAAGAAACGTTATTTTTCAACCTGTGGCAGAGCTGAAGAACCAAATGGATTTTGAATAAGTCGGGGTCTTATTGCCTTAGCAAACCCAGCCAATGTGAGTACAGGACAGGGGAATGTCCATTGCTGTTGCGTTCGGCAACTCATTCAGGGGTTTGAGGAACTAGCTTTTCTGAAGCTCAGTCAAAAAATATTAGGTCTTGGCCAGGCACGGTGGCTCATGCCTAAGATCCCAGCACTATGGGAGGCCTAGGTGGGTGGATCACTAGGTCAAGAGATCGAGACCAGCCTGGCCCACATGGTGAAACCCCGTCTCTACTAAAAATACAAAAAGTAGCCGGGCTTGGTGGCGCACACCTGGAGTCCCAGCTACTCAGGAAGCTGAGGCAGGAGAAACTGCTTGAATCTGGGAGGCAGAGGTTGCAGTGAGCTGAGATTGCACCACTGCTCTACAGCCTGGCGACAGAGCGACACTCTGTCTCAAAACAACAACAAACTACCACTAGGTCTTTGGGAAGAATTTTTAGAAATATAAAAACAATGGTTTTGTTTGATCTTGAAATTGGCTTTATCATCTAGTTGATTCAGCCGACCCTACAACCCCCGTGTTTCTGGCAAGACCGCTCGCTGTGCTGGCCGTGGCATCTCCCAGCCTCACTGCTGTCCCCCCCCCGCCCGCTCCCTCCACAGGCACAGGATTCCCAAAGAACGGTGGTGGCTCAAGCTGCGGTTCCTCATGAAGATCCTGGCCAAATACAAGGCCAGCTACAACATATCAGACTCAGGCCGGCTAGAGCACGTGCAGCCCTGGAGCCTCTGACCCAGTCCCACCTGCACGTGCCTGCAACCTGGACTCACCGTGGACCATCCATTTTTGTAACACTTAAGTTATTGATCAGCACTTTATGCAGGTATTATTGACATTAAAACCTAATCAGTGAGCACCTGTCACCGCCCATGTGCCCCACCAACTCCAGTGCGTGCTGTCTGTGGACTGTGTCTCATGCTTTCAGATGTGCGTATTAAACATTTGCCTACAACTCCAAGTAGGGTGGCTACTAAAGGTTTTCTCTGCAGTTTTTGTGGGCAAAGACTATCAAAATATTTTTATAGGGATCACTGAACTATGTGCAAGTCATAAAAGGAGAACAAAGCCAGTAGTTTACACAGGCCAAGGGGAATGCCATGTTTACTTACCGTTACATATTTGCTATGTGTCAGTTTCCATCCACAGCAGCAGGCCAGGACCCTGGGCCTGGACCCCAGGCTCCTGCTCTCCTTAGAAAGTAAAAGAGAACACAGGAATCTTATCTACTCGGCCTCTTGATTGCAATCCTAGCTGCATGTTAAGACCACCAAGGTGGGGGTTTGAAAAACCTGATAGCCAGCTTCTCATCCAGTCCAAGCCCCCATCCTCACTGGGCCCTAATTTGGAACTCTCCGATGACTCTTGCCAGAGTAGACATGGGTGCTGGGGTGACAGCCCTGCCGCCCTCGTGGGACCCCTCCTGTAGGGACAGTGTTTCTGCCTCAGTTCTAGACTGCAAGAGACCACAGCTGTACCTCAGAAACGTGGGCGGAGAGCTGTGTGGAGGGAGAGGAGACACCAAAAACCAGCTGTTTGGGAAATCAGAGTCCAACGGCCAAGAGCTGGTGTGGAGCCTTTCCTTTCTGGCTCTGTAAAGACAAAGCGAGGGCTTACTCACCCCAGCCCATCTACTTCCATCTGGCCGCCCTGTTGAACTTCCGTCTGTTAGGAGGACGCTCCCACAGGGCCTAGGTGTGATCAGTCTCACGAGTCAGCACAGGCAGAGGTGGGACACCTTTGTGTACCTTTTCATTTTACTTCTGCTTTTTAATAAAGGCCCTAAATGCTACTTAAAATAATGACTCAAGCAGAGGTTAAGTCAGAGTTGCCCTTTATTTTTAGATTCTTAAATATTCTAGAACTAATGAGGTAAAACTAGCCTTTGTCAGTAGAAAGTAAATTCTATGTGGTGCATCTTTGGCACTTTGTGCATAACTATTTCAATGAACGTCTTCTTGGTTGCTCTTAAGACTGACTTGCCAGTCAGTGGCAAAACCTTAAGAATGACATAATGTTCCTGGAAAAAGCAGTAGCATTTCTGACTTTTCATATTCAGCTCTAGAGGCCGATTTTCTCAGGGGCTCCTGCACAGTCGGGCGTGCCAGGGCCACTCATCTGATGATCCAGGATGGGTCCTTGGCGATTTTGGGGTTCTCGGGTCCGAGTATGGCCAGGCCGTGCACGCTCTTCCCAGTGCCGAGGTACCCGAGGGGAAGGCAGGCGAGGTCAGCGAGGACTGGCTTCTGCGTCAGTGCCGTTAAGGCCTCCATTCCCAGACACCGTCTCCCCCGCTCCCCACTCACCTATAGCTGATGGTGAAGAGCTGCTCCCTGTGGGCCTGCTTCATCTCATCTGAGAGGCCATACAAGAAGAGGTCCATTCCTAGAAGACAAACTACAGGCACAGTGGGCTGTGCATTTGTGTCCCGGAGTGAGGCACCCCCTGCGAGGTGGGGAGTAATAGCCACCCCCTCTCCCCCCCCTTGGCTATTGGGAGGCATGGTGGACTCACAGCCTGTTTAGGATATTGTGAGTAGTATCATCTGCCCCTCTGGAAATAATGAACTGGATGGGAAACATCCAGGCCCCGAGACCCACTCAGGAGCAGAAAACGGGGAAGGAGCCTTGAACAGACCCTCGGGAGGGCAGTCAGCAGGAGCCATGGAGGCCACCAGGAGGGAGGGAGGGAGGGAGGGAGGCAGGCAGGGAGGCCAGAGGTGACGTAGTGGGGAGAGGAGACGCGGCCAGAGGCAACGTGGCCAGGGAAGGAGATACGGCTGGAAGGAAGTGACAAGAGGGGTCTCCAGGCCTCAGACTGCGCCTGATTTATGGATGACATTTTAACTAAGATGTTATATCTAAAGTAGCAATTTAGAACCATTGTGTACATTTAAAGCACGGTACAAATATAGCACATTTCCCCAAACCAAAGAACAGTGCATTCAAGGAAAAAATAGCAGCTCACCAATAAAATAAAGGTGAGTCAAGAAAAAATTCATTTAAGATCAGAAATAGATCCTACAGCTCTTCTAGTCCAATCCCCACCCTAACATGAATGGGGGGAAAAGGGAAGTAGATTCTAGTCAGTCAGAATTAAAGGCAAATCCGATCCACTTTACTTTCTACTTGACAGAAAACAAGCAGCTCATCAAGGAATCCCTATGAACAGTAGCTTTAGGAGTCCCCAAAATGCAAAATTCACCTTGAAATTAAATCAACTGCTAAGTATGTATAAAGTTATTGTTTTCATTATTGCCCTCCTCATTCCCAGGGACTTTTTTAGAGCTTGTTTCCCCCTAATTGCCTCCAACACACCCAGGAAATTTAAACCCCACAAGTAAACCTTGTTTCGATTAACACACAGCATCCTTTAGGAGCAGACAATCCGTTTGCTCTAAGACGTTCTTGTGACCTAAGCACTGAGTACAGCCTGAGAACGCACAACACGCACACACACGAACTCGGACAGACAATAGGTGAGATGTGGCACATGAGGGGGAAGACGAGACAAATGAGCTTCACCGACTTCACTGACACCCCAGATCCGTGAAGAAGTGACACACGCAGCCTGCTCGGGTGCCAGTGACTCCTTGAAAACAGCCAAGGGCAGCATTTGGAGAAGCAGCACCGCAGGCCAGCAGGGTCTGGCGGCTTCAGAGGGGAGGGGTGCCCCCGACCAGGTGCTGGGGGCTTCAGGAGCGAGGGGCGCCCCAATCAGGTGCTGGGGCTTCAGAGGGGAGGGGTGTCCCCACCAGGAGCTGGGTGCTTCAGGGGAGGGCGCCCCGACAAGGTGCTGGGGGCTTCAGACGGGAAGGTGCCCTGACCAGGTCCTGGGGGTGGCAGGACAAGCCCTGGGTCCCCTTGTCACTTTTCACTCCCTACTCCCGAATCTCGCCCTGAAGTTGCAGCAAGTCCAGGTATTCATTTACCCATAAAATTAAGTATCTGTGAGTGACACAAGTCACTAATCCACAGAGATCTGAGTCCACAGATACCTCCCAGAGATGCCACCATCCATTCTGGTAGAAGAGCCGCCCAGGGGCCCATGCTGCTAGGAAGGGAGACTGTCTCCAGCCTGACGCTGCAGAATTCTCAACACAAAGTCTACCTTCTGGAACCATGCCATCTCCTACAGAAGCAACTAGCGGCATGTAGGGTTTTTTAAAATCTCTTTATTCTTAAGACATTCTCACTCTGTCACCCAGGCTGGAGTGCAGTGGCACAATCTCAGCTCGTTGCAACCTCTGCCTCTCAAGTTCAAGTGATTCTCCTGCCTCGGCCTCCCGAGTAGCTGGGATTACAGGCGCCTGTCACCAGGCCCGGCTCACTTTTTGTATTTTCAGTAGAGACAGGATTTCACCCTGTTGGCCAGGCTGGTCTCGAATGCCTGACCTCATGTGATCCACCCGCCTCGACCTCCCAAACTGCTGGGAATACAGGCATGAGCCACGGTGCCTGGCCCATATAGCTGTTTAAATTTGACTAAAACTAAATGCAATTAGAAGTTCAGTTTCTCATTTGCACTTCAAGCATTCAGTTACCCACAGGCGGCCACGGACCAGAGGCTGGTGGAGATGTCACACTCCACACTGCAGAAGGATCTACGGATGAAGTGGCTCTAAGATCATCTCGGCATCTTTATATCGAAGCTACTGAAGTTTTACTCTGCTTATTATAGACATCAGCATTCTCCCATTTTAAAATGTCAGTGCTATTGCAACGATCAGATCTGTGACTTCCCAGCACCTCTTCTCTTCCTGTACAGATAACTGCAGAGCATCTGCACTCTGCCTCCACACTAACAGACAGCGGAAGCCTCCGTGTAAAATCAGGGGGAGAAAAAAAATGAATCCCTAGTCCCTCTCCCTACAATTTTGTGAAACGCCTCTTAATATTCAGAATAACTGCCGGAGTTACAATAAACAAGCATCCCTTGACCAGGAAGCAACAGGGAAGCAAGAAAAGGGAGATGTGAGGACCCTCCATTCCCTCTGGGACCCCAGGCCCAGCCAGGACTGAGAAGGGCAGCACAGCCCGACAGACCTGCACACCTGATGCGAACCGTGCACATGGCTTCCCTGGGCCTCGGTCCCCCGCTCTGCCCTCACTGGCCGCTGTGGCTCTGGTAGAGGGAGCTCCCTCAGCCCCAACACCCACAGTCAGTTTCCTCCTTGCAGGTCTCAGCTCTGCTGTGACTGCCTCAAGTGCCTCCCTGATGCTTCTCATCATCATCCGGGTACGGTGCCCCCTCTACCCCACAGCCCTTGCTACCACCCACCCCACCAAGAAGCCTGGCACACAGCAGGTGCCTGAGATACCCCAACGGGCGGGCATGCCAGGGTAGGGCTTGGAGATCCAAGGGCCACGTCCCGCATACCACCACAAGTGCCACGGAGGCTGTGGAAGGGGTCCAGGCTTCAGGCCTGCACTCAGTTTCTCCCGCCCCCGAGGCCAAGAACCTAGCAAGGGAACGCAGCCAGAAGCAGGATCCCAAACCCCTTCTTGCTCCTCAAGAGGAAAGGGGCCTCAGGGCAAAACCCCACAAGTGCCTTCCTCCTGCCAGGCTGCCTGTCATAGCCCCCACACCTTCACCGCAGGGAAACCCACTCCTGTGAGGAGAAAACCAAGTACCACAGGAGCCACGTCCACTGGCAGCGTCTGCTGAGCCCAATTAGTGACAACAGCAGCCGGGCCCCCACGTGGCATGCACCGACTCTGACCTGCCCCGCACACCACAAGGTCCTGAGGCTCAGCTTCAACTCATCAGGGGCCTCTTCCAGGAGAGCTCGGCATGTCTATCTTTCCTGGGCTCACAGAAAGCTGAGGGACTCAGCCCTGTGTGAACAGAGTCAAGCTCCCACTAGCTGTGCAGACAACCTCCCCAGCCCTGGCCTGGGAAGGGGCCAAGCAGAAACAGGCATCTTTTGCCCGCACAGGTACAGAATTCAGCCAGCTCTCTCAATGGAGTCATGACAGGTCAACTCCAGGCTCCTCAGTGTTCTGGGGTTCACCTCGGGCCACTGCACCTTTGAAATGTGGCTGCAGACTCCTCTAGACTGCTCGGTGTCACGGCCCATTTCATTCAGACACTGCAGGCCCCTACCCGTGGTGTCACTACCCAGGACACCCCTGCCGGCATCCTCTGATATGCTGCTGCAGCTGCTGTGATCTGAGAATAGCCACACGCAAGCATCAAAGGGAGGGCTTCTCAAGTCTCCTCCGAAAGCAGTGGCTACAGCTTTGGAAGACGTTGCACTGAATCCTCGGTGAGCCTGGCTCAGTCTGCAATCTAAGCCGGGTTGCTGGGGAGATGCACTCTGTTGTAACTGATGGAGGCTGTCGGTGGCAGCTCTACCAAGACCAAGGATGGCAACTAATCTGAGATTTACAATCCATACTTTCTATCTGATGTTTACAAGGAAAGCATCGTGCAAGTTCCAGTAGCAAGAAATTTTCTGTAATCTATCACATCAGGATACAGCGGAAATGTAGCTCAAAAGTTAATAGGGTCTATGCAGAAGAACAGATGGGTCTATTTCAGGAAAAGTGCTTGCTGGCTTTTTTAGAAACAGAGTGAAGTCCCTGCCAAGTACAAGGTTGTTTATACTTTTGCTTTGGAAACAGAGGGAAAGTTCTTCCTTATTATTCAAATACATTAACTACATTTAAGTGTTCTGGTAGACTAAGTATTCAATATTCAAAAATAAGTAATTGTTTGGTCTATTTCATTCCTTAAATGTAGCTTTCAAAAACTGACAAACACCTGACCAGGTATGGTGGCTCACGCCTGTAATCCCAGCACTTTGGGAGGCCGAGGTGGGCAGATCACGAGGTCAGGAGATTGAGACCATCCTGGCCAACATGGTGAAACCCCGTCTCTACTAAAAGCACAAAAAATTAGCTCGGCATAGTGGCGGGCACCTGTAGTCCCAGCTACTCAGGAGGCTGAGACAGGAGAGTGGAATGAACCCTGGAGGCGGAGGTTACATTGAGTGGAGACAGCGCTACCGCATTCCAGCCTGGGTGACAGAGCAACACTCCCATCTCAAAAAAAAAAAAAAAAAAAAAGTGACAAACACCCCATGTCTGCCCTGGCTCCTGCCATCTTCACGGAGTGGACAGAGCTTGGGAAAAGCTCACTGTGGAGGCCCAGAAGGCCGGGCCAGGCCTTTGCTCAGCAGATGAGCGAGAGGGTCAACCACCCTAGGGAAGAAGCCCATATTTGCTACGTTACTGACAATATCCACATAAGTTTCTATTTTGCCTCCCACACAGACCTAGGATCCATATTTGAGCAAGTGGCTCATGCCAATACACCCTCCATGCCATCGTTTTCCTGACCTCCCCAAGAAGAGCTAGGCCAGGCAGCATCCCCACACACAGGCGCTGGGGCCCAGGAAGAGTCGGGTCCTGCCCCCTTCTCCCTCGTCCCTGCCCCCTTCTCCCTCGTCCCTGCACTTGGCTTGCTGTGGAAGCCCAGCAGTGCCGACTGAACCCACGTTCACCTGGGATATTCAGGAGAAGCCTCTGCAGAAATCAGCTGGGAAGCAGGGCTGTGTGTGCTGGCAGGTCACTTGAATGGATTTGAGGAACTGAGTTTTCAACACAGGTGCTGCCAACCAAGTCCCTCAAGCGCTTCGTGAGCCTAGAGCCACAGAGCCATTTGCTGCACTCTATCTCTAACCACCCTGCACAGAAGCCCAGTTTATCCAAAGGACCATAAAATTGTGCGTGTAAACACTTGAAGTTTGGCATAATGAATTAAAAGTGAAATCACCACTTCTATTTTCCATTAGTCCATGCATTCAAACAAGTGTCTCTTGAGTATGTGCATTGAATACTGTGGAATTAGGATTTAGTCCATGCCGTCAAAAAATATACATCACAGAAGAAAAGGTATAGCTTGTAACTGTAACGGTGGTGAACAGGCAAGAAATAAACATCATAGAAGAAAAGGTATAGCTTGTAACTGTAACAGTGGCAAACAGGACAGAATTTCACAGGCTCATCAGGAGACGCCAAGGAGGAAGCGATGATTCATTTCCATCTGCAGTAGATAAATGTTTCCTGGAGAAAGTAACTTTTCTACAGTGACATCTGTTCCTTATTGTTTAGATCTTGCTTGATAGGGTATTAAAATTATCACTTTCTATGTGCTGCTTATATAAAATACATCATTGTCAAGGGAGGTTATAAGTTATAAAATAACTTAAATACTTCACATAAGCTTGGGCTGTAAATGGTGCAAGGGAGTGGGATGATGTGTTCCCGTATTCTTGAGACACAGAACGGGCAAGACCCTGGTTCCCTTCTGCTCTCCACTGCCCTGTTCCCACATAAGGGGCAGAGGCAAGGCCGCCATGCAGCCCTAGAGCTGGCTCCAGGGCCAGGACACCACGCCCTGACTCTCTGCGCCCCATGAGAGAAATACAGAATGGGGGGAAATCATCGAGTTACCTGGCAGTGGGGAGAGTCCTTCATCAAAAGCCTGTGCTTCCAGGATCCAGGACTAAGAAGGAGCTCCCAGGAAAACTGTTCTAGGTGCTCCTGAAACCTGAGCACAGAGTCACAGCCTGGCAGGAAGCCCCAGTGATGCAGGTGTGCCCAAGACTGGGAGGATAGACAGATGCTTGGAGGCCAGACTGTCCTGAAGGAGATGACCACTTCTCTCTCCGGTTCATTAGAGACAGAGTCTGGGCTTCAATTTTGTATCTGGAGTCTCACAGTACAGAAATATCACAAAGGGATTAGACTTTGTATACTTACCCCAATTTTTTTTCCAGTTAAAAAAAATCGTGTTTATTGTGACTAATTCTAAATCCAACAAAGAAAAATAATTAAGTGTAAAAACACATGCCTACAAAATGTAAACCACAATCTCTTTACCCATAGAGACCCAAAATTTAGTTTACGTTTTCTTCAGTATTATCTGATTTCTTTTTTTTTTTTTTTTTTTTAAGCCATTACTGAGGTGTCTCCTCACTGCCCCATGAGGAGGTTCATGGGCTCTTCAGGGCTCTTTGCTGTTTTATCGTTTCTTAAGTTTAAGGGCAGGATCATTTTCCCACACTTCTTTGCTTCCTTGATCACCAATTTTTCACAAGGATGTCATTGTGCATCGGAAAACCTAGTAACTGAACTTCATTAAAAGTGAGAACAATAAGGACATGTTGGCTGCTATGACAGCATCCTCAGTCACCGAATCTCCCTGGGGAACCACACCCCCAATCTCCTTGTAACCCCAGCATGCAGGTATCGCTGCGGCTGACGGGACTGGCCCACCCTGGGGGAGGCATGAAAGCAAAGAGAAGGCAGGTGACTCATATTTAGGAAACTCGGGTGATCCTCTCGAGTCACGTTTCTCAGGGTGTCAGGGGACCAGCCACATGCGGGGAACCTCCTGGCCTGGCAGGTGGCAGATTCTGATCACACACGTTAATCAGAGAATCTAAAGGCGGGCGAACTCTGAAAAGTATCTGTAAAGGAAGGACTCAAGCTCTGCTGTGAGCCCACTACACACGGGGTCACGCAGGATGCAGCTCCCAAAAAGCCATCCAGCGTCCAGTCTCCACTCCACCCTCATGGGAGGAACACCTGTCAAGTCACAGAACACGGGCTTCAGCGAACGCCTTCCTGCACCACCTCCACTGTCGCCCAGCCCTGCAGGAGTAGCCGCTGAGTAGGGGAAACAAGTCTGCTCCTGACCCTGCCCCCGACACACCTCACATTCTCACGGGAATCCCAGTAGAGTTCAGTCGCAGTGGCCTTTCCCTCACAGCACCCACCTCTTCCACAATCGAATCCCAGGCTTGTCCTAGGC
The DNA here is from genome assembly GCF_049350105.2 of Macaca mulatta. Taxonomy (NCBI): domain Eukaryota; kingdom Metazoa; phylum Chordata; class Mammalia; order Primates; family Cercopithecidae; genus Macaca; species Macaca mulatta. Next base: position 104,683,966 of record NC_133411.1, on the reverse strand, counting down.
CCTGCTGCACACGCCACCGTCTCTGGCACCCGGACCTCAGGCTGTCCTCACGCAGCCACCCGCACCTTCCCAAGAGGGGGATCCGCACGCCCCAGCAGCCGCTACCCGTCTGTACCAGGACATTTCAGAGATTCCTCAGCAAACTCGATGCCCTTAGACTGACGCCCTTAGACTGTGAGGCTCTTCCCTCACAGACCCTGTCACTCCAACACGTCACCATCTACCGGCCACATGCAACAAGCCTCTCTCCCTCCACACTGTTGCCCGTTGGCACCTGGCCCTCCGTCCTGTCCACACTTCCATTCCAGGACATTCCTCTGGGATCAGCAGCCCCAGACTCACCCCCTACACCTACCGCACTGAAAATAACCTTCTTCTTGATGCATCAAACAAAACACAGAAAACCACCCTCAACAGGCACGTACCTTGAGTCACAGAGGAACACCCTGTGAGCCCTGACCCTGAAAGGGATCTGTGAATGTGAGTACTTCTAGCCCTGTCCCGACCTTCAGGGCCTGGCAAACCCACACGCATGCTCTCCTCTCTCTCCAGCTCCCAGCCAGATTCTGCCATTTTCCTCAGCTTTAAGGCAACACCCAAGGCTTCTCACATGGCCCAGAAGCCAGCCCTCGATGGCCCCATGACCTCCCTCCTGGGGCTCATACGGCTGCATGCTCCCTCCTGCAGAGCTCAGGGCTGGTCAGTATGGCCCAGGGGACCGGCCACCTTGACGCTGGGCATAAGACCAGCACTCCCACGTCTCTGGGGAAAGGAGCGGCCCTGGGCAGGGATGCACCTGGCACCCCCAGGGAGGGGCCAGGTGTGGAGGACTAGGCCTCCGCCCGCAGACATGTCAGCACAGCATCCTGGAGCAGAACCTCCAGCCCAGCTGAGCCTACAGATGGCCGCAGTCCTGGATAGGGACAACATCTTCACAGTGACCCAAGGGGACTGGGCCAGAACCGCTCAGCAGGGCTGCCCTGAATTTGCAACCTGTAGAAGCTGTACAGTCATACGTGTATGTTGCCTTAAGCCACTAGGCTTTGGGGTCACTTGTCACACAGCGACGCACAGTGGATGCGCACGGGCTCCCAGGACACGACGGCCTCTGCCGGCCTCACCCGGGCTGTCTCATCTGTTCCCGCGACATCACGTTTCTCAGAGCCAAAGGCTGCCAGGGCCCCCTCTTTTCTTCATAAAGTCATTATAAGCTCACAATACAAAGTGAAAAGCAATCTGTAAAATACAATGTATGACGCAATACAGGGTGGTGAATGCACAGGCCTACACGTGCGAAACAGGCACATGCGTGAAACAGGTGAATGTACACACGAACAGGTGTACACATATGAAACAGGTGCATGCATGAAGCAGGTGTACACATGTCAAACAGGTGTGCATACATATGTGAAAACACCAGACATGAAGGGCTGTCTTTGGGAGCCTGGTTTTTAGGCATCTCCCTAACCCTTTTAGCATCTGGCACAATCACAAACACAGCACACCACAGTACTGAGGGGAAGCCCCAGCTTCTCAGGGGGGCACAAGAAGCTTTTTATGTATGCCACAGGTTGCATCACTACTTTCTAGAAATTCAAGGCCCCCCACTACCAGGACTGGGTCACCAACCCACACGGACCTGCCCCTCGGATGGCGCAGCTGCTTCTAAAACAGAGGCTGAGCCCCACCCAAAGACCTGCAATATCTGTTATTAAATCAAGACTTGGCCATGGATGAATGTGAAGATTTTTATTAAATGTGACTCTGGAACATTCAAAGGACCATAGCTGAATGCTTTCTGCAGCCCACGGCATGTCCAGATGCTCATGGAGAAGGCCAGGGAGTGAGAACCCACGGAGCCCCGACAAGGCAGACTCGGAGCTGTGTGGCGCAGTTAGCACCGATTTTGTTTTGACACTTGCCTTTTATATTCAGATTAAAATGAAAAACAAGACACAAAAGTAGCTCACATTCTATTTCAATTCTCTGGATTTCTGTAATAACTGGGCCCCTTTCCCTCTGGTTTCCCAGCCAAGAGTTAAATAGGCCCAGCTGGGATTTGTCAAAGTCTGGGCCTCTGTTGTAGAGTAAGTGAGGGGGGCAGGGAGGGGAGCGGGGGATAGGGAGTGACAGAGGGAAGGAGAGAGAGAGAGAGAGAGAAACCCCCGAGGGCTGGAGGCAGGAGGGATGCTCCCTGGCAGCCTCAGGCTCCCCCTTCCTAGGTATCTGAGAGCTGGCATCATGCGTGCGGTACCGTCATATGACTCGGCTGACAGACACCAGAATTACAATAAAATGCTTAAGGAGAAGAGTAAGCACCAGCATCTTCAGATTAGGATAGTGTCCGAGTTCCATGCTTGCCTTGTATGACATTCTATAAATTGTAAAGATAATGCATTTTCTTACCAGCCACGCTGTTCAGCAAATACTAACTATAATAAAGACCAGACAGCATCTGAGTACTGAGCGTGTGTCAAGCCCGGTGAGGTAGGAATCATTTACTTTGTTAGAGAAAGAAACAGGCTCTGAGAGAAACTTCCTGAGGCCAGGCAGCCATCTCCAAACCCACCTCACGTCTCCTGACCCTGAATATAGAGAACCCAAGTCATTCACGTGAATAATTTACCCACATGCATGTCAGATTGAGATTCAGCCCCCAGATCTAATCATCTCTATACAGAAATGTGTCAAGGAAGGTACAATTCTATGACCTCGAGCTGGGGGAACCAAGGCAGGCACCCTCGACACAGATGTGCGGCGGAGGCGGGCGCCCAGCGCAGGGGCAGGCAGGAGCACGTCCAGCCCTGCCCAGTCACACAGCCACCCTGCCATGCCAGTGCAGGGGCCGCCACCGCGTCTCGGGGTAAAACAGCTTCTCCTGCACAGGAATCTACCCCTGAAAGTGTGTTCCTGAGAAGGTGTGGACCAACATCTCGGAAATCAGACACTGTAACACGCTTATCTATACAAGCTGCCTGTGTCCGGGAATCACCAATAATTCCCATCTTGCCATCAATTATTTCTGGTAAATATTGATTCAGTTAACTGAGTGAACACAGGAACAAAATAATGGAAATGTCAGTGAATCTGCTCCACCTGCTGAAGAGCTGGGACTAATGATGAAACGGAAGGAATCCTGGAGAACGCAGCAGGACCCCAGACCCCGCGGACCACCCGGTCCTCCCCCACGGACCACCCCAGCCTCCTTCCACAGGAGAGTTAGTCGTGGGGCCAAGGAGTAGTTTCCAAGGAATCTCAGAGGTTCTCAAGGTCTTCAAAGTTTAACGGGAATTGAATATTTACATCTGAGTCCCAGGAGCACATTAAAAGTAAAATTTCTCCTTTACACTAGAATATTGAGCTTGGTTCGGTGGCACTGGCTGTATCTCATGCTCACGAGATGTTTAGAGGCAGTCATGCGTCTCAGGTGAATCATTTTAATAATGAAAGAAGTGCTTGGGCCCTCGATCCAGGATCACAGACCCCATCAGTGAGGGTCTAACCAGGACAAGCCTCAGCCTGGAACGGCTGGTGTTTGTGGGGGCAGGGAGGAGCACCAAGGAAACGCAGGGACAAGCCCCACACAAGTTCGGCATGTGCTACCCCATGCAGTGGACATCAGCCTCTTTTGTTTTTTGTTCAGGAAGGAACATATAAAAAAGCCTGGGGCCCAGGGCCTGGACTCCTCAAAGCTCCCCACAGAGCCGGGTTAATTGGCATCTTCCCTCATGTTAAAATCAACTATATATGGCCGCTGAGGGCATCTCAGAGCAGGTGCTTTCTTGCTGTCTGGGGAAAGCAGGAATTCTAGGCCTCTGCCTTCCTACCTCCCCAGAGGCTCTGGTCCAGGTGAGCTCAGCTTCTCCCAGGTAAGGAGCACAGACCAGCTTCTCACATGTCCCTCAGGTCACACAGGAGCTGTGCAGACCCTTGTACCTTGGCACGAGCCCTTGCAACCCACCCTAGAGGCAGAAGCCCAGCCCTGTGGCCCCGGCCTGGCAGGAGGCAGCTGCTGGGGCCCCTGCTCAGGGTTCAGCACAGCAAGGTCCAGCCACAACGGTGAGACATCTGTCACCCAGCCATTCGTCTTTAACCTAAAACAGACACAGGGATTCGGCAAGGGGTTTCTTCCCCTGACAAACCCATCCTCCCTGTTTTCATCTCTCCCTCCTGCCCTGTCATGGCCACCCAGCACTGCACACAAGGCCTGACTCCCAGTTTCACAGGGAATCCAAGATAATTATGATTTTGAGAAACTGGGAGCTACATAGAAAGTGAGTTGGGAAAGCCAGTGTCCACTGATCCCCCACTCCACACAACCGAAACCCCACAACCAGCCTCTGCCTCAGCCACACCCTCTGGAAACCCCACATCCACACCAGCCACACAGGATCAGGACAGGGAAGGAGCAGGACTGTGTCTTGAGAACTTAAACTCTGGAAGCTGAGTTAAATCAGTGCCGCTCAAATCTTGTCACCATCGATATTGTTAAATTGGGAGATTCCATCTCTGGGGATCTGGAGGGAACCTGAGGCTCTGCACTGAGTGAAGTGAGCACTCGTGCTGGAAGAAGACGTCAGGGAAAGCAACCAAATCTGGAGTCGCAGCTGTCTGAGGCTTGGGTCCCACAGGGAAAGTGGTACCAGGGCCCTCAGGACAGTGGCGGAGGTCCCAGGAGGCAAGTCCAGGCGCAGAGACTCTTGGATCCAAAGCTTGCTCCAGTGACAGGAGGGGCTGCTGCGCTGACAGCCACGAGGCAGGCAGCCTTCGAGCTCCTCCAGCTGCCATCCTGCAGGCAGGGAGGACAGTGTGCCCAGACCACCCCGTGGGCTCCCCCAGCCTGCCAGGCTGGTACTCTTACTCCAGCCACAGACAACAGTACCCATGTTCCAAGCTAGGTTGAAACAGTGCCCCAGGCTTCGGGACACATGCACCCCTGCAGGGCCACTCCTACCCAACACCGATGGCTATTCCCACACATCCCCAACTCCCAGCAAAACTTAAAAATGAAAGTCGGAAGATACAGCCAGGAAACCAATGCTCAAGAAGCAAGTCCAGGGTGACTATTCCTAGAGCTATCACTACTGAACATCTTTACATTTCCAGGGACTTCCTAGAGCTATTGCTGTTGAAAATCTTTAAAATTCTTCATTTCAAAATTAGCTTTCATTACACTGTCTCCCTATTCTACCAAGACTCTAGAAAACAAAAGCATTACAAATTCCAATTCTATCTTATAGCAAGTTAGAAATGCACATGTTTCCTCAAAGGATTCTATGTGTTTCCGTGGCGATATCCTTTCCATGCCCCATGCTACTGCCTGCAACAGGGAAGGCTTTTCCAACCCAACACAACCCAGCGGCCCTGAGACACGCCCCTAATGAATCGTCTGCAAACTCCATCTTCCATAAAAACAGTATTGAAAATGAGCTTACTCCAACCCAATCCGGGTACCGAGACAGGCTTGCCTTAACGAATTGTCTGCAAACTCCATCTTCCATTAAAAACAGTACTGAAAATGAGCATATTACCACTTTTTAAAAATTACTGTAAAGTGGACAGTGTTCAGTTCTGTGGATTTCGGCACAAATATTCCCATCATCATCATCATCATCATCACACAAGCAGAACAGTCCCACAGCCCCAGACCCACTCACGAGACCTCATAAGCACACCCGCCCATTCCCAGCAATCACCGTCTCCATGTTCTCCATTCCCACTGGTCTGTCTTTTGTGAGTATTGTCGGAGGGGCAGGTCACAGCACAGCAGGCTCAGCCTGTCTCTTTCCTGGGCATCGTGCCTGGAGGTGCACCCAGGGTGTCCTGTTATCAGCAGCCCCCAGCCTCGGGGCTGCTGGGTGTTTATTATTCCACGTATGGCTGCGGCACATTGTAACCTGTTTTGGGCAACTATAGACAGTGCTATTAACATCTGGGCAGTTTTTCTTGAACATCAGCTTCTGTTTCTCGAGGGTAAATACCCAGGAGTGGGGTCACCAGGCCCCACGTTTATGTGAGATCAGTTTTGTAAGAAACCGCCAAGTTGTCTGCACCGTGCTGAACCCCAGCATCGCACAGGAGTCCCGACTGCCTGTCCTCACCAGCACCTGGGGCTGTCGGAAGACCTTAGGTGCTCCAGCAGGGGTGTGAACAAATTCACTGCGGCTTCGGTGCACATCTCGGTGCAACCAGTCATGCTGAAGGTCATTTCAGATGCTTTCGGGCCATCCTCCCATCCTTCTCAGTGAAGCATCTGTTCAGGTCTCTGCCCACTTTTAAGTCAGGTGGTTTGTTCTCTGTCATGAGCCATGGGAGTCCTGTGCATTCTGGATACAAGTCCTTTGCTGGCTGCATGGTTCATAGACATCTTTTCCCCCTCTATAGAAAATGTGTCTCTTCAATACCCTAGGGGTGTCTTTTACATTAAAAGTTTAATTTTGATGAGTCTTACCCTACTTGTTTTCTTCCTTGATTATGGATAATGGTATCATGGCTAAGAGCTCTAACCCTAGGTGTTGACAATTTCCGTTTCTTCTACAGGTTTTGTAGTTTGGCATTTTACATTCAGGGCTATGGTCTACCTTAATTTTCATACAGGAATTTCTCCTTGTTTTCACTCTTTTGCATATGGCTGTCCCATAATTCCAGCAAAATTTGTTGAAAAGACTCAAATTCCACTGAATTGCTTTTGCGTCTTTGGGTCTGTTCTGGACTCCACTCTGTCAGCTGACCCGTGTGTCTTCCTGAGCATAATTTACAACTTTAGTGGCCATCTCTGTGAAAAAAGTAATTCTGTCTGGAAGCAAAAACCACATCAGAAATGCTCTAAATAAGATTCTTCCTCTTGTCAGGAGAGCAAAGCCACTGCCCTAAGCAGAGGTGAGGCCTCAACAGCTCCCAGACAAAACCTTAACACACAATGGGGAACGCAATTCATTTCAAGATAGTTACCAAGGGCCACAACCTGAGACCAGCGTAGCCATGAAAACTGCAATAATTTCACAACAGAATGAAATTCATAAAGAACCACTGAGAAGCGTGTGATAAGTTACATAAATCACCGTACCTTAAATTCTGACGGTTGACTAGAACAGAAGTAGCTTCACGGTACAGTTCAAACAGGAGAAAGGTAGGTAGGGGTGGTTTCCACACCACACAGGGCCTGCAGGAAAGGGACTCTCTTCCTCTAAACGGGAGATCCCGGGAGTGGTGTGATAAACCACGGTGACAGGCATGGAACTGTGCAAGCCGGAGTCGCGGCCTGGGCCCCACCACGGAGCCTGTGTCCATGAACGATGAGGCTCGACTGTGAGGCTGGAGGCAACTGAGGCAGTTATCAGGGGACAAGAAAATGAGCGCACGGTGTGAGGCAAAGGTCTGAAACTGGGCAGCAACTTCGAGTCAAGTTGGACAAACGGACTCAAAATACAGGTTCTAAAAACACCACAGCGAACTGTTCCTCGGCCCTGGAAAGGCTAAGTGACTAATGTCCAACACTGAGCATCTGCTACCAGAGACGACCCTGGTGATGCAAGGCCCAGCTCCTCCGAACCCGCGCAGAACCTCAGCGAGGAACTTTGCTGGTATCTTACGGCATATCGACATGTTCCTTTAAAATCTGGTATTTCATCAACAATGCAGGTGCCAGCTTTGACTCATTCACATTTCGATTAAACAAATGTGACCACGCCAGGTAAGAGTTTACTACAATCTTTAAACAGAGCCAGAAGCTACAGTTTGCTCCTACACAACACCACGTCTCTGCAAGTTTGATGGGTTTATTACTTTCCATGTCTTCACTTGCCTAGTGCTAGAAAGCAGATTAAAAACAGAAGGAACCCAGAAACACTACTGAATGAGACTCAAATATCTTGCAATCATCCTGATGAGATGTTTATTAAACAGAAATGTTCTTACCTGTAGAAAGCAGCACACATATCAACACGCACCTAGAACTGTCGCCAGCATTCCAGATCATCTTCCCTTCCACGGCCACAGTGCAGGGCGATGGACCACGCACACCTGCAGACCCACGGAAAGCGGGGTGACACAGCCGATTCTTGTAGCGAGCAGGCCAGGGTGCACTCAAAGTGCATCTCTTTCCAGAGGGCCGCCACAGAAAGTTACACATTTATTCCACGGTTTAGCGGCGCTGCACCAAACATTTCTGTAAGATTCTCTAAGCAAGCCTTTCCTTCTGCCTAAAATGGCCCAACAAACTGAAAAAGCTCTTGGAGCTGGCAAAGACTTCAGTATCTCCTTAACTACTGTCATGCGCGTCCATGTGAAGAGAGCACCAAACAGGCTTTGTGAGCGCAACATGGCTGTTTATTTCACCTGGGTGCAGGCGGGCTGAGTCTGAAAAGAGTCAGCGAAGGGACGTAAGTGTGGGGCCGTTTTATAGGATTTGGATAGGTAAAGGAAAATTACAGTCAAAGGGGGGTTGTTCTCTGGCGGGCAGGAGTGGGGGTCACAAGGTGCTCAGTGGGGGAGCTTTTTGAGCCAGGATGAGCCAGGAAAAGGAATTTCACAAAATATCATCGCTTAAGGCAAGGACTGGCCATTTTCACTTCCTTTGTGGTGGAATGTCATCAGTTAAGTCGAGGCTGGGCATTTGCACTTCTTTTGTGATTCTTCAGTTACTTCAGGCCATCTGGGCACATATACGTGCAAGTCACAGGGGATGCGATGGCTTGGCTTGGGCTCAGAGGCCTGACAATTAGAGTCTTCAGTTTTAAGGTGTGGGGTAAGATCATATAATCCCCAACTAGGCTCCTGATGTTGTGTGTGGCATCCAGCAACAGCACGTTCCATTCCTGGATTAAATTTGAGTCAAGAGTCCACAATGAGAACGATTTCTGGTGAATGAAACACCAGGCAGGAGGGCGATTCCGCTGGGCAGCTCTTCACACACAGCCCAGGAGCTGGGGGGAGACGAAGAGGCCGACTCGCGTCCACCGTGCTCATGCCCCCTTCGAATGCCCCCAACTCCTAGAGGCCAGGACCCAAGGGAAATCTGACCTGAAAATGGGCAAACCCTCACTTTGGCAGAGGGACAGGGATTCGGGGCCACACCTTGACCTCAGAGCAACACAAGTGCAGACACAGCACCCCAGAACACCCTCCCCACCCAAATTCAAGGAAGAAAACCATCGCCCCGCCCCCTTGCGGAAACCCCCAGCTGCTTGAGCAGACGCCTGCCGCGCACCGTGTGCAGCCTCTCCCGTCCACGTTCCGGTCTCAGCACCTGTGCCTCAGCCCTGGCACTGCTCGCCACACCCACAGGTGTGTCAGGAGAGGCAGGTCCGAAGGTCTCCACTACACCAAAGCCTGTAAAGCCAGGGGACCGCTCCCTCCAGCAGGAGTCCAGAAGCAGTGACTGCAATAGCATCACGGCATGAGAATTCTCCCCTCGGTCTCCGAGTCTCCAGTCTGTTGCCCACCAGGGTCTTCTGCCAACGGCGAGGCCCAAGCTGGGCGTCACATTTGGTTCTGACCATTTCCCTTGTCAAGATCAATACTGCAAATATATCCAATTCATCCTGTCACTAAAAACGAAATAATCCGCTATCTCCATCACAGATGACACAGTCAGGTTTCCATCACTGGGGTGGTTTTTTTGTTTTTTGTTTTTTTTGACATGGAGTTTCTGCTCTGTCACCCAGGGTGGAGTGCAGTGGTGCGATCTGGGCTCACTGCAACCTCTGCCTCCCGGGTACAAGTGATTCTCCTGCCTCAGCCTCCCAAGTAGCTGGGATTATAGGTGCCTGTCACCATGCCCGGCTAATTTTCATATTTTCAGTACAGACGGGGTTTCACCATGTTGTCCAGGCTGGTCTCGAACTCCTGACCTCAGGTGATCCACCTGCCTCATCCTCTCAAAGTGCTGGAATTACAGGCCTAAGCCACCATGGCCTGCCGTTACTGGTGTAATTTCTAAGCCGCTCTCTCACACCCACTCCCTTTTTTTTTTTTTTTTTAAACCAGCTCTATGGCTATATTTTTTTCCAAGAGAACCCGTTACCCATTTGAAGTACAAATAAGACACCATGTTTAAAAACCAAAAATGCCAATTTACGTAGAAGTCTCCAAATACCCAGTCTATTTGAGCCTTGAGAATAAGATCAAGCTGTTGGCTGAATACAACTTCCCTTTCCATCTGTCTGCCTATTAGACACAAGGACAAAGCCACGAGCTAGGGACATAAAGGCAGCAACCACCAAGGCAGCCGAGACTCCAAATAATAGCTCGAAGGACCAACACAAAGGTACCACACCCTGCACGCCCTCCTCTCCTTCCTTTTCAGAACTTCCAGAGGATGAAACAGGGACCTCCTCAGACGTCCCACGGTGCAGGCGGCCAGAGGGGAAGGCGGCGGCAGCCTGAATGAGGCCACCTGGAAATCACATTCCACAAACAGAAATTCTCCATGTGCTTTACATCCTCTGTCTCTGAAGAGCTATGCCAGTCTAACAGTCGCTAGAAAACCTTATTCAAGTGTCATTTCACATTTCAAGCAAAGAAAACAGTGGTGGGGCATGAGGGAAAAACATAGCCATGTGTTCTGGGGTATTAAAAATAAGTTTTCTTCTGTTATAAATGTATAATTATACATTCTCAGATTTCTGTATAATTGATATGCTTCCTAATTAGCAGACATAGTAATAAAAAGTGAATTCCCGAGTGTAAGATCGGAGGACCCATTCACATGGCTTCAGGTTCTGCTACTGTGTTTCAACTTAAGAAAATGGTTCTGTGTATTGGTAACAAGGTGTGAGTGTCTGTGTGGCTGTAATCAGGGTTCATGTTGGCTCCCTAGCAGAGGATGTTATACTGTTACATTATCTTCTACAAAAAATCCTGAAAAAATGAAGGCTGAATAGACATACACACCCTCCCAAAATAATCCAAATGTCCATCGATATGACAAACAGATGAATTACAGTTTCCATCATGGAATATTCCTCAGCAGTCAAAACAAAGTATAGCCACAGGTTCCAACTAGGATAAAGAAAACCTTTTAAACACGTTTAAAGTGAACTGACGAGGCGGAATTCCTCTATTACAGACATCGGCTCCAAAAGGGTACAGTTCTGAATCCTGTGATGTAGAATTAGTTAGCAACCCTGTTTAGGGACACATCTAGAAAAAAGCAAAATAATGACTACACAATTTTACATTCTTTGTAAATTATAACTACCATGAAAATTCTAAAAATGTGAAAATCTTCCCAACTTTCCTTTGACAAGCTTCAAAATAAATACCCTGGCATTGCTTGCGACACTCACAGGTGTGCCAAAATAATTGAAAATATACCCAAGTTAATAGAATCAAAACTTGAAGATGTATGAGTGGTCCCTGCCTCGCTATCTCTACATCGTGTAGAAATTTAAGAGCACGTAGTGGCACTGCAATGCAAGGCTCAAACCAACTGGGTATTTGGAAACTTCTGTGCAAAATGACCTTTTTTGGTTTTTAAACATCGTGTTATTTGTACTTCAAACAGGTAACTGTTTGGTTCCCTTGCAAAAAATACAGCCATAAACCTGGTTTAAAAAAAAAAATACGAGAGTGGGTATGAGAGACAGTAGCTTAGAAATTTTACCAGTAACGGTAGGGAGCAGTGGTTCATGCCTGTAATCCCAGCACTTTGAGAGGCAGGACCCACAGGGTCTTTGAGGGCACCAGTCTCCTCTGTTGCCTTCCTGCCCGACTGACCCCAGGATATTCACTGGGTTTCCATCCCTGTCTCATTCAACATCCCCCCCAAGGGTAGCCTTCATCCTCATCTGGGGCTCAACTCTGCCCAATTTCCTAAATCTCTGCCTTCAGAGCCTGAAAACACCCACGCCCAAGGTAACCCTAGGTCCACTTTTACCCTAGAGAGTCCTGATTTTATCTGTTTCCCCAGCATCACTTTAGTGATAATTTATCCTGTAAATTCCAACTGCCTTCACACCTCACTCCCGCTGTCTCCCAGCAGACCCCACTCAGACGCACCTGCCCCAGACCCCACACCCACGTCTGTGCATGCTGCCCTGCTCTGCCCCTGTGGGAACCACCTCTCTTTCTTGAGGAATCAGCTGGCGATCATCTCCTTGTGGAGGACTTCCCTGACTCCAACCCTCTCCAGCAAAGGCAGAAGCCGTCCTCGGTACTTCCCCCAAAATTCAGGTCAAGTATGAAGATGGTGCAGATGCTAGCTGTGCCTGGGATGCCATGGGCAGGGTCCCCAGATGCTCTGCACATGGCCCGGGGCACAGCCTGAACACAGCAAGTGCTACAGAAATAAAACCGACATGCGCTGACCTCGATAGGGCCTCCTTCACCATCTACATCTGTCTCCCCTCTGGACAGTAAAATCCACAAGACAGGGAGGGCTTGTCTCACTCATCTTCAAACTCCCAGTGTCACCCTGGCAGGTAAAGGGGACTCAAATGTCTTCTGAAGGAAGCCGCTGGTTAGCTGCCAAGTTAAAGGGCCTCTGAAAATCAGAGCTCTGCATAGGAGTCCAGCACACTTTATGATGAATGACTCCAACCACGGCAGAACTCGCCGTGGAACCAGTGCTGACCAATTCAGGGTTTGTTCACTGTTTCTCAGTTCATTAGCATAACTCACTCTAACAGAGCAGCCACGCACAGATCCTCGGACATCTACACAGAGTGGGATGATGGAGCCGAGTCATGTGAACGTCCCGTTGTAGACTGGGAGACACCGGTCAGACACGGACCCAGGGAGAGCGCAGACCTCGCGTTAAATGGGCTCCGTGTAAACAGCACTCCCTGCCAGGTCCTTTCCTATCTTCACAGCTTCTACAAATTCAACTCTCGCACCTGACACCTAAGAATACTGCATACCCCCATGTGAACCCCCCACTTACCTCCCAAAATGACCCGGCATGGCCGAGTACAAACCATTTCAACATAAGGGAACTGGAGGGCATGTGGGGCTTTCCCGAGTCCCAGCTGCCTCCTGACTGGAGGGTCCAATGCTTCAGTGAAGGGGGGGTCTCTTCGGCCCCCTCAGCGTCAAGAAAACCCATGTTCACTTTCTCAAGACCACACACAACCGAGTCACAAAGCAGGGCGGAACCTCGACTATCCGGATTCAGGTCATGTCGAGTTTACGAGCTGCTGCTGTGAACACTGCAGGAAATGATGAGCCTGATTCCGGCTTTGACCTCGAGAAAGTGAAACTAATTTCACTTTCCGGGCCCAACTTCAAAGGCCCGCAAAGCCAGAGAAGGCAGAGGAGATGGAACACGCTCTCACCCCAGACCTGCTGCAAGGACGCACTTCTCAGATGTGTTCCAAGGTGCACAGCGTGTCCGGTGCCTGTTCAACTCCACTGACCTGCAGGTCTTCCTATGTGGCATCAGCCTCCTGGGCACTGGGGGCAAGAGGTATAATGGCAAGTCCCCTCTGCAGCAAAGATGAGGTCCAGGAACCCAACACAATAGAACTGACCTTTTTCTGACAGTCTTAAAACAGAAGGAAAATACTGTACAGCCAACGTCCCCTCAGGCAGGTTTATTTACCTGTGACTCACAGGCCATGACAGACAATTTCAGGTTCTTACCGATTCCTATTTTCCCCATCCAGGAAGCCTTTCTTTTTCAGCTGAGGCTTGTGGCTACGGACACTAACGACACCAAAATCAGAGTACGCAGGTGCAGTCAAGTCATATGACTTCTCCACTAGAATATGCACAAATGTTCATCAGCAAATCTGATCTTTGCTTTACCTCCTCCTCCCATGATCTAAAAAGGAGTTCACCACACACACCCCACTTCGAAAACATAATTCATACTCGCATTCAATTCTGGGCATTCGGAATAGACCTAATGGGGAATTAAACCTCTCCTCCAACCCATTACTTAGTCTTCTTAGAGGATGAAGGATTTTGCATAACACAAGGCAGCATATAAAATATCTTGTATAGAAACATACTTTCAAGTGGTCCTCATTATAATAATTCAACTAATATACAAAGGACCCAACACACAGCACAATGTCTATTAGAAGAATGATTAATTTGTTTCCCTAAAAATCCTAATATCTACACAGAGAAAATGCCCTATACACATTTTATCATTCTTTACAAGTATAGTCATACAAACAAAGGAGTATCACAAAAGCAAAAGAACACATTTGGTTTGACTTGCAGTTCTAAATTTAATATAAAATTGCTAAAACCACCAAGACAAACATGACTATGAAATATTTAACGATCTTCACCTAAATTCAAGTCATCATTCAACCACCAATACCTCTGCTCTCCTTACAGGAACTTTCCAAAAGTAAATTCTGGAATTAACAGGACAAATTTTTCTGGTGATAGAAATTAGGAATAAATTGGTGGAAGGCTGTTTCCTTGGCTGTCAAACTTTTCCTCAATATTTTGTAAAATAAAAGCATCAAACCAATCTTTACTTTAACTTACAATCTATCAAGCAATACTGGAGCAAGCTTTAAATATTAGCCACATTCTGTCAGGGCTGACTAACGTTAAATCAGCATCAGTCTCATGTTTTGCAGCATCCGCAGCTCGTCTTCTCAAAACCACTTAAGATTTCATAATTAACTCAATTAAACAATGGAATTCATCCCCTTGATCTTTGACATGAAGGGACAATTTTCCCCCAAAATAGTACCTCTTTCCTTGACATGATTTAATCTGTGGTTAGAGTATTTAACAGGATTTCTTTCCTTCTTAGAAAATAAAATATACACCTTTCCAATAGGAAAAACACTAAATTATAATGCTATATCTTAATCAGGTCCATAGTTTTGTTTTTTGTTTTTTTTTCTTTTTTTTTTTTTTAAGTTAAAAAAAGAACCTAACAGCATCTTTGGACCTTATGTGAGGTAGTGTCCAGGGTCACTGGGACCCCTGCTTGGTCAGTGCAGCCGGGTACCAATTAAAGACAGAAACCAAGCGTTCAAATCCACTTTCCAACGGTTCATCCTAGTGGAAGCCAAGGGCACAAAGGAATGCGGCATTCCACAGAGGGCTTTGGGGATAGGCTGCTTGAGAACATCAAAGTGGCTCATGTCCCCTGAATATGAAGCCAGTGACTGCTCCCAGCTTCAATGCAGCACCATCCACAGAAGCCAAGGTCCGGAATCACCTGAGTGCCTGTCAACAGGGGATGAAGGGAACATGGCCCGAACATACACAGGAGCAATACTCCACCACACAGCGGAGAGCCCTGTCATCCGAGACAGCATGGATGGAGCTGGAGGACACTGCGTTAAGCAAACGAGCCAAGCAAAGAAACGGCGCATGTTCTCACTCATAAGCAGGAGTTGAGAGCAGATCTCATGGAGGCCAAGAGTAGGTGGTCAACAGGGCCCAGCAGAGCTCACTCATAAGCAGGATGGGCAGAGGCTGGCAACGGGCACAAACACACAGCCTAATGGGAGCACAAGACCTACTATTGGTAAATCAGCAGGGGGATGGCAGTGGGTCATCTACTGTGTATTATCAAAACAGCTAGGAGAGAATAACTTGAACATTACCAGCACAAGGAAAAGAAAATATTTCAAGTGAAAGACATCCCAAGTACCCAGATTTGATTAATATAGGGATGAATCAAGATATCACATACACTCAGAAAATACGTACATATATTATGTATCAACAAAAACAAAAACCAATGACAGAACCATTTGGGAAGCACATGCAGGAGAAGAATGGGAAGCCTGACGTGGTGTGGCTGTGTGTCCCCACCCAAATCTCATGCTGAACTCTAACCCTGTGTTGGAGGTGGGCCCTGGTGGGAGGTGATTGACTTATGGGGGTGGTTTCTTATGGTTGAGCACAATCCCCCAAGTGTTGTCCTCATGATAGTTCTCCTGAGATCTGGTTGTTTGGAGGTGCATGACACCTTCCCCTTCACTCTCTCTCCTCTTCCAGCCATGTGAAGACATGCCTGCCTCCCCTTCACCTTCCACCATGATTGTAAGTTTCCCCAGATGTAGAAGCCTGTACAGCCCACAGAACTGTATGCCGATTAAACCTTTTTTCCTTATTACCCAGCCTCAGGTAGTTCTTTATAGCAGTGGAAGAACGGTACAGTCCTCAGGACCAGCAATGTTTTCCTTCTACCCAGTGGCCAACAAGGGTCCCACACCCTAGCGGGTTTTCCAACGCCTTTGCCAGAATGCTGAGGCTGTTTTGGGGATACTAACTTTCCCCATCTCTGGCAAACCAGATGGGCCATCCTATTTGCCTCTTACCTTTCTCAGAGAAACCCCACCTCTGAAACAGCCTCCGCCAGGGGCCTCCTTCAGCAGCAGCAAAGCTGAGTATTCCTTGCACTTCCCTTCTTCTGAACAACTAAACATCTTAAGCTTGTTTTTCCATCTTTCCAGCTCATTGAAAAAAAAAATATTCTTGTGCTTTCTATTTTCCTCACACACACACACATAGAAGAGAAGAGGTGTGAAGTCAGGGGCTCTGGTTTTCCCGGATCTGAGCCTGGCCCTCAAACACTAGTCGAATTCATACTAACACGATAACCAGAGGCAGAAATGCAAATATCCCCACCACTTCAAATACCCTAAGGATCTAACAGGCCGAATGGCCCATGTAAATATGGTTTGTGCTGGGCCATTCAACTGGTGTCCAAATGCCTGTCCAAGCGGGCTCTTTAATTTTGGGACTTTTCAGACAGCTGTTTTGTTGTTGTTGTTGTTCTGTTTTGTTTTTATTAAAGGGATCTATTACAGTTACAATCAAGAATATCCCAGGCCGAGTGTGGTGGCTCATGCCTGTAATCCCAGCACATTGGGAGGCCAAGGTGAGCAAATCACCTGAGGTGAGGAGTTCAAGACCAGCCTGGTCAACATGTTGAAACCCTGTCTCTACTAATAGAAAAATGAACAAGCCATGGTGGCAGGCACTTATAATCCCAGCTACTCAGGAGGCTGAGGCAGGAGAATGGTGTGAACCAGGAGGTGAGGCTGTAGTGAGCCAAGATCATGCCACTGCATTCCAGCCTGGGCAACACAGCAAGACTGTCTCAAAAAAATAAAAGTGAACCAACACGCCCACTTAGTTCTTCACCAACGTCAGATACATCAGTTAAAAGAAAAATAGTATGAAAGCATGTTTTTAAATTTCAGTGTTCAATTTAACCATATCTTTTAAGAAGATATGAAGACAGAATTTCCCCAAGGATCTGTGGAGAAAAAAGGAGTTAAGAAAATTTTAAAACCTCAGGAGAAAAACAAGTATGGGGTAAGACCTCGAGGCAAAACTTTTTCTTTGCACTTTGATTTCAAAAGAACAGAGATGCCCAAAATATGAACTCTCTCATCTGCATTTTATATTCCTCTATGTCCTCTGAAAGGCTGGAGATGGGATCCCAGGTTCCAAAGTGCCTGGCCACGGCTCACATCAGGCGGCATCTTTCACAGCCTTTTACCCCCCGACTGTGTCTGGAGAGCTCTGTGGCCCAATTTACACAAATAGGTCCTAATTTACACACGTTCATCACTTTGAACAAAGTCTCAAGAAATGAGACAAATATTGACACTCCACAGAAGCAAGTATTCTCTTCCAAAAAGTCAATTGTCAGGTTCCCATGAGCCAGATAACTTGGTTACAGAAAGCACTGGCTGATTACTGGTTTAGTGTTAAATGCGTTTAAAATGTTAAGTGATCCGGCGCCCCTCCCAGTGGGTGGGCGCGTTGAGCTGGCTGCAGTAGTGATGCACACTGACCACGTTCTTTCCTTTGGTTTTACTTCAAGCAGCGCACCCTACACTCAGGAAGAAATCATAGGATGGCATCGAGGTCTAGGACAGTTCTAAGGAGAGCTGCAGGCCAACCTCCTTGTCTGCAAATAGTCTCTCATTTCAGAGGAAATCACTCAACAGAGTTCATAACACGTGAATTTCAAAAATTTGTTTTTCCAATTTCATCCCATTAGAACTTTTGAAGAACAGATGTACAGCTGCTCCAAGTCAATGAGAGGACACTCGGACAGTCCCTCACAGGTCCCATGGCCTCCGCCTCCCACCTAGAAAACGTCAGCTCAAGCCGATCACAGCACAGTGCGATTTTCTGTAAATAATGTGCACGCCTGCATCTGAGCTGAGATGTGAATGTCTGGAATGTGCCTGCCAGACCCAGGAGAAACTGCAGCAGCTGTGGGGACACAAGCCTCTAAGCATCCGATTTGGAGGGAACTCAAGGCAACTAAAACTAGTTCCACTGGTTTTTCTTGGCAAGGCTTGACCAGGCAAACTGTTGTCACTGTTGCTAATTCATGGTAATTGGGATGGGGACTTAACAGGAAGTAATTAGAGCAATTACAGAATTTGCTACTCAATTACAATGGCACAGATTCCTGAGAATGGAAGAACTGTTGCCCAGGAATAGAGCTCAACAGGTCCTCCCCATGCCCCGGGAAACATGGCATTTCCACCCACCCCTGCTTTGTTCCCCTGGCCACCACCCTCCTGATCTTGGCCATCTGATGGCATCACTCCCCACAGCTGGAAACACCTGACTTCTTGTCACCCTCCCATCTGCCCTGCCTTCCTCCAGCCCAGCACACTCAGGGATGCCCACATACAGGACCAGGAAACCAGGGTTACCCTAAACCAGTGCCTGCATTCAAAGTCCTCCACAGCAGGACAATCAGCAATGGCCAATACTCCCAGAACCTTCCACCTCAAAACGGGAGCACATTTGGATTCAAGTTGACAACACTGCATTCTCTTTGCAATGTACACACGGAGGCATGTCAGGTTCCACCTAAAGCTATCATCAGGTTCCACGCTGGCCAGGAGCCCAAGCCTAGTCACTCTGCATGATCTCAATTCACCACCCACAGAGAAGCCTGCAGTTTTCTTCTGGTGCACGGTGTGGATGGTGGATGCATTTCCCCTGAAGACTTGGAGACGGGAGCCTGGCCAAGGAGGCCAGTCAGCAAGGCCCGGACGTGCCCCTCTGCTGTCTACACACAGTACCCAAGTCTAGCAGTGCTGACTCTGTGGTGGGATCCATCTGGGCCTGCAGAGGACCCGGGGCACAGAAACCATGCAGCCTGGCTGCCACCAGAGGCCTAAGGCATCCCCACAAGGCTCTCCAGCCAAGGTGTCCTCACCACAGGCAGAACCATGCAAGAGAACTGCCTGCTGAACCGGAAACGTCCCAATCTGCTCAGCCAACACAGAAAGACAACAGCCACCTACAGCTGCTGAGCCCCAACATGTGGCCACTGGGCCTGAAGGGCTGAATCTGGAATTCAATCTGTGATGTTCTTTTCAAATGTGTTTAGCTATGTAATCAAATCTTTATTCTAATTAAATTTAAAGGATCCACTGGCTATGGGCTCCCTTGTTGGGCATCACAGCTCCAGGGAGTAAGAATGGGAAGGAGAGGCCCAGAGCCTCTCTGCATTCTCCACGCTAATTCAACACGTCATCATAAGGAAAGGCACTCCAGCAGGAGAGGTGTACACGGGAAGAACTGGGTTGGCCCCGACACAAGTATGACCCCCATGGCATCACAGCTGCCTCAGCCAACAGGCAAAAGACAATGATGCCCACCTGGACAGGCCACCGGATGTGATGACGCACCACAAGCCCTAGTCCCACAGCAGCCAGAGACCACCCGCTGTTCGTCCCAGGTAAAACAGGCAGAGCTGCCCGAGCCCTCAAAATGTGGATTAAGGGAATTCCCGTGATTCCCACGACACACATGACACTCCTCGCAGACAGACACAGGCTTTGCTGTGAAAATGCAGAGGACGGTGCAGTCCCTAGGTAGGCTGCTTCTTCCAATGATCGGGGAAGAAACCAGATCCATTTCCTTGTAGGAGAATCATTTGTACCATGATTAGACAGAAGACAGAAGGTGGCTGATGTTACCAAATCACCAAGCACCACACGGCTGCTTCTTCAAGGAGGACCTGGAAACTTGCAGCCACCCGTGTAGAGGCCGCCGTGTTTATAATGGAGACACGGGTGACTGAGGTCTGGCTTCCTCAGGGAAGCTAAATTTGAACTTTCACCACTGAGGAATCGGTTATTTACAGTCATTCATCCTCAATGCAGAAGAGGGCTCAAGAAACTGTGCCACACTTCAACACTCAGGGTTAGGGTCAGGGCCAAATTCACAAGTTTTACAAAATGTATTTACTTGGGATGTCAGAAGAGATGTAGCTTCACAAACCCCCCCAACCAAGGGATTGCTTAGCCCCTTCACCAGTGGATCTCACCAACGGATGACACATCCACACCTCGTCCATGGCAGCACAGAAAACCACTTGGAAGACAGCCACTCCCACCAAGCTTCCTGGCTTTGGTGTTTTAAATCTACATCTCATACATGAGATTACACTCCTCCAAACAACAGACATTGCGACTGTCATTTCACCCAAAAGGGCTTCAGGAAATGACACGTGGCCCAGGCGCCAGAGGTCGCCGGCCGCCTTACTCTAGCCTAATTTCTTTGTGCCTGTATGGAGGCTTCACAGATACAGCCCAGTCACATTAATGAGCCTATGAGAAGCTCAGGGCATAGACGAACTCAGTGCTGAATTTTTCCACATTTATCACTCTTTTGTTTTATCCAGAAGACAGCTGAGAAAAGCTGGGGCAGATCATCTCCTCGAGTGTAATGACTCCAGCCACTTTTCTTCACCCCAGGTCACCTCTGTCACACACTTTTGAGAAACCAAAGCAATTCTGTTCTCTTCACTCTGGGTTCCAAGAACCAAATTCCTCCGTTTTATCAATCAGATTATCAAGCAGCCATTTGTAATCTGGAATGCAATCTGATACAAAATTTAAAATTAATTTAGGTTGCCGTAATAGCTCCTATTTACGTTATAGACAAGGCATGAATGAAAACTAATCTGTTTGTTCATAGGACCAATTTTGTAAACAAACCAATTACTCAAGCAATGATTGTCTTCAGTCAGATGCAAATTTGCTCATAAAAGATTTTCCAGTAGGAATTTTTAAATCCATGGTCTGTATTTCCTGAGCGTGTCTCTGTACCTCCCTGAGTGCACAGCAGGACTTCCCAGGGCATCCCATCAGCAGGCCCATTGAACAGAGTAAGCCCGCAGCCCCCAGCCCAGGAATCAAGTCCGAGCCCCAGCAGCCCCTCATCCAGGCGGGGCTTCCTCACCCAGCACAGCACCCAGAGGTCTTCCAGGTTTAATGCCACATGTGCATGGAAAATAGAGTCCTGGAAGGAGCACAGTGGACATTCTACAAATGCAAATTCCCTCCTGGAACAGCCCAGCAACCCTCTGTACCTTCCTCAAAGTACCCACACCAGGCAGGCGTAGAGAGTCTAATGAAGTGCCTAGGAATCAGCTTTTAACATGATTCTGATGAATAAAAAAGTTTGAGAGGCCGGTCAGCTAGAGGCTACCATGGCCTCCACTCATTTGCAGGCTCTGAAGAGACACAGATTCAGGTAACAGGCCAGACAGGACAAGGATGGGGGTGGAGGGCAAATTCCATGGACCACCAACCACCCCACCATCCCCACTGAAACTGATTTAAGGAGAGGCAAAGCCACGGTGAAAAGATGGCCGCACCACGCGAGGAACTGAGATTTCACCTAAAGCGCGCAGTATGTGGCTGAGGGTGAAGGTTGGACAAGCCAGGAGCACAGAACGGGGTTCACAGGCCCAGAGGCGCCCCCCCCACACAGACCCCGCGCAGATCTCCCAAGCACTGCCTGTGTCTCCTGCCTGGTTTATTTCCTGCCCCCCTTCTACTGTGTTGGTTTCTCAGCCGTCCCCTGAAATGCACGACTTCCACCCCCCACCACCACACACCCCTCTCTACAAACTTGGTGGACTGAAAACAGCAGGGGTGGGTTAAGAGGTGGGCTCTGGGGCCAATGTCCTGCCTGAGACATTAGTTCCACCCCACCCAGCTGCGATGTGAGCCCCGGAGATTTCTCAAATGAGATGGGAAGGTAACTGAACCCACTTCCCAGGGCGGCTGTGGAGACTGAGATCACATATAGCCACACCTCAGCGTCCAGCACACGTGGGACCCCAGCCGTGTTGCTCCTGATGGGACTCCCTCTATGCCCCCTCTGCTACCAGAGCCAACTCCCAGCAGTAGCTGTGGAGGGTGCGTCCTCTATTCTCACTCCACTCACCTCCCATCGCTCCACGCAGTGACCTGTCACGCAGCGGCCACCAGCAAACCTGGCCCCACTGGAAAACCGACCCCCACCCCCCCACACTTTTGGAGTCTTCCACTTGTAGTTCCAAAGCAGGCAGAGAAACTGCCCTCAAGGGCGCTCACCTGTTCCTTATTGCACGTAATGACCTGCCACGCAGGACCACCAGCAAACCTAGCTCCACCATCCAGGCTCCAGTGGATAACCGAACCCCTACCCCCCACCTTGGGGTGTCTTCCACTTGCGGTTCTGAAGGGAGCTGAGAAACCGCCCTCAAGGGCAGTCACCTATTCCTTATTGCACGTAATTACCTGCCACCCAGGGCCACCAGCAATCCTGGCTCCACCATCCAGGTTCTGGTGGGTAACTGCCCCCCTCCCCCGCTTCTTCCTGCGATGTCTGGGAGGCTCAAACTGCCCTCCAAGGGCACTCATCTGTTCCTTATTGCACTAATACCTCGTTTACAGAAATCCACTTTGACTTCCAGCACTGCAGGTGTGACAATTTAGGAATCCTGCTTGCTTGCAAGCTCCAAGAACTTGAGGTCACGTCCACCCCACCAGCATCCCAGAGACCCAGCACTGTCCCACTGTGTTTAAAATTCCAAAATACTCCTTCAAAATGCTGTTGGCATTTGGTTTGCACATAAATTGCTAAAATCCATCAAGTGAAATATCTTCAACGGTTTGATTCAATCCTAACATGTGAGTTACACATCTGTCAAGTTGTAAAGCCTCGTGCATTTATAACATTTTACGTATGGTCAAATGGTTCATTAATATAAATTATGAGAATCTCTAAGAAACAGGTTTTTTTTCTGGCATTAGATGACCAAAGGAAAACTGGGTTCTGGCTGGCTTGCGGGCCTGTAGGGGCAGACATATCTGCTGACACAACCAAGCTCCTTCCCACTGATGTGGCCTCATCCCAGGCCCCTGACCCACATCCCCACAGCCCCCTGGAGGAGCAAGCTGACCTGCCCACATTTCTCAAATGCACAGCTGTTGCTCACACTGCAGATGGAGCTCAAGGCACGAGCAGGCCACCACGCTAAAAATACCACGCAGCGTCCACGCCAGGTGACGGTGGTTTTCACTCCATCCCAAAGCCCCATGTATGAGTTTACAGCCGTGACTACTAAATGGATTTTTAGAACCTTAACATACTTTGTTTGCTTTTATGCAACAAAGTTAAAAGACTATCACTCAGATATAAGCTCTGAAACTGTGGAATAATTATTTGGGAACAGAGCCTCTGCCACATCAGGATAAGTACTTGGGACAACACCCTGTGACCTTGGTCCACACAAACCCATCCAGACCAGAGGCCTCCCGCACTGCTCTGGAATTTCTGGAATTTCTGTAAAGGAGGTATTAGTGCAGAAAGGAACCGATGGGTGCCCTTGGAGGGCAGTTTCTGAGCCTCCCAGCCACACGGCCACATTAAGGCTGAAGCCGCCCCACCTCCAGAAACACTGTCACTCACTGAGGTGTGCCTGGCTTCTCCCTTTTTCCAGAACTCAACAAAATCTGAAAGGACAGGTCTGTGTAGAAAAACACAAACTACTTGCGATTCCTCTTCCCAGTTCAGGCTTCAGGAAGCTCATTTCAGCTCTCACCGTGTTCTGACTGTGGCTTGGTTGACATAATAAAGTCAGAATTCTAGTCCCCGTGTCCTGGGCGGTGTGGCAGGCATACATACCTTCAGTCACATGAGGAAAGGCGAGGTGAGCTCCCTTCCTTCAGTAAAACTGCACAGTTCCCCGAACCCTGATATCATCCCCCTCACGCCACTGTGAACACCTGGACAGAGCACATTTCAATGCGTGCACCTTCCTGGGCTAGTTTTCTATTTCTCCACTAAATCACCCCAAATTTAGCGCCCTAAACACTGACTTATTTTGTCCCATTTCTGGAAGCTGGAGTCCAAAACAGGTCCCACCAGCTAACTTCGAGGTGTCGACAGGGCTGGCTCTGGGGGAGCGACTGTCTCTTTGCCTCCCATAGCCTCTAGAGTCTTCTTCATCCCCTTGTCCATAGGGCATCCACTGTCTTCAGGACCCACAGGGGCCCTGGTGGCCCCTCAACAGGAAGACGCAGAAATGTCAGGAGCCCGGGCTCCAGTGCTAGGGCCAAGCCTCCCCCACCCTCCCAGCTCCTCACGCACTCCCATGCGAGCTAATATAGATTCCACTTTAGTGTCACCAGTGTAAGTGCCCAGCTGTGAACTGGTTAACCTTGCCCACACAGACCCCGGGAATAAACTCACAGGCCATGGACCATTCCACAAGCAATGACTGACCACCTGCTCGGGGACAGCCATGGCCCAGCAGAGCCCTCTGGTGCCTCCCCGTGGGCTCAAGGACCGGTGGCCAGTGTCTGCAGCACCAGAGGGCCCTGGATAAAAAAGACAGCTCCCATGTCGGGAGGCACCCGCCCGCAGTTGGGTTCCCGGTACTTTAAGTAGCCCAGGTGGACAAGCCGCGCCGCGTGCAACTCCATCACCAGAATAACGACTGCACGTGGTGAGTGCACGGGTGGCCACCCTTCAGTCCAGCTGGCCGTTCTAAGCACATCACCGCCATGATGCCCAATCAGACTCAGCTGCTGGCACAGTCCAGGCATTGGCCCCCCAAGAACATTCTGGATCACAATTCACAGTAGTGATTGTGATCAGGGCCACACGTGGCTGAATGTATTTACAAGAGGACGCCATACCAATCTGGCTGGACTAAGAGCATTTCCAACTGTATATTCTTACAACACCATTTTATTTGTACTTTATTAAATTGTTGTGGTTTTTTCTGCCTATCTACTTTATGGGAGTGTTTCTTGTTCTTATGACTGCAGTGATACTTCAAGCTACAACTCTGAATGTGTAAAATTAGTTTGGAAGGCACCTTATCGTTAAACATTTCACAAGCAAGCAGTCAGGGGCACCTAACCCGGAGGTCTGTTTTCTTCTCTGAGCCAAACCTACATTGGACTCACAGAAAATGGCAAACAGAGAGCGGCTGGATCTCCAGTACCCATTCCTAGGGGGCCTCCTGGGGAGCAGATATGGAAGGAGAAGCCCTGGGCAATGGCATCGTCATACTAAAGAAAAGTGCCTTTGGGTAAACGTAAGCACCAGACTTAAGAGATTAAGCAAACCATGAAAAGAAACCACTAACCACAGCTTCTCCAAAACAGAACTAAACTCCCTTTAGTTTCAATTGGAAAAGCAGAAGTGATGATCAGGATACAAAAAAAATGACAAAGTATGTGAACACAGGAGAATGAACAAGGAAGGGCCACTGTCTCTTCCTGTGTCAGTGGGAGCATCGAATCTAAGCTGGATTTAGAAGGTTGTTACTTTGGACTGAAAGTTATCTCCAACCCTAGTTAGTAAGCAAGTGGAGCAGAACGCTTCAATTATTTCAAAGTTTAGCAGCAAAGCTCTGCAACTCTCAAAACCTTTTTAATCGGTGTGAATTTTAAAGTGACTCAATCTGTTGGCTGGAGTATCTAATGGCTTAGCCACGGGGTCATGTTGGAAAATTATTCCAATTGCTTTTGTTTTTCCTACTGAAGATGGATTTGAACATTCTTGTAGTTTGCAGTTGGCTCGTTCTGATGTTTGGTCCTGAGGAGGCCCAAGTACCTGGAGAAGAAGAATCTGAAACCTCAAGACACTCGAGTGCTGTCTGGGGAGATGGAGACCCCAACCCGAGGTCCACTGACAGACTCAGCACGGGCGCAGGGCCACCCGACGCAAGGGCTACGTATTTGCCACTTACAAAACAACATAAGCACCCACCCTCAGGTGTGCACACACGTTCTGTACACGCTCACGTCTGTCCGTGCCAACACCAGCACACACCCCCAGGTGTGCACACACGCTCTGTACACGCTCACGTCTGTCCGTGCCAATACCAACACACAACCCCGAGGTGTACACACACGCTCTGTACACATCTGTCCCAGCCAACACCAGCACACATCCCCAGGGGTACATACATGCTCTGTACACGCTCACGTCTGTCCATGTCAACAACAGCACACACCCCCGATGTGTGCACACATGCTCTGTACACATCTGTCCCTGCCAATGCCAGCACACACTCTGTATGCACTCACATCTATCCCTACCAATGCCAGCATACACCACCGAGGTGTGCACACACGCTCTGTACACGCTCACATCCCTCCCTGCCAATATGAGCACACACCCCCAGGGGAGCACACACGCTCTGCACATACTCATGTCTGTCCCTGCAGCCTGAGTCAAATAGTCACAGAGAGGCAGAAGAGGAGGAAGAAGGATGCGATGCGCACTGAGGTCCTGGGCCGGTTCCCCTCCCTACCTCGGGAGACACCCCTCACGTGATCCTGCCATCACTCACCCTTCCGCCTCCATCATCCCACATGGATCAGGAGGACGCCCACTGCACAGAGCTGTGATGAGCATGAACAGAAGATGGCAAGAGCTCATGCCAAGGTGCTGAGCACGGGGCCTATGGAGTGCTTCTTTCTGCTGTGGCTGACATCATCAAACAAGAGGCTGATACGGCTTCCAGACAGAAAGTCACTCGCTGAGACACTGAAACGTGTGACCTAGGAGCCTGTGAAGGTCGAAGAACAAACTAACAAACCAAACGGTTTTGTTTGTTTTTCAAACACCACAGCCTGTTTTTTCTTTTTTTTTCTTTTTCTTTTTTTTTTTTTTAGACGGAGTCTCGCTCTGTGGCCCGGGCTGGAGTGCAGTGGTCGGATCTCAGCTCACTGCAAGCCCCGCCTCCTGGGTTTACGCCATTCTCCTGCCTCAGCCTCCAGAGTAGCTGGGACTACAGTCACCCGCCACTTGCCCGGCTAGTTTTTTTTGTATTTTTTAGTAAAGGCGTGGTTTCACCGTGTTAGCCAGGATGGTCTCGATCTCCTGACCTCATGATCCGCCTGTCACGGCCTCCCAAAGTGCTGGGATTACAGGATGGAGCCACCGTGCCCGGCCCTTTTTTCTTCCAAGAGGAGGGGCTGCGCTGCCGGGAGGCAGTGCATTGAGCTCTAGTGGATGGAACACTGCTAACCAGCGAAGGTGGAGAGAGGGCACCCGTCTGAGAGGATGAAGAGGCAGCAAAGCACAGCTGGCCTCGGGGAACCGGAAGCCACAGGGACATCAGGCTGGGTGCTGCTGTCTGCGGGCCACTGTCTGGGGGACTGTACTGGGCCTGGAGGGACATCCCTGACACTCTCCACCGGATGCCAGGGGCACCCCCAGCCCCAGGTGAGAACCACGGATCCCATGGTGAATGAGGCCAGCCTGTGGGAAGTGGGGCTGGGACAGCTCTGCACAGCTTAATAGAAAATTTGGGTTCTATTTTGTGGGGCTTTGGTGACACCAATGGCTGGTCAGTGCTGTCCGTCAGGAAGTGATTTGATGACAGGCTAGAGAAGCGGCTGCCAAGGCCAGCGGGGCACTCGCTGCCTGGGTCCAAGGAAAAGGAAATAAAGGCTGGCGATGTGACAGTGTGAGGAACACAGAGGGAAGGAACTGGTGGAGACACAGGGCTGGCCCTGCACAGGGCTACGAGCAGTTACCCGGGGGTTGTCCTATTAATTCTTCTCACGGCACCACGAGGCAGCTGTGAGGATCCCTCTCCTGAGGACAGAACTGCTCCAGAACCACACAGCGAGGATCCACAGAAGCAAGATCCAGGCCAGCTCCACAGCGGGCGATCTTGACCCCTCACCCGTGGTCCTGAGGCAGGGATCAGAGCCCCCTGGACACACAGACCCTCCCAGGAACTGCAGGAAGGGGAAGCAGAAGCCCTGGACCAGCGGCAGGACCCAGGGTTTCTGCCCTCCAGGTCACATGGGGACCAGCCACTGCACAGGTGAACACACGGTGCTTTAACCTGCGCTGGGGAAAGGAGCCCTCGCTCTCAGGGTGGAGACCGCAGCTCGATCGGGCCGCCCTCCCTGCTGGGCACAGCCCGAGCCACAGGACCAAGGCCAGAGAGGATTACCAAGGTTCACCTGGCCAGCTTCCAGCAGCCCCCTACGAGGCCACTACCCTTACCTGAACAGCCCTGTCCATCACCAAGCCCCACCCTCTTCTGCCAGCCCTGCCCCCACAAGGCCCCGCCTCTCGCATGCAAGCCCCGCCCCCAAGACCCAGCTTGCCTGCAACACCACCCCACTGGCTCCACCCCATCTCCTGCAAGCCCCGTCCCCAAGCCCCAGCTCACCTGCATCCCCACCTACTAGGCTCCACTCCTCACCTCCAAAGAGCCACCCCTCACTAAGCTCCTCCCATCACTTGCACAGCCCCGCCCAACATAGCACGCCCTTCTAGAAACCCTAGACACACTAGGGTTTCTGCGGCCAAACCTGATGATTCGCTGAGTGTGAGCACGAAGACTCAGTGCCCTGATCTGTTCAGTCAGGTTTTGCCATCAAATAGTTTGCTGTAAACTTCTGCAGAATCATTCAGTTTTCTGAGCCACTTGGGTTTCAAAATTATAAAGAAGAAATTGTGGACCTATACTTACTTGGGTTTATATTAAAATGGATTCATTTGTTTTTTGTTTTGTTATTTGCTTAAACCTTTTCCTTTTTTTTTTTTTTTTTTTTTTTTTTTAGCATAGTAACTAAAAATGACAACACTTCACATATTTGGCCAGCTGTTGGCTCTGTGCTATGCTTGATGTTGTAGCAAGTGTAAAAGACAAACAGCTTACTGTCTACAAAGACTGACGTGGCTGTGACTGGAGGCACATGGTGGATGCCATGGGGAGGGCCAAGGACAAGGGCGGGAGGAGGAGTGGGAGCTGCTGCTGCTGGGGGGAAGAGGGAAGAGCTGGACAGGGTGGTGTGAGAAAGCAGCTGCCTCTGGACAGGGCTCCAGAAAGGGAGCCAGGCAAGTGACTAGGGGGTTCCAGGCAAGGTCCAGGCATGGGAGTCCTGACAACAGACTTAGTGCATTTGTGAAATCCTGCAAAGGTCAGGCAAACAGACACCTGAGTTTATAGTACTGGCTACTATTAATAAGGGCCTCACCCAGAGTGGTAGATTCTTCTCCTTTATTTTTCAAATTTTATACAAATGTACTTATTTTTGAGACTGGGACTCACCCTGTCGCGCAGGCTGGAGTGCAGTGGTGTGATCTTGGCTCACTGCAGCCTCGAACTCCTGGGCTCAAGCGATCCTCTCACCTCAGTCTCCCAAGCAACTGGGACAAGGTGCCAGCACGCCTGGCTCATTTTGTGTGTGTGTGTGTGTGTGTGTGTGTGTGTGTGTGTGTGTGTGTGTGTGTAGGTGTAGGTATAGGTGTAGGTGGAAACTTTGTTGTCTAGGCTGGTCTCAAACTCCTGAGTTCAAGCAATCCTCTTGTCTTGTGTATTAGTCTAATCTCACACTGCTATGAAGAAATACCTAAGACTGGGTAATTTATAATGAATGAGCCAAAAAGTAAGGAATTTTAATTGACTCACAGTTCTGCATGGCTGGGGAAGCCTCAGGAAACTTACAATCATGGTGGAAGGCAGCTCTTCACAGGGTGGAATGGAAGAGAATGACAAGTGAAGGGGGAAGCCCCTTATAAAACCATCAGATCTCGTGAGAACATATTCTCTGTCATGAGAATAACATGGGGGAACTGCCCTCATGATTCAATTACCTCCTACCAGGTCTGTCCCACAACATGTGGGGATTATGGGAACTACAATTCAAGATGAGATTTGGGTGGGGACGAGGCCAAACCATATCACCTTGGCCTTCCAAAGTGCTGGGATTAAAGGTGTGAGCCACTGTGTCCAGCCATAGAAACTTACGATAAGTCATGTTTCTTGTTTGAGAAATAGCTACCATGAACGCTATTATTATTAAAGCTATATATTATTAGAAAGCAGACATCTCACTGTATCTGCTGATTTTAAATGCATTGATCATCTGATACAAAGTACGGTAAGCTTGGAAACAAGTAATTTAACAGCGGTAGATGATGCAGGTCGTAGTGGGCCGCTTTATGCATGACTGTTGGATGGCAGGCTCCCTAGATTGGGCTGAGGAGACCCGAGGTCTCACCTCTGTCAGCGACTTGCTGTGTGCGCTTGGCCAGGTGACTCATGGCACCTGGACGGAAACAGTGGCAAGTGGTGTGGTGATCACAGGGACGTGGTATGTGATTGAGGGAGAGGGCTGGGTCGGCTGGCATGACTGGAAGAGAAGACAGTTTCTTTCATACCGAGGAGTATGGACACTTACCAGGAGGCTTGCCTAAGATAGGAGAAGATCTTCCACCCTTCCCCAGGAGTGGGGAGTCTTTCATCTTTTTGGGGGGCATTTCTATCCTCCCAGCCCCTCCAGCTGTTCTGGAAGCCCCAGCTTTGTGCTTACAGCTACCATCGAGAATCCATCCCAAACTAGGAGAAGCAAAGACTGATCCCGGACCCTCTCCCCACTGTCGCCGGCTAGCCCACTCCAGTATTGCCCCTCCTGCAGGCCCGTGCATCGCACTACAGGAGATTATATGCACAGAAACAGGAGGCACATAGCCGATGTTGGAAGGGGTGCTGTGTTACTGAGGTGCAGTACACAAAAGCAGGAGGCACTCAGCAGGCGTTGGAAAGGGTGCTGTGTTATTTAGGTGCAGCACAGTACCGTGGGAAGGGCAGACACCAGGGTGAATCCTGGCTCTGATTCGGGCAGCTTGTTTCATCACCCTGAGCCTCAGTTTTTTCATCTGTAAATGAGGATGAGAATACCTCCCTCACAGGATTCTATGTGACATGATTAGAAAATGCCTAGCCAAAACAGAATAAAAAATTTAAAAATAAAAAAATGGAAAATACCTAGGCAGTAATAAGCACTCAAAAATATACATATATACACACACATTCTCATTTGCCTTCTTTAGGTCTTACTTTCCTTGTTTGTAGGATAAGGGACTTGGACAGGACAGTTCTGTTCTCTCCAGCTCTGAAATACTGGCTTCCCGGTATCATCTAACTTCAGGCAGAAAAGCCAGCTTTCTCAGTGTGTCGAAGATCACCATTTCACAGGCTATTTTGTCTACATTTAACTGCTCGTGTTTTTCTGGTTAACTCAGGTGACATCTGTTCCCGAGCTGTTCCTGACGGCCATGAAGCTCAGCCACGATGACAGAGGAGCCAGGTATTTACACCTGGCCAGAGAAGACACGAATAATCTGTTCAGGTACGTGGTGCATTGTAAGAACATGGTCTTGAATGTTTTATTTAAATCAAGGATGTCCAATCTTTCGGCTTCCCTGTGCCACATTAGAAGAACAACTGTCTTAAGCCACACACTAAATACACTAACACTAAGGACAGTTGACGAGCTAAAAAAAAATAAATAGAGGACCTCAATGTTTTAAGAAAGTGTAGGGATTGTGTTGGGATGCATTCCAAGCCATCCTGAGCATGCGGACTGCAGGCTGTGGGTTAGACAAGCTTGGTTTAAAGCACTGACTGTATGTTATGTGGTTTAAATATCATCTCACTAATATTTTTATTGACAGAGCATCTTGAAAAATAAGGAAAAGCTTACACGGACTTACAATCTCATCAAAATATAATTTTATATTCTGAATCAATGATTTACATTAAAGTTGGAAAACCCTGGGTTGGAGGATTGTGGTGTCAGAATGATTTCTAGTAGCCCAAGGTGATGATGCATCTGGGAACTGTGTCCACAGCACTAAGATGAACGTTTTGTATTCTAGTCATTCTCCTTCCCTAGCGTTCTGTTTCTCCCCGTCGCTGGCCTTCTGTTCCTTGTTCCTCCCCCTTCCTGGCGTGCCGTTCCTTCTTCCCTAGCGTGCAGTTCCGCACCACTCCCATGGACAGTACCGGTGTTCCTCACATTCTTGAGCATACCATCCTTTGTGGGTCTCGGAAATACCCATGCAGAGACCCTTTCTTCAAAATGTTGAACCGGTCCCTCTCCACGTTCATGAACGCCTTCACAGGTAAGACCAGCATCCTGAACAGAAAACCGTGTTTGGGTTTGCCAGGCACACTCACTGGAATTCAGTTAGTTTCTGAGAAGGGATGAGAGGAGTGGGCAATTAATGTTCTAGAATACTTTTTACCTCTCTCTACCTGAAGGACATTAGAAATTTCATCCTTCAGGAAAGCCACATGGTAGCGAGATTATAAAAACTAGCGTTTGAATAAAACGTACATGAACTTTTCCCAGAAAGGTTCAAAACAATTTTCTCTTGGGGATATCGCTACAATGCCAGGCCTCCAGAGTTACCACTAACGTTGATGTTTGACTTTTAGTAAGACTGACGCTAATGGATAGGGTGACGATGAACAGTGCACTCTGTGAAGGAGTGACATCGAAGAGCAAGTTAAATCCATGCTGCTACAGAATGAGGTCATCTTTGTAGACATGTAAAAGTCTCTGGAGACACTTGAGAGAGTTTAGATGTTCGCTGAAGAAAGACCTGGTGCCCGTCCAGTGCAGATCCTGAGATGAGATGGGAAAGCTGGCACTCAGGGTGATGAGCTGGGACAGCTGCTGAGGTCGGGGGCCAGAGCATGGAGCCACTGCCCCATCTCAAGAATAGCTACAACTTGCTGTCCTAGGACAAAGGGGAAATGAGCCTTGAGATTCAATAATTTTAGTAGAAATCTGTTAAATTTTACAATTTCACTTTTCATTTTTAACCCAGCTAGTGATTATACTCTGTATGCATTTTCCACACAAAATCCCAAGGACTTTCAGGATCTCCTCTCAGTGTATTTGGATGCCACCTTTTTCCCAGGTTTAGGTGAGCTGGATTTCTGGTATGTCATAAGTGATTAACTAGTTGATACAGACTTTAGTGTTTAAGTCACTGTCAGCTTATAATTATTTGTCCTCAGGCAAGAAGGATGGCGGCTGGAACATGAGAATCCTAGCGACCCCCAGATGCCCCTTAATGGAGTCATCTTTAATGAGTCTTTAAAGGAGACATCTTTAATGAGATGAAGGGAGCGTTTGTAAGTTTTCTTTTTTATGTTGTGTTCAGTTTACCTTACCCATGTACCGTATCATGATATAGACACATCTGGAAGATGGTTGATTTTTCTTCATTATTCGCATTATAGGTGACATGTTCTTGGATTAGCTGGGGTCAGTGCTGTGAGCAGAAGCCAGGGGGTAGCAGGGCTACTGTTCTTCCCAGCAGGTCTCAGACCATGTCTGACGACCCCCGTGTATGATCTACAGTGAGAGAAAAGCTATTTTCACACCACTATCAACACATTGTCTTTTTCACTCATTCTTGCCCAAGTACATGGTGTACTTTCTAGAGGCTGCGTGGTGACGTGTGTGATACACAGCAAGCTGGATACAGAGCAGATGGGGGAGTCCAGCTTCACCTCTGAGCCAGACACTACAGAGATTCGCAAAAAAGGCAACACAGCATCACTCTAAGTAGTCAGTGTTTTACTTTGTTATGAGAAGTATTTTTCAAACATATTTATATTAACATGTAATGATGGCTTACCTTAATGCATAAGTATTTTTTAATGCTTTAATTTTTTAATCAACTTTAATTTAGAATATAGAAAAATTATATAAACACACACAGGTACCTACACAGGCAAAAAAAAAAGCCCACATAATCAAAAGCTATTTGGGTCCTCATTAAAACCCAACTGTGCCTAGTGTTCCATTACCGGAATCCTAAGCTTGTAGGAGTCATTTATATCCTACAGCTCAAGGTTATTGCCAAGGTCTGATTTTTACAAAAAAAATTGCAACCTCAGGCATAAATGGGTTAATTTTTCAGAGTGTAAAGGAGTCTTGAGACCATTTTGGATTAAGAGCTGCTGTCCTGCGTCTGTGTCTTCATGTCCCCTTGTGACTTTGACAACCTGCCTGTGCTGGTGTCCCTGAGGCTCATGGGTGGCCTGCTCTCTGATTTCCATAGCCCCCCTCAGCTGGTGAACTATTTCTTACCTTTTCATTCTCAATTTGGTGGTCTCTTCTTCCAAGGAGTCTTCTTGAAACTCAAGTTGGGGTGACAGCTTCTCACCACTTCCCTCGTGGCTGGTAGGCAGACCTGGTGATCCCTCCGATTTACAGCCCTCGGCTATGAGTTTGTTGCAACACACATCAAAAAGTCCATTGTTCTCAATCCTTGCGTCCTGTGCAAGGGTGATGGTGATTGAATACAGTGTTAAACAATGCCTGCAGGGTGTCTCTTTTTTTTAATTTTAATACCATTAGAACAGTTTTATTTGCAAAGTATTACAGGCATATGCAACAGAATGTGATCAATTGGCTATATTGTAAGTAATGTAGCGTGTGTGTATTATTCTATATGTATATATTCTTATTTATTTACTTCACATTTCAAGACAAACAATGAGAGGATATTCTCCCAGCACCTTCAAAACAGACTTCTTCCCCTCCACACGTACTCAGTGGTCTCTGGGGATGACCCACTCTGCATCCTGGAGCTTACATGGGAGCAGCTTAAGCAATTTCATGTCACTCACTATCACCCAAGCAATGCTAGGTAATATTTTGTTGGAAAAGTTTGATGGTGGATTGTGAAAAGTTGACTTGTTTGTGTTCTTACATTTTCATGACATGGCTTCTCTCACATTTAGCGATGCTTAAGAAATGTCTAAGTGTAGGTAAAATTCTTGGCCTAAGTTTGCCTATCTTACTTGGACATTGATTTTGGACATTTACAATGATAGTCTTCAGTGGGCTCAGCATGGTGGTTACAAACACGGTGTTTAGAGAACCCCAGAGAAGGGTCCTGGTCCCCAGCTTCTTGCCTCACTTCCAGCTTTGTTGCATGGAGAGTGGGGGTGCATGGATAGTGCCCACCCCGACCCAGGGTGTGTGAAGCTTCGAGTCTGTCCTTGGCACGGAGAAGTGCTCTTCCGATAGTGGATGCAGTCACAGAACCTTAATTACATCCTCACTTTCTGATACATCGCTTGTTTCTTATGTCACTAATATAAGGTCATTATCATAATAATATAGTAATATGTATTATATAAAATACTAATAATTTCCATATAAATGCTAATGTAAAAACATATTTGCAAGATTATTTTACGTAAAAAGAATTATGAAAACTTTCAAGCATACAGAAAATTAGACTAGGATAATGAGCCCCTAAACACTTATCACATAATAGATATCCTTTTCCTTGTGAAGTTTTTGGAAGTAAATTATAAACGTCATCATCTACCCCTAAATATTTGAATTTGTGACCCTAAAACATGAGGATTATTTCTTACATGAGCTAATGCCATTTTCAGTTTTAATAGAATAAAACATACTTTCTTAAAACTGCCTATTTCTTATTCCATATTCAAATTTTCTAGTTGGCCTCAAAGTGTTTGTGGCACAGGGTCCCACAGATCACAGCTGATCAGCCCGGGTCTCTCCTGGGCACCCTCTCAGACGGCAGCGGAGTGTGCAGGCCGGGTTTCCTCCGGGCGCTCTCACTTTCCAGGTGACCTGGCTGCTTCTGTGTGGTGTTGGGTGCCATGTTCCTGTGTTTCCTGAGAACTGGAACTTAGATCCAAAGACTTAGTTTGAGTCAGGCTGTGCCTTTTGAAGCAGAGTCCCTCGTGGGGAGTTCTGCATAGATGGCCACATTCTACCATCCTGTGAGGCCTGCTTGCCTCCACTGGGGGGTCTCACGCCAGCGGGGTGCATGCTGAGACTCGGCCACTGTCTTGTGAAGATCTGCTTTCTCCCTTCAGCCACGGAGCAGCTGGTGCACTTGAGTTTCTGGTGTCCTGTGATAATGAGTTTCTCATCAACCTATTAATGGTTTTCATATTCATTGAGGATTATTGTCTGAATCATTTATTAGAGTTTGTGAAGTTTTCAAATTCTGTAATTCTTCATTCGTTTGCTGGACTTCTTCAAAGAAGAGCTCCACATCAGCTGGGGCTGTCGGGTTATCTTGAAATATGGTTCTGTGGAAAAGGCAGGGGCGGCTGCTCTCCCTGGGAAGTCCAGTTTGAGGAGGAGGGGTGGTGCAGGAACTACCTCTAATGATGACAGAAGAGGCTGTCTTTTGTTTTTTTTTTTTTTTTTTTTTTTAAAGACAGGGTCTGGTTCTGTCCCCCAGGCTGGAGTACAGTGGCATGGTCTTAGCTTACTGCAGCCTCAGCCTCCTGGGCCACCTCAGCCTCCTGAGTAGCTGGGACTACAGGTGTGCACCACCATGCCCAGCTAGTGCTTATATTTTTTTTGTAGAGACAGAGTCTCGCCGTGGTGCCCAGGCTGGTGTCGATCTCCTGAGTTCAAACAATTTGCCCACC